>NC_133453.1:112904098-113540170 GCF_048565385.1 Saimiri boliviensis
AAACTTGGAATCCCCAGTGGAACCAGGCATTGTTCTCACCCAGCATTTATCCAGGAAGATCTGTTGCATAAGCCTTCAGTGATTATGGTTGTCATGGCAATGAACTGCAATGAATGATTTAACATGGAAGACACATGCTCAACCAGAGATCAGAAGAGGAAAGAACCTGTAATATTCATTTCTTTTGAGACTAAAGATGCATTTCTTCAAAATAATTAAAGAGTCTAAAAAGAAAATTACTGTTACATTGCATAACAATAATGTAAATATCATGATAACTGACACAATGTGGAGAATGAAGAGAAATAATGACCAAAGTGTATTCAAAGGTATTAACTTGCTAGTCATTTTGCATAATCCTGAGTTAAATGATATGACAAATTGATCAGAAAACTGGGGCTTAATCTGTAAGAACTTGGAGACTTTGAACAGATTTTTGGAATCTATATAAAAAGAATGAAACTGACATTGTAGTAGTTCAAGCTCAGATATCTGAATCTAAAATAGCATGAATGGGAATGTAAAATCTTATCGGTTTTTAACAACAGGTTTTTCTAAGAACAATATAGAATTGATGTACTCTAAAACAGAAAATTGAAAAATATGAAGCAGAGAAAAAGAAACAGCATAACTGAAATATAAGTAATAAAGGATCTAGCTTATGTGTAACTGGATTCCCACAGGGAGAGAATAGACACTTGGAGCATTAGCAATATTGAAGAAATAATGCAGAAGATTCTCAATGCTATCGAAAGTCATGAGGACAGTAGTTTTAGAAGTACCTTGACCAAAAAGAGTAAATCCAGAGAAAATCTAACTTAGGCATATTACTGTTGCAACTACAAAGGCCTTACCTGGCTAGTTTCATGAGATAATGGAGCATGTGAGTATCCAGTACTTCAAGTAACATTTTTTGAAAAGACTATTTTTTTTTTCTTCATGGAATGGTTAGTTTCTCTTGTCAAATGCCAATTGACCATAATTGTAAGGATTTATTTTTGGGAAATAAATTTACTTTCATTGTTCTACATGCCTATGCTTATGCCAGTGCCAGACTGTTTTAATTCATTTCTGCTAAGTTTTGAAGTTGAAAAGGGTAAACCTAACAACTTTGTTCTTTTTTCACAAGATTGTTTTGCTATTACAGGTTCTTTACCTTTCCATAGAAATTTTAATGTCAGCTTCACATATTTTGCCAAAAAATGTCAGCTAGGATTTTGATAGGGATTCTGCTGAATCTTGTGATCAATTTGGTGAGTGTAGCCATATTAACAATATTAAATCTAATTCACAAATACTGGATGTCTTTCCATATGTATTTTCTTTAATTACTTTATATACTTTTTTAGATGTTAGTGTAGAAATCTTGCATGTTTGATACATTTATTCCTAAGTATTTTATTCTGTTTAATGCTATTATAAATGGAATAGTTTTCTAATTCTAGTTTTGTATTACACCTTTCCAATGTGCAGAAAAACAATTGATTTTGTAAATTGATCTTGTTTCCTACAATCTTTTGCTCAACTTATTTATTAACATGAATAGGTTTTTGTGAATTCTTTATGATTTTCCATACACAAAACCATGTCATTTGCATATAGAGATACCTCTCTCATGTGTTGTGTTGTTATCTTGTAAATGCTTTAGATTTTATTATGTTTTTTTCTGTATTTATTGAAGTAAGCAGGGTGTTTCTACCCTTTATGTTTTTAATTTGTGTATTGCATTTCAGATTTTTTAATTAATTAATTTTGTATTACACTTCAAGTTCTAGGATACATGTGCAAAACATGCAGGTTTGTTACATAGGTATACATGTGCCATGGTGGTTGGCTGAACCCATCAACCTGTCATCTCTATTAGGTACTTTTGCTAATGCTATTCCTCCCCTAGTCTCCCACTCCCCGACAGGCCCCGGTGTGTGATGTTCCCCTCCCTGCATCCATGTGTTCTCATCGTTCAACTCTCACTTGTGAATGAGAACATGTGGTGTTTGAATTTCTATTTCTGTGCTAGTTTGCTGAGAATGATGGTTTCCAGTTTCATCCATGTCCCTGAAAAGGACATGAACTCATCCCTTTTTAGGGCTGCATAGTATTCCATAGTGTATGTGTACCACATTTTCTTTATCCAGTCTATCACTGATGGGCATTTGGGTTGCTTCAAAGTCTTTGCTATTGTGAAAAGCACTGCAATAAATGTACATGGGCATGTGTCTTTAGAGTAGAATGATTTATAATCCTTTGGGTATATACCCAATAATGGGATTGCTGGGTCAAATGGTATTTCTGGTTCTAGATCCTTGAGGAGGAATTGTCACACTGCACTGTCTTCCACAATGGTTGAACTAATTTACACTCCCATCAACAGTGTAAAAGCTCTCCTATTTCTCCACAACCCTCATCTGTTGTTTTCTGACATTTTAATGATCACCATTCTAACTGGCATGAGATGGTAACTTACTGTGATTTTGATTTGCATTTCTCTAATGAACAGTGATGATGAGCTTTTCTTCATGTTCGTTGGCCCCATAAACGACTTCTTTTGAAAAGTGTCTGTTCATATCCTTCATCCACTTTTTGATGTTTTTTTCTTGTAAATTTAATCAAGTTCTTTATAGATTCTAGATATTAGCCCTTTTTCAGATGGATGGATTGCAAAAATTTTCTTCCATTCTGTAGGTTGTCTGTTCACTCTGATGATAGTTTCTTTTGCTGTGCAAATGCTCTTTAGTTTACTTAGATCCCATTTGTGTATTTTGGCTTTTGTTGCCATTGCTTTTGGTCTATTAGTCATGAAGTCTTTGCCCATGACTATATCCTGAATGGGATTGCCTAGGGAGGTGTCTCCCCGTCAGGAGGCAAAGAGTCAGGGACCCACTTGAGGAGGCTGTCTGTCCCTTAGCAGAGCTCAAGCACTGTGCTGGCAGATCCTCTGCTCTCTTCAGAGCCAGCAGGCAGAAATGTTTATGTCTGCTGAAGCTAGGCCCACAGCTGTACCTTCCACCAGGTGCTCTGTCCCAGTCTGATGGGAGTTTTATCTACAAGCCCCTGACTGGGGCTGCTGCCTTTCTTCCAGAGGTGCTCTGCCCAGAGAGGAGGAATCTAGAGAGGCAGTCTGGCTACAGGAGCTTCGCTAAGCTGTGGTGGGCTCCACCCAGATCGAAATTCTTGGCGGCTTTGGTTACACTGTCAAGGGAAAAGCAGCCTACTCAAGCCTTAGTAATGGTGAATGTCCCTCCTCTACCAAACTTCAGCATCCCAGATCAACATTAGTCGGCAGACTTCAGAATTTCAAGCCAGTGAATCTCAGTTTTCTGGACTCCAAGGGGGTGGGATCTGGTGAACTAGACCACTTGGTTCCCTGACTTCAGCCAACTTTCCAGAGGAGTGAATGGTTTTGTTTTGCTGGTGTTCCAGGTGTCCCTGGGGAATGAAAAAAAAAAAACAAAAACAAAAACAAAAACAAAAACAAAAACCTCCTGCAGCTAGCTTGATGTCTGTGCAAACAGCAGCCCAGTTTTGTGCTTGAAACCCAGGGTCCACATGGCATAGGCATCCAAGAGAATCTTTTGGTTTGCAGATTATGAAGACCAAGGGAAAAGTGTAATATCTGGTCCAGAGTGCACTGTTCCTCAAGGCAGAGTCCCTCACGGCTTTCCTTGGCAAGGGGAGGGAGTTTTCTGATTCCTTGCACTTCCCAGGTGAGGCAAGGCCCCACCCTGCTTCAGCTCCCCCTCTGTGGGCTGCACCCACTCTGTAACCAGTCCCAGTGAGATGAGCTGGATACTTCAGTTGGAAATGCAGAAATCACCTGCGTTCTTCCTTGATCTTGCTGGGAGCTGCAAACCAGAGCTGTTTCTATTTGGCCATCTTTGATCCGAGATGCATTTCAGATTTTAAATAAAATTTATATTGATAGGATAAATTCTACTTAGTTATGGTGTATAATATCTTTTTATATATTGCTTAGATCAGTATATAAGGTTTTTAAAGAATTTTTATGTCTATATTAAAGAGATATTAATGTGTAGATTTTTATTTCTGTGATGTCTTTGCAAAGTTTGGTGTCAGAAAAATACTGGCTTCATATGATTTGTTGAAACCATTTCTTCTACTTTTGAAAGAGTTTGTGGAAGACTGGTATTAATTCATCATTAAATGTTTAACCAGTATAACTTGTCTGAGCCTGAGCTCTTTGTAGGATGGTTTCAAATAACTAATACAATACTGAAATTGTTATAGGTCTGGGTACATTTTTAAATCTAGGACATTTTATTTGTCGTTTGTCATAATTCATAGTATTTTCTTATCTCTATTTCTGTAATGTCAATGATGCTTTTATTTGCACTTCTCATTTTAATAATTTTAGTCATTTTTTATTAGCCTATCTATTTACAAATCAATTATGATGATTTATGCTAAAGAAACAACTGTTTTACTGATTTTGTTGTTTTTCTATCTTTAATCCTCCAATCTATTCTAATCTTTATTTTTTACTTCTTTCTGCTTCTTTGTGCTTAGTTTCTTCATCATTTATGTTTCAGAAAGGGAAAAATTAGGTTACTGTTTAAGATTTTGTTTTGTTATTAAATATAATCATTCACACTACAAATCCCTTCTAAGCACTGTTCTGCTGTATCTCAGACATTTTATTTATTGTTTTTATTTACATTCATCTCAATTATTTTCTAATTTATTTTATTAAATATTTTTAGGCCCACTGATTATTTACCTGTAAGCTACATATTACATATGTTATTACATTTTCTATTATTTTCTCTGTTTTTACTTTCTAATTAATTGTGTTGTTGTGCAACACAATTTAATTGGTTTAATTTTATTGAGGTTTTTTTTTTTTTTTAATGGCCTAGCTTACAGTCTATCCTGATAAATATTCCAAGTGTGATTGGAAAAATGTGCATTTGTTTCTGTTGAAGTAGTCTGTATATATCAGTGAGCTCCAGTTGATTAAAAGCATTGTTTAAATCTATTTCCTTGTTGATCTTCTGGGTAGTTGTTCTATCCATTATTGAAATAAGGGTATTAAAGTCTGAAATGATTATAGCTTTTCTTTTTCTTTATCTTGAATTCTGCTATTTTTAAAATGCATATTGGAGCTCTTTTTTAACGTATATGTTTATAATTTTCCCCATCAATTATTTTATCATTATAAAATTCCCTTCTTTGTCTCTAGCAATAACTTTTGTCTTAAAGTTTATTTTGTCTTATATCAATTAAGCTTTCAGTTTTCTTTATTTACTATTTGTATTATCTTTCTTAACATTTTACTATTGGAATTTGTGATTTCTAACCTTAAATGTTAGTTGAGTCAGGTAAGTTTTGTTTGTTTTTAAATGCATTGTGCCATTCTGCTTTTTAATCGTATATTTAATCTATTTATTTCTCTGTACTTATGGATAAAGCAGAATTCACATCTGCCATTTTGCTGTTTATTTTCCATCAGTATCTCAGTCTTGCTCATTTCAGTTAACCTGTCCTCAGTTCTGCTGATGCTTTGTTCTGCTACCTTTATTCTTTTGATGAGCCTCTTTACTAATTTCTTTCTTTCAACTTCACATTTTTCACTTGTGTCCTTTTATAATTTTATCTCTTCTCATATTATTTTATATATTTGATCAGATATTTTGTCTTTTTTTAAGGTTTTAGACTTGGTTTTCTTTACTATTTTCAATAAATTTATAATCTGTAATTTGAAGTATTTTTTACTTAAACTCAAAATCTCTTTCAGGGACAATGGCTATTGATTGATATTTGCTTGGCCATATTTTTCTTTTTATTTGCATTTCTTACAATTTTTAATCATGGAAGTTTTAGGAAAATATAGTTTATCAGCTCTGGAAATTGCATTCTGAGTATTCTTTGTTGCTGGTTTTTGCTCATTAGGTGTTGATTGTGGTTGGTTTTGCTGTCTGTTGTTATTTAATGACTTTACTGTACTAATTTTGTAATAGCTGGATTCTCTGCAATGTGCATCCATTGAAGTCTCAGTCAATGCTTGTATATAGATTTTCTCAAATTTCCTGCACTTTTCTGGGGGACTCTGTACATATGTTAGAGCACCTCTTCAAGACTGAAGCAGTTTAAAACACTGCCTTATCCATCACTTCATACTTGTACATCCCCTTGAGGTCAGACTTATGGTTTTTCAGGTGCCATTCATATGGTTTGCGTAAGCAGGCAGCCTTCTGTAAGCCTAAGAATATAACATACTACTGGTACAGTACATAAAATAAATTTATCATCTTAGACTTTAAGTGAAAGAAAAACACTAAAAATGAAATAGATAATATAATTTATTAAAATTGTAAACATCTATTAAACAACTGATATATTAACAAAATTGAAATATAAATCACAAAGTGAGAAACTATATTTAATTTTACGTACATGATAATAGATTCTTGTCTATGACACATAAAATTTACTACAAACCAATATAAATGACAATAAAAATTGAGCAAAATATCTGATGAGAACATAAAGTATTACTTATAAATACAAGGTTATATCAAGATTAAAAAAAAGAAAATATCAGTGTCTGGTGAGAATTTGTAGTAACTGGTACAATCATTCTGAAAATTAATTGGCTGTGTTTTTAAAGATTGTCATATTCCATGTTATGACTTATCAATTTCATATCTAGAAATATGCCAAGAGAAATGAGTGGTAATAATTTTCAAAATATTTGTGTCATGATAGCTCCAAACTGGAAATAACTTAAGCATCTATTAGTAGTAAAATGCATATTTTACTTTTCGGTACAGTTATATAATGGGGTATTACAAAGCAATAAAAAGTCATTATTAATAGGTGCAAACACATACCTCTATCTCCAAAAATAATTATAACTTTGAATTTATTAATTTGTTACATTAGAATTAATAAAGTAAATGTCAAACGACTTAAAAACTATGAAGCTTAAAATTAAAACATAAATGTGATTGACGTTTTGGCAGGAAAACTATTTTTAATCTTTTACTTTATGTCATTTTATAATATTTTGACTTATTTTTATGTGCAATTATTATATGTGACATAATAATATTAAATTTGTGTAAACAATCTGTAGATATTTATGTTTACATGGAAACTAATCTAAGAATATCCATACCAAACTGCTTTCCTGATAAGAGATTTAACTAACAAGATATTTATAAAATTGACAGTTGCATTTTATACAATGCCATAAGATTATTTCCAAAATAAAAATTGCATTTAAAATGTGAAAAATAAATAAATAACTGAATCTTATGATAGCTGTACCATTATAATTAGCAATCCAATAAAATATGGCTCAATCAATTATATCAAACCTATGAGAAGAAAATAAACATGAAAGTACAAATTGGCAAATTGACTCACATCTAATTGATTGATTGGCTATTTTTGAAAGTCACCTTTCTTCAAAAAAAAAGGCATATGTTTTTGCTAATATTGTAATGTGTCACTCATTTTGTGCTTAGTTTTAAAAGCAAACATAGTAGTATAATTTTTTTCTATATTTTATAAACAAAATTTTCAGAATAGAGAATGCTAATAATTTATAAGGCTCACAAACATAACTGCTGATTGAACATGCATTGAAAGTATATATAAAACCATGATCTTTTCACTCTATCAACCTAACTTTCCTTATATATTTTTACCTATTTATTTGTTGGAAAGAGATATTTCCTATGCCTGTAAACACACATAATCCAAAGCAAATGTAAACAGTATTTGGATATTTAAAAATAAAAATCTATTATTTAAAACATTGTTCACTAAAAACTTGCCATTGATTAAATTGATATAGAAGTGTTTCAGTTTCTAAATCCAATATTATTCAAAAACATTTGATGTCCTCTATGTTTATAGAATGAATCCTAAGATTCATATCCCAATATTCGGTGCCCTTAAAAATTGTCCTTTTTTTTTTTTCTTTTTTTTTTTTCTAGAGTTAATATGATGTCTCCTGTTCTCTACTTTTGCCCTAGCGATTTCTCATTGTTCAAAGTCACATCACACTGATGTCTGCAACCATGCTTTGGCTTAGGTTGTTTACCACATAGTAATTATTTTTATTTCTCTTTTTACTGTCTCAGATTGTTCTCATACTGAAAACCCAAGTAACCAGAACGCCACCAAGTACATCGAACTCACATGGTCGTCACGTACTTTTATTTGTTTAAACGTTTTCTCTTCACCTAAGTTACTGGAGACCAGAGTTACTGGTTGTTTTTCCATCTCCATCTTGCATTTCCAGTCCCCGCTAGCCTAGCTTCTAGGTGCCAATCAATAAATATATGCGAAATACAAAATGTGTAATTTCCCATCTAATACATAAAGGCTTCTAGCTATATTGATCTCTCTGTTGCCATTATTCTATTTCCTTTAAGGTCTGTACCACAGAATTTAGTGCTTTTTAAAATAAAGCTCAATCAAGCTTTCTGAAATTCTACCCACTTAAGTTTTCTTAACTAGATTATATTTTTTTGGGAAAGCATATTAATTTCTATCATAGAACAAAGTGAAATGTAAACAATATGGGAAAAAATGAATTTGAGAAAAAGCCAACTGTTAATGTTTAAAGAGTTCAATGGTTAGGGCTTTTTAATGTTTAAACTTGCTTCATAGTTGTAATAACATCAAATCTCTTTGACTATCTTAATGATTACTTCTTGAGACTTTCTTCTTTTTTTGTGTGCAGTATCTGTTTTTTCTTCCTTGATGTATTTCAGTTTGATTTTTGGTCTTTATCTTCCATGTTAGAGGCTTTTCTTAGAAATACATGTTTACCATGTTAAAATAATGATAATGTTGGAATGCAACCTCAGCATAACCTATTTTGATTAATAGAGAACTTGGCACCTAGAAGAGGGTTGCTACCATAGCAAAAACTTGAAAACATGTGGCATTAGCTTAGCAGTCAAATTTTGGTATCAAGGAAACTGTTTAGGGAAAGTAGAAGAAAAATGATCCATTTTCAGCAGTAGCTAAACATGACGTTGCCCTCAGTAACTCAGAAAGCCAACAAGCCTGATAAATTTTAAGGTCTAGAAGAAGTTGAAAACCAAAGATTAGTGATATATGTTGATTTCTGCTGACTTTATTTTACAATGGCCGGAAAAAAAAATAGACAAGTTCACAAACGGCATTCAACTGTTTGCAAGCACTACAGAGAAAAGAGGAAGTTCAGAAATTGGGGACTTAAGAGATCAGAAAATCTATTGCTTTTCAATCTGAAACAGTAAAAGCTAAAACTTAAAAACCTAGTGTATAAATTGATTTCAATAAAGCATTTGAAAATACATTTCAAAGAATAGATGTGCTAAATGCCCAACACAAACATAAAAACATAAAAATACACTTTACTAGAAATTAAATAAATGCAAATGATGTCAACATTTGGTTTATTAATAGTTTTCTTCTTAAATTATATATAACAATAACCAGCCGGGTGCGGTGGCTCAAGCCTGTAATCCCAGCACTTTGGGAGGCTGAGGGGGGTGGATCACGAGGTCAAAAGATCGAGACCATCCTCGTCAACATGGTAAAACCCCGTCTCTACTAAAAATACAAAAAATTGGCTGGGCATGGTGGTGCGTGCCTGTAATCCCAGCTACTCAGGAAACTGAGGCAGGAGAATTGCCTGAACCCAGGAGGCAGAGGTTGCGGTGAGCCGAGATGGTGCCATTGCACTTCAGCCTGGGTAACAACCGCGAAACTCCGTCTCAAAAAAAAAAAAAAAAAAAAAACAAAACAAAACAAGAAAACAACCCAAAAAACCAATAACCAAAATCAGTGTAAAGTGTCAAATTATAACAAAGGTTTTAAAGCACAGTATTTATATATTTTCATCCATCGATTTCACACTTAAGATCACAACCTAAGTAAAAATTCAGGAATTTTAATTAAAATTTATGGAATAATAATTGCTACAACATAATTTATAATGTTGGCAATATGGGATGTGTAATGATAGACAATAGAGACTTGAAACAGTGAGGAGGTAGGAAGGGGTGGATGGTGAAAAATCACTTAATAGCTACCATATATGTTACTTAGCTGATGAGTATCTTAAACACCCTGACCTCATCACTACACAATCTATGCATGTAATAAAATTGCACTCTTGCCACATTCATTTATAAAAATAAAAAGTTAAACACAAAAGCAAGCAAATATGTAATTAAATGATAACATCCTATTAACAGATTAGGAAACTTTATAAAGTGAGAATGTTTAAAATCATTTTATTGATGTAAATAAATGTTTATTTTGACATTTTATTTTAAAACGAGTAAACAGAAAATGCATGTTATAAAAGGTAATACTCTATGTGTTATATGATAATTATTTTAATGTTCATATTTAAGCTTTCATGCGTTCTGTACTTTTTCCTGAAAATATAATGTATAGTTTTCAGTTATACATACACATATTTGAGAAGGATCATCTATTACAATATTCCTAGCTGTGCACTGTGGCTCATGCCTGTAGTCTCAACACTTTGGGAGGCAGAGGAGGGCGGATAACCTGAGGTCAGAAGTTCGAGACCAGCCTGCTCAACATGAGGAAACCCCATCTCAACTAAACACACAAAAAATTAACCAGGCATGGTGGTAGGTACCTGTAATCCCAGCTACTCGGGAAGCTGAGGCAGAAAAATCTCTTGAACACAGGAGGCAGAGCTTGCAGTGAGCTGAGATCCTGCCACTGCACTGTAGCCTGGGTCACAAAAAAGAAACTCTATCTCAAAAAATAAAAATAAAGAAAGACATTCCCCTGAGACCTATGCCTTAGGTAAAATACATACTAAACCATATGCTCTTTTTTTTTTTTTTTTTTTTTTTTTTTTGAGATGGAGTCTCATCTTGTTGCCCAGGCTGAAGTGCAATGGTGCAATCTCAGCTCACCGCAACCTCGGCCTCCCTATTTTCCTGCCTCAGCCTTCTGAGTAGCTGGGATTACAGGCTCCTGTCACCACACCTGGCTAATTTTTGTATTTTTAGTAGAGACAGGGTTTCACCATGTTGTCCAGGCTGGTCTTGAACTCCTGATCTCAGACTATCCACCTGCCTCAGTCTCCCAAAGTGCCTGGATTACAGAAGTGAACCACCGCGCTGGAGCTCTCATGCATTCTTTTCGCATGAATATATAATATGGAGATCATGTCATGATGGCATCCATCACTCCCATTATGAATATGGTGGAGTTCATGTTCTCACTCAATCATAATCTCACTCAATCATATCTCAAATTTACCCATCTTGTGATTTTAATCTGTTTTCCAATGGAGATCTACCTGCAGAGACAATATTATATATTAGTTATTTTAATATACTACCTGTATAAATGATTGGCATTTGGGGATTTATGTCATTGCTTATTAACTAAACAGATTTCAGATGTCCCTAGAAAACAGATCTATTCTGGTAGGCTGATCAAAAATCTTTTTTCTGTTTACAAAACAGCTTGTGGCGTTTTGTAAATTCACCAATGTAAAAGCCTTTTAAGAAGACTCTGAAAACCAGGAAGTTATTTTCAGAGAATATCCTCCTCGGTTCAAATTCCAAATACAATATAACCAGATAATCAGTTGTATAGGCTCTGGTCCTCTGCTTCTTGCTGTATGTGTCTGGTCCCACCCTTCACCATAGGTACATGAATTCTGTGGCTCATTTTTCTATAATGTAAAATAATCGATAATAATTTTGCCTAACTCACAGTGTTGTGAAAATAAAAGTTAATGTCTATAATGTTTCTAGAATAAAAGATAATATACAAATATGAAACAAACAGTTATAGATTGTTTTCACTATCATACTACTATATTCCACTTCCCCAAAATACTTCTTTCTATTAGGCAATATTTGTGTATATTCAGTTTCTTCCACTGGTGTTTGCTTTCAGGGTATTGACAATGACCATTTTATTTCTTTGTATCACTCTCTTCATCCATTACCCACCACAGTGATTTGCACATAGCAGGGACTTGTACTACCTATGTACAAGTATTAATTTTCATTGATCACATACATAAGTAATGTATATGATAAGTTCTTAATAAATAATTATTTAAAAACTAGACAGCGGCAGTGCTAATTTTTTCAACTACAGCTTTAATCCTGAGCAGGTTGTCTTAAAGTCTTCTCAATTATATTATTCTACTTTCATGAAGATACATTTTTCTTGGCATTATTATTTTTGTCTGTGTAATCAGTGAATTGTATGTCTTCTCATTTTATTAAGAAATTTTCAAAGGGTACATTTATTTGTGCATCTAATGATTATGCAGACTATTTGTATTAATTATGAAAGCCAATGAATCAGAAATTGGCCCAATGAGAGCAACCTATAGCTAAAGGAAGTAAATTAAAATAGGAATATAATTTAAGAGATATGGAAGGGATTACTTTTTTATAATTAGATTGTAGTTTATCAAATATAATTTTTATTATTATTTAATTTAAAGCATGGGCAATGTAATCATAATGCTTACTTACCAGGATAACCCTAAGTTACTGAAAGGTGGTTTAGGATCAGTTTTTGAATCCAAAAAGAAATGTTCAATGTTGTTAAATGGATTGCTTTGATTCTTATTTTGTTCAGAGTCTTAGATAACTGATAATCTTCCAAGGTATACTTACGTACTAAGGAAAGCATTTCATTAACTAGAAATTATATATATACTAGTCATATTTGATAACAGTAAGTTGACTCAGCACAATGTAATGGGTGTATACACCTATAGTGATTGGTGGTTACATTTTCACATTCAGCAAAAAGGTGATCTACCGCTAATGAACAATTCAACTACACAAATAGTTATTAAGGGGCAATATAAATTACACTGAACAGTTTGAACCACTGGAAAAGAATATTACCATACAAACCATTCTAATCATCTCACTCAAGGCAAATTTATTTTAGGGCATGTGCTAAATATGGATTGCTAACATTTTTTTATCTTAAAAACATTCCAATTATGGGAGACTAACTTTTAGCCATTTTATTTTAATATTTCCAATTTAGTTTTTCTTTCTTATTTAGTTTGAGAACCAGTATTTTTACTTAGAAACATCTTTCTTATTTGCATCACAATTACATTTTGTGAACTATTCTGATGATATAGGACACATATCACTCAGGTTGAATTTGTTCTAAATTACTGTGTAGCATTTAATCCTCCCATAGAGACCTAGAAATAACAAGAAAGGAATAAGCTCCTGAGATATTTCCCAAATTTTTTACAATAACACACTAGTCTGCAGGATATTAGTAGCCATCCTAAAAAATGTTAAAGTATACAAGTTTCCTTACTTTATGTTAACTCTGTGACTTGTATTTGTAATCCCACTTGAAATTCATGAGGTAGGATGGGGTAGTATAGTATGCAGTATTGTTAATCATGTCGGCCACAGGGTGATATTTTTATAGAGTTTACAATTAAAAAATATTTGGGGAAATAATAAGCTGGAGAGATTTTGATTTTGAAATGAAGCAAATTTTGCTTCAATATTTCCTGAGGTATAATATGTTGTAGAAAATAATTATTGGACAAAATTCTTGGAGTTTGGGGCTCATGGGTTGATTCTGTCCCCTTTCTTCATTTGCTAAAACCCTTCACATTTCTTCATTCTGACTTTTCTTCCATCTGGTTTCAGGCTGGAAACGAAAACATCTGCTTTTTCCATTTGTTCTTTTCTGAAAAGAGGATTACGTGTATCTCATATTTCCAAGTTTACCTTTACTATAAAATTAAGAAATTTTATAGTATGTTGCAATTACTTTGATAGCAAAAGAATTAAAGAGTGTAGAAAACTGGACGTTAGAATCAGGCAATTCTGGGTTCAAGTTCTTGGGCTGTCCAGCCCTGGCTGTGCATTCCATGATTCAAGACTCGATTTTTCCCTCTGGGCATCCTTGCACTGAGCTCTGTCTATGGAGTGGCATGAAATGCTTCTACAAATATCATCAAGGAAGCATGTGTTTATGCCATCAAATAAAGCAAGACCATAGATAAATAAGTTAACATCCATTTGAAATAGTTGGATTTTCACATTACAAATAAATGACTAGTTTAAAATGGCAATCATGGACATTTTTTTTTTCAAGTTCTTCATTTATTGTAGGGATTAGTGTTGTTACTCTGTTTTGAATTTCACTAGGAAGTGTTCCATCATTTTTAAATTGCCAAGGCCACTAGAAACTACATCTGTCTTTTCTGGGTCTCTTCTTTCTAAATTGCAGCACATGTCCACTCACTTCACATCCTATGCATTTCCTCCTCTCGGGCATTTTGGGTTGTATCTCTATTTCCTACCTTGACGTATCTGCAGCATTTTCCCAAACATTTATTACAAATCTGGACTCATTCAAAGTTTCCTTAGAGTATCAAGGGAGGAGTACATGCTGGGTCAATAACGAAGGAGTTTCTAAGACAAAAATAAGCATATACATGCATTAATTAATATTTAAAAATATATTCTGGTCCCAAAATCTACTTTTGTTTGAATATGCACATGAACTACTGAAAATGCCCTGTCTATGTCTATTCCTGAGAGTCTGTTTTCAAGGATAAATGTCCTGAGGTAAACTTAGCAATTACAGCATATGCAGAACAAATTGTGAGATTTCTAACAGATTGTCACACTCAATGGAAGTTAATTAAGTTAACAGGTAATGGGAGTGGTAAATGCAAATCTAGTAAGTTAAACACATATTTAGATTTCTAATGGCTCTGACGTGATATAGGTAGATCTTAGCAGATGAAATCGTCTACTTGAAAAATATCAAAAACTTTGCAAGGTTCTCAAAAGACACAGGAAAGTTACTGAGTTTTAATCATCAGTATGATGTCTAATATTGCTGAAGTTTCAAAAATCTAAATTTAGAGTCAGGATATTTGTATGTTTAGTAGAATTTCAGAACTGAGGGGACACTATTAAGTAAAATGTTCCAATTCTCTCACTTTTATAGAAATCTTTTCAACATCAAAACACCACCATGCCCAGCGAATTTTTGTATTTTTAGTAGAGACGGGGTTTCACCATGTTGACCAGGATGGTCTCGATCTCTTGACCTCATGATCCACCGGCCTCAGCCTCCCAAAGTGCTGGGATTACAGGCGTGAGCCACCGCTGCTGGCCCCTGTTCATGTGTTTTAATGGGATAGTGTGGGGCAAATAATTTGTACTAACTGTTCATAGTTTCCACAGGTCAAGGTTGAGCCTGGTAGAGAAGACAGCTGAGAGGAGCCTGAGGTCTATCAGAGATTCTTTGCAATTGCATTTTGTCTTTTTATTTCAGAAGAGAAGTCTTATGTGTTAGAAATACAGCATAAGGCCATCCTCAAAGCTGTGAAATGGCACTTTTCTCATCTGTTGAAATATAAATTTTATGAATATTTATTGGACATTGAGTGTTTTTTAACTTTTTGTTGTTGTTGTTGTTATTGTTTTTACTAGATGCCTTCACATCCTTTGCACATGTTTTTCTATTTGGTTTCCTTTTTTTTGAGACAGAGTCTAACTCTGTCACCCAGGCTGGAGTGCAATGGCAAAAGCCCAGTTCACTGCAGCCTCTGCCCCACTAGGTTCAAGCGATTGTCCTGCCTCAGCCTCCTGAGTAGCTGAGATTACAGGTGCATGCCACCACGCCCGCCACATTTTTGTATTTTTAGTAAGGTGAGGTTTCACCAGGTAGGCCAGGCTGGTCTCGATCTCCTGACCTCAGGTGATCACCTGCCTTGGCCTCCCAAAGTACTGAGATTACAGGCTTGAGCCCCCTTGCCCGGCCCAGCCTAAAGTCTTGAAACAGTGGCCAGTCTCTGTGCCAGAAACTCAGCAATCAAAAACAATTGTCAAAACACACTACCCTAATTTTTAAAGTACACTGTACCTACATCTACACCCTAGCACCAACAAGCCACACTGGAACTGCCGGCCCCCATCCACGTGGTTGTTTACTACAGGACTGAGGGATAAACAGTGGCAGCCATTTTAAAAACTGTGATGTTTTTAAACAACAGGGTTTTTAAACAACAGTGTGTTGAAAATATTTACCCTCATTCTGTGGCTTAATTTTCAGCTTGTTTATCTTTTATACAGTCAAGTGTATTAATATTTTTCTTTTTGTGTGGATAAGCAAATCTTTGACTTTTTTTATTTGATAAATGACATCTTTTCATCCCTTCAAACATTTGTTTAACATGCGATGTTGCCATTATCTACATGCACTTAACATAGGACTTTGTAGTTATGACTACATTTATCAGAGTTTTATGTGTATACATTCTTTTTGAATTTAGCACAATGTCTTTTACAGATAAGAACCTACATCACTTTATATTCTGCAATTCTAATTGTTAATAAATTATCAGTAACAGGACAAAGGGTGATTTATGCACTGGAGCAAGTATCAGTTGTCAACATTATCTATTATCATTTTATTTGAATACAGTAGTAATAGAAAATATATTATATATTGATATGATGCTCACATTATAACAACTTAAAATTAAAGCACCTTAAAGTTAATTAAGTGATAAATAGAAAAGCTTGTCTCTTTATTAACCTTTTTAATAGGCTACTGAAATCTCAAGATGTAATAAAAATTCTAGACTAAAAGATATTTCAGTTTTGAAAAAAACTACTTTTGAATCACTGAGTGTTCTGGAGTTCAGTTAATCAAGGATATTATGTTTTCTATAATTGCTAAAATGTCTAAAAATTCCACGCGAAAGCACATTTTACAGTATCATGACCTCTTAGCATTCTCTTAAAATCAGATTTATCTTTTCAAGAAAACTGGGAAATTTCAAACAAATTTAATATTTAGATATCCTTCCAACTGAAAATCCTTCTCCTTTTGTAAGAAAACATTTCCAATGTATTTAAAAAACCCAGGAAGACATAAAACATACTGTTAGCTTCCAAGATCTAAATTTAATATTTTGGAAAATATGTATTTTATTGACATGTGCGTATTATTTGTTGTCTCTTTTTCCGTACATCTGATACAGCTTACTACCACAAACTCCACACTTTTCCAGCATAATTTTGTGCCCATCATTGCTATCTATAATTTAAACTTAATAACGGCATGTGTTTGTGTGTATATATAAACACACATCTCTTGAAATAATGAAAATGGTATGATACTGTACATATTCTTTTGCAAATTGCCATTTTCCCTCAAGCGTTGTAGGATTTGTTTGTGTTGATATGTTTATATAAAGTTCATTTGTTAGCTTCACTGTAGGATTTCTCTCCTATGTGTACAAATCAGCATATTTATTCAGTCCCCTAAATTTAGCAAATTAAGATACTTTTATTTTTTCTGTATTATAAAAAATTCACATGCAAGGGATATTAACTAGAGTAAATTTTCAAAAGTGATTTTTTTTGTTACTGATACTTGTAGTTAGGATCATTAATAATCCTGATGGTGAAGCTTGATTTATGCCATTCCCCTACATTCCTGCCAATACTTCGTGTTATCGGACACTAAGAAAACAAACAAACAAACAAAATTATCATTTCCAGTTTAATTCTGCTATAGTCAGAAAACACTCTTTTAACTATTTCTAGCCTCTTAAATTTATTAATGTTTGTTTTGTAATCTAACACATGGTCTATCTTGGAGAATATGCACTTAAAAATAATGTATAGCCTGTTTTGGGATGGAACATTTTATAGATGTCTGTTTGGTCTAGCTGGTTTACAGTATTATTCAAGTTTTCTATTTCATTTGCAAATGTTCTAGCTTTTCCATTCATTATTGAAAGTTGGGCATTACAGTCTCCAACTATTACTGTTGAATTGTCTCTTTTTACCTTCGTCAGTTTTTGTGGCACATACTTTGGTACCCTGTTAATACGTGCATGCACGTTTATGATTGTTATGTCTTTCAGATATGTTGATCATTTTAACTTTATATAATGTTCCCTTTATTTCTAATAACATTTCCATTTTAAAGTCTTAGATTCATTTTTTTAGGGATGCTCTAAAAAATGCCACAAAGTAAGAGGCTTTAAAAACATATATTTATTTTCTGACAGTTATGAAATCTACAAGTCCAAAATTACGGTCTTAGCAATTTTAGTGTCTTCTAAGGGTGCTTTCCTTGGCTTGGAGTTGGTCATGTACCAACCTTTCTTGGTATGTACTCATATTGTCTTTCCCCTGATTACGTACACCCTTGGTGCTTCTCTGTGTTTATAATTTCTGTTTGATAAGGACACCAGTCAGATTAAATTAGCACCATCCAAAAAGGCTAATTTTAACTTAACCATCTTTGTAAAGGCCTTACCTCCAAATAGAGTAATTGTAAAATGCTAGGTTTAGGGCTTCAAAATGTGAGTTTTTGGGTGTGGCATACTGTGGAACATAATTCAGCCCATAGCAAGTCTATTTTTCCTGAGTACTATGGCTACTCCAGCTTTCTTATGCTTACATTTTCAATAATATATCTTTCCGATTCATGTACTTGTTTCTTGGAATCTAATTGTGTCTCCTATAGACACTATATAGTTGAATCGCATGGTTTTTGAAAAATCCAGCCTGACAATTTTTGTCCTTTTATTGAATCATTTATTTTGTTCATATGTAATATTACTACTAATATAGCCTAAATATTTAGTGTTCTTATTATAGTTGTATTTACATCTGATATTCTACATTTTACTTTCTACATGATTTACCTTCTGCTATGCTTCCTTTACTTCTTTTTGCTATAACAAGCTATTTTCTAATGCAGATTTTAAGATCTTTTTACTGTATTTATTAATTATATTATTATATTTTACAATATTTATTTTACTATATTATACATTAATTATATTAATTAAATTATATACACACTAATTTGTCAAAATAAGCTTCATATTTAAATTTGTTCCATTTATGTATGAAAACATAACCATATAGCTCTATTCTTTTTTTTAAATTAAACTTTAAATTCTGGGGTACATGTGCAGAATGTGCAGGTTTGTTAGATAAGTATACATGTGCCATGGTGATTTGCTGCACCCACCAACCCATCATCTACATTAGATATTTCTTCTAATGCTATCCCTCCCCTAGCCCCATACCTGTTGATAGGCCCTGGTGTGTGATGTTCCTCTTCCTGTGTCCATGTGTTCTCATTATTTAACTCCCACTTATGAGTGAGAACATGCAGTGTTTGGCTTTCTGTTCTTGTGTTAGTTTGGTGAGAATGATGGTTTCCAACTTCATCCATATTCCTGCAAAGGATATGAACTAATCTTTTTTCTATAGTTGCATAGTATTTCATGGTGTAGATATGCCACATTTTCTTTATCCAGTCTATCATTGATGGACATTTGGGTTGGTTCCAAGTCTGCTGTTGTGAACAGTGGCACAATAAATATGTGTGTACATGTGTCTTTATAGTAGAATGATTTATTCTGTTCAAATGTAATATTACTACTCATATAGTTTAAATATTTAGTGTTATTAATATAGCATTTACATCTGATATTTTACCTTTTACTTTCTACGTAATTTACCTTCCACTATTCTTAATTTACTGGTTTTTTTTTTTTTTTTTTTTTTTTTGGTTATAAAACAGCTATTTTCTAATGCAGATTTTAATATCTTTTATACTATATTTATTAATTATATTATTATATTTTACTATACTTATTTGGTTTACATCCAATAATGGGATTGCTGGATCAAATAGTATTTCTATTTCTATATCCTTGAGGAATTGCCACACTGTCTTCCACAATGATTGAACTAATTTACTGTCCCACCAACAGTGTAAAAGCTTTCCTATTTCTCCACATACTTTTCCTCAACTGTTACTTTCTGATTTTTTTAATGATTGCCATTCTAACTGGTATGGGATGGTATCTCATTGTGGTTTTGATTTGCATTTCTCTAATGACCAGGGATGATGAGCTTTTTACCCTGTGTTTCTTGGCTGCATAAATGTCTTCTTTTAACAAGTATCTGTTCATATCCTTCACCCACTTTTTGATGAGTTTTTTTTTTTCTTGTAAATTTATTAGCCCTTTGTCACGTGGATAGATTGCAAAAATTTTCTCCCATTCTGTAGGTTGCCTGTTCACTCTGATGACAGTTTCTTTTGCTGTGCAGAGGCTTTTTAGTTTAATTAGATCAAATTTGTTTTGGCTTTTGTTGTCATTGCTTTTGGTGTTTTAGTCATAAAGTCTTTGCCCATGCCTATGTCCTGAATGGTATTGCTTAAGTATTCTTCTAGGTGTTTTTACAGTTTTAAGTCTTATGTTTAAGTCTTTAATCCATCTTGAATTAATTTTTGTATAAGGTGTAAGGAAAGGGTCCAGTTTCAGTTTTCTGCATATCGCTAACTAGTTTTCCCAGCACCATTTATTAAATAGGGAATCCTTTCTCTATTGCTTGTTTTTATCAGGTTTATCAAAGATCAGATGGTTGTAGATGTGTGGTGTTATTTCTGAGGCCTCCACTCTGTTCCATTGGTCTATATTTCTGTTTTGGTACCAACATCATACTCTTTTGGTTACTGTAGCCTTGTAGTATAGTTTGAAATTGGGTAGTGTGATGCCTACAGCTTTATTCTTTTTGCTTAGTATTATCTCGACTATACAGGATCTTTTTTTTTTATGAAATTCAATGTAGTTTGTTCTAATTCTGTGGAGAAAGTCACTGGTGGCTTGATGGGTATAGCATTGAATCTATAAATTACTTTGGACAGTATGGCCATTTTCACCATATTGATTCTTCCTATCCATGTACATAGCTTTATTCTTTTTACCCTCTTTCATCTATTATTTTAACATTTATCACTGTTTCACACTTGAAAATGCATTTTTTTATCTCTAGTCATTTCCTTAGTAAAATATAGCTTTATTCATTTTAACTACCTCTTTTGTGCTGTCATTTGCAAACATGTTTCACATATGTTTTGTTTCTAAAGACCCAACAAGAAATTATATACATATATATAATTGTATTTAATTTCTTTTTAAATAAATTGAGAAAAGCAAAGAAAAAAAATGAATTAAACTGTGTTTTACTATTATGTGATTACATTTTTATTTACCAATGCTTTTTTTCAAATGTGGATTT
The DNA here is from genome assembly GCF_048565385.1 of Saimiri boliviensis. NCBI lineage: Eukaryota > Metazoa > Chordata > Mammalia > Primates > Cebidae > Saimiri > Saimiri boliviensis. The sequence goes on from NC_133453.1 coordinate 112,925,206, forward strand.
GAGTTATTATCCCTTGCTTTCAGCCTGTGTTACATCTGTTAGTATTTTTTGTAAGGCAGGCTTATTAGCAAAAAATATAACCAGCTTCTGTTCATCTTGAAAACTCATTATTTTACTTTCACATTAAAAAAAATATATATAGGCTTATTGATTAATAGTTATTTTTAGATGAGCAATACAAACATATTATCCCACTGCTTTCTTGCCCCCAATGTTTCTAGTGAAAAATCAGCTGTTAATGTTATTGAGCTTTGCTTGTAAGAAACAAGTTATTGTTTTCTTGTTGCATTTAAGATTTTCTCCTCATCTTTGACTTTCAATATTTTTACTATCATGAGTGTTTTTGTGAATCTCTTTGTGTCTTGTAGTTTGTTGAATATTCTAGATGGGTAGATTATTGTTTTTTAATAAAATAGGGAAGCATTCAGCCATCACTTCTTTGAAAGATATTTATTCCCTTTTCTCTCTTCTCCATCTAGTCCTTTTCTTATGCATATATTGGTGAACTTAATGGTATTCCAAATTTCCCTGGGGCTCTTTTTATTTTTCTTCATTATTTCTTTCTCTGTTTTTCAGTTTACATTATCTCAATTAATAAAACTTTGATTGTGGTCATTCTTTCTTCTATTCGTTTAAATTTACTGTTGAGATTCTCTAGTGATTTAAAAAATGGTCATAGGTCAAATCAATTGGCTTATATTTATATCTAGTAATGTTTCCCCAGGGATGGATATTGTTAATAGTATGTTGCTTAATATTTATATTTTATTTTATTTTTTGAAAGTGTTATAGACCTTTTTGCAGGGAGGGTGGGCAGGCAATTACACTATTTAGCTTGATCCTTTTGAAGTGTTCTTAAAGTTTGTTATGGTAGGAATGGAGAAGCCTTCTTTGTAGGAATAGTTTAGCCCTGTAAACTGTGCTTGTTTCCTCATTGCAAAATGAGGGTAAAATAGCAGTAGTGCTTATATTACAGTTATTCTAATAATGAAATTATGTAATCTATAAAATCTCTTAGAATAGTGCTCTGTTCTCCTGTTATCTATTATTAATATTATTATGAATGTTATATTATTTGAACCAATAGAAAGAAGAAAAAAGAAGTAAACACCATGAATAGAATTCAAAGGAATGAAGAAAGAAGAAGGAGGAGAAGGAGGAAGAGGAGATAGAATAAGGAGAAAGGCAAACAGGAGGTGGAGAAAGAGGAGGAGGAGGAGGAGGAGTTGCAAATCGATTGGAAAGTTTGGATAAAAATAAAGCATACACATAACATGTTTTGTATAAATTCAAATATTTAATATTTATATTAACTAAGTTACGGTAGGAAATTAAAATAAAAAAATGGTTTTCTAATGGTTTCCTAATAAATAAATTCCAAATATATTCTACTAATAGGTAATATTGCTAAAAACATAGAAATAAAAATTGGTAAAATAAGATAAAATAGAGTTAAAAAAATAAGATGAAATAGAGTTTAAAAAACAACATTATTGGCATAAAAAATGGCCCCTGTATCATTCTTCTTTCTTAACATATAATGTAATGTAATACAGTATAATATAATAAATAAAATAAATAATATATGTATTATATAAGTATTATAACAAATATTACAATATATATTGTATTAACAGAATGAACTCCAAACTTGCAGTATGATTCTTTTTTTTTTTTTTTGAGATGTTGCCCTGGGCTGGAGTGCAGTGCTGTGATCTTGGCTCACCGCAACCTCCACCTCCTGAGTTCAAGCTATTCTCCTGTCTCTGAGTCCTTAGTAGCTGGGATTAAAAGTGGCCATCACCATACTTAACTAATTTTTGTATTTTTAGTAGAGATAGGGTTTCACCATGTTGGCCAGGCTGGTCTTGAACTCCTGTCCTAAGGTCATCCCCCCACCTAGGCCTTCCAAAGTACTGGAATTACTGGCATAAGCTACCATGCCCTCCAAGTATGATTGTTAAACATGATCTATCACAAATTTCTTTCAGCTAAAATGACCATCTGATCATCTAAGCACAAAGTTAAAGCTCAGTAAGTGTTTATCTAAAAAAAGAATAAACTTACAAGGTCTATGGGCTTAGATTCTGTAATTTCTAAAATATTTTACGATTTTAGAGATTAAATATTTAATGCTAACCTTGTTTTTGGTAACAATTTAGCTAGCAAAGAACTATTCATCTTTACTACTACTATTTACTATTACATGGCAAAGCAACATTATAGGTAAATAGCTTATATCTGGTTGAGTACATAGATATTCAGTATGATAATTTTCAATTCATAACCATTTCTGATTATATTTGTTATATTATCATTTCTATCTCATATGTAAATAAGTTTAATTGTTCAATTTTGGGTTGACCATCTAGTTTTTCCACCTTAATTTCCAAATCAGAGATACATAATTACTTAAAGTGGAAACACTCATTTTTAGAGAAGTGCAAATGAGATCTTTAATTAGTAAATTTCCAAATGGCTATTCCTAGCTGTAGCCATTAACAGCCATGCTATGCCTTATTCATGATATGCAGAACTTAAGTCAACCAACTTTCATGCCTAATGCTTTCAATGATTGGGTTTCTCAAACAATGAATAAATTATCACAAAAAAGGGAAAATTTAAAGTGAATTGAGTAAATTGAGTATTTGAATCTATTAATGTAGTGGTGGAAAAGAGTTTCTTTCTTAAAATTAAGGAGAGAATAAAGTCAGAAAAAAATGCCCAGAGGTGTGGAAGGCTTCTCATTGTAGGCATTATTTTTTTTTCTTTTTCTTTTTTTTTCTTTTTTTTTTTTTTAACTAGATAGTGTCAATAATTTTAAAATTCCAATTCCAGTAAAAGTTACCCTTTGGGTTTCATCTGGCAAAATACAGATTTAAAAGACAAGACTTTTTTGTTCAATTACTCTTAGACAGACTAGCGTTTTGGAAGAGTCTGGAATTCCAGGACATATCAGGGCTATGGGTAAAGACATGACCAGAGCAATGCAAATTAAGCATTGAAACTTTTAGCAGACTTTGTTGCAGTTATCCAGTACTCTACCTACTCTCTGTCTTTCTAGGATTTGTATGTTTAAGACAAATAAAAGGTATAACCAATTTTATTTTAACTAGTTTAAAATTGGGCACAGAGTGTCTAAATAGACACAGGTATTATCAGCTGAATCATCATTTCAGATGACCAAACTGATGAATTTTGACTTATGTCTTCATGCATTACCAGTCAGTCTGCCCCATGGATTCTCCCTGCTCAGTAGGGATATACTCCAATCTTGGTAGGCCTGGACTTACATCATTTTTAGAAGCTCTTTTTCAGAAAGACAAATAAATAAAATTGGTTACAAAAGTGAATACTTATTTAGAAAGGCAAAAGCAATCACAAATACAGTACTTAAAAAGATGGCAATTCCAAAAAAGTAAGTTTTTTTCTGCAACATTCAGAAAGGTAGAATAATTATTGTTCAATTAACCTTTTTACACAACTCTATGATATGCTTTTAATATGTATTTTAAGTTTTCAGTCTTTTATTGTCCTTTATATAATTTTATCATGCATTTTGTAGCTGAAACAAGATTTTTTTTTTACTTTCCTTAACATGACTGATTTAATTTTTAATAAATATTTCTTTAAGCATGATAACTTGGTAATATAAAAAGTCAAATTACTGTTAAATTTGAGGAAAACTCTATGAAATTTCTTTTACATATGAGCTGTAATATTTCAGGACACTTTATTAACAATTACATATGCAGTGACTAGTTGCTATATACTCTTTGAATTAAGAATTGCTTACTAACCATATTGCCAAGCTCTGGGATTCTGGGTAAATCCATCCTGGCTGCTAGATATCTCTAACATTTCTTCCTGTTCTGCATTTCCACTGGAAGAGAGGCCTAATTTAGGACATTCATTATTTTTCCTGAATATCCTTGCACATAGACTAAAATCCAAACTTCACAACAGAGTAAGAATAATTTATTCATTGCAGCTCTTCAAGCCTTCCGTAGAGCTTTTAGTTAAGTCCAAAATTTCTGAATTCCACATTTTATCAGATATGATCCTGATATTCCTCTCTAGACCAGTAGTTTTCATCAGTTGGTGAATAACAGAATCACCTGGAGAGCTGAAAAAATATTTCATAGACACCCAAATAAATGCATATTCTTGTTCCTGGACCTAAACTGTATCTGCGTATTTTAAGGCACCTATGTGGTTGCAATTGCATAGCCAGAATTGGAAATCTCTATTAAAACTAATCTCACATTATCCTGTTTTGTGGGATCCTTTACCCTATCAGGACAAAAGAGCTTGAAATTTATAAACTAATATTAATATTTTGAGACTTAAAACACATTCCAGCAACTTGGCTTGGAAGCCCCTTGTCTAACTGGCTATGGTCTTGGAGACATTCCTGACTATACCTGCAGGAAGGCACAGGCTAGTTTCCCCTATGACCCCTTCCCATGAGTTTCCCAGAAATTTAACCATCCCTTTATGTATGGCATTTTGATAAGCCTCTTCATGACCCTGCTATTCATTTTATTGTTAATCCCATTCCTTATTTTGTTATCCCATGGTAATGGATTGAGATTGAATCATTTAAGAGTTTACAATTTACATTGATGTAAATATTACTACAATAATGTCTTACTTTTCTAATAGAATGTAAATAATAATAATAAAAACCTTCAGAGTCCCAAATGCAAACATATACTTTCTTTTGTTCTTAAAATCTTTTCCATATTTTATTTTTTACCCTATTTTCTGAGATCCTAACCTCCTCTAAGACACTTTCGTAGAGTGAAAATGAGGTTAACCTACAAGTTCACAAACATCTGTGGGAGTTTCTCCTTCATTCACAAGGAATAGCGAACCTCCTATGAGCAAGAAAATTTCTGTGAATGATCCAGGCTCTCTCTATATCTACTACTCCAGATAAAAATTCAAGAAAAGACTGAAGATATTTCAAGCAATTTTTTCTTGTTTCCTTTTTTACTTCTGGTATATAATTTATTTCTACACATTTCACCTGTTCATCACCTACAATGACTTAGAAATAAAACTGAGGCCAGACTTGCCTTAGAAAATAGTGACATGTGGGGATCGAGGGGAGTATGGAGAGCCAGAGAAAGACAGGGAAAGCTCATGAGATAATACAGGGATAGCAAAATGCCCAGAATTGGGTCAGATACCTTTGGGAAAAAAATGTATTTTAAAATGTCAAATATATTTCTTACTGCAGGAATTGTTAAGTCTCTGATAATAAAATTATAAATCTTTGAGAACATAAAATAGCAGATCTTTCAAAACAAGTTTAACCACTGAACTTTTATTTTTTACATTACCACTACATGATTGTACCTTCACTAAAGTCCCCCTACTCTGTTTTGATTTCCTGCCTTCCTTGCAGTTGCTCAAGTATGTCAGACATGATTCTGCCTCAGAATCTTCTTCACAAATGAGTTCTTCTGCCCGTACAAGGATAATCTCATAACTCCTTCAAACAGTTACTCAAATATGATCTTGCAAATAAGGCCTACCCTGGCTTAATGATCTGAAATGGCAACTTTGTCATATCAGAAACTCCAGATATTCTTTACTCTAATTTATATTTATATATTTTTTATTTTTTGTCTGACTTCTGGAACTGGTCACATAATCTATGTTAAAACTCCGGAGTGTGGCACCTTTATGCCATTCACTGAAGCCTAACACATTATCTAATACATAGTAGGCATTCACCTGGAATCCTTGCATGTCTTAGTATATAGCTCAGATACTTAAAAACATACATACATTATTCTGGTTAAAAGCACTAAAAAAATAAGAATCCAAAAACAAAAGATTGATTTGGAGAACAGAGGAGGAGACATAAACACAATCTATAATTTTTCTCATTTTTCTCAGACTTAGCAAATTTGCTATCATGGAAACATCAATGATAAAAACAAACCACTTTATTTGGAAAAGAAGGGTCAATAGAGTGCAGAACTCCCAATTTTGCTGATAGCTGATGAGTATTAGCTGATTGACAGTCTTAGACAGTGACATGTAAACCCTGGCAGAACTCATCAGTCACCCTTTGTCAACATATAAAGGTATTTTATTTGATATGAAGGGCATGACATAGAGCAAAAGATTTTTCATTTTCTTTCCTATTTGGAACCAATTTTTTCCTTATACCACCTGTCCATAGACATACTTCTCCATAATTTATTTTAGTTTGCTTTGATCAACTGCTCCTTGACATTTTGTAATTTTGTATATCCTAGAAGTTGATGGTCTCTATGTCTGAAGTAAGAAAAACCATTTCTGTAATTGTACCCTGTGTCCTGATTCTTTGAAACATACCAAAAAAAAGGTAATAGACTTATTTCTACATTTGCAGATAAAAGTCTCACTCAATTCTTTTGTTCAAGTAAATGAGAAAAAAAAAATACCCTAAAATGAACCCTTTATAGCAGATACCCTTACTCTTTTAGGGAAAATTCACTTATTTTTCATTTTTCTACTTGAAATGACAATGTCTTATTTCATGTATGTGCAAACAAAATTTAATGTCCATGAACTACTTAGCCATCATAAACTCATAAATGTGATGTGATTACTTATAAATGGGATGTCTCACTTACTGATAATGATCAATTCAGAATAAGAGATAAATAAGCCCTCCAATGCCACATTTCTCAACCTGGACCTAAAGCACTGATTCTAAAGATAGTCTTCTTACTAAACCTAAGGTACTATTGTCTTTTCTGAAAGCTCAACATTCCAGCAGTCTTCATTACTTTATATAACAGATTCTGGATATGACCCCTTTGTCAGATGGGTAGATTGCAAAAATTTTTTCCCAGGTTGGTTTCCTGTTCACTCTAACAATTGTTTATTTTGTTGTGCAGAAGCTCTTAAGTTTAATTAGGTCCCATTTGTCTATTTTGGCTTTTGTTGTCATTGCTTTGGTGTTTTAGTCATGAAGTCCTTGCCTATGCCTATATCCTGAATGGTATTGCCTGTGTTTTCTTCTAAGGTTTTTATGGTATTAGGTCTAATGCTTAAATCTTTAATCCATCTGGAGTTAATTTTTGTGTAAGGTGTAGGAAATGGGTCCAGTTTCAGCTTTCTGCACATGGTTAGCCAGTTTTCCCAACACCATTTATTAAACAGGGAATCCTTTCCCCATTGTTTGTTTCTGTCAGGTTTGTCAAAGATCAGATGGTTGTAGTGTGTGGCGCTACTTCCGAGGTCTCCGTTCTGTTCCATTGGTCTATATCTCTCTTTTGGTATCAGTATTATGCTCTTTTGGTTACTGTAGCCTGTATTATAGAGTGAAGTCAGGTAGTGAGATGCCTCCAGCTTTGTTCTTTTTGCTTAGGATTGTCTTGGCTCTGCAGGCTGTTTTTGGGTTCCACGTGAAGTTTAAGATGAAGAATGGCAATGGTAACTTGACGGGGATAGCACTGAATCTACAAATCACTTTGCGTAGTATGGCCATTTTCACAATGTTGATTCTTTCTAACCATGAGCATGGAATGATTTTTCATCTGTTTGTGTCCTCTCTTATTTCCTTGAGCAGTGGTTTGTAGTTCTCCTTAAAGAGGTCCTTCACGTCCTTTGTTAGTTGCATTCCTTGGTATTTTATTCTCTTTGTAGTAATTGTGAATGGCAGTTCATTCTTGATTTGACTCTGTTATTGGCGTATAGGAATGCTTGTGATGGCTACACATTGATATTGTAACCTGAGACTTTGCTAAAGTTGCTTATCATCTTAAGGAGATTTTGGGCTGAGACGATGGGGTCTTCTAAATATACAATCATGTCATCTGCAAATAGAGACAATTTGACTTCCTCCTTTCCTAATTGAATATCCTTTATTTCCTTTTCTTACCTGATTTCTCTGGCTAGAAATTCCAATACTATATTGAATAGGAGTGGTGAGAGAGGGCACCCTTGCCTAGTGCTGGTTTTCAAAGGGAATGCTTCCAGTTTTTGCCCATTCAGTATGATATTGGCTGTGGGCTTGTCATAAACAGCTTTATTATTTTGAGATACATTTCATAGGTACCTAGTTTACTGAGAGTTTTTAGCATAAAGGGCTGTTGAATTTTGTCGAAGGTCTTCTCTGCATCAATTGAGACAATCATGTGGTTTTTGTCTTTGTGTCTGTTTATATGATAGATTACATTTATAGATTTGCATATATTGAACCAACCTTGCATCCCTGGTATGAAGCCTACTTGTTGGTGATGGATAAGCTTTTTGATGTGCTGTTGTATTAGAATGCAACAGCTCCTGGTTTTTTTGTTTCCAGGTAAAATCTCCATGTGAAATCGCATGGCATGGCTTCCTCCCTATGCTGTGTATATATGTGACTAGCAAATTTTTGTCAATATCATCATGTCATTGTTGAGTATCGTGTGTGTCTTTGCAGATCCCCATAAGTCTCAGATCATAATGCCTCTTTCAGCAAAGAGATGAATGAGAGGTGATTAAAACAGTAGATACAAATGTGAAAGATAAAATAATAAAGCTTTTTTTGCAAAACAAAGAAAAATACTTAATGAAATTGAAAGAGGCTCATATAATCTTAAATCTGCCATTAACATCTACTATCCCTAAGGAAAAAAGCATTTTACCTTAAAAATTAAAATATTTGTTTATTAAAAGACACAATTTAGAGAGTAAAATTCTAACCATAGACTGAGCGAAAAATACAAAAATATTTGTATCTCAAGCTTATAAAAAATTCCAAAAATTAATAATAAAACAGATAAATACAACAAAAGTAAGAAATGCTTGGAATAGGATTTAAAAGGCAACAAGTCTATGAAAGATTTTCAACATCATTAGTCCTCAGTGTACTCTTTTTAAAATAATTGCACACCCAAATGCTGGTAAAAATCTAGAGCAACTGAGACTCACATGTGCTGGTGGTGGAAGTAGATACTGTTTTGATCACTTTTTATGGCAATTAGATAGGATCTAAGAAAAAGGGCATTTGCATACTGAAGATAATATACATATTATATTTATATATGCATATATCCTTACTGATAGCATAGTCAATTTGCACATTTTTGCATGTTATATGTATTATTTAAAAATAAAATTTTACTAAGATAATCATAAGGTACAGAAAAGATATTTACTATTCATTAAGTGGAAGTGGATCATCATAAAGGTCTTTATCCTTATTATCTTCACATTGAGTAGATGCAGGAGCAGGAGGATGAGGGTTTTGTCTTGCTGTCTCAGGGGTGGAAGAGGTAGAAGAAAATCTGTGTATAAGTGCATCTGTGCAGTTCAAACTCGTTTTATTCAAAGATCAATGGTTCAAAGGTCTTGTGTGTGTATATATATATAAACAAACACGAGAATATCCATACATCACTATGTGTAATACTTAATCATTTGAAACAACCCTAAAGTTCATTTACATCAGAAAGCATAAATAATAATTGCCATATGCATTCAATTAAATAATGTGATTCAAAAGCAAATGTAATTAAATTATATGTAACAATATGAATAAAACTTTCAAACAAAATGTTGAAGCAAAAATACCAGACATAGAAGTTTGCATATAGTTTGCTTTACTATATTTATGTAAATTTAGAAAACACATTAATCTTTGTAATTATAGTGGTTATTCTACTATGTTGCATTGGGTATCTATCAAAGAGAATCGCTTATGTATGCTCTAATCACATAAATGAGTATTTGATCATGAGAAAATTAATCTACTATCTTCATCTTACTCTACTTGCATATATGCTATATTTTAATAGTATTCTCTTTCTTGAGACTATAAATATTGAGACTAGGCAAAGTGAGATTTAGCAGAATACAGGTGGTTTAAGATTAACAGTCAAAAGAGAGTAAGTTAAATACTGGATATTTTAAATCTATTAGTGAAACCTTATTTAATATTAAATAAAATTATACCTAAAGGTATGTTTTCTATAAAATATTAAGCCCTTTCACAGAGAGAGAGTGAGGGAAAAAGACAGAGATTCTTGTTTTATAAATGAGAAAATTAAGGCTTAGAGAACTGTCCCATAAAAAAATATAGTTAAATACACATTTCATTCTGTCCACTGTACTAACATGGCTTTCATTGAAAAGTTCACTTAAATTATTTATCATGAAAGAAAACAGAAAACCTAATTGTCTATATTGAGTAAATTTATTCTTCCATGTTTCATTCAGTTTTTATTTCAATTTCTGCTCCATGTCCTCATTAAATACCAAATTGCTAACCATAACAGATTTATCTTCTTTTGGAATGTTTTCTTTGTAAAAAAGTATGCATATATACTTGGTTAAATATGAAAAAATGTTTTATACTGTAAATGATGAGAGTCAAGAGGAAATTATATTCATGTTGAGATTTTAGCAATTTATTTTTAAGGGCTTGTGGGTATAATTATTTGTGAATTTTTATGAATAAAAATATATGCATTTAGTTATAAGTATTTAGACCATAATCAACAGGGCTCATTAATTTATATAGCTGTTTGTGTGTATTGGTTTATTTGTCTTAAAAACACATAGAGCTTAGAATTAAATAGGCATGAAAAAGATTATTTTCTTCCCTTAAGGCTTTCTTTTTTTGTTACCAACAGCAATCACTTTCACAAAATGAGAATTGAACTGAGAAATTGTAAAGGCAAATAGACCATAAGCACGTTTAAATACAAGGATTGAGTAAGCGTTATATATTTAACTCTTGTAATATTTCTCCCTTTAGCAGGGATTTGTGATAGAAGCGCAGGTCTGTAGTGATGGTTCACTATCACCAAAACTCTCTGCCTTGTCATTACCAATAGTAATAAGAATAATGGTAAGAATTGTCAAAAGCGATAGCTAGCATATCACCTCCTACTGCCAGACTATCAAATACTATATTTTTTCTTCAATCTCTCTAATAACATACTTCAAACAATTCAATCACCCGTCTTGGACTAGCAGCCCTTTGATCCCACTAATTATTATGCCTGTCAAAGCTTCAAGGCCTCTCTTTCCTCCTGAGATAGGCCAGATTCTATCACTGTCTTGCATACACTCGTCCCTGAACCCTTTGTTCTTCATAATACATAATAAACTGACAACTCTGACCTCATTCTTCTCCCTATCAACCCTGCCTCTGTACTTTGCAGCTGAACTTAAATTAAAGGGAGAGTGGGGGGGAGGAAACATGCAAATATGATGACTGCTATGGTTTGGCTATGTCCCCCAAAACTCATGTGTTGGAAACTTAATCTTCAAAGCAACAATGTTGGAAGGCAAGGCTTTTGGGGGGTGTTTAGGTCATGAAGGGTCTGCCCTCATTTTTGAATAATGTTGCTATAAGAACAGCTTGCAGGCGTGGGTTTACTTTCTTCTTCCCTTTCTGCTACATAAGGACACAGTTATTCCCCTCTAGCAGATACAAAACTTAACGGCACCATCTTGGAAGCAGAGACTAATATCTCCACATTGCTCAATCCAATGATAAATTTTCAAATTAAAATTCAATCATTGACAGTATTTGAATTCTCAGCAACAATTTAACATAATTGATAATTTCCTCTAACGTAACATTTTCTTCTAAACTATGGAGATACTATCCATTCTACATTACTGGCAATTATTTTTCAGTCTCCATTTTTCTCCTTTCTCTTTCCAACTTTAAAATATTGACATGCTTCCAGCTTAATCTTAAAATCTCTACTTTTATTTGTTTACACATGATCATTTATTCGTTTCATACAATGTTGTTTTAAATATTCAATTCTCATGGAGTCAAAGCTTTTTTTCCAGCCAAGTCATCTATCTCGAACTATACAAAGTTATATTCAATTGCTTATGCAACATTTAGAATTAAGTTTCTGATGGACTTCGATTCAATTCAATGTACCCAACTAAACTTCTAATTGTTCTTCTTACCCTGGTCCTTTCAATCTTAGTAAAATGTGATCCTATCCTTCCAGATGCTCATTTCTACCTGTTAGTCACACATGATCTAGGTTATTCTTTTTTTTTTTTTTTTTTTTTAGACGGAGTTTCGCCCTTGTTACCCAGGCTGGAGTGCAAATGGCGCGATCTCGGCTCACCGCAACCTCCGCCTCCTGGGCTCAGGCGATTCTCCTGCCTCAGCCTCCTGAGTAGCTGGGATTACAGGCACGTGCCACCATGCCCAGCTAATTTTTTGCACTTTTAGTAGAGACGGGGTTTCACCATGTTGACCAGGATGGTATCGATCTCTCGACCTCGTGATCCACCCGCCTCGGCCTCCCAAAGTTCTGGGATTACAGGCTTGAGCCACCGCACCCGGCTGATCTAGGTTATTGTATAGTTAACAAATAACCTCTAGAATTTCAGTGAACTGGCACAACAAAGTTCATTTTTTTCTTACTTCAGAATCCATGCTGACACAAGAACCAATCTGTGAGACTGCCAGTTTTGGCAGGAAGATAAAGAATATTTGATAAATTAAATATTGTTAAAGTGTCACCAAAAAGGATTACATACCCTTTCTATTCACATTTCAGTGGACAAATACATTTATGAGTCTATACCCAAGGTAAAGGGTAGGGAGTGCATTTCTCCTATGTATCAAGAAGAGGAAAGATAATCCTAGTTTGAGAACAATCAGAAATACTTGGTGACCTATATTAATGACTAATATGAGAGCCATCATTGACTCCTTGTAACCACTGTGTGTTTCTAGTCCTCTGATGAAGTTCCTGGGCTCCACTTTCAAAATATATCCAGAATCTGGACATATTGTCCCCTCCACTGCCATCACCCTGGTCCAAACCCCATCATCTCTCACCTCTTTTACTACAGTAGCTTAATAATTTGCCTTCCTCCTTCTGCCTTTAGTTTCCTAAAATCTGTTCTTCATGCAACAATGTAATAATGCTTTAAGATTTGTCTGATCACCTTCCTCCTCTGTTCAAACACTAATATTTTCTCCTCTCAGTCTAAAGTGATATGCTTTTACATTGGACCACAGATCTGCAAGAATAGAACCCCTGTTGGATCTCTGATCTCGTTTTGATTACTTTCCATCTGATTCATTATACTCCAATGCACCAGCTCTTTATCGTAGCCTTAATTTAAAAAGTCTTCCTGCCTCAGGGTCTTTGCTGTTCTCACTACAGCATGATTTTCCCTAGGGTGTCTGTATGGTTCATCGCCTCTCTTCCTTCAGGCAATCTTTATTCAAACACCACTTTTTCAATGAAAAACTCTCTGAAAACATTTTACAAAATAACCTTCCTGCCTTGCATTCTCCATTTTCCTTACCTTATCTATAACCTTATCATGTGATGTATATTTAATATTTGGTTTATTTCTTGTTTCCATCCTTTAATACATAAGCTCCACAAGGAAAAAGTGTGTCTTGCTCACCAATATACAGCTCCTAGGATTTTTCTCTGTATAGTAGATACTCAAACCATACTTGTAGAATCCATAAATAAATGGAAAAATAGCTGCATATTTATGCACCAAGATTTTTATACCTTATATTCTAAATAGTGTGTCAGGTATACCTATGCACTGAAATGTAATACAATTTTCAATGTCAGCTTACTTTTAAATGGAAAAAGAAAGAATGCAAAAGGCAATTACAAAAAAAAAAAAAAAAAAAAAAAAAACCCTCTGGTAGTTTAAACTATAGCTGTGAAAGAATAGAAGATGAGTTTAGTTTTGTCAATGGGTTTTAAGAGAATAAATTTTGGGCCTTCCAGAAGGTTATGCTTCCACCACACTTTCTCTTCCTCCTTACCCTCTGGAAGCAGATAATGCAGAAGATTGTCCTAAGGACTGGGTGGAGCCTGGCTCCATGTGCAATTTTATTCATTATACATCTTGTGTCCATGTAATATTTTAGTGTACTATCAAGAATAATGACTACATTTTTTTCCACTGGACAAGAGTTATTAAAGGGGTCAAGAAGAAAGAACAAATTTGGTAAGGGAAGGTGGGAAATGATAAACTCACTTCTGTTATTTGCTGATTTTGAAGGTACGTGGGATACTCAAGAAGATATATCTATGTCTGGATCTCATTTCAGAGATTGAGATAGACACTTTTGACCATCGTAAATACACACAAGTTAAAACTCACATGTGGTACAACCTGAATATGATAGTGTAACCTAAGGGAGTGAGTAGTGAGGATAAGGCCAGTAACTAGGAAGAGATACCAAAGAGAAAGGACCCTGAAAAAGACTTGCCATACTTTGTATCCAATATTGTAACAGCCAGGAAGGAAAGTATTTTCACCCTTATATGAGGGGTAATGGAGCAGACATTCTGTCTTTATAGACTCCAGACACTAATTTATATTGTGTAGAAAAGTTGTTAGAATGTTGTAAGACATGAATACCTGATAAGCAGATTTATGTTTCAGAAGCTCAAAAATGTTCACATTAAAAGGTTTATTTAGACCATAGTACTTTTAATTAAATTCATTTTTGTAAACTGCTATATATTCTAATTAGAGTTGGTATTCAATGGAAAACAACCTCTGAAATATACCTGTCAGCAGACTGTGGTAATTGGTACTTTATTGTCTACAATACAAATACTAGTTCATCTTCTTGAGGGTAGCTTAAACCCCCTCAATAACACAAGGGACCAATCATGCAAAGCATGCTTTTTATTAAAAAAAAAAAAAATGGAATCCAACACTGAATTATAACTTCACTGAATACAGTGACATTTCCTTTATTTATTGCAGCATCTCAAGTTCACAGTTCTTTGTAAAATTTACTTTTTATTACTTTGGATATATTATAGTTGTATATATTTATGCAGTACATGTGATGTCATCAAACAGACATACAATGTGTAATAATCAAACCGGAGTCATTGGGATAACCACATCTCGAGTATTTATCATTGTGTTAGGAATATTTCAATTCCACTCTTTCAGTTATTTCAAAATACACAATGTATGATTGTTAACTATATTCACCCTGTTGTGCTACTGAACAGTACATCTTACTCATTCTAACTATATTTTTGTACCCATTAGCTATCCTCACTTTATTTCCCCTCCTTGTTACTTTTCCCAGTCTCTTATTACCATCATTTGACTCTCTATCTCCATAAGTTTAATTTTTTTTAAATGTTTGGCTTCCACATATGAGGAAGAACATGGAAAATTTGTCTTTCTGTACCTGGCTTATTTCATTTAACATAATGTCCTTCATTTCTTGGAATGCATGTAGATATGGAAGATAAATTTTAAATAAATTAATGCAACAATAAAAGGGAATTTATTAGTTTTGTCCCTCTCTCCATTAACCGGCATTTAGCTGCTATTTAGAATAGAGATATTCTTGCCCCATTAGTCTCTGATATATTCATATCAAATATTAAATGATGACCCCAGCCTAAATGTTGCTCACTCCTGTCTACCAGCAGAGTGTATGCATATAATAAATAAAAACTTTTACATGTGCTGAACTCCTTCTGTTCTCCCTTTTTAAACTGGCAATTTACAAAAGGCAAAGAAAATCTTCCTACAATTATGTCTATGTGAATCTAAATTCCTCCTCAAGAATGCAAAACATTAATACTGTTATTAAAACAATACTACAATACGAAACTTAGATTAAACAAAGATAAAATGAGTTATACATAATTACAGAAATAAAAATAAATTATTGATTTTAGAATTATGATATCCTGAGGAGAGACAATCCATGTAATTACCTTTTCATCCATTCATCATTTAAAATAAAATTTAAAGATGTAATTTCTTTAATTGTACTTATCTGTACTTTCTCTTTATTTCCCTGTCATGGCATTCAGTGAACTTCTCATGCATTGGGTGAAGAATTATTTATAATGAGTGTCAATCCATTATATTTCTCAGTTTTGTTTGTTTCATCTAACACTAGTATAGACATTTGTCTCTCTAGATTAATGAGGCTGAATACTTACATTGCAGATTTTCAATTTTGCTTTTAAATGATTTATCATAAGATAATATGATGAAACATAGTTATTACTTGAACTATAATTTAATAACAGTGCCTAAACATTTGCAACTTTTGCGACTGCTCTAAGTTACCAAGATTGAGTGGTAGAAAAAAATTGTTTTCGCCTGAGTATGCTAAGTATGGAATCCAACACTGAATTATAACTTCACTGAATACAGTGACATTTCTTTCATTTATTGAAGCATCTCAAGTTCACAGTTCTTTTTAAAATTTACTTTTTATTACTTTGGGTACATTATAGTTGTATATATGTAGGCAGTACATGTGATGTCGTCAAACAGACATACAATGTGTAATAATCAAACCAGAGTCATTGGGATAACCATACTTTACCATGCATGCCACTATTCCAGCATAGTTGGTAGCTGAGAATGAAGGGATCTAGACTCTGTAGTAGAGATACAGAAAATGACAATTACGTGCAACTGAGACACCAGAAGAAGCTAAGAGTTCTGTTACGGTTTGCTCAGGCTACCACAAGAAACTAACACATAATGGATAGCTTAAACAGCAGAAATTTATTTTCTCATAGTTCTTGAGACTAGAAGTTCAAGATCAAGGTGTTGGTGAATTTGGCTATTCCTGAGGCATCCTGACTTGGCTTGCTGACAAACACCTTCTGGATATGTCCTCACATGGCTGCTTCTCTGTGTGCACACATCCCTTCTGTCCTTAATGTGTACAGGTGTTCTCTTCTTACAATGGCAGCAGTCATACTGAAATAGTATCCCATCCTAAGTGTCTCATATTAACATAATTACCTCTTTAATGACTTTATTTCCAAATGTAGTTCCGTCCTGAGGTATTGTGGGCAAGAAGTTCAACATGAGAATTTGTGGGTCAGGGGGACACAGTTCAACCCATAACAAGTTTCATAACATGTCCATCTAATTTTGTCTTTTTGTAAGAGTTCCCAGGAAAAGATTCCAAGCAGAATTCTGTAGGAAGTATTCCTTAAATTTATAATGCAGAGAATTCAATCCAAGTGGCAGAAGACATGAATTGTGGTGAAGGTCATGCTGTGACACTCAGAGAAGCCTTTATTTCCGCACTTATATCAGACATTGGGTTAGGCTGCTGACAAGGGGAGGGAGCAAAGCTTTCTATCTTATGAGGATAGAAAGTAGGAGTGGGCAGAGTGAGAAGCAGAACAGTATCACATTCAAAATGAAAATATTAGCTGTTTCACAGGAATCTAAGAGCCCACTCTAACTTTCTATCCTCTCAGGATCCATTTTTCGAGATTACAGCTACATTAAAACATCAAAATTGTTGTAATGTTAAAGTATATTTCACCATGATTCTAGTAATGGTCTGAAAAGAGACACTGTTGTTTCCTGAAAAACTTCATTAACTCTGTAAGTATTTTAAAGATATAGGGAATCCTAGCAAAGCTAAGCTTTTTCCTCCCCTCTTGTCAGCAGCCTAACCCAATTTCTGTGATATGTGGGGTGTAAAGACTTCTTTCCTTGATGCAAGGTGGAGCAAATATGAGTGCCACCCAGCTCCTGCACTCCTACAAAATCAGCTAATGTTTCCATTTTGAATGTGCTACTGTTCTACGACTCCCTCTGCCCACACCTGCTTTCTTCAATCCCCACAGGTGTGTTGCCTCAGAACGCTCCCTAAGCACATTTCTACATGCTGTTTTCTATCTTGGTGTTACTGTCATAGGATAGAAAGATTTGCTACCTCCCCTACGATCCTTCCCACCCCCTTGTCAGCAGCGCAACCCTTGGAAAGCCAGAACAAAGTATCTGTAACCTCAGGGTTTTTTATAAAATTATCATCATCTATTGTTATTTATATTGAAGTCCACAAAAGGAAAGTGGAGTGACACAGTGCAAACAGAGTTGACTGTGTGATTATTAGGCAGGCTACTCTACAATTTCACACTTGTTTGAAGAGTAGCAAAGTATTTAATAACTGCAAGTTCTAATTTGCACAGAGTAATTCGTTTTGTTTTGTTTTGTTTTGTTTTGTTTTCTGAGATGGAGTCTCGCTCTGTTGCCAAGGCTGGAGTGCAGTGGCACCATCTTGGCTCACTGCAACCTCTACCTCCTGAGTTCAAGCGATTCTTCTGCCTCAGCCTCCCAAGTAGCTGAGACTACAAGCACCACCACACCTTGCTAAGTTTTGTATTTTCAGTAGAGACAAGGTTTCACCACATTGGCCAGGCTGGTCTTGAACTCCTGACCACAAATGATCCACCTGCCTCAGCCTCCCAAAGTTCTGGGATTACAGGCATGAGCCACCATGCTCTGGCTAGGGTAACAATAATTTTTAAATTATAGAGTTGTAAAAATGTAAAGAGAAAAAGTACATAAAACTAAATTTTGGCACGAGAGTATTATAATTAGTAGGCATTTAATAAACCAAGATTTGTCAAGGGAAAAAGGAAAAAAGTGAGCAATGTGGACTTGTTTGCCCCTACCTATCACTAAGAAGCTCAATATTACAATAAAATGAGTAAAAATACACATGAGTAATTATACCATTAAAATGATTCTCCTTATATATGCAAGTGACCCTGACTCTGACTCTGACCCAAGCCAAATTTGTTACAAAAGGAACATATAATAGACTACAAGGAAAATGACTAATGGCTTTAAATGAGGAAATAAAGAAACATGACTCAATGAAAAAGCAACATGGGCATCTAGAAGGCAATAGCAGCAGGGATATGGGTGTAAAGGTCTTCGTTTAGATTATACCTATTATTTATTATATGGTTTGGCTGTGTCCCCACCCAAATCTTATCTTGAATTTCCACATGTTGTGGGAGGGACTCAGTGGGAGGTAACTGATCATGGGGGCAGGTATTTCCCATGTTGTTCTCATGATAGTCATTAGGTCTCATGAGATCTGATGATTTGATAGGGGAGAGATTCTTTGCACAAGCCCTCTCTTTGCCTGCTGCTGTCTATATAAGAAATGACTGGGTCCTTCTTGTCTTCCATCATGATTATGAGGCCTCCCCAGTGACTAGGAACAGTAAGTTCATTAAACCTCTTTCTTCTATGAATTGCCCGGTCTTGGGTATGTCTCTATCAGCAGCATGAAAACAGACTAACACAATTTAATAACATCAGTGATTCTCAGGATCTTTCTCCACTTATTCTGCATTCCAAATCCTAATAGGAGAGCTTTGCCTAGGTCAATCACCAAAATCTAAGGAAGTAACCTTAATTAAATGTCAAACTCACTAGGTGTCTAACTTCACAGGATCCATTTTCAGTGATTATAGCTACATTAGAACATCCAAAGTGTTGTAACGTTGGAGTACAGTTCACCATGATTCTAGTAATGATCTGAAAAGAGACACTATTTCCTGAAAAAATTCATTAACTTCATACATAAACATTTTCAATTAAGCTGCATGAAAGCATTCTTATGTGCTAAACATCCAAAGTTTTTGTGCCAGTATCATTGAGATAAAGAAACTGAAAAAGAGAGAAATCAAGCTATTTACCACAAGTCATTCAATCAGTAGACACCATAGTTAAAATTGGTGTACAGGGGTGATAAAAGCTAACTTTTCATTATCTCCTGCATGCTATACACCCCACATAGGAGTTGGTCTCCTAAAAATGTACATGGAAATCAGTTACAAACTAGTGCTTAAATAAGCAATAAAGCTGAGCCAGAAGGATAAGGCTGTAGCCATCTTTCTACCACACTTTACTGCCATTATACCCCAGCACCCACTCACAGCATGGAAATGGCTGGTCTGTCCATGAACGTACACATTAGAAGCTCCATTGCCCTTCAGTCTGCCCTGAAATGCTGCTAGAACTCTGGGCAGTACCCTAGTAAGAAATGAGCAAAGGGGACCAACACACCTATGATTATAGTATTCTCTAAGTTTTCTCAGTGAATTTTACTGCCCTAATTTCTGGTGAAGATTTCTTGGTAATGACCTCACCATTGCCTAGTATATGCTTTAGTGTCAATGTCAGAGATACAAAGAAAATCTTTAAATCTAGTTGATGTTTTAAAAGAGCGGAAAGAGAAGAAATAAGTAATTCACAAATGTATTCATGAAAATAGTAGAAAAAATACATATGAAAATTTAAAAAACTATCTTTTGTTCCTCTGGAGTAAAAAAAAAAAGTCCAAAATTAATTCTGCAAATTTGCTTAAGCATAATTATATTGTTATAATGGGGGAACACAAAATTATTCACAAAGTGGGGGGACAAAATTATTGATAATTTTAGAAAGGTAATTATATAAAATTTACCAGACACTATTAATATGTCCCTTCCGTTTATACAGTGGTTCCATTTGAATAAATAAGTCGAGTTGAAATTGTCATGAAAAGTGTAATACCTTATAAATGTCATTCTTTTCTGTGGTCTTTAAGACAGAATTATTAAAAGCAAACTAAAATTTCAGCAAGAGGGTGATAAAAATCATGTTAATTTAACTTAATTGAATAGTATTCATACATTAGAAATGTTATCTATACAATGTCATGAGTCAATATTGTATAAAACATAATGACACAAGAAAAGTCAGGACCCTATGTATGCAGTAGATATTAGCTAGGAAAAAAAACATTAAAAAACTGTTTTATTCTAATGCTGGGTAATGGAATTGTAGGCTAATTTGAAAAGAGAATTTTCTTCAACCTATTATATGTGTTAAAGCAAGCTGTTCAACCCACAGCCCATAGACTGCAGGTGACCCAGGATGGCTTTGAATGTGGCCCAACACAAATTCATAAACTTTCATAAAATATTATGAATTTTTTTGCAATTGTTTTTTACTCATCAGCAATCATTAGTGTTAGTGTATCTTATGTGTGCATCAAGGCAATTCTTCTTCTTCCAATCTGGCCAAAGGAAATCAAAGACTGACCACCCCTGTGTTAAAGTTTATTTAATAGTCATATGTTCATATGTAATATGTTTATTTTGAAGAACATTGGTGAAAAACAAAATAGGTGACTCTGTTTATCCACTTTAAATCTATTCAAATATTCAGATCTAGAAAAAATTGTGCAGTGGGCTGAGTAAATAAGTAAATGTGTTAGCATGAGAATGCTGAATAGGGACCTGAATCAGCAGACAAAGGGTTCCACTTCCACTCAAAGATGGATATGCTGGGTAGTTTGATTGACTCATGAGTAGAATCAGTGTCAGCAAGGGGATGAGATAGGACAAGCTTTCTTTAAGGCTCTCTCATCTTTCTTTTAGGTCATATCAAGGCATCTTATCAGGTCTGGTGCTTTCTTTTGTCCCTGAAAAGTTTGTTCTCTGAGATTAGCTGCGAATCTATATTGAGGTAATAGGTGATGCCTACCTATGGAGATATCATCTTTTTTATTTGAATAAAACACTTCTCAAATTATTCATCTTCAGAAAACGTATATGTTAGTTAAATAGTTCAAACGTCATAGAGGACTATTAAAGTAGATTTATTTCATGTCTCTCACAGAACTCCTGAATATGCATTCATCCACAGGTATCTCTTTTCATATGGAAAAGATTGTCATCTTCACTGCTGGAGGTTGAGATTGGTGTGAAGGGCTTATGGATTGGTGCAACAACAACAAAAAAAAATGTAAGCAGAAGTGCTAAGCAACAAATTCTATCAGGTATAAAGTTCATTAAAGTCCCACTAATGCTACTTTCTTGGAAGTAGATTTTTAAAAAAAATGTCTCATAAATATGAGCAGAAATAAAATTCAGAACACAAAAGAAAGCACCACCGTGCCTACAAATTTTCTTTCAGCTGATCCTCCAGATTTCTGCATTGAGGAAGAGGGAGAGCAACTAAATATTCAGACCCAAATTATTCTAGTCACCAATGTGTGGACTTTAAAAGAACACAAAAGAACTTAGGTTGAAAGAAAAATTATCACTCTGAAAGGAGAAATGTCACCCCAGAATCTGAAGTGACAGGCATTTCTAGAGGGATATAGCAACCGAGCTCTGCTTACTTGGAGCAGAAGCCACTGGTCATAAACTGGGAGCAGCACATAAATGGTCATTCTCATTCATTCCTAAAAACTAAGTGAGGACTAGCATGAGGGTTAAACGTTCCTTACGGACAGCGGTCTTAGGGAGCTGGTCTCTCAGTTTTCATGTACTTTATTTCCAGGAATGCCATCAGGTTCTCATGATAAAATCTGGGCCGGGCGCAGTGGTTCATGCCTGTAATCCCATTGCTTTGGGAGGCAGAGGCGGGCAGATTACCTGAGGCCAGAAGTTCGAGACCAGCCTGGATAATATGGTGAAACACCATCTCTACTAAAATTACAAAAATTAGCTGGGCATGGTGGTGCACCTGCAATCCCAGCTACTTGGGAGGCTGAGGCAGAACAATTGTTTGAACCCAAGAGGCGGCCATTGCAGTGAGCCAAGATTGCACCACTGCACTCTAGACTAAGCAACAGAGCAAGGCTCAGTCTCAAAAGAAAATTCTGAAAAAAATCCTCTTTTAGTTCTGATGGGGTAGAGAAAGAGCAATTATTGTAAAAAAACACTCGGACCCTTTTCCATAACAAAGGCCTTCATTGCAGAAGAAAAGACTTTGCAAATATTGACTCAGTTGAGGAAGAACAGTCTTTTTACTTTATCACCTCTAGCTTTATATCTCACCAAGCAGGACAGAACATAGTCAACAAGAGTCAGGGACTGATACTTAATCAAAATGTTATAAAATGCTGCCCTTCTACACCTTACCACAACACTTAAAGGAATACAATATAATAAGATAATTTCAGCTAATAAAAAGCTTCAACACTCAGATTTTGTCTGAGTTGTACTTAGGGAAGACTAAAGTCAAGAGGGGAGGTATAAGCAAAGTAGAGAGATTTGAACAATTTCACACCTACAGCTACATAAAATAGAAAACACAGCCTATTTCAGTTGATTAAAAAACATCTTCAAATTAAACCTTTTTCTATCTCAATTCTTAGCACCTTTTGCAGTGGGTCTTCTTTTAACAACATTAAAAATTTATGTAGGCAAAATGGCAAAAGTACTCGTAGAGATTTGAGTCTACATTAAAAAAAATAGAGAAGAAATAAATATAACCCAATTTAACTGTTAAAACTGAGATAAATTAAAAGTGAAATATTGTTCATGAAAGACCTTGCCAATATTAACCAAAAGAAAACAGAAGTAGGTTCTGATTTCAATTTCAGACCAAGTAGAATTTAGAATAATGAAACTTATAAAGGTTAAAGAGGAGCACAGCATAATGGCAAAAGGTCAATTCTCCATGAAGAGATAGCAGTCCTAAATGGATGCACTTAAAAAGACGGTATCAAAGTGCAAAAGGGAAACACTGATAAAAATGAATAGAACTATTTGGAGAAAAAGGGAAAGCTAATATTATAATTGAGGACTTTAGTATGATTTTCTCAGTAATTGACAGATTAAACAGAAATTAATAAGGATATAGATAACATAAGCAGCACTGTTAATTCACTTAATCACACTGGTATTTACAACCACAATATTCAACATCCATCTAGAAACAAACAAAATACACATTCTACCCAAGCTCAAATAGAACATTCACAAGATATACAACATTCTGAGTCCTAAAATATATATTAACAATGTAAAAGAATAAAATTGGTAGAAAATATTACTGAAATCAAATTAAGTTTTATAGTGAATTCTTTAAGGTTTGAACCTTAAAGAAAAATGCATACCAATTATTCATAACCTCTTCCCTAACATAGAAGCAGAAGCAACACATCACAGTTCATCCTATGAGGCTAGCATTAGTCTAACTTTAAAGCCAGTTACATTTATTAGAAGAAAGGGTAACTTAAAACCAGTATCTCTCATAAACATAGGTGCAACATTCTAAACAAAATATTATAAAATCAAATACAGTATGTAAATGTATTACATACCATGACTTATTCCATCTGTTCAAGTGGTAGTCATTCCATCTGCTCAAGGCTGTGCAACATTAAAAAGTCCATGAATGTAATCCATCATATCAATAAATTAAATAAATAAAGACGTGATTATATAAATTGATTCAGAAAACAATCTGAGAATTATTTGAGCGTGAAAGCATGAGAAGACCTGCTTTCCAGTAAAACTGATAAAAAATATTTAAAGAAAATCATTTAAAAATCTCTGGCAATTACTGTAAGGGCCCACAGTTAAATAAAGAAATATCTATTCAAGGTAATCCATAATACTTTCATAAGAAAACCTTATTTTATTCAAGAATCTTCCATGCCTCAAACTCCCAGATGAGCAAGATGACAACTCCCTTTTAGACTGTAGCACATATAAACACACAAGTCCCTCTGTCCCAGCTCTGAGTCAGCGGGGCTTTACTCTGGAAGATAAAAGAGTTTGGCTTTCTTATTACATTTCAAGTGACTTGGTTTTGAGAATAAGTCTTACGTGTTTGTGGTCAAGAGGTGGGGGCTTCCTTCTTCTGTCCATTCCTATCTTTTGAATTGAGGCACTATGTGTTTGTGGCATATTGAAAAAAACTGCAGCCCATGTAACACTCTCCTTGACCATGATGCAGTGATTTCAAGGCAGGACAAAAATTGCCCAGAAGATCTCAACTTGCCACTTCCCTTCCACTAATTTCTTGGGTCCTGGAGAGAAGGTGTTACTAACAAAGCAGCTTTCCGTTGCCCTACCTCCAGCTTCGAAGTTCTAGCTAAGAGATTTTTGTCTAAGAAAATAAGCAGACAGTAATATAAATTTAAAAAGCAAAATAAATAAATAAATTAATTAATTAATTAAATTAAAAAAACCGACAAAGAAAAAACCTGACTTTATTTACAACAGAAAATAGAAAAATTCAAGTCTAAGGAAAGTCTCAAGAGTAGTGGAGGTTGTGGTGAAAGATAATTCAGAGGTGATCTGTGTATTTAATAATATCATGGCCTATACTAGCTGTCAGATGAAAATGAATAGTGTTCAGGAAAGATTGAGATAATAAAAAAAGTGGAGGATCTTTCTCCTCAATAGGGTAAATAAAAGTATCAAATACTGAAATCAAGAACTATTCCACTGAATACATCACATTTAATTTTATTGAATTAGTTCGTAGTTCAATTTGTGTCACAGGGCACTGTTAAAAACAATAGACAATCAGCCAGCAATGAGTGGTGCAATTAGCAAAAGAGGAAGAGAGTTCTTTTAGTACTACTGTCATCTCAGAGCAACCCAAAGTTGCACGTCCTTGAGGAGCAATATCAAGAGTTTAAATTGGGGGATGATAGACTTTACTAAAATAATCTATCTAGTCAATAAGAATAGAATAAAAATATTCTGAGGTCAAAGGCAATATCTGTGATTGTTACAATACATTGTTACATATGTCCAGTTTCAGATAAAATAGTATAAAGCAAGCAAGGAAACAAGAAAATATGATTTATACAATGGCAAAAAAATAGTAGATAACTTCAATCGACTCTCCGAGTGACCGCATGCCATATTCTATAGAAAAAAGAACAGGCCATATTCTATAGAAAAAAGAATAGAAAGTAACAATGCTATACATTGTCATATAACTAAAGGAACTGATGATGAAATAGTTAAAGAAATGTATGATGTCAACAAAAATAAAGAATATCAACAAAAATGTAAAGAAAATAAAATATTTTTTATTATTTAAAAAATTTATAATAATTTGGAGTTGGAAAGTACAATGACTAGAATTAAAAAAATAAAAGCATTGCTAGAAAGTATCAGCAGTATATTTGAAGTGGTAAAAAAGAAAGTAACTAGTAAATCAAAGATACATTGATGGAGACTATAAGTATTAAGTGAGTTGAGGAAAAGAGTAGAAATAAATAAATAAAAATGAACAGAACCTCAGAGAAATTTGTAACACTATTAACTGAATTATATATATATATATATATACATGCATATACAGCTTAGCAGGAACAGAGAAATAAAATAGAAAAAAAATAAATGACTAAAATTTTTCTGAATTTATTAAATAATAATAAAATATATTCAGGAAACTCTGTAAACTCCAAGTAGAACAGATACAAAATGATTGATAAAAAGATGTATTTTAGTAAAATACTGAAAATCAAAGAGAAGGAAAAAATCTTCAAAGCAGCAGGAGAAAAATGATGTGTCACTTTAGAAAGGAACATCAATAATATTAATAGCTATTATTAAATTTCCCAAGGAAAAAAACTGTCCAGCAAGAATCATTAATCCATCAAAGGTATATTTGAAAAATGAAAGAAAAATAAACCTCTTCCCAGAAAAACAAAAATTAAGAGAATTGACTGCTAATCGACATATCTCACATGAATACTAAAGAAACTATTCAAGCTGAAAGCAAGTGAGACAAGAAAATAATTGAAAACCAAATGAACAAATGAAGAGCACTGATAAGAGTAATTATTTTTTAAATATTATCAAGGAATTTTTTTCTCTTTTAACTAGTTTAAAAATGAATTGTACAAAACAATATGCATCCAATGTATTGTGGGGCCACACAACGTGTCAAAAATAAAACTGCAAAAAAGAGGTTGAAAGGGAGCAAAGCTATATTTGGATGAGAAAATGACTACAAATGGTAAAATCATAAGCGTAAGAATGTATTGTTAAATTTTTAATAACGGTCGGTGTCATATATATAATAATAATACCACAACTAGGAGAAAAATAGTTATTTACTAAGTGCAATGTTTCTCTATTTTACTGAAATTTGACAAGTATTCATCTGAAGTTAATTCTGATCAGTTAAGATGCATTTGACAAATCCTAGAGAAATTATTAAACTATAACTTAAAAATAATAAAGAAATTATTAAACAAAGGGCATAACAATATACTTATTGCAAAAGAAAACAGGAGAAATACATGAATAAAAATATTAGACAAATAGAAAACAAAAAGTAAAATAAGAAATATAATTACAGACATATCTCATTCCATTTTCATTTCATACCTCATGCTTTGCTTTATTCTGCTTGGCAAACACTGTGTTTTGTGTAAATTGAAGGTGTGTAGCAGCCCTGAGTTATGTCTCTTTCCAACAGCATGTATCCCCTTCATGTATTTGTGTTATGTTTTGGTATTTCTTGCAATATTCCAAACATTTTCATCATTATATGACCTGTAAGCAGTGATTTTTGAAGCTACTGTTGTAATTGCTTTGGAGCTCCATGAACTATGACTATGTAAAACGGCAAAAGTAACTAATAAATCCTGTGTGTGTTCTCACTGTACCTGGACCAACTGTTCTGCCATCTTTCTTCTTCTCCTTGGGCCTCCCTGTTTTCCAAGACACAACAATATAGAAATTAATTTACCCCTAAAGGTCTCTGCATTTTCAAGTAAATGGAATAGTTGTATATATCTCATTTCCAGTTAAAAGTTAGAAATAATTAAGCTCAGTGAGGAAAATATGTCAAAAGCTGAGATAGGCTGAAAGCTAGACCTTTTGTGCCAGTTAGCTAAGCTGTGGATGCAAAAGAAAAGGTCTTGAAGGAAATTAATCTGCTATTCCAGTAAACACACCATGAGAAAATGAATAGGCATTATCACTAATATGAAGAAAGTTTTAGCGGTCTGGATAGAAGATCAAGCTAGCCACAATATTCTTTAAACCAAAGCATAACCCAGAGCCAGGCCCTAACTCTCTTCAGTTGAATGAATGAAGAGAAAGATGAGGAAGCTATAGAAGAAATGTTTGAAGATAGCAAAGTTAGCTCATGTGGTTTAAGATGCCATATCCATAACATAAACGTGCAAAGTGAAGCAGCAAATGATGATGTAAAAGCTGCAGAAGTTTTCTAGGAGATCTAGCTAAGATTATTAATAAAGGTAGAAATTTTTTAATCGATTATCTGAAGTTACTTCTCAGTTTAAGGAAATTTTGGGCTGAGATTATGGGGTTTCTAAATATACAATAATGTCATCTGCCAATAGAGACAATTTGACTTCCCCTCTTCCTGGTTAGATATCCTTTCTTTCTCTTGCCCGAGTGCCCTGGCCAGAACTTCCAATACTGTGTTGAATAGGACTGTTGAGAAAAAGTATCCTTATCTTATGCCTGTTTCCAAAGGGAATCCTTCCAGCTTTTGCCCATTCGGTATGATATTGGCTATGAATTTGTCATAAATAGCTCTTAATATTTTTAGATACGTTCCAACAAAATCTAGTTAATTGAAAGTTTTTAGCATGAAAAAATGTTCAATTTTATTAAAGACCTTTTGTGTATCTATTGAGATAATCGTTTGTACTGTCATTGGTCCTGTTTATATTATGGATTATATTTATTGATTGGCATATGTTGAATCAGCCTTGCATCCCAGGGATGAAGCTAACTTGATCATAGTGGATAAGCTTTTTGATGTGCTGCTGGATTCTGTTTGCCAATATGTTACTGAGAATTTGTACATACAACAAAAAAAATGAAAATTTCAGGTTAATATCCTGATGTTGTATGTCTGCCAGGTTTTGGTATCAGGATGATGCTGGCCTCATGAAATGAATTAGGGAGGAGTCCTTGCTTTTCTATTGTTTGGAATAGTTTCAGAAGGAATGGTATCAGCTCCTCTTTGTATCTCTGGTAGAATCTGTCTATGAATCCATCTGGTCCTGGGCTTATTTTGGTTGGTAAACTGTTAATTACTGCCTCAACTTCAGACCTTGTTATTGGCCTATTCGGGGATTCAACTTCTTTCTGGTTTAGTTTTGGGACAGTGTAAGTGTCTAGGAATTTACTCATTTCTTCTAGATTTTCTAGTTTATTTGCATGTAGGTGTTTATATTATTATCTGGTGGTAGTTTGTATTTCTTTGGGATTAGTGGTGATCTCCCCTCCATCGGTTTTTACTGTGTCTATTTAATTCTTCTTTCTTTTCTTCTTTATTAGTCTAGCTAATGATCATTTATTTTGTTAATCTTTTCAAAAACCATCTTCTGGATTCGTTGATGTTTCTGAAAGATTTTTTGTTTTCTATTTCCTTCAGCTATGCCCTGATCTTAGTTACGTCTTATCTAGCTTTTGAATTTCTTTGCTCCTGCTCCTCTACTTCTTTGAATTGTGATGTTCAAGTATTGATTTCAGATCTTTCCAGCTTTCTGATGTGGGCATTTAGTGTTATAAATTTTTCTCTTAACACTGCTTTAGCTGTGTCGTAGAGATTCTGGTATATCTTTGTTCTCATTGGTTTCAAATAACTTATTCATTTCTGCCTTAATTTTGTTGTTTACCCAGTAGTCATTCAGGGGCAGGTATTTCAATTTCCATGGAGTTGTACAGTTTTGAATCCTGAGTTCTAATTTGATTGCACTGTGGTCTGAGAGACAGTTTGTTTTGATTTCTGTTATTTTGCATTTACTGAAGAGTGTTTTACTTCCAATGATGTGTTCGATTTTAGAAAAATTGCTATGTCACGCTGAGAAGAATGTATACTCTGTTGATTTGGGATGGAGAGTTCTGTAGTTGTCTATTAGATCTGCCTGGTCCAAAGCTGAGCTCAAGTCCTGAACATTTTTGTTAGTTTTTGGTCTCATTAATCTGTCTAATATAGACAGTGGGCTATTAAAATCTCCTGCTACTATTGTGTGTGAGTTTAAGTCTCTCTGTAGGTCTTTAAGAACTG
This sequence comes from Saimiri boliviensis, assembly GCF_048565385.1. Taxonomy (NCBI): domain Eukaryota; kingdom Metazoa; phylum Chordata; class Mammalia; order Primates; family Cebidae; genus Saimiri; species Saimiri boliviensis. The sequence continues at coordinate 112,954,789 of NC_133453.1, forward strand.
GTTTTATGTATCTGGGTGCTCCTGTATTGGGTACATATATATTTAGGATAGCTCCTTTTGTTGCATCAATTTCTTTACCATTATATAGTGGCTTCCTTCGTCTTTTTTGATCTTTGTTGGTTTAAAGTCTGTTTCATCAAATACCAGGATTGCAACCCCTGCTACTTTTGCTTTCCTTTTGCTTGGTAAATATTCATTCATCCCTTTATGTTGAGCCTATGTGTGTCTTGCATGTGAGATGGGTTTCCTGAATACAGCACACCCATGGGTCTTAACTATCCAATTGCCAGTTTGTGTTTTTTAATTGGGGCATTTAGCCCATTTACATTTAAGGTTAATATTGAAGTATGTGAATTTGGTGCTGTCATGATGCTAGCTGGTTATTTTGCGCGAGTTGATGCAGTTTCTTCATAGTGTCATTGGTCTTTATATTTTAATGTGTTTTTCCAGTATCTGGTACTGGTTTTTCTTTTATACATTTAGTGTTTTCTTCAAGACCTCTAGTAAGGCAAGCCTGGTGGTGACAAAATCCCTCAGCACTTACTCGTCTGTAAAACATTTTATTTCTTTTTCACTCATGAAGTTTAGTTTGACTGGATATGAAATTCTGGGTTGAAAATTCTTTTCTTTAAGAATGTTGAATGTTGGTCCCCACTCTCTTCTGGCTTGTAGGATTTCTGCAGAGAGATCCGCTGTTAGTCCGATGGGCTTCTCTTTATAGGTAACCTTACTTTTCTCTATTTCTGTGCTTAACAATTTTTACTTTATTTCAACCTTGGAGACTGATGATTACGTGTCTTGGGGTTGCTCTTCTCGAAAAATATCTTCATGGCATTCTTTGTATTTCCTGAATTTTAATGTTGGCCTGTCTTGGTAAGTTGGGGAAGTTCTTGTGGATAATATCCTGAAGTGTGTTTTCCAACTTGACTCCATTTTCCCCGTCACTTTTGGGTGCACCAATCAATTGTAGATTTGGTCTTTTCACATATTCTCATACTTCTTGGAGGCTTTGCTTATTCCTTTTTATTCTTTTTTCTCTAATCTTGTCTTCACTCCTTACTTCAGTAAGGTGATCTCTAATCTAATTTCTGATATCCTTTCTTCTGCTTGATCGATTTGGCTACTGATATTGTGTATGCTTCACAAAGTTCCCATGCTGTGTTTTTCAGCTCCATCAGTTCATTTATGTTTCTTTCTAAACTGGTTACTCTAGTTAGCAGTTCCTATAGCCTTTTATCAAGGTTCTTAACTTCCTTACATTGGGTTAGAACATGCTCCTTTAGCTCAGTGGAGTTTGTCATCACTCACCTTCTGAAGCCTACTTCTGTCAATTTGTCAATCTTATTCTCTGTCCAGTTTTGTGCCCTTGCTGGTGGGGAGTTGCGATCATTTGGAGGAGAAGAGGCAGTCTGGTTTTTGGAATTTTCAGCATTTTTGCACTGTTTTTTCTCATCTTCATGGATTTATCTATTTGTGGCTGATGATCCTTGGATGTGGTTTTTGTGTGAATGTCTTGTTTTTCTGATGTTGATGTTGTTGTTTCCTGTATGTTAGTTTTTCTTCTAACACTCAAACTGTCCTTCTGCAGGTATGCTGCAGTTTGCTAGAGGTCCACTCAAGACCCTGTTCAGCTGGGTATTACCAGTGGAGGCTGCAAAACAGCAAAAATTGCTATCTCCTTCTTCCTCTGGAAGCTTCATCCCAGAGGGCCACTGGCCTGATGCCAGCTGGAGCTCTCCTCTATGACATGTCTGTTCACCCCTTTTGGGAGTTCTCTTTCAGTTAGGAGGCACATGGGTCAGGGATTCACTTGAGGAAACAGTCTATCCCTTAGCAGAGCTTATGTGCTGTGCTGGGAGAATCTAAATTGTCAGGATCAGCTGCATCTTCAGAGCCAGCAGGCAGGAAAGAATCAATATGCTGAAGCTGTGCCCACAGCTACCCTTTCCCCCAGGTGCTCTGTTCCAGGGAGATGAGAGTTTTATCTGTAAGCCCCTGACTGGGGCTGCTGTCTTTCCTTCAGAAATACCCTGCCCAGTGAGGAGGAATCTCATCTAGAGAAGCAGTCTGGCCACAGCTGCTTTGCCACAATGTGATGAATTCCACCCAATCCAATCCTCCCAGCTGCCTTAGCATTGTTAGGAGAAAACCACATACTAAAACCTCAGTCATAGCGGATACTCCTCCATTCACCAAGTTCAAACTTCTCAGGTTGACTTCAGATTTCTGCACTGGCAGTGAGAATTTCAAGCTAGTGGTTCTTAGCTTGCTGAGGTCCATTGCAGTGGGGCCCACTAAAGAAGACCACCTGGCTCCCTGACTTCAGCCCCTTTGTAGAGGAGTGAATAGTTCTGTCTCGCTGGAATTCCAGGCACCACTGGGGTACAAAAGAAACAAACTCATGCAGCTAATCCAGTGTCTGCCCAAACAGCTACCCAGTTTTGTGCTTGAAACCCAGGGCTCTGGTGATGTAGGCACATGAGGGAATCTCCTGATCTGTGAATTGAAAAATGGTGGGAAAAGCAAAGTACCCAGACCTGGTAGTATGGTCCCTCACAGCTTCCCTTAGCTGAGGGAAGGAGATCCTCAATCTCCTTGCACTTCCTGGGTGAAGCAACGCCTCATCCTGCTTCTGCTTGCTCTCTGTGGATTGCACCCACTGCCTATCCAGTCTCAATGACATGAACTGGGTACCTCAGTTGGAAATGCAGAAATCACCCACTTTCTGTGTTGGTCTCACTGAGAGCTGCAGACTGGAGCTGCTCCGATTCAGCAACATTGGTTCACAAAATGGCTATTACTAAAAAGTAAAACAATGATAGGAGATGCCCATGAAACAGCAGAGAAAAAGGAATACTTATACGCTGCTGATGGGAATGTAAATTAGTTCCACCACTGTGAAAAAAAGTTGAGAAATGTATCAAAGGATGTAGGACTGCCATTTGACTTAGCAATCTTATCACTGGATACATATCGAAAGAAAAATAAATTATTCTATCAAGGGACACATGCAATTCTATGTTAATGGCAGTGGTGTTCACAATAGCAAAGACATAGAATCAGTGTAGGTGCCCATCAGTAGTACATTGAATAAAGAAAATGTTGGCCAGGCATGGTGGCTCAAGCCTGTAATCCCAGCACTTTGGGAGGCCGAGGCTGGTGATCACGAGGTCGAGAGATTGAGACCATCCTGGTCAACATGGTGAAACCCCGTCTCTACTAAAAATACAAAAAATTAGCTGGGCGTGGTGGCGAGTGCCTGTAATCCCAGCTACTCAGGAGGCTGAGGCAGGAGAATTGCCTGAACCCAGGAGGCAGAGGTTGCAGTGAGCCGAGATCGCGCCATTGCACTCCAGCCTGGGTAACAAGAGTGAAACTCCGTCTCAAAAAAAAAAAAAAAAAAAAAAAGTTGTACACATGCACCACAGCATACTACACAACCATCAAAAAGAATGAAATCATGTTCTTTGCAGCAACATGGAGAGAGCTAGAGGCCATTATCCTAAGAAAATTTACAAAGAAACAGAAGAAACCAAATATATGTTCTCATTTGTAAGTGGGACCTAAGCATTGGGTATGAAAAAATGGGGACAATAGGCACGGAGACCTTCTAGAGAAGGAAATAAGGGGGGCAAGAGCCAAAAAACCACTTACTGGGTATGACGCTTACCACCTTGGTGATGAGATAATTCATACCCCAAGTTTTAACATCAAACGAACTATACACGTAATACTCGAATCTAAAACGAAAGTTGTTATTGTTATTGTTATTTATGTATTTTTGAAATAGAGTCACACAGGCTGGAGTGCAGTGGCATCATCTCTGCTGACTGCAACTTCCAGCTCTTGGGTTCAAGTGATTCTTGTGCCTCAGTCTCTTACTTGGGAATTATAGGCACATGTCATCACACCCAAATAACTTTTGTGGTTTTAGTAGAGGCGGGGTTTTGTCACATTTGCCAGGCTGGGCTCGAGTGAGCTCAAGTGATCCTGACCTCAAGTGATCTGCCCACATCAGCCAGTCATAATTTTTTTTAATTCAATTTATAGTAGTATCAAAAGAAGTAAAATATTTAGGAATAAATGTAACTAAAGAAAAAGAAATTTATGTGGTGAAAACTACAAATTATTTTTGAAAGAAATTAAGGAAGATATAAATAAACTGGAAAAAAATCTCATGTTCACGTATTAGAAAACAGCATTATCAAGATGTTAATACTTCACAAACTGATACAGATACAGTGCATTTAATCAGAATCCCAGCTGTCTTCTCACAAAAATTGAAAAGTTATATCTAAAACCCTTATGTTGTGAAGTACCAAGTATAACCAAAAAAATCTTTCAAAGATAAACACAAAAGAAGGAGATTTTCTCTTCCCAGTTTCCAACTGTCATGAAGATACCCATAGAGATCAATAGAACATAGTTGGGAAACCCAAAATATATGCCTGTATCCATGGTCAATTGATATTTTTAAAGAGATGGGGGGTCTTCTCTATTGCCCGGGTTGGAGTGCAAAGTGAGATTGAAGCTCACTGAAACATTGAACTCCTGGTCTCTGGGGATCCTCCCATCTCAGCCTCTTGAGTAGCTGGAACTGCAGCCAAGCTGCAATGACCCAATAATTTTTAAAAATCATTCTATAGAGATGAAGTCTTGCGATCTTGAACTGGATAGTCTCAGACTCCTGGTCTCAAGTGCTCCTCTCACCTCAGCCTTCTGAAGTGCTAGAACAGGTATGAGCCACTGCAGCCAGGTTAATTTTTTACAAGTGTGCCAAGTCCACTCAATGGAGAAAGAATATTCTTTACAATAAATGATACTTGAACAATTGGATATCAACATGCAAAGGGTTGAAGTTGAATCATATCTTACAACAGGTATAAAAATCAACTCAAAATGGGTCAAAAATCTAAATCTACTACTTAAAATTGTCCATTTCTTTATTTTTCATTGTGGCAAAATAGACATGACATAAAATGTACCATCTTACCTTTTTAAAAAAAAATTTACTTTAAGTTCTGGAATACATGTGCAGAATGTGCAGGTTTGTTACATAGTTATACATACTATATAAAACATAGATATAGATATACATACTATATAATACTGCAATCATGCTTCTTGTTATTTACCCAACTAGTTTAAAAACCTATGCCCACTTAAATACCTGCATGCAAACATTCATAGCATCTGTATTCATGATTTTCAAAACGTAGAAGATACCAAATCCACTCGCAATAGGTGAGTGGATAATCAAACTGCAGTATAGCTAAAAAACAAACTGAATTGGCTGGCATGGTGGCTCACACCTGTAATTCTAGCACTTTGGGAGGCCAAGATGGAAGGATCACCTGAGGTCAAGAGTTCAAGACCAGCCAGACCAACATGGAGGAACTCCGTCGCTACTAAAACATACAAAATTAGCCAGGCGTGGTAGTGCATGCCTGTAGTCCCAGTTTCTTGGGCTGCTGAGGGAGGAGAATTGCTTGAACCCAGAGGTAGAGGTTACAGTGAGTCGATAATGTGCTATTGCACTACAGCCTGGGCAACAAGAGTAAAAATCTCTCTCAAAAAAAAAAGAAGTGTCAAACTACACACTGACATAGATGAATCTTAAGTGCCTATTGCAAATGGATAGATGGAAATCTTCAAAGCTTCAAAGCTGTATGCTATAAAAATAGTTAACAGATGAAAAGTTGTCAGAGATTAGTGGTGAGTGGTGTTAAATAATGAATTGCAGAGAATTATTTAGGATGGTGTAGCTACTGCGTATGGTACTCTAAAAATAGATTCATGACACAATTTTTTAAATTCCATGCATGCAGCTTTATGTCACAAAGTGAAGCATTTAAACTTACAAAATTAGCAATTCAGAGGATTCAGTGATGGAAAGCAAATGTGTCAGAATAATCTATGTCACAAACGAATGTGACCAACTTACTGAAGGTGGAGATCGGAGGTGCTGGACTAATAACTTGAATATAAGGAGAGTAAGAATGGCTGAAGTCCAAAGGAAATGTACATAATCAATGTGCTTGTATTATTCTTGATAAAGTCATTTCCCATAGGGATATAGGTTAACAATTCTGAAACCACTATAAACCATATATACTAGAAGTAAACAAGTACATGGATGACAGAGAGTGGGAGCCAAGTTTCTTACAACTGTAATGGAAGATTTCAAGTAAGCAAGAGTAGTAGACTAGAATGATACGTATAGCAACAGATTTGAGTTGCAAAACTTCAGTGTGAAGTCTCTTAAAAACTGTATATCAAGTTTCTACTGTTGCCACAGCAATGTTTCACAAAGCTCAGGTGGCTTGAAAAAACATAAATCTATTATCTTAGAGTTCTGTAGGTGAGAATTCAAAACAGGGTTTGTTCTTCCAAATCAAAGTGTCGGCAGGATTGCATTCATACTCCAGGTTCTAGGGGAAAATTCACCTTCTGGTTTTTCCAGCTTCAACGGGCTTCCTATATTCCATGGTCCTGGGCCTGTCCAACATGTTCAAAGCCAGCAATTGCATCACTTAGACCTCTCCTTCCATCTTCACATCTTTTTCTCTGACACTGACTCCCACGCCTCCCTTTTACAAAGACCTTCATCTCATTTTAAGATTCCTTACATAATCACATCTTCAAAGTTCTGGCTAATACACACACACACACACACACACACACACACACACACACACACACATACACACACACTTCTCAGTCAGTTGAGAGGAACTGAAAGCAATGACTCTCCAATAACAACACGCAGGTTTTATATTGAGATTCTGATTTATAATGTCTTTCTCTCATTAAAAAGGAACCACAGCTTCTTGGAGAAATGGCTGACTCTAGGATCGAGACAGGAAATATGTAGTCTAGGTTGTAAGAAATTAAGAAAGTGCTAAGCATGCAAAAACCAAACAATGACTGAGTGAGAGGAAGGACACAGAATCCACAGAAAGAGCTCTCAGTCAGCAATCTGGGCCAATTTGAACAACAAAATTAACTCGGTATTAGTGAGTCTACAATAACACAGATTTCTACTGAATACATAGAGTTGCGAATATACAAATATGTTTTCAAGGAGGTAGAGAATAACCCCCTACTACTTGAGCAATTTAGTAACCAAATAAATTGTTCTTTAAGGATCTCCATTACAGAAATATTTCTCCAAATATGTTGAGTTTACTTGTAATGAGAAATGAAGATTATAACCCGGGAAGACACAGGGCACACCATGAGGAAAGGGCAAAAAAAAAAAGCTTTTCCCAGAAAAAAGGGAGAGGTCCTCTGCTTTAAAAAGGGAGCGAGAAGCTGCTTAGAAATAAAGTTCATTGGTTCCAGAGACTCAAAACCAGAGTGGCTATCAGTTCATTGGTGGAGATGCTGTTACTGGGCAAGTGTCTTTTGACAATATCTTGTCTGAATTGCTGCAGTTCTAGGAAATGTGTAAGAAATATCTACCTTGGTGTAGGAACATTAATATATGTGTGAAATATGCAAGCATGAAAAGGGCATGAATGAAGGATGCAAAGGAATTTCTTGGGTTTTGGAATGTTCTTGGAAACGGTGCTTATCCCGGATATGTAGGTATAAGCTTTCTCTTTCCACACCTTCTTGGCTTTATTAAGTCTTAGCCTGAAAAAATGATTTTTCCCTGGTACCTGCAACTTTCACCCATATTATCCCTTTTTTTTCTTATTTTGGATTATTGAATAGATAATTCAATATAGAATAGATCTTATTAAGTTTTTGGAATTTTTGTTCATCATGCTACTTGTTGTATTTGTATTTATTTGTACATACTACTTGTACAAATAAATACAAATAAAGTACAAAGACAAAATAAGCATGTCAACCATTTATTTTAACAAAGCACAACTGTTAGATGTGCTTATTTTGCATTTTATTTGTACTTTAATTGTGCATAATATCTTTCAAGGTTATTTTATTAAATCCAGCAATCCTAAAGATATGATAAATAGATGCTATTCTTGCTTTTTGTTTTTAGTTCAACTATCACTGATATGCCTTAAATCTTTCAGTGACTTACACATTCAATCCAAAAATTGGAAGACCAGTTTAATTTCTGCCATTACAACATAAAATCTGTTTCTTCTATTTCTAGAGCAGAAATATGTAAAATTATTTAAACATTCAAGATTTCCCACTTTATTAGTTCTCTATTCCCAACTAATTAACATTCCAAAAGACAGAACATTAATACATTGAGTGTCCAATATTCTTAATTCTACATAATAATCATGTTTAGATTATTTTTCCTCCACTTTTAAATGACTTTTTTTTTCCTGCTGAACTTTAAATTTAGCATTCTAGGTTAGATTAAACAAATAAATATATTATAATTATATTTATTACATCATTATTAAAATGTGTGCACATGGCTACTAAATGGTTATTTATATTTGGCCCTGACACCTAAATTCCTCCTTTTAAGGGAAAAAAAGAAACCAAACTATAAAACTGAAACAGAATCTTTTCTGACCACAGAAATATTTTACTTTGATCACCCATAAAGGTTCATGAAAAAGGAATAAACGGATGTCCTTAAATTTAGAAAATACATCAAAATGTGTTCAGGTAATTGAAATGTGTGTGAATTCAAGATAAGAATGAATAAACTGGTGAATTTTAAACATGTGGTGATATTTTCACAGAAAATTAAATATCTAGTCAGTCCTCACGCAGGGAAACAGAAAAATGATTATGTAGCTATCTAATCTTCTTAAAGCAGGGTTAAAATTCATGTCAAGTGCTTTGGGGAGAAATGATTCCTTCTTAAAATTGTCTATACTAAATTAATTAAAATATTTATGCCTCACAGGAATGTCCAGTCCAGGTAAGATGGCATAGACTCATCTCTTTCTGTTCTTCATCAACTATGTTTTCTGGATATAAGGAAATATACAAGCAAAGAAGAATGATAATTGGGAAAAAAAATAAAGGCAAACTGGTTAGAGACTCCAGGGACTAAAGAAAAAAATAGAGCAGTCATGAATCTTATGACTTCACACATAACAGAAAAATGATGACCCCGGGCCAGAGTTGGTGATTCGCGGCAACAGAAAACCATCCAGGTATGCATAAATTTTCATTGAATGGTTGTTCCATTTAAATTAATTAAAAGATTAATGATGATCTATTCTATGGGAAGTTTCATTGACAATAAGTGTCCAGAAAAAGTGCTCTTCTTTCCTGCTGTGTCTGAGAATCATTTCCATACCCAGAGAAACCACACAACTGAAAAGCACAGACAGGGGAAATGTGACCATGACAAGAGTCCAAGAGTCCAGTCCAGGGAAACCCTGTCACTACAGTCTTTTTTTTTTTTTTTTTTTTTTTTTTCTGAGATGGAGTTTCGCTCTTGTTACCCACTGCAACCTCTGCCTCCTAGATTCAGGCAATTCTCCTGCCTCAGCCTCCTGAGTAGCTGGGATTACAGGCACGTGCCACCATGCCCAGCTAATTTTTTTGTATTTTTAGTAGAGACGGGTTTCACCATGTTAACCAGGATGGTCTCGATCTCTTGACCTCGTGATCCACCCGCCTCAGCCTCCCAAAGTGCTGGGATTACAGGCTTGAGCCACCGCGCCCGGCTACTACAGTCTTAAAACTGTCTTAGTACACCAGGAAGCCAGGTGATCTCAAAAATGGCAATCCCAATAAAAAAAAAAAAAAAAAAAAAAAAAAAAAAAAAAAAAAATTTCAATAGGTGACTGTGTGTTTCTGTGAGAGAGACCTTGACATTTCCTTCACCCATTACAGACATGAGGCAGCACAGTCAGAGAAGGTTCATCATTTTTTCTCAAGCAGCATCAGTAGGGAGCAGTAAGAGCTTCAGCAGCATGAGATAAAATAAGAAGACCGAATTGCACTAAAAATGTTCTAAAAATTAGAACGTCATAGTAATACTACCCCATAAAATACATCAGAACCTGTGTTCAAAATCTCCATAAAATTTAGAAAAAAACTAAACAGAACCTGGTGTTTTGGAAAACAAGAAACTAAACACTGAGCACAGAATAGACAATCACCTATCATGCAATGAACGAAAAAAAATTACATGACTACAAAAAGACAATTACATAACATAAAAATAAAAATAAACTAGATATTTAAATTTTCAAATGATTTTAAATAACCATCCTAAAAAATGATTCAGCCCAAAATTACACATTATATTTAAACAAAGAGACAAATGACATCTCAACAAGACATGAAAGTTATAAAGAAAATGAAATGAAGCCATAGAACTACAAAATTAAATAACATAAATTTTAAAAATAAATTTACTGAATGTGCTCAGTGATAGAATAAAATGGCAAAATATAGAATCCGTGAACTCGAGATGGGCTCATAAATTTATTCAATGTGAACAATAGAGAGAAAATAGACAAAAAATGATAGAAAACCTTGGCATAATTATAAAGTATACAAAATTCAGATTACTGGAGTCTCATAAGAAGAGGATAAAGCGGAAATGGCAAAGTATTTGGAGAAATATGTTTGAAAGCTTCTTAAAGTTTGGGACAAATATAAAAGTACAAATTTGAAAGCTTCAAAATTTCAAATATAAAAAACCTAAATAAATCTATTTCAAAATATGGTTAAAATTAGAGTTTTGAAATTGTTAATGAAGCGGGAAATCATGAAATCAACCAGAGTTGACTGATGCATTGGCTATTGGTGAAATCTAATTTCATTGAAGACATCCATGACCTGAAACCATGGAGGCCAGAAGGAAGAGGCATAATATTTTTTTAGTGCTATCAATAAAGAACTGTTAAATATATATATATATATATATATATATACACATATATATTAGCCATATGTTGGGGACATTTTATATATATATATAATATATAAAATTCTATATTATATATTATATATAAAATTTATATATATTATATAATATATATAATATATGTATACATAATATACATTATATGTGTATATATACACATTATATGTATATATATGTGTACATAATATACATTATGTACATATACATAATGTCCCCAATATATGGCTAATATGTATATGGTTAATAGTTCTTTATTAACCATAAATAACTATTAACCATATATATATTAGAGAGAGAGAGAGAGAGGAGATGAGCCCCTATACATATATAATTTACAAATTTTATTTCAATTATCATATATAAATCTGAAAACATTAGGAGAAGGATATTCTTATGTAGGTACTAACATTTGTTCTATAATTTTCATTACGTTTGAAGAACTTCCTTCAGTCATTCTCTAATGGCTTGTCTGCTAGTGACAGATAACTGTAGTTATACTTTATCTGACATTGCCTTTATTTCTTCCTTTTGAAAAAAAAGTTTCACTAGACTTGCTACATATATATGTGAAAATCTAGTGAAACAAAAAAATCTAGTGAAAATCTAGTGAAACAGTGAAAATCTAGTGAAACATCTATAAAGTAGCCAGAAAAAAAAAAAAAAAAAAAAAACTGGCACTTTGTAAAATTTACAATTAATAAACCTCTAGGAAGACAGACAGGTATGTAAAGAAGACACAAATCACTAATATCACAAATGAAACAGAAAATTTTAGTACAGATTATGCACCCATTAGAAAAAGGTAAAAGAATACTTCAAATTAATTTGTTCTCAGTAAATTGACAACTGAGAAGAAATTGATCAAATATTTGAAAATAACAAACTACCAAAATTCAAGCAAAAATAATAAAATTGAGTTTATAATTTAGAATATTTTAATAAACAAATCTTAAGACTGAAATAGTTTTACTGGACAATTCTGCCAAGTGTTTAAAGCTGAATTAATAACAAAGTTACACAATTTATTTCAGAAAACAGAAGAAAAGGGAACACTTCCCAACATATTTTATGAGGTTCTACTTATCCCAATAACAACTGAGGCACCACAACGGAATCCATCAAGGCAGCAGGGGGATGCAGAGAACAAAGAGGAGGGAAGCAGGGCACCAGCTGGTTTGGCCTCAGCATTGAGCCAGAAGAACTTCTCCAACAAGGGAAAGGGTAAGTGATTGAGAGCCCTGGGCAGAATTCTTGGGACCTATACATGTCTGAGAAGAGAAGAATCCTCTCGACCCCTCTGTACTCCCTTACTGTGCTTCTAGACTGAGGCAGAGATCCACCTGGATATTTTGCAGGGGCAACTCTTGAGTCCAAGGGGATGTCTACAATCTGTGGGCCCCAGATAAGACCAGTGACACCATAGCCCCAACAGAGGTCACAGCCTGAGTGCCTGGGAACGGCAGGATTGCTCTACACCTCTCACTGGACAAGGTTCAGCACCGGCTTCTGGCCCAGCAAGCTCATGTCTCTGTGAACTCACTCAGCAGGCACAGCCTCCTATTGTCCCAGGAAACACATAAAGGGGCAACTATACGCACCGCCCCCCCCCCTCCTTTTGTTAGTGAGGCCACCACGACCTGCCAGAGCTTCTAGCTCAGCAGTCCCACTTCTGTGTGAACTCAATTGGAAGGCACAGCATCTTGTTTTCCTGGGAAAGATCTGAACAATGGGGCGGGTGATCTAGGCCACTCCTGTCGCTGACAGCCAGGTGAGCAATGCCTGCTGGATTTTCTGGCCCAGTGGTTCTGCCCTGCCTCTCACAGCCAAATGGACCACGCCTGCTAGAGCTTTCAGCCCAGGAGCATTACACCTGCCTGAAATCTGTGGACAGGTGTAACCATGTGCTCCCCTGAGAAGCACTCAGACGGTAGATGATGGGGCACGAAGCAAAGCTACGACCGAGAGAGAGAAGAAAAATGAAAGATAGGAGGCAGAACTAAATTTCAACTCCTACTGAAAAGAATGGACAGAGCGCATGTGGAGTCACACATTGTAAACTTTTGCTCCAAAACTACTGCAGTAATGTACCCGGAAAGCAGAGAGAATCCACAGAACCTCTGAAATAAATGGATTGCTCATGCAGGACCTGTGAGACAGCCCAAATACTGTGAGTGCCCAAACTGTGAGAGTAGGAAATGGGGATCATCCACCCTTGAACACACACCCACACTGGGGAAACTAAAGGTTTAGATCACTGGAGAAGGATTTGACTTACCTGGAGCTAAGTCAATTTGGACAGTTGAACAAAATACAGGATTAGAGGAAGCAGCCAGAAAAGCCCTGTGGGTTCTCTGTGTCACTGGAGAAGCCATTTCTGACTTGTCTCAAGTGGGATCCTTGAGGAGGATGGCCAGAAGAACTGAGAATAGACCACAGGGAGAAATAAACCTCCAAGTGAACATGATAACAATTCTAATTAAATATGAAGTCTTCTGGTCAGAACTTGAGAGAGGGCATAAATCCGCTGTGCAGACTCAACAGGTGAGGAGGTGGGCAAGTCCTGCTTGCTTTTTCAACCAGAGCTGGTAGCCTTGAGTAAGTTCTCAGCCCACTGCCTGGAAACAAACTCAGTGCTACTGTTGGGTGGAACGTGGTGGAAGTGAGACTGGCCTTTGGGTTTCATGGGAGCTGGGTGAGACCTGTAACTGCTGGCTTTCCCCACTTTCCTGGCAACCTGCATGACAGCAGAGGCAATCATAATCCTCCAGAGAACATAACTCCATTGACCTGGAAACCACACCCTTATTTCCCTCCCCACAGCAACCATAGCAAGCCCCACCTAAAAAATGTCTGAGCTCAGACATGCCTAACTCGACCCCCACCTGATCGTCCTTTCCTGCCACCCTGGTAGCTGAAGACAAAAAAACATATTCCCTTGGGAGTTCTAGGACCCCTGCCTACCACCTGATCCTCCTTACGCTACTACAGCTGATGTTCTCTTGAAAGCACCAACTTCTGTCAGGAGGCCAACTAGCACAAAAATAATGATTAAACAACCCAAACTAAGAACCCTCACAGAATCCATTTCACTCTCCTGCCACCTTCACTGGATCAGGTACTGGTATCCACAGCAGAGAAACCTGAAGATGGTTCACATCCCAAGAATGTGCAGATAAGTCCCAGTACCAGCCCAGAACTTGGTAGTCCTGCTGGGTGGCTAGCTCGAAAAGAGAAATAACAATCATTAGAGTTTGGATCTCATGATTACCATAGAAGCAGAAAAGGTTTTTAATAAAATTAAAAGTCCCTCAATATTAAAAACACTAAAAAACTAGGCATTATGGGAAAATATCTTGAAATAAGAGCGATTTATGACCAATCCAGAGCCTACATGATACTGAATGGGCAAAAGCTGAGAGCAGTCTTCTTGAAAACCAGAAAAAGACAAGAAAGGATGACTACTCTCACAACACCAATTTAACATAGTAATGGAGGTCCTAGCTACAGAAATCAGGCATGAGAGAGAGAGAGAGGGCAGGAGAGAGAGAGAGAGAGAAAGAGAGAAAGAGAGAGAGAGAGAGAGAGAGAGAGAGAGAGAGAGAGAGACAGCTAAATTGGAAGAGAAGTCAAACGTTGTGTGTTTTCAGATGGTATAACTGTACAGAGCTATAAACTCTGATAAACAATCACAGCAAAGTTTCAGGATGCAAAGGCAATGCATAAACATCAGTAGCATTTCTATACCCCTACATCATCCAAGGTGAGAGCCACATCAAAAATGCAATTCCATTCACGGTAGTAAAATACCTATAAATACAGCTAACCAGTGAGATAAAAAATATCTACAATAAGAAGTACAAAACCCAGCTCGAAGAAATTAGAGATAACAAAAACAAATGGAAAAACAGTTTATATTCATGGATAAAATTTTCAATATTGTGAATATGGCCATATTTCAAAGCAGTTTATAGATTCAATGTTATTATTATCAAACCAATGATATTCTTCACAGAATTAAAAAAACTTTTAAAATCCATATAAAACCAGAACATAACTTGAACAGCCAAGACAATCCTAAGCAAAAGGAAAAAACTGGAGTCATCATGTTTCCAAACTTTGAACTATATTACAAAGTTGTAGTAACAAAATTAGCATGGTACTGCTTCAAAAATGGACACATAGATCGATGGAATAGAATAGAGAACACAGAAATAAAGCCACACAACTACAACCAACTGATATTTGACAAAGTTAAAAAAAAAAAGCAATGGGGAAATGAAATCCTCTTTCATAAATATTCCTGGGATAACTGGCTGCCATATGCAAAAATTGAAGTTAGACCCCATTCTTAAACCATAAACAAAAATCAACTCAAAATGAATTAAAGACTTAAATGTAAAACCTGACGCTATAAAAATCCTGAAAGACAATTTAGGAAACACCATTCCGGACATAGGCCTGGCAAATATTTCATGACAAAGACACCAAAATAGTTACCAAAAAATACTGTAATGATTGCCAAAAATGACATAACTAAACTAAAAAGCTTCCACAAAGCAAAAGAAGCTATCAACTGAGTTAAACACAACCTACATAATTGGAGAAAATATTTGGAAATCATACATCTGAGAAAGGTGTAATAATCAACATCATTAGCTATTAAATAAATACAAGTTAAAACAATAATTAGATATTATTATATGCTATCAGAATAATTATTAATAAATAAATACATCCAGGTATGTACGTTCATATATAAATATATACCAGTTAATATCACTTATCCATTTATATAGATACATATGAATCATCTCATGAGTATTCAATTTGTGCCTATTGTAAATGGCATTACTTGATTACTTTTTTAGAATATTTATTGTAAGCATATAAAAGTGCTGTTGATTTTGTTATATTGACTTTGTATCCTGCAACTTTATTAAATACATCAGTTCTTTTTTTTTTATTATTATTATACTTTAAGTTCTGGGGTACATGTGCGGATCATGCAGGTTTGTTATATAGTATACATGTGCCACGTTGATTTACTGCATCTGTCCCACCGTCATCTACCTTAGGTATTCCACCTCTTCTAATCTCCCCATCCCCCGACAGGTCCTGGTGTGTGATGCTCCCCTCCCTGTGTCCATGCGTTCTCGTTGTTCATCACCTACTTACCACTGAGAAAATGCAGTGTTTGGTTTTCTGTTCTTGTGTCTCACCTTTCAGGGCAGTGGGCTCACCTCTCTGGACCAGGCCACATCCAGAAATGCTGTTCAAGAGTCAAGGCCGGCCGGGCGCGGTGGCTCACGCCTGTAATCCCAGCACTTTGGGAGGCCGAGGCGGGTGGATCACGAGGTCAAGAGATCGAGACCATCCTGGTCAACATGGTGAAACCCCGTCTCTACTAAAAATACAAAAATTAGCTGGGCATGGTGGTGCGTGCCTGTAGTCCCAGCTACTAGGGAGGCTGAGGCAGGAGAATTAATTGCTTGAACCCAGGAGGCGGAGGTTGCGGTGAGCCGAGATCGCGCCATTGCACTCCAGCCTGGGTAACAAGAGCGAAACTCCGTCTCAAAAAAAAAAAAAAAAAAAAAAAAAAAAAAAAAAAAAAAAGAGTCCAGGCATGGAATTGGAGACGCAAAGACAGCATTGGTGCTCTGCTCCTCTGCGGCTGAGGTAGTATGTACGGTGTAAGACAAAATCGCTTTTACTTTTTCCCTCACTTTTCTGAAGCAGGCGTCTCTCACTGTAGCTACTGTAGTTGGGAATGTGCTGAGTCTCACCTGAAGCCAGCAAATCTCATAGTCTCACCCAAGGCCCTTGATGTTTTATCTAAACTCGCTGCTTGTTTTTGAGCGACCAAGGGCTCTTCAGTTAGCAGATGATGAAGACTTGCTATACTGGGTTCTTCTACAAAAGGTACCTGGTTCTCTTCTGACCCACGATGAGTCTAGAAAACTTTTCTGTTAGCTAGTGCCTGGATGGTGGGTTCTCATGACTGACCAGTGCTCTATTTCTGCTATGGCTGAGTTGGTGTCCAAGATGCAATACAAGTCCTTCCCACTCTTCCGTCTCCTCTCCTCAAGCAGAAGGAAGAGGTATCTTTGGGAGCCATGAGCTCTGCAGCCTGGGATTAGGGGAGAGTTGATGCCATCACTCCCTTAGCTATTTCTGTTTACATCTCCATAGGTCCCATGGCCCCTGCAGTCCACTGGCTCTGGAACCAGTTTAGCACTAAGGCTTACCTAAGTTTTGTAGTCCTTGTGGTCAAGAATGCCCTTCATCTTCATTTGGGGCTCTGGAGCATATTAGTGCATAGTGGCAATGCTTTCAAGAACTCAAGTTCTGACTGCCCTCCCGCAGTCTGGTGGTTGCCCTCTGGCTATGGCTAATTTAAATGCTCCCTCTGTGGGCAAGCAACAGCTGAGTTTGGTCCAGTTTTGCTTTCTGCTATAACAAGGGTAGCCCTGAGAATAATGCCTTGTAATTAATTGTTGCCTTTCCCTCTCCCCAGTACTCAGAATCACTCTCTGCATCACGCTCTCACTGTCAAGGGATTGGGGAGGGGTGGCATCAGTCATTGAACACTGTTTTTTTCTACTTCTTCAGTGTTTATTTTAGCAATATAAATAGTGTAACGTTAAAACCAGGTACTATGAGTGCCAACCTGATTTTTGGGTCTTATAAAAGTGCTTTTGTGTGTGTGTAGATAGTATCCTTGCATGAGGGGGATGATTCTATTCTGCTATCTTGCTTTGCTCCTCCCTTGGATATTAATTAATATACTTATCTAGATTTGGGTAGGAGGAATGGAAAGATTGTGGTTCACAGTTCAATTGGATGGTTTTTCAGGTTAATATTTAATAACACAAACATTAAAAAATAATTTGCCTAGATACATTGAACATATAAATAATTTCATTAGAAATGTGAACAAGAATATGCCAGTCATGAGAATGTTATATTATCCAGTGCAGATTAAAAAAAATCAATTTCTTTAAGATAGGCATTAGGATTGTGACATAGTATAAATAAACTTGCCAGAACACAGGAATGCCATTAGATATCATAAATTGAAAATCTCCTTTTACAATGATAAAAATTAAAGTAGTTCAGAAATTATTGACGAAGACATGTCCAGTGTAGTTTTTTGTCTTATATTATAAAAGAATATTACACTGAAGTGTGGTGATCTTCATTTTATTATTAGTTGTTGAAATATAAAAAAAATTGATGATATAATATCTTTGAAGCTTTATAGCTTATGTCAGATCATAAATCTAGAAAATTTTATACCATATGTTCACCTTCCACATCTCCACCACTGCCCAAAATGTATAAAGTCTCTCTTGAAATTCAGTTATATAGTAGCTTATTACAAATTTTCGAAAAGGATAATCTTTTACTAGAGATGTAAGGTGACAAAATATACTATTCTAATATACACATTTTAGGATAACACTCTTGAAAATATTCATCAATGTATACATAGCCTTGTGGTAAAGCATACAGTATTATGGAACAGTCATCATAGATCTATGAAACATATATTTTACAAGCAATTTTAAATTTCTTTCTATGATTGAAGGCTAGATAATGTAGGAAAGGGAGAAGTAATATAATACATTTGTCTTCAGAAAGATTTTGATTCTATCCAAAATAACAATTTCTCTCAATAAACTAGAGTCATAAATTCATGAGATTAATTATTTTATTTTGTTTTATTTACTTTTTTCCTCCTTTTTTGATAGAACAAATCTATGCAGAAAGAAAAGTAAGCTCCTGTGTTGCTGTCTTTGATCCTTTTAATAACTGATGCAGACTCATTTTTCCCTAACACTGGGAAACTGGTAAAATTTACAATTCTCTCCTAGAATTTCTAAACCTGGTAAGAACAACAACAACAACAACAACAACAACAACAGCAGCAGCAGCAAAAACCTGACAGTAAAATTTAAAATTGGAGAGGGAAAGAAGTCAGAAATGCTGAGATGAGACTGTTAGAGATCTATATACAGTAGGAGTCACCAAGAAGAAAACTACCACTACCCATGGCTGAAAACTGAATGAAAAACGGAATCATGAAGATATAGATGCATGAAGATCTTGAGCTGAAAAATGTCAACCCAAATAAGTTTATGTAAATGGTAAAGTAGAATAAGAAAGATCATATAATCAATGTTTAGTAAGTTCAATTAAGTTAGTGAAGGACTCATAATTTTTCTTCATTTATACTGCTGATACATTTTTGAATTTTATATTGTTTTACAACAAATATAACTAATATTTTGAATCATAAACTGTAGAGGGACTTATTTTCTATTTATCTTGTTTCCACCTGCCTTCATTACGTAAACTTGTAAGGAGGGGTTTTGAGGTCCACTCCTACATTTAGTACAAAGTAACAGAAACTAGATGGAAAAAGAAAAATGATCAT
Source organism: Saimiri boliviensis (assembly GCF_048565385.1). Classification (NCBI taxonomy): domain Eukaryota; kingdom Metazoa; phylum Chordata; class Mammalia; order Primates; family Cebidae; genus Saimiri; species Saimiri boliviensis. The sequence continues at coordinate 112,974,054 of NC_133453.1, forward strand.
ATTTTGGAGGCATAAATAAATATAACTAGCATTTAAAGTGAAAAGATTATGACTATAGATCATAAAGGCACTTAAAAATTATATAAAGATAATTTCTTATTGCATGGTCAAGACAATTTAAGGGATACTGGATTAAACCTCCTAGTATAAAAAAAATCTAATACTGTACAAAATATATGAAACAACAGTTTTTAGACATTGGTCAAAAGGCAATGTAGGAGAGTATTTATATTCTTTATATAGTTAGTGTTATATTCTTTCAGATTGTATGCCTTAAGTAATGTTCCATAACATAGCCCAGAGAAATAGGGCACAAGCAGCAACCAATAACCTTGCAAAAATGGAAGAAAATAGAAAACTTGTATGTTAATAGAACTGCAATTTTTTGGATAAAGAAATATGAAATATGCACAAGCCTATGTCAAACTTCATTGAGGACTTACATAGAAGATATACTGAGAGGCGCTGAGATATGAGGATCATCTAAAGAATAAGTAATGCTAAAGTAATTGAGTTATATTCAGTCAGGGTAGAGAGATCTTAACCAAATATCTTACACATTTAAGATTTCATATAAAGTCTCATCTTAAGAATGACCATCCCTAATAATAATCAAGAGCAAGCCGTAGTCAATCAGTGTATATCACAAAACAAATTACTGCCAGCCAAAATCAATTTTAAACTCTTTAAAGGAAGGCAGCCAAATGCAAAATTTCATGGAATAACAATACCTAGAATAGAATTTTCAAAGTTGTTAGTTATGTGAAGCGGTTAAAGAAAACTCACAGGTAATTAGAAAAGATACTGAACAGAAACCAATTTGGAAATGTTACAAGATCTGCATTTTTAGTTAAAAACCTTAAAACCATGTTATAAATGTTTAAGGATATAAATAAAAAGTTGTATATCATGAGTGAACAGACTGAGATTTCAGTAGAGAAATGGAAAATACGAGAACTAACTAAAAATTACAGATTTGAAACCAGAACATCTATAGTTAAAAATTTAACAAGTGGTACTAATGACAGATTGGAGAATGTAAGAAAAAAAAAAGCAATAAAAACTATACAAATTAAAATGTGGATAAAAATGAGTAGATTATTAGTGCTTTCTGAGTCAATATGAAGCAATTGAAAACATAAGTCGAGTAACAAAAAATAGAAATTTAATCAGTATATATATTTGATAAAAATAATAGCTGATAGCTATTTTGTCTTAAATAAAATAAGGAGTATCAAACCACAGATACAAAAATCTCTATCATCTCTAACAATAAACACACTTAGTGGCATGATAATGAAATATTTAAAATCAAAATAAATTTTAAAAATGAACATAACCAGAAAATAACGTGAGCACACACACCACACCCATACACACACACAAAGTTTCTGGTTCCAAAGAAAATGGTATTATATGGCAATCTAGAACTACAAAACGGAATAAAGATAAATGGAATTGTAAATATATATGGAATTATTTATGCATTTTCATATCTTAAAGTTTAAAATCAAAAAGAAAATTAAACCTTTAAAATAAAAAATGCATTTTAGGCACATATGCTAAAATATTTAGGAAAAATATGTATATACACATATATACATATAGCACAAAGGTTGGAAGGCTATACATAGAAATGTTCAGTTGTAATTTACAGTTCTAATATTGATTCACTGAATCAATATTCTTTCTTAAAGCTAGAATAATTCCCCAAAGTAGGTTTAGGTAAAAAGGCAATAAAAGTAAATAATTTGGAATACTGAATTACACTCAATTAATATTAAAAATGCAGGAAAGGATGAAAATAAGGGTAAAAGACATCAGGATAAATAAAAAACTAATCACAAAATAGTAAGTTTCTAACTGGTCATAACTATAATTATATTAAATGTAAATGCATTGAGCACTCCAATTAATGGATTAAAATTGTCACTCTGGGAAAATAAGACCAAATAATAAGATATTCATAACTTATGTATCTTAAATATAAAGACACATAGATCAAAAATACATGCACGCAAAAGCAACACTATGCCAGCAGTAAACATAAAGTTGGTGTGACTATATTAAAATCAGACAAAAGGAAATGAATAGCCAAAATGACTTTGATTTTGTCATCATCTTTTTGTTACTTAGACACATCAAAAATATTTATTATTCTAATTAATTATCTGTATGTCTAAAGTGCTTCCTTGCTTCTCAACCTTTCAGCCAGTTGTGATAGTTGCCTTGAAGAAAAAAGCAGTAAAATATTTTTTATTCACTTTTCTCAACTACCCTAATTTTATCTGAATTCTGATCTGCAAATCTTTACTATTTTGGAAGTCATCTGGTAGCTTCAACAATTAATTTTGTTAACAATATTTTCTACATTTTATAGTCTGTTTTGTAGTAGGATTGGTTTGCAACAACTCAATTCACTATTGCCATCAGCGGCACTCATGCGTAAAATGTTTACGATACTTGAAACTCCATAACCCTACACTTGCCAAGTCACCATCCAGTCCATTTTAGAACAATTCTGCAATGAGGAATTACCTACTTTAGCTATCTCATGGTTTTTTCAAACTATGTCTACTTTTTTTTATTCGTATTTACATCCTAGCAGTCTGCATATTGAGTTGTACACAGTAGGTGTTCAATATATGCTTGTTGAATTAATGTGCAAATAAAATGGCCATATTTGGTCTGTCAGTTATATCTTTCAATTATGTCTTTTTGGTATGTCAGTTATACCTATCAGTTATGTCTTTTCAGTTACCTAGAAAAAGTTCAACTTTTATCTGCAACTGTCTTTCCAATCACTATTTGAAGACAGGTATTATTTCTCCTAATTATGTTTTCCTCTATAGTGACTTCCATTATGTTCCATAATATAATTTTTGCACTATCATGACCACTTGCTACTTAACGTGTCCCAGTTTTATATTTTATTTTTTAAAATTTGATTCTTAATACATTGCAATGTCAGTCAATTGCTGTTCCAAATGTGCCCTGCCTCACTTCCACATTACAAGTTCAAGTTTATACCGGGGATAACTCTGTTCAAATATTGATTTTTTCTCTCTTTCTCTCTCACTATGTCATAATCCTGTTTTGATTATTCAAACAAAACATCTTGATAAAATGTGTATACTGTTACTTCTTTCAATGTTATTTATGACTAAAGCATAACCATCCCCCTAAAAATGTTTGTCTTAAGCTAAGCTATCTACTACAGAAGGCATAGCCAGATATTGTTATTGAGCAATTAAAATGTGGCTAGTTAGAAACATGATACTCTGTAAGTAAAAAAAAAAGAATATTTAATTTCAGATAATTAGTAAAAAGATATAAAATATCTCATGATTTTTGTACAGATTACACAATAAATAATATTTTGGATAATTTGAGTTAAATATAATATTAAAATTATTTTCAACTCTTTATACTTACCTCTTATCTATGTTTATTAGAAAATTTAAAATTATATAAGAGTTTGCCTTCGTGGCTCACATTTTACTTCTGTTTAAGACCAGTGCGCCAAAGCTGCATAGCTATCTAGTAACAAATAGAGAATACAAGTCAGTTTCTCTGATTTTAAGCTCATGTTAACTACACCTGTACATTGTGGCTTGAGAAGAAATAAAATTCGAGTCATTCAAGTGCCTGTAGATGTCTATCTTTATTGCAAACATTCTGTAGTAGAATTACCATTTTCTGTCTTGAATAATTTCACAAATTTGATTCCTTATGCTGAAGAAAAGACAAAAGACAATAATTGGAAATGTTCTGTATGTTAGGATTCTGGAGGCCAGATTGACACATATGTAGCTTACATTGATTCCTATTTGGAAACTTTTCTAACAAATTCCCTTAGGAGAGATCCAGAGAGGGAATCAAGTCCTAGGTGGAACTCTCACTTTTAATCCTTAGTACAATGGCATGTGATACATTAAAGTCTAATTTGTTCCTTCATTGAAAGTCACCCTGCAGCAAGGCTCTGACTGTAATATTCTTTCTTAGATCCTTTTCCAGTCACATATTGTAACACACAAATGAAATAAAGATATGATTTGTGCCCTCATTCTGCTGAATTCAGTCTTGCAGTGGATAGAAGTTTATTTTTATCTTAACATTGGAGGTTGCCCCCAACGCTGCTAAATAATTAAGCGCCATATTTTTTGTAGTCCTTCAATAATAAAATACATACCGAGGCCTTTTTCTATCATTAATAACAGACACAGAGTTGAGGCTGCCGCTTAGGAAAGTAGCGGCTTTCTATTAACTAGGTTGGCAGTTGCATCACACCTTTTTTCTGTTAAATTTGCAAATTCCTTGATACCTCATCAGTCTGAAAACTCATCTACTTCTTGTGACAGAGGTGCTATTTATTTAACAGTTAAAGGTGATCTCTAAGTGAAGATTACACTGTTTTCTATCTCTCTTGGTTAAATAATTTTCCAATTTATATTAATCTAAGTATAGATACTTTAAGCAGTGATTTCAGTTAAAAACTTTCTGCATTGTACTAGCAGTTTAGTTTAATTTTCACCAATGTCTCAGAATTTTTTTGCCTAAGTTTGAGTGATAAATTTTCTTCTCCATTCCTTACCAACTGCTCCTACTGTATGTCACTCCTGTGTTCACTGAATGTCTTTATCATGGCATGCACATATTTACTTCATATGGATGTCATGACTTAAACCTAGTGACTCATAACATAACATGCCTAAGGACAAGATATAACAAGCCCTGGCAAGATAACACATTGAAATATTCTATATAGACTGATGTTTCATTTATTCATTATATAATCTTTGCTGAAAAAGGTATGGTTTGCACAGACCCCCCCACACACACACACCTGCATACACACATACACATGTGGTGCATGTGTGTGCATGAACCCTCACACACATACACATACCTAAAACGTTACTGGGGAATTTTTTCAACTGAAGAATTGATAAACAAGAATTACTTTAAGTAAATTAAATGTATTTTATATAGTTTTTTATAAATTAAATATTAAATTAAAATATAAATTATAAAATATTAAATCATAAATTTAATATATATTTATATAAATTAAATTATAAATTTATTTAATAAATAAATATAAATATAAATTTATTTAATATATGAATATAATTATACATTAATTAAATTTATATATTAAATTATAAATTTAATAAATATAAATAATAAATATAAATAATAAATATAAATATAATAAATATAAATTACATAAATATATAAATTATAAATATAAATTATAAATATTAAATTATAAAATATTAAATTAAATATATATTATATATATAAAATATAGTAAATTAAATATATTTTATATACTGATCAACAAATTAGAATCTATAATATACAACACTGAAATCTATAACGTTATTTATAATTGATATTAAGCCTTTAATGTTTGTCTACTAGCTTTAATATTGAGCCAGAAAAATTGTTCTATGTTCTGGACCAGTCTAGGTTATTCCACTTATAGTTCATAGTTTGCAGACACTCTTGTGTGGGCCTTTAATTTTATTGTGTCGTTCTTTCAATATTCGTTGCCTCTTTTGTTAGGTTATTCATTACTACTATTTGCTAATGTTTTATTTTCTTTTTAGAATGTGCATCTTTAAATGATTAAAGCTTAATGTAAGAACTAAGGAGTTACGTGAACATTAAGAGTGATTTATTTTCTCCAATGATGTCTTCACTAGATCTCACCTATCTGTTTTATTCATTTTTCTGAAATGGTGTTGTATGTAGATTTACCTTGTGATATTTTAGCTCTGTGCTTGTATACAGTGATGGTGTGTTCTCTGGCAGGTCTGGAGAGGAGGGGAATAGGATAGAATAATTCCAAATGTCTTTTAATAGAAACAACTTCTTACACAATTCAAGATGAAGTCAAAGCTGAAAAGCAACACAGCACATCCTCCACTGTCCTTCAACTAATTTTGATATAAGCAGGCAGCAACACATACAATAGTAAACAGCATTGCTTTTAATTACTGATAGTTTCTAGAGGCAAAACAGTTAGGATACAAGTAGACTTGTATCCTAATGACTATAACATGACAATTTTAACTAATATGGAATTCTTTCAAAACAAGAGGCAGTAGGATAACCTGAAATAATCAGACTAAGGTGCTTACAATGAGCATAGACAGGTAAAACATTGTAAAAACAAACATATTTAAAAATAATACAATAGGCATCTATACACTTAAAAAAAACTACATGTGGAAATTAACAACTTACACAATTAGACAAAGGATTGGTAAAATTGAAGGTAAATACGAGGAAATTGGCCCAAAAATGCAGCATTAAGAATTAGAGATATAAACCACAGAGAGAATTTTAGAGATATGGAATAGGATATAAGATTTCCAACTTTAAATTATAAACATAAAAAGTAGTATAACCTGTTACTAAATATTATAAGCAACATTTGATAAGATAATGAAATTTTTATGATTATAGATATAAATCTAAATCTAAATATATTGTTGCAAAAAAAATAAAAAACAAAAAAGAATAAAAATAACGTTTGTTTGTTTGTTTTGAGATAGAGTCTCTGTCACCCAGGCTAGAGTGAAGTGGCATGATCTTGGCTCACTGCAACCTCTACCTCCCGGGTTCAAGCAATTCTTCTGCCTCAACTTCCTAAGCAGCTGCTATTACAGGTACTTGCCACCATACCCAGCTAATTTTTGTATTTTTAGTGGAGACGACGTTTTGCCATGTTGGCCAGGCTGATCTCAAACTCCTGACCTCAAGTGATCTGTCCAGCTTGGCATCCCAAAGTGTTGGGATTACAGGTGTGAGCCACCACGCCCTGCTAAAACTTTTTTTAAAGAGGAAAAATATGTTTTTCCAAAGGGAAGAATAACTAAATTCCTCCTTCAATAACTCCAAAGATAGACAATGGGAACATATTCTTAAACTGATTCAGAAAATATATCCATATAAACTATCATACAAAATGTAAGTAATTCTTTTGAAAAATAAAGCTGAGGACATGTGACTCAAACTTGTGCTAAAATATTTACTAAAACATTTATATGAGAAGAAAAAAAATAAATCCAAAAAGATAAGAGATTTTTTAAAAATTCTGAACAAAAAATCAAATAAATGAGTTAATTTAAGTGAACATTGATATTTTTCTCTTTGATGTTACACTTTTCCATTTACTGTGAAATATTTAGCTTAACTTAGTGACTTTATACAATTTAGCTCAACTTAGTGACTTTATACAATTTCATTTGCTTCTGTTCTCCAGTGAAATAAAACAAATGAGTTCTTTTGGTTTGGATGCTAAGGATAGCTCCTTATTAGGAAGAAAACTAAATGTCATGAATGTTATCCTATAGTACTGGAGTGTTGTTAATTATGTAACCATTTTGCAATAAGCTGACATCTTAATACAAAAACAAATAAATTGGGAAGGAGATACAAAGTTTACTCCAATGCTCTCAATTGTTAATATTGGGCTTGAGTAATTCTAAGTGAAGTTGAAAAGCCTGAATCTCCTATAAACTTCAGTTGACACTGATTCTCTCTTGCTCTGAGCATGTGCAGAAAGGCAAGTGTCTCCCTATAGCCTGGAAAGAGTAGTATTTACTTACAAGCTGTACAAATAATACAAGAAAAAAAAAACTACAAAAAAAAAAAAACTTCACTAAGTTGTAAACACTTTTTTGTATTTCTGTGTTGAATTATTATTCCTTTTCAAATCTTGTTTTTTTTCAAAGGTTTCTTACCTTTAAAACTTCCTTTCTACAAGGCTGGAGAGCCAGACCTCTTACTTGGTACCGTGTCCGATAAGCCACAAGTCATTTACACATGCTTTAAAATTCCAGGAGTGGTTTTGTTCCTATTTTAACTACAGTCAAATTCTCAGTTCTCTCTCATGTAAAGTAAACTACTTGCAAAAAATGATATGCAAAATGATTTCACACAAGTGTGGGGATATTTCACTGAACCTTCTCATTTTCTCATCCTTTTTTCTCTCTTTGCCTTCCTGTTAACTAACTATAGCAGTTCTCAATTCTCTAATTAAGTAATTAAGCACATGTTTTGGAGTTATAATACATAGAACGCTTTTATCGTTACAGGTAAAACAGTAAGAATGAAGTTAATTGTATATTTTTTCTGCAGTAGAGGGAAAACAGTGCCAGATGGGATGGAGTGATTTGTTCCTAACTCAGGCAGTTCATAGTAGCAGATTTGTGAAGAATACCAAAACCATCAGAGATGGCTGTCATTAGATAACACTGTGATATTAGATAATTGGGTGATTACAGGAGTGGTATCAAAGGATAGTATAGTAAGTTGTTTAAGAAAAAGTGTTCTTGAAGTTCTATCATGGCTGAAAGGAGCTAATTTGAGATTGTTTTGAAGTGACTAATAAAACTCTGCCATTATAATTTTAAATTAAATTTCTGTATCAGATAAAAATTACATGGATTAAGAAGTCAAATGTATCTAAGAGAAGAACTAGGCTTGGATTTCATTCCAAATAAGATGAAAATATGCCTAATATACAAGAGGCGAGCTTGTACCTTCTTTTCTCTTTCCATGTTCTCAGTCTGTGCTTGGCCCCATTCCCCAGTCTCAATACTGACACCTGAAATTTTCCTGGGATTGAGAGTTACATGCATCATTCACATTATTAAAACCATTTAGAGTAATAATTCCATAGAGAAAAGAAGCTCAGAATGTATTTATTTTAAGAACTAATCAATGGTTTTTATTTTCCAACATTATTTTTAATGGATGAAAAATGTCCTCAGTGTATTTAAAATAATGAAAGATGTCAAGAAGTTGATATTGGTTTAGTAAAGGAGGTCACACTCACAGTTTAAATAGCCAGTACTAGAAATGGTAAATATCACAAATTCCTAACATATTTTATTAGTTTATAAAAGCAAATTCAAATTTTTATTGGTTGTGTTTGGATTTTTCTTATTTTCCAAGTTGAACTGTTTATCATTTCTAACCTTTAAGTGTTCTCATGTGGAAAAATTGAAAATACTTCCTTGTAATTTTCAGTTTGTTGACCTAGGCAGAATCTCTTCAAAGTCAGTAGCTGTTATTTTAGTTTCTGTTTATAATGCCCCGCATGAGGCTTTATATGTATGAAGTATTTTAAATGGAGTTTCTAAACCTGATCTGAACACGTATCTGACTTGGCAATGAAAATTAGGAACATTTAAATGTTTACAGTGAAAACTTATGAGTCCTTACTGATCTCCATCTATGGCCAAGATGAATTCCAGATTTATCTAAAATCCTTGAGGTAGACATCTGCCCTGAATTATCCCTCTTTAAGAAATAATAAACTAGAGTCCCTTTAAATATATGGATTGTAATCTTTCTGGGCTCTGGGCCTAGATTACAGCCACCTCCAAAGTAGATGCCATTATTATTATCTCCTATCATTTATTATCATCATCACCATTATCATCAATAACTGCTATTGAGTATTAATATCAGACTTTGTGTAAAGGTCTCTATAAAGATCATTCCAATGAATTATAATTGCAACACTGTACAGAGGAATTGATAAAAAACAGACTTACAGAACACTAAGAGGATTTAAACAAAGGTCGGTATAAAACCCAAGTATGAATTCTTATTACTTATGCATCTCTATATACCCTGCAGTGCAGACAAAAGGCTAATGTTAGAATTCGAAAAAACAAACAAACTGTAGAGTTGACCCAGTTGGCATCTTTCAAGATAATAATATTCGTGAAGTTGCAAATTTATTTTCTCTTCCATATTCAATGCATTTTTATGATTAGATGAAAAATGCTTTCTGACCAGTAGTTGAAATTTTAGTGAGATCTATTATAAAACAACTAGATTTAGTAACTGTCATAAGCCCTTATATTGACAGTATGCATCACTTGGAATCATCATCTTATTGAGAATAATTGGAAACTCTTCATTGCATTTGTCCTGTTTTCTTCTTTGAATGCCACTTGAATATTATTTTTTCTCTTGTAATGAAAAAGTTAAAAAAAAAAGAGTTCTGAGGCTCATAAACAGTTGAAGAGACTCAAATAAAGGCAGCTTGGATATACAAACTTAACATTTTATTTAAAGAAAACATTCAATAAAAATAACTAGTTGGTCTTATGTAGCTCATCATGCAGTGCCAACGCATTGAAAGCAAAATTATTTTTGAGTTGTGAGATTAGAGGAAGCATCTGGAAATAAATTTCTATGGCCAGATTTCCCATTGTTTCTTGTCTTTTAAAACTTGAAAGGGGTCGGGCGTGGTGGCTCAAGCTTGTAATCCCAGCACTTTGGGAGGCCGAGGTGGGTGGATCACAAGTTCAAGAGATCGAGACCATCCTGGTCAACATGGTGAAACCCCGTCTCTACTAAAAATACAAAAAATTAGCTGGGCATGGTGGCACGTGTCTGTAATCCCAGCTACTCAGGAGGCTGAGGCAGGAGAATTGCCTGAACTCAGGAGGTGGAGGTTGCGGTGAGCCGAGATCACGCCATTGCACTCCAGCCTGGGTAACAAGAGCGAAACTCCGTCTCAAAAAAAAAAAAAAAAAAAAAAAAAAGAAAAAGAAAAACTTGAAAGGAAATTCTCACACCTGAGTATATTAAAATGCCTCTTTATTTTGTATTTTCTCTTAAAAAGACTGAAGTTTTATATATTAAGCAAAAACTATGGAAAAATTTCCTGAAAAAATAATTATAGAATTACCATATATCAAGCCCAGGTTTTGGAGACAAATAGAACTGGGATAGAACCTACCCTTGCCGGTCACTTACTATGTCAACTAGAACAAGTTATCTCCTTGCATACTCATTATGATGATACATAAATGGAAGAAACATGGGTAGGTGATAAACAGATGGATATGTAGATGACAGATTATATTATGCTTAATATATACTGTATTATATATCTAATTATATGTGTATATTATATATTATATAATATACATATATAATAATATATATACATATATAATAATATAATATATATAATACTGTATTATATTTATAATACAGTATATATTATATATATAATTTATAATATATATGTATACACATATATAATATATGTATACACAAATATATATCTATATTCACCATATATGTATACACATATATAATATATACTATATTATATATATAATATATACTGTATTATATATAATACAGTATTATATATATTATATTATATATATGTGTATACATATATATGGTGAATATATATATATTCACCATATATATATATACACATATAATATATACTATATTATATATATAATATATACTGTATTATATATAATACAGTATTATATATATTATATTATATATATGTGTATATATATATATGTGTATACATATATGGTGAATATATATATATTTGTGTATACATATATTATATATGTGTATACATATATATTATAAATTATATATATAATATATACTGTATTATATATACACATATATAATAATATAATATATATAAAAATATATATATATATTTTCACCATATATGTATACACACACATCCATGTGTATTATACATTTAAAAAAATTTTTAGGGATAGGGTCTTGCCCAGTCACCCAGGCTGGGGTGCAGTGATGCAATTATAATTACAGTTCACTGCAGCCTGGAGCTCCTGAGCTCAAGTGACCTTCCCACCACAGCCTTGCATCTGAACTACAGGAATGCACTATCCTGCCTGGCTAATTTTTAAATTACTTTTAGAAATGGATTCTTGTTGTGTTGCTCAGGCTGATCTTCAACTTCTGGCCTCAAGGAATTCTCCTGCCTCAGTCTCCCTAATTACTGTGATTATAGGCATGAGCCACTATACCTGGCCCCTCTATTATATATTTAAATAAGAATTGTGCATATGTATATATAAGTCAGGATTCATGTTACAGACCTCTCTTCTCTCAAAAAAAAGGCATGTATTTCAAATAAACTTCCCTATTGTGAATAGATGAATTTATCATAAGAAAAAAATGCTATCAATTTAATTTATATTTATTCCAGAAATACTGGCATTTTTTTTAATGGCAAAAATAAAAGCACTGGCACTTGGAATACAAATGAGGAAGACATCTTGGGTAAATTTTTGGTAAGCAAATGTCTGTTCTGCCAGTGCCAATATGAAAATAGTTCCCCAAAAGTGTCATTGCAAAAGGCAACAATGAGTCCAGAGGTAATTGCCACAGCTATTGCCTTAGGCTGCTCAGTGGCAGGGGCAGATGGACTGTGGGTTCTGATGACAGGAGGCTGAGTGGTGATAAATACAAACGAAGTATGCAGACATTTACCAAACACACATCATAATCTGTGCTAAACAATTATGACCCAAACCCAGCAATGTCTTTGAGTTGATTTAGACCTTTTCTCCACCTGCCTTATTTAATAATAGGGTTGCTTCAAAATTCTTTGCAACATATAATGTTACACTGTAAAGCAGCATCACATACACATTTTGATTTGTTTGATACTCACAGAAGATCTGTTAAAACGAAATTTAATCTTCATTGGAACATAATGGACACAATTTAAAATGAATAAAAGAAAAAATATAGGAAAAGATGATGATAAAGAAAGTGATATCTGTTATGAGCCTACTAGGGCATATCCTAGGTGTCTTATGATCATTAGTTCATTATAATTCTTGTTGTTTTTATTTAATTTATATTTATTTATTTAATTAGTTCGTCACTCTTCAAATAATTCTCTCGGGTAGAATTATTTTTCCACTTGTTTTTTACAAATGGAAAAAAAAAAAAGCTCAGAGAGTTTAGACACTTTTTTTTTCCACATATAGAAAGATAGTCTAAGGTCATGCTGGGGTTTGAATTTGCCCTACAATGGCTTCAAAATTAACAAATAAGTAATAAATCAAACAGGTCTGACTTCAAGTTTGTGCTCTTGCCATAACATAATTTGTGTTTGCCATACCATAGACCCACATGTCCAGTCTCCAAACAAATGGCCATCTCCAAAACGAATCTTCTCATGAACGTTACCATACTTTGCTTCAGGTTTCTGCTCTGCCCTGCCTGCCGGTTCTGGGGCAATGTGACACTGTAAAGCAAGGGAAATTTTTCAGAGATCACTTTAAGTATTTCTTTGTTATTACTATTATCAGTAGTAGAAGTATACAACTGACCTGGCATCTTATTCTTACATTTCTGAAGAAGAATAAAATACTTCACTTGTTTCAAACTCTGATCCATCAACTAAAGTCCTGGGATGATGACTTTAGTAAATTTCTAAGCTAAACAAGCGTGTTTCCTTCTGAACACCATCCAGTGAAATTAATACCTCCTCTTTCCAAAAAGGCCGGGCCAGTCACTCACACCTGTAATCCCAGCACTTTGGGAGGCAAAGGCAGCAGATCACCTGAGATCAGGAGTTGCAGACCAGCCTGGCCAACATGATAAAACCGCGTCTCTGTCAAAAATACAAAAATTAGCTAGATACGGTCACACACGCCTGTAATCCCAGCTACTTGGGAGGCTGAGGCAGGAGAATCGCTTGAACCATGCAGGCGAAGGTTGCAGTGAGCCAAAATTGTGCCCTGCACTCCAGCCTAGGTGACAAAGCAAGACTCCATGTCAAAAAAAAAAAGTTATAACATATTTATTAAATGCTATAATTTCAACAATGTAAATACATACATGGTAAGTATTGCTTGTATTGAAGCGATCTGTTGACTCTAATTCAATTAGCTTGGGAATTGATTTTTGATGAAATCCATAAGAACAAAAATACACATGGATTTGTGTTTGTATTCTGCATCTCTACTCCAAAGACACCTTTCAATGCTTGTTCACAAACTGCTGTCAGCATCTGTCTTCAAAGACAAAACTAAGAAAAGGAACTGACAATGGGATGCAGCTATTGTATCTCTGGGGAAGTTCCATTTTAATTTCCTTTAACTTTCTCTACTTAATTTGACAGTTGGAAATTTTGTCTCATTTGGTCCCCAGAATTCAGTACTACACATAGCTCAGTGAGTGAGCTCAATTTTATTACAGATATTATCCAAATGCTTTTTAATCATCCAAGATCATGATGAGCAGCAGACAGGCAATGTTATTTAACAAAGACACTTAACAGTGAATTAAATGGAGATGGTACTGATTAATAAAGTTGTTTGAGCTCTCTGCTGCAGACTCACTCTGTTTGCAACTATTTTTAAGATGAGGCTGCCATGGCTTAAATCCTGAGATTCAGACCTTCTTTGATTGTATATTAAAATCACATTGATTGTAACCTTTTAATCACAATATATGTGATAATTACCATAGGACCTGAGATTGAGTTCAATTTGGTGTTAATACCACGTGAAGGAAATGGGGTAGAAATTTCTAAGCAATTTGCAAAGGATTCTTAATTTCAGGCTTATTTTGGAAATAAGAGGTCAAACTGAAAAACGTTTTATCGTCAGTCTGTTCAGATATTCACATACAAACATGTCAACAAGGCCACCTTGAACATAGCAGTTTCTTTGTTGACAGTGGACAACATTTGTGTTTGAAAACCATTTACCTACATTTCAATACTTACTGATACCTATTAAAATGTAACTGGAATACATATGTAAATATGTTAGAAAACAATTTAAAAGTGAACACTGTGCTCCTTAGAGGCATAAATAAGTCCAAAAATAAGGGAAACCTCAGATTTCTGAATATTAACCATTACATGTAGTTTACCCCTTAGTGAATACTCAAATTAATCAAATTAAACATCAAAGAAAGAGTAGCACACATTTTTATTAAAGTAATGTATGCTAAAATTATTTTATATGACAAAATGTGTTTATTTATGCTTTGCCTGTGAGTAAGAGGGAAAAAATACTCATCTCATGGTTTCTTAACTTAGTCTTTTGAGGAAGAAAGAGAACTTTAGTAGAAAGAGAAAAAGAACAGGCAGGCAGAGCTTATGACTGAATGGCAATGTAGGTAAAAAAACCTTGAGGCCAGCACCGGTGGCTCATGCCTGTAATCCCAGCACTTTGGGGGGCCGAAGAGGGTGGATCACAAGGTCAAGTGTTTGAGACCAGCCCGGCCAAGATGGTGAAACCCTGTCACCACTAAAATCACACAGAAAATTAGCTAGGGGTGGGTGGCCCACACCTGTAGTCCCAGCTACTGGGAAGGCTGAGCCAGAAAAATGGCCTGAACCCAGGAAGCAGAGGTTGCAACGAGCCAAGATTGCACCACTGCACTCCAGCCTAGGCAGGCGACAGAATGAGACTCGTCTCAAAAAAAAAAAAAAAAAAAAAAAAAAAAAAAAAAAAAAAAAAAAAAAAAAAAAAATACATAAAATCAGCATTTCTACAGCCATCAATTCAGTTAATAACAATTATATACTGGGGTGGAGTAAAATAAACAAATAGAAAGTTTCACCTATCTTTGAGGACATCAGTTTAACCACTATCTAACCAAAAAATCACTTTCATAAGAAAGAAAAATCAGGTGAGACACACAGTACCTGATTTCAATCTCACATCGCTGAAACAGGCACTGTAGAGGATAGGAAGAAGTCTTCAATCACTGATGTCACCCCTTCTCCATATCCCCTGGCAAGGTTTGCTTGCGAGGGAGCGTCTGTGCTTTTGTGAGAGGAGTGCAGCAATTGTGAAACTTTGCATTTAACTCAAGGCTGCCCTGTCACAGCAGAAAGCAAAACCTGGCTGAATTCAGCTAATGCCTCTCAATGAAAGAAATATTTAAACCAGTCCTAAATATTCCCTTTGTGGGGAGGCATCAGCTGAGTTCCACCCCGTTTTGCTGAACTCAGCAAAAGTTCCAAGAGAGGGGACTCGCTCCTGTCCGCGGTCAGAATTTGAGTTCCAGAAAGTTTGCCACCGTGAGCTAAAGTACTCTGGGCCTCTAAGTAAGTTTAAAGGGCCGTCTAGTCCACAAGAACCACAGTACCTAGGCGACTCCTAGTGCTGAACTGGGCTGGGAGACAGTGGACTTGGGGAACACAAGACCTACTGAGACACCCGCCAGGGAAACAAAAGGAGTGCTTGTCAAGAGCAGAAAATCAAACACCGCGTGTTCTCACTCATCGGCGGGTGTTGAACAATGAGAACACATGGACGCAGTGAGGGGGGCACTACACACTGGGGTCCGTTGGGGGGAAATGGGGGAGGGACGGGGGATGGGGAGGTGGGGAGAGATAGCATGGGGAGAAATTGACAGATACAGGTGAGGGGAAGGAAGACAGCAAACCACACTGCCATGTGTGTACCTATGCAACAATCTTGCATGTTCTTCACATGTACCCCAAAACCTAAAATGCAAAAAAAAAAAAGCAAATAAGTATTTGGTCTTTGTTCCCCCAGTTCCTGGCGCACAGCTCCTAAAACCTTTGGAAACTCTGAAGTGATAAGTGACTTTTATATGCTAATGAGATCACTGGTAGCCGGGGCCCTGGAGAGTTTTATGAGGGGGGCTCATCACCAGAAAGATCAAGGATAATTAAAGGGTTGGAACTTTCAGTACCACACTCCCACCTCTGGAAAGGGCACAGGGGCTGGAAATTGAGTTAATCACCAATGTCCAATGATTTAATGAATCTTATCTATGTGATGAAACCTTCATAAAAACCCCTAAATGAAGGGGTTTGGAGAGCTTCCGGGTTGGTGAACACGCCTGGGTGCCAGGAGGGTGGCATGCCTGCAGGGGGCATAGAAGCTCTGTGTGCCCCTTCCTCCACCTTAGCCCATGCATCTCTTTTGCTTGGCTATTCCTAAGTTGTGTATCCCTTAGAATAAACTGTTAACAATAATAATAATAATAAAAAAAAGGAGTGCCTGTGGCATCCCTCTCCAGAATGTACAGCTTGTGGCTCCAAAACAGACTCTTTCCACTTGAGCAAAGGAAAGGGAAGAATGGGAAGGACTTTGTTTTGCATCTTGAATACCAGCTTAGCCACAGCAGGATAGGGCACTGGTCGGAGTCACAAGACCTCTCTTTCTAGGTCACAGGTCCTGGATGAAATTTCTAGTAGAAACATCCTGGGCCAGAGGAAACCTGCTGACTTGAAAGGAATAACCACATCTTGGCATGACCCATCACTTGCTATGTAAAAATCCCTTGAGCCCTGAATAACCAGAAGCAATAGCCAGGTAATACCATGTGGGTCTTGGGTGAGACTCAGACTTGATGGTTTCTGGTGAGACTCAGCACATTCCCAACTGTGGTGGCTATAGTGAGAAATTCCTCCTGCCTGAGAAAAGCAGAGGGAAAAGTAAAGGGGACATCCTCTGGCATCTTAGGTACCAGCTTAGCCATAGTGGGAGTGGGGTAAAGAAATAAGTGGGCTCCCTGGGTTCCTGATTCAGGCTTGGACGCTTGGATTGCATTTCTGGATGTGCCGTGAGCCAGGGGGAGTCCCTGAAGGGTGGGCCTGGTGCGCAGACCAGGCAGCATTCACTGCAAGCTGACTGAAGAGCCCTTGGGCTGGAAGTGGACATTGGCAGTTGCAGGAAAGTACTCTTGCCAGGGAGCACTGCCTGTGATAGTGGCGGCCGTGAGGTAAGGCCCTTCTGCCTGTGAAAATGGAAGGGAAGAATGGGAAGGACTGTGTCTTGTGTACACTGAACACCAGGTAAACTTCTAAGATCTTTGACTTTAGACCCTGGCTCTTGGATGTCGACTGTAGACCCACCCATAGCCTAGGAGACTCACTACACTAAAGGGAAGGCAACAAACCTGGATGGTTTCACTGCCTGCTGACTGTAGAACTCCAGTGCCTTGAGTGAATGTATGCATTAACAAGGGAGTGTGGTTACAATGGAACCCGGGTGAGACCTGCTGCTGTACTGGCTTGAGGTCTGACCCAGGGCAGTTCCAGTGGTGGTGGTCACAGGGATGCGTGTGTAACATCACCCCCAGCTCCAGATGACTCAGAATAAACACTCTGTTTGGGAGAAAAAAAGGGACAAGAACAAGAGTTTCTGCCTGATAATCCAGAGAATGCCTATAGATCTTACTCAAGACCCTACGGTGGTTTCTCTATGAGTCTAAAGGCAGCACGGTGTTAGTGATCATGGAATGCCTCCTAATGCAGATGCGGCTTAGATCGTGACACTTAAGTACTTTTGAATGCCTGGAAAGCATCCCAAAGGATGAATACAAACAAACTCAGGCTGTGAGGACCACAATAAATACCTAACTCTTTAATGCCCAGACACAGACAAACATCCACAAGTGTCAAGACCATCCAGGAAAACATGACCTCACTAAATGAACTAAATAAGGTGCCAGGGCCCAATCCTGAATAAATAGAGATGTGTGACCTTTCTGAGAAATAATTCAAAACAGCTGTTGAGGAATCTCAAAGAAATGCAAGATAACATACAGAATGAATTCAGAATCCTATCAGACAAATTTTACAAAAAGTTTTAAATAGACTCAAGCAGAAATTCTGAAACTGACAAATGTAATTGGAATACTAAATAATTTATTAGAGTCTTTTTTTTTTTTTTCTTTTTAGATGAAGTCTTGCTCTGTCATTCAGGCTGGAGTGCAATTGCACGATCTCAGCTCCCTGCAACCTCTGCCTCCCGGGTTCAAATGATTCTCCAGCCTCAGCCCCCCTGAGTAACTGGGATTACAGGTTGGCACCACCACACTCAGCTAATTTTTTATATTTTTGGTGGAGATGGGGTTTCACCATGTTGACCAGGTTGGTCTCAAATGCCTGACCTCAAGTCATCCACCCACCTCAGCCTCCCAAAATTTTGGGATTACAGCCATGAACCACCCTGCCAGGCCTAGAGTCTTTCAGTAGCAGAACTGATCAAGCAAAAGAAAGAATTAGTGAGCTTAGTGACAGGCTATTTGACAATACATAGAGGAGACAAAAGAATACAAAAGAATGACACACATATGCAGGATCTGGAAAACAGCCTCTAAAGAATAAATATAAGTAATTGGCTTTTAAGAGGAGGTAGAGAAAGGTATAGGGATGGAATGTTTATGAAAAGGGATAATAACAGAGATCGTCCCAAACTTAAAGAAAAATATCAATATCCAAGTACAAAAAGATTACAGAACCTGAAGCAGATTTAACCCCAAGAAGACTGCCTGAAAGACTTTAACAGTCAAACTCCCAAAGGTCAAGGATGAAGAAAGGAATCTAAGAACCGCAAGACAAACAAATAGCATACAATGGAGCTATGACACGCATGGCAGCATGCTTTTCAATGGCAACCATATAGACCAGGAAAGAGGGCATACCGTTTTTTAAATATGGAAGGAAAAAACTTTTACCCTTGAATAGTGTATCTGCCAACACATCCTTTAGAACAGAAAGGAGAAATAAATACCTTTTCAGAAAATCAAAGGATAAGGAATTTCATTTTCCTTTGATCTTTCAGACAGAAAACCAACAAAGACAAGACTTAATCTGCCCTATTAATACCACATTTGTCCTATAAAAAATGCTGAAGTGAGTACTTCAACCAGAAAGAAAAACAGATTAATGAGCAACAAGAAATCATCTGAGCCAGCTGTGGTGACTCATGCCTGTAATCCCAACACATTGAAAGGCTGAGACAGGTGAACCATCTGAGTCAGGAGTTAGATACCAGACTGGCCAACATGGTGAAACCCCATCTCTACTAAAAATACAAACAAAAAAAAAAAATTTAGCCAGGCATGGTGGCCCACACCTGTAGTTCCAGCTACTCAGGAGGCTGGGACAGAAGAGAGAATCCCTTGAACCTAGGAAGTAGAGGTTGCAATGAGCCAAGATTACACCATTGCACTTCAACCTGGACAACAAAGCAAGACTCCATTGCAAAAAAAAAAAAAAAAAAAAAAAATCTGAATTTACAAAACTCACGGGTAACAATAATTACATAAAAAAGGCCAGAATATTATAACACTTTAACTGAAGTTTGTAACCTACTCTTATCCTAAGTAGAAAGACCAAGTGATGGATCAAATGAAAATAATAACCACAACACAACTTTTTAAGACATAGACAGTAAAATAAGATATACATAGAAACAATAAAAAAGTTAAAAAGGAAGGAGATAAAGTTAAGGTGCACAGTTTTATTATTATTTTTTTTTTTTTGCTGGTTTGCTTGTTTATGCAAACAGTGTTGTTATTAGGTTAAAATAATGGATGATAAAACAGGATTTCCAAATCTCATGGGAATGGCAAATTAAAAGACATACAGCAGATATTACAAAAAATAAAAAGAAAGAAATGAAATCATAGCACCACAGAAAATAAACTTTAATAAAAGGAAGACAAGAAGGAAGGAAAGAAGAAAGAGAAGATCTCAAAACAATGAGAACACAAATAACAAATGGCAGGAGTAAGTACTTAGTTATCAACAATAGCATTGAATGTAAATGGATTCAACTCTCCAGTCAAAAGATGGAGAGTGACTGAATGAATTGACAACCACAACAAAAAGACCCAACCCAATAAGGTGTTATCTGCAAGAAACACACTTCACCTATGAAGACATAGGTTGAAAATAAAGGAATGAAAAAAATAGTTTCAGGCCAATAGACCACTAAAAAAGCAGGAATAGCCATAGTTACATCAGACAAAACAGTTTTCAAGACAAAAACTAAAAAACAAGACAAAATAACTATATAATGAGAAAGTGGTCAATCCAGCAAAAGGATACAACAATTAAATATATGTGTGACCAACACTAGAGTATCCAGATATATAAAGCAAATATTATTAGAGCTAAAGAGAGAGAGAGAGAGGCCCCAACAGAGTAATAGCTAGAGATTTCAACACCTCACTCTCAGCATTGAACAGATCTTTCAGACAGAAAACCAACTAAGAAAGATTAGACTTAATCTGCACTATGAACCCAATGAATCTAATGGATATTTTAAAAATATGTTGTTCAGCAGCTGCAGAATACACATACTTTTCCTAAGTACATGGATCATTCTCAAGGATTAATCATGCAGTAGGTATCTTACATCATTGAAAAAAGTTGAAAGAACGCCAAGCATCTTCTCAGACCACAATGGATGGATTAAAACTAGAAATGAGTAACAATGGGAAGTTGGAAACTATATGAACACGAGGAAATTAAGCAATATACTCCCGAATGACCAGTGGGTAAATAAAGAAATTAGCAAGAAAATTGAAAAATTTTCTGAAACAAATGGTAATGGAAATACAACATACTAAAACCTATGAGATACGGTAAAATCAGTACTAAGAGGAATTTTATTGATATAAATGCTAATAAAGAACATAATGATATATCTTAACTAGAAAAGCAAGAACAAATCAAACTCAAAATGTGTAGAAGACAAAAATTAATAAAGATCAGAGCAGAAATAAATAAAATTTATGTCACTTATTAATTAAATTAACTGTATGAATACCAAAGATTAATGAAACAGAAAGTTTATCTTTTGCAAAGATAAATACAATTGACTATTAACTTTAGCCAAATTTATGAAAAAAAAAGAGAAAGAATGCTCAAATACATAAAATCAGAGATGAAAGAAGAGATAATACAAATAACTGCAGGAATTCAGAGGATCATTTGTGGCTGCTATGATCAACTATATGCCAATATGTTGGAAAATCCAGAATAAACAAATAAATTGCTAGGAAAAAAAATCTCAGATTTAAACAATGAAGACATCTAAAACCTTAACAGACTAATAACAAGTAATGAGATAGGAGCCTTAATAAAAAGTCTGTCAGCAAAGAAAAGCCCAAGACCTAATGCCTTCACTGCTGAATTTGATGTAACTTTTAAAGAAAAAAAATAATTCTTATCCTACACAAACTATTCTGAAAATTAGAGGAGGGAATACTTCCAAATTCATTCTACAAGGCCTATGTTATTACCCTGATTCCAAAACCAGACAAAGACATAGCAGAAAAATAAAACGACAGGACAATATAACTGATAAATATTGATGCGAAAATCATCAACAAAATAAAAACAAAATAAATTCAAAAACACGTCAAAAAGATCATTCATTGTGACAAGGTGAAATTTATCCTTGGGATGCAAGGATTGTTCAACATATGCAAATCAATCAATGTGATACATCCTATCAACAAAGGACAAAAACACATGCTCATTTCCACTGATGCTTAAAAAGCATTTGATAAAATTTAACATTCTTCATGGTAAAAACTCTAAAAAATCTGGGAATAGAAGAGACATATGACAACCTAATAAAAGCTGTATATGACAGAATCATAGCTAGTGTCATACTGAATAGGGAAAAAATGAAAGCTTTTTCTCTAAGACTGGGAAAATGGCAAAGATGCCCACTGTCACCACTGTTATTCAACATAGTGCTGGTAATTCCAGCTAGCGCAACCAGAAAACAGAAAGTAACAATGGGCATTCATATTTTAAAGGAAGAAGTCAAACTGTCTTTGTTTGCAGATGATATAATCTTACATTTGTGAAAAACTATAGACTCCTCCAAAAAGCAATTAGAACTAATAGCAAATTCAATAAAGTTGCAGGATCCAAAATCAGCCTACAAAATCAGTAGCATTTCTATATTCCAACAGTAATCTGAAAAAGAAATCAAGAATGTAATCCCACTTTCAATAGCTACAAATAAAATAAAATACATGGGAATTAAGATAACCAAAGAAGTGAAAGATTTCTAAAAGATTATAAAATATTTGTGAAAGAAATTCAAGAAGACACACACACACACACACACACACACAAGATATTCATGTTTATGCACGGAAAGCATAAATATTGTTAAACTGTTTGTACTACCCAAAGCAATTACAGATTCAATGCAATTCCTAACAAAATACCAATGACATTCTTCACAGAAACCAAAGAAAACAATTCTAAAATTTATATAAAATCACCAAAGATCCAGAATAGTCAAAGCTTTCCTAAGCAAAAGGAACTGAACTGGAGGAATCACATTACCTGACTGCAAATTATATTAAAGAGCTATATTAATCAAAACAGCATGGTACTGCCATAAAAAAAAAAAAACAGACACATAGGTAAATTGAAGAAGATAGAGCACTCAAAAACAAATTTACACACCTACAATGAACTCACTTTTGACAAACATGCTGAGAACATACACTGGGAAAAGGATAGTATTCAATAAATGATGTTAGGGAAACTGGATATCCATATGTAGAAAAATAAAACTAGACCACTATCTCTTGCCATATACAAGAATTGAGTCAAATACTGAAACCTAAAACCTAAAACTATGAAACTACTAAAAGAAAACATTTAGGAATCTTTTCAGGACATTGGACTGGGCAAAGATTTTCTGAGTAATGCCCAGCAAGTACAGGGGACCAAAGCAAAACTGAATAGTGAGATTACCTCAAGTTAAAATGCCTCCACACAGCAAAGGAAACAGTTAACCAACTGAAGAGACAACCCACAGAATGGAAACAAATATTTGCAAACTACCCATATGACAAGGAATTAATTCAGAATAAATAAACAGCTAAAACAATTTTGTAGGATAAAATCTAATAATTTGATTTAAAATGGGCAAAACATTTCAACAGACATTTCTCAAAAGAACACATATTAAGGACAAACAGGTATATAAAATGATGCTCAGCATCACTGATCATCAGAGAAATGCAAATCAAAATCACAATGAGATATCATTGCAACCCAGTTAAAATGACTTGCATCCAAAATCAGGCAACAGCAAAGGTGGACAAGGATGTGGAGAAAAGTGAACCCCCATACACCGTTGTTGGGAATTTTAATTAGAACATTCACTAGGGAGAACAGTTTAGAGGTTTTATGAGAAAATGAAATATAGAGCTAACATACAATCCAACAATCCCACTTCATGGTATACACTCAAAAGAATGGAGATCAGTGTATTGTAGAGAGATATCTGCACTTCTATGTTTATTGCAGCACTATTTACAATAGCTGGAATTTGGAAGCAACCTGAACGGATAAAGAAAATGTGAGATATATATATATATATATATATATATATATATATATATATATATATATATACAATGGAATACTATTCGGCCATAAAAACGAATGAGATCCTGTCATTTACAACAACATGGGTGGAACTGGAAGTCATTATATTAAGTGAAAGAAGCCAGGTACCAAATGACAAACTTCACATATTCTCACTTATTTGTGGAAGCTAAAAATTAAAGTAATTGAATTCATGAGCAGAGAGTAGAAGGATGGTTACCACGGACTGGGAAAAGTGGCAGAGGAGGAAGGCTGAGTAGAAGTAGAGATGGTAAATGGGTACAAGAAATAGAAGATGTGAGTAAAACATAGCATTTGCTAGCACGACAGTGTCACTATAGTAAAAAATAATTAAACTGTACGTTGTAAAATAACCAAAAGAGTATAATTGGATTGTTTATAAAACAAAGGAAAGGCGTTTAAGGTGAGGGTATCCCATTCTCCAAAATATAATTATTACTCATTGCATGCTCACATCAATATATATCATGTAACCCATAAATACATACATACATATATATATGTATATGTATATATATATTATATATGTATATATATGTATATATTATATATGTTATATATATAATATATACTATATATACTATATATATAATATATATAGTATATATAGTATATATTATATATATATTATATATATATACATGCCTACTATGTATCCACAAAAATTAAAAATCAAAACAAATTTAAAATATTCTCAATGGTCCTCTCATCTGTCAGTATCAAGCTTGAAAGGGTTAGGAGCAAAACAGTGGCCAATGTGCTGTCTCATTCCTTGTACACCAAACTAAATAAGGAGTTTTACATTAAAACAAACAAACAGAAAAAAAAAAAAAAAACTACCAAAATAAATGATGCTACTATTTGGAGTAAACAGAAAATTGAAATTATTCCCCAAATTATTTTATTTGAATTAGTGTTTTAAAAGTCTCATATGTAATTCTCCCTTAGTGTTTATCCCCTATACTGAGATTCTTAGACATTTTACTTTTTCCTCTTCTAATACATAAACTACATGAAGGCTGGGACTGGAACTATTATTCATGTCATCTTAAATCAGAGAAAAGCAGGAGATTAATCTTCGTTGTTACATATATTGTTGTTGCTATTGGTGTTTTTTATTATTTTTTCCCTTCTAACTACGAACCAGAATATAATTAGTGCCAGTGTGGATGAAAGAGCAATGAGAAAAAGATTCAGATAATTTCACCAACCAGAAATAATATCTGTTAATATTTTTGTTTATTATTTTCAGATAAATATTTCTCCACAATCATTTGTAATTTCAAAGGCCTAATTTCACAAATACTTTTCCCAAAACTCACGTTTTTGACAATCTTCCTCTTTCATATTATCATACCATTATTTCTAAACTACATCTTTTAAACATACTTAAATATACAAAGTATCTTGAATCTTTCAAATATTATCTATTTTAACAATTTCATTGCTTATGCTTCCTCACTGTTTTATTAACCATTTAAAGCTTTCTAGCACCTGACATTACTCTACTGTAATGGTTCTAGTATTACAACCAAGGGTACTATGCTACTAATCAGATAAATATATCCTTTAGTCTTCATCTGATTTTCCTCACAGAAACATTCAATACCATTGAAAGTTTCTTCCTGAATACACTGTCCTTGGTGTTATCAATGTGTCTGTATTTCCTTCAATGCTCTTGATGCCCCAGCACCTCTGCTGGTTTATCTTCTCCTAGGCTACTAAAGGCTGACTTGTCAGGCTTGATTCTAGTTTCTATTCCTTTCATAGCCTGTAGTCATTACCCAAGGCAATCTTATCCATGTCATTAGCTTTAAATACCGTGTACAAGGGATGCACAAACATACCAGTCACCCAGATAGCTTCATGAAGTTCCAAATCTATGCATATATCTTACTAACTCTGTACGTTTATATTAAATATCTGAAAATGACCGGAAAACCTGGATTTTGTTTCAACATGTAAGCTTATTCATCTTCACTTCCTCTTTACAAAAAGATAAAACTGCACAAACCCCAAACCAATATTTTTCTTGGAACAATGAGAAAAGAAGTTTCAGGAAAAACTGCCACCCTGAAATCTGGAACGGCAGGGAAATCCAGACAGTCACAGTGGAGGCCAATTGATTTGGAGCGGAAGCTGCTACAGCTATAGAATAGCGTGTAGCTGATTCAATACTTCAGTGGTAATTTTGGCAGGACTATTCTGTATCGATGGTGAAACTATCGTGTATAATCTTATAACTGTCCATTGGTTAAGGATTTTTCAAAGCCCAGAGAACTTTACAGTACGATGAGCAAAAATTAATGTCAGCAGTATTTTAAAAGTCAGAGGATTCCATGATGAAATGCAAAATGTGACAAAACAACCTAATGGTATTACCCCATGTGCAATGGAAGTGGTGACTTGAGTAACTTTGGAAGTGAGTACAGTCTGTAAGACTAAGGGCAAAAAAAGAAAGAAAAAGAAAAATATACATAGCTACTGTACCATAGCTGATAAAGTCATTTGCTATAAAGTGATACAACTACATATGTATATTGGGCTGGAAGGATCAGGTAAATGGATGGGGGATGGATGGAGGGAGCCGGTTGTCTCACTGTTGGAGGTGGAGGTGAGCAAGGGGCAGAGGCTAGAAAGACATGTCTTTAAATAGATTCATGTCAGAAATGCCAATGTGGACACGTTTTGCTTAATTGAGATAAAGATGCTTATATGTAAAAATATGTACAGGTATATGTATATCCATGAGTTGTGATACACACATACATATATTTGTTCTGTTAGCAGGGGGTGGGGGGTGGGGGGTGGGGCTGGAAGCAATGATCCCTCAGTAACAACAAACATACCTAGTTCTCAAATCTTGGCTTCTGGTATCATTCTCCAATGAAAATAACCAAGGATCTATAAGTAAATAACTGATTCTAGGACCAGGAAAAGAAATATATATTAAAAAAAAAAAAAAAAAGCAAAACAAAAATGCCTGTTTTGATCTAGATATGTACAAGTAGAAGAGAAGTAATCATCCACTATTTAAATATAGACTATAAATAGTGACTTTCTTCCAAAGTATACAGTATAGAAAGAAAAAAAAGTAAAGTATAATACTTAACAAAAATTGTCTCCACCAGGTGAAAAAAATCAACATGTAGTATATACCCTTCATATGATGTGATGAAAACTTCGGTCTGTGATCTATTACCAGAAATTGACAGCACAGGCTAATCATGAGAACATCAGACAAATCCTTCTCTACATTTCCTTCTCTACATTTCTTATATGTGCTCTTTAAAACCGTCAAGATTAAAAAAAAAAAAAAAAAAAAAAAAAAAAAAAAAAAAAACAAGGTAAATTTGAGAACCCCTTATAGCCAAGAGGAGCCTGAGACATGACAACTGAATGTGATATGGTGTCCAGGATTATGTTACGTAACAGAAAAATTTTAAAAATGCCCTGGAGTTGAGTTAATGATAATCTAAGTTGTCAATAATAGTAGAAACTGGATGCAGGGTGTGGTTGAACTCTCTATGCTATCTTTGCTATTTTTCTGTAACTCTGAAACTGTTCTAAAATAAAAGGTTTATTTTAAAAGTTATTGAAATTTTTATGGATGTATCAAATTTATTTTCTGTTAAGCTTAGAATTGCTATTGTCATAGTCACTTCCCCAAATCTCATTAAGTCTATTACATTAATAGGAAATACTGCACTGTATATCTGTGGCCTTATTTTTAAAATTAGCAATAAGTTAAAATATTTCAATATGCCAATAAATATTCCTTTGCAAACAGATTTAATTACCTTATAATATGTATATACCACAATTTACATAGCCAGTCTTTTGCTGTTGGGAATTTAGAAACATTTTCTCAAATAGTCATAATTATAAATTAAAATAGCATGTATATGATTGTGAATAATTTTTTCTGTACATCTGACTTCCCTGTAATATATGTCAAAAATATAATAACTAATTCATAGTGTGCAAAGTTTATACTTATGATTCATGTTTTCTAACTGCCACTGGTTATTTACAAACTTTAGTTTCCCAAACTTCCAATAAAATTCCAATCATTTTTGCATTGAAAGAGTATACATAACTTTGTTATTTATATAATTATTAATGAGGTTGGAAACAATTTAAATATATTTATTAAACATTTGCATTACTTTTATGAATTAATTGCTTATATCATATGCCCAGTCTTCTTTCTTTTCCTATTACTTCTTAAGAGATTTTTTTATAACATAACTCTTCATTGTTAATAAATAAACTCTTTAAAAACTGTTCTTATGACACCAGTTTTACTTCTAGGCTGGCATGATTGGGAAAAACAGGCTTTTTACATAATTAAGACAAACATATGAGGCTAATTTTGTATTTGATGGGTGGTCAAAGTAACTTAGGCATAGTTTATTGCTCATGGTTTTTTTTTGTTGTTGTTGTTGTTGCTTTCATGAGTCACTTACCTTTCAGAGAGGATTTCAACTATCTCTTATCAGCTGTTTTAATACTTAGCCTTCAGCCATAACAATCAGATTCTTTACTCAGAGAAAATGTCATATATGCTGATTTGTCAGGATGAATTAAGAAATGCCAAACAAGGGTTGTGAAAGGCACAAACATGATAAATATTGAAAAAATGTATTTTACTTTTATTAACTGAATATTTTTGTCAGAAAATATGCAATATTTTAACTCTATTAAAATTGTTTCTAATTCACATTTTTATGTTTAAAGCTAGAAATAGAGGAAAATAACAAAATCTAAACAAATGAAACTACCACTAAAGCACAAAAAGCAGGATTCTACTGACGTATTTCCAAAAAACATATTTTGGGGGTAAAAAATAGGGGAAAGAATTGGTAAATTACAAACTATTAGTAGTAAAAAAATCAAATATGATGCAAACCTGTGAGTCAAGTTTTTCAAATATTTCCTCCAGGACATGTCTACCATTTTGGAAATAAGTTATTCTCACTTAAAATGCAGTTATTATACTCCTCTGATGAATGAGAGTCTTAAAGTTTTATAAAGCAAATAAGTAGAATGGCCATTAGTCAGTAGTGATCTTTTGAATGTTTTCATTGTTGTTTAATGCTCATTAAATAAACCAATAAGACAACAACATCGAAATAATTGCATAGATGTTTACAAATCTCGGATTAGAAACAAGGAATATTGCAAATTACTATCTTTTACTTGACAAAAACTTCACTGTTCCCCAAGATGTTTATAAATGTGCTTTGCTCTGTTGGAAATAATATGCGTTGCACAAGCACATTTTCTATTTTCTTTTTCTTAATTGAAATTCTCAATGTCTTTTTGATTTAAAGAGTTAGAAACCCCAATATTGCATTATGGTATAATAACGAGCAACTCATTATTCTTATGTAACACATTCTAATTTGTTAAAATATAGGAGTAAAATCAAATACATAGAATTTTTTAAAAGCATAATATTAGGAATATCATTAAATATTCTTATAAAACTAAGTATTTTGAAGGCATTAATAGCAATTAAAATATAATTAAATATAATTCAGAATGAGAAAATGATTCTTCTGATTCTTGGCATTGCTAAAAGACAAAGTATCTAACACTGGGCTAGTTTTTCCACTTTTAGAAAGGGAATAATAACTTGCATTTTCAAAGTAATTACTTCACAATTGCTTTATATATTATAAAAACTGAAAAAAAAAGTGACATATTAATTTAGGGCATATATCTAATAGATCAAACATCTTTTGTGTAATTTCTATAGCACTGTATTTTTTAAGTGTATATGAGAAGTTTAGCTAAAAGGAGATGCTTCATATATTTATAAATCCAAAAATTAATTACATGTAATATTCTCTGGCAAGCACTGTGACCCTTTACTCTGTAAAATATAGTACCCACATGAAATCTTAAGCCATCACATTATTTAAAGCCATGATATTCACACCACTGTTTCAAGTTATTGATAAAGGCTTACACAGACCACTATGTATCAGGTGAGATACAGCTATTTAATGTTATCCGGTCATAAGTGGCTGGTCCTTTTTGACTATAAGTCACATGAGGTTTCTGTCCTCATTTGTTCACTGTATATTTTTCTTATCATTTTAGTCTTGGCATATCTTTCAGGAGAGTGGCTATAAACTCTAGCCCTGCCCTGATAGGGCTGCAGGGGATTCAGTCTTTGGCATTTACATTGTGCTTTATACAGGATACTTCTTTATCCTGGATGACGGCCTAATGGCTAAGCGTCTGACCTGGTAACCAGTGTTCCTTGCACAGGAAACTTGTTTATAAAGGCAGATACTCTTGAGGCTCATGTCTGACCTATATCTAGTTCATTCCCACCAAAATAGCTACTATGTCAAAGAACTATGACCAGAAAAGAAAAAAAAAATAATAAAAGAAATAACAATAAATTGAAAAGAGAGAATTTCTGAGCCAAGAAAGCTTGGGAGGGTAACATTACTGGAGGGAGCAAGACTTCTAACAAACATGTCACTAACACAGATAAAAATCATCACATCCCCCAAATCTCAAACTTAAGTAAAAGTGAAGATAATGGAAATTCATTGCAACTAGAGTTGCAGTTAAACCCTTTCACCAAATAAATGGTACCCGCGTATAATATGGGAAGTGTACAGAGAAAGGAGTTTCCTTGAATTTTGCTCACACTTTAGTCACTTAATCGACGAATGGAATTGATCTTTTATGTTGGCATAGTAATGAGATCATAGCTACAAAAACCCTCGGCAGAGAGAAGGACTTTTTGCATGTAAGCATCAACTTTAACTACACATGAATAACTTCAGCTCTGAAACTCTATTATACCACACATATTCAACAGAAACACAACCATATCCTCTGTAATGCAACATGAAATTACTTACAAAAGGTAAAATTCTTGATGTGGACAAACTTTCACATGCAGAGATTACTGAAGTATTAAAGCAATGTGATGTATTAGCATAAACGTCAAAATTTTTGCACCGGGTATTTCTTTTGTCTACTTACTCATTTTGGATGTGTTTCTTTAGGATGATAGTATTATAAAAATTGAAAAGATTAATTATTATCTTTGCACCTGAACCTATTTTATTTGACATTACTATGACAACTGAGAGCAAATTGTATTGACAGGTCCTTCTTAAACACAATTATCCAAAAAAGTACCATCCAGAATCAATTAATGTTGCATATCATATTGAATTTTTCGGAAATTCAGAGCTCAGAAAAATATGAATCTGAGATATTCAGAGCATAAAGGTTGTGGTAGTCGTTGGTGATGTTTTCTTGTATGCTCATACTGATGGTGAAAGGGAGTGGAGTATTTAGTGCTGTGGAAGTATTAATCACAACGTGTGTGTGTGTGTGTGTGTGTGTGTGTGTGTGTGTGTGTGTATTAGTAATTTAATTCAGATATTTTATTCAACATTTACAATGATGTGTAGATATTTATTCATTCATTCATGTTGCTGATTGTTATAGGACAATCAAACTGAGGAATATCTGATTATGAATACTGGGATATAATAAACTGTTTTGAAACATGTTAATAGTTTCATACAGCATGTATATTTTGAAAAATTTATGTGGCTGCTCTTAAGACCAAACTGAAATGCCAAAATAACTAAACAATATTTTTTGTTAGTAAAATACACACAAAACATCCCAACCCCCAAAAAAATCAATATAAGAAACTTGGCATGAAAGAGAAAGTAGTATCAGTTTGAAAGACCAAATTCAAATGCTTATTATGGGTGTATGCATGTGTGCATTAATTAATTCAGGAATGTAAAAGCCTAAACTCTATTCTTGGGTATAAAAATCCCTCATTAGTAAGCACAGGCAACTTTTCTCATATTCCAATTCTTGCCATTTTTGTAACTTCATCATGACTTGTTTTTATTGATATTTTTAATGATTAAATTTATATCATTTACTCTAATCCTATGAATCTAATCTGCATCCTAAACTTCATCTGTTTTTACACAATTGGAAAGTTTTGTATTTCTACTATAGCTAGGATTAGCAAGACAGAGTTTTCTATTTTGCACTCTAATAATCTCAGCGGAAATTTGGAAGAATAAGATAGGTTTTGGTTTAACTGTTTGGGTTTTCTGTTTCAGGATTCCTTGTAAGTATAGCATTATTATAAGATGTAATATATATAAAATATATGTATTTATGTTTATATAGCATTATTTATGTGTATATATTACATAATATATATTACACAGATTTATGTATATATATTACATTATTATAAGATGTAATATATATTATATATGTTTATGTGTATATAGTATTATTTATGTGTATATATATTTTACATATATGTAATTATTTATATATAGCATTAAAGATGTAATATATATTTTATATATATATGTTTTTATGTGTATATAGTATCATTTATGTGTATATATATTTTACATAATGTATTTATGTATATATAGCATTATTATAAGCTGTAATATATATACATTATATATATGTATTTATGTATATATACAGGTGTATGTGGTGTATATATCTCCACTTCATTTTCTGACCTTTACAAGCCACAGACGACACTTAATTCTATTTCTATTGTCTTTAGTTTAGCTTATATCTCTGCCTCCAGTCTCTTAAAGTTTCTACTCATATCTTTTATGTAATGAGAGTCAGTTTCCTTAAACCCTTTCTTCAAAATGACAACCTTATGCCTAAAGGCACCTGAGATCATACGTTCGAGACCAGCCTGACCAACATGGCAAAACCTCATCTCTACCAAAAATGCAAAATTATCTGGGTGTGGTTTTGGGCACCTGTAAATCCAGCTACTCCAGAGGCTGAGACAGAAGAATCGCTTGAATACGGGTTGCAGTGAGCTGAGATCACTCCACTGCACTCTGTCTTGGACAACCAGAGCAATACTGTCTCAAAAAAAAAAAAAAAAAAAAAAAAAAAAAAAAAAAAAAAGAGAGAGAGAATATACACCTTTTGACTTTTTGATAATAGCAGTCTAACAGATGGGAGGTGATAATTTGCCCTTTGGTGATCGTTAATGATACTGAACATCTTTTCATGTGCCTGTTGGCCATTTTTGTGTCATCTTTGAATAAATTTCTATTCAGATTATTTATTTATTTATTTATTTATATATTTATTTATTTATTTATTTATTTTGAGATGGTGTCTCACTCTGTCACCCAGGCTGGAGTGCAGTGGCACGATCTCGGCTCAGTACAACGTCTACCTCCTGTTTTCAAGTGATTCTCCTGCCTCAGCCTCCTGAGTAACTGGGACTACAGGCACAGGCCACCATGCCCAGCTAATTTTTGTATTTTTAGTAGAGATGGGGTTTCTCCATGTTGGCCGGGATGATCTTTCGATCTCCTGACCTCGTGACCCACCTGCCTCAGACTCCTAAAGTGCTGGGATTACAGAAGTGAGTTGCTGTGCCTGGCCTCTATTCAGAGTATTTTCTAATTTTTAATTATATTACTCATTTTCATGCCATTTATTTGTAAGAGTTTCTTATATACTTCAGATATTAGTCCCTTATCAGATATATAGTTTGGAAATATTTTCTCCCATTCTGTAGTTTGTATTTTTTTGTTGTTGTTTTCTTTGCTGTGCAGAAAATATTTAACGTTGCTTTTTAAATTTAAGTTCATCTTCATTAACATGTCTAGTATATATTATTTGCCTATTAAATAGCTTATAAATATTACAGCTTCACATTAAAATTTACTATCATTAAGAAGTTAGTCCCGTTTCACATTTTTAGTACTCATTTTTTCTTATTTGAGATCACGTGACTTCTTTTGATTTTTTTTTTCTTTCATTATGATCTCTAACTAAACTTATCTTTAATTTTAAACTTTTTTTTTTGGAGATGGATGTAGTCTCACACTGTCTCCCAGGCTGGAGTGCAATGACCTGATCTTGGCTCACTGCAACGTCTGCCTCCTGATTTCAAGAGATTCTCCTGACACAGCCTTCTGAGTAGCTGGGATTACAGGTACCCACTACCATACCCAGCTAATTTTGTGTATTTTTAGTAGAGAGGAGGTTTCACCATGTTGGCCAGGCTGACCTCGAACTCCTGACTTCATTATTCGCCTGCCTCAGCCTCCCATAGTGCTGGGATTTCAGGTGTGGGCCACCGTGCCCAGCCCATTTTTTTATTTTTAATTTTTGTAGGTAAATAGTAGTTGTTTATGCTTATTGATTATATGGGGTATATTGACACAGGCAAATGTGTAACAATCACATCAGGGTAAACAAGGCATTTCTCACCTTAATAATTTATGCTTTGTGGTTTAAAAAATCCAGTTATACACTTTTAATTATTTTAAAATGCACAATTAAATTACTTTGGACTATGCACACTCTATTGTGCTAGGAAATTTATTTATTCATTAAAAATAAAATTCTCTTTCATTTTTTCTTTCTTTCTTCTATTTTTTGTACCCATTGGACATCTTCTTTTTCCCCCACCCACCCCTGACTACCCTTACCAGCCTCTGTTAAGTATACTTCTACTCTCTATCTCCATAAGTTAAAAAGGTTTAATTTTTAGCACCTACAGATAAGTGAAAAAAATGCAATGTTTGTCTTTCTGTAAACTGGCTTATTTCATTTAACATATGACCTTCAGTTTCTTCTGTTGCTGTAAATGACAGGATTCTATTCTTTTTTATAGCTTCATAGTATTCCATTGTGTATATGTACCACATTCTCTGTGTTCATTCATCTATTGATGACCCATTGCGTTGCTTCCAAATCTTGGCTATTGTGAATAGTGCTACAATGAACATGGAAGTGCAGAATATCTCTTCAATATACTGAATAGCTTTCTTTTGGGTGTATACCTATGAGTGGTTTTGCTGGATCATATGTTAGTTCTATTTTTAGATTTTGGAGAAAGCTCTAAACTGTTCTCCATAGCAGTTCCACTAATTTACACTCCCACCAGCAGTATACAAGTGTTCTTTCTTCCACATCATTGTTACCACTTGTTACTGCCTGTTTTTTTGGATAAAAGCCATTTTAACTGGAGAGAGATGATATCTCATTGTAGGTTTGATTTGCTGATCAATGATGTTGGCCTCCTTTTCATTTGCCGTTTGTCATTTGTATATCTTCTTTTGAGAAATGTCTTTTCAAATATTTTCCCCATTTTAAAACAGGTTATTAGATTTTTTCTTCTAGAGTTTGTTGAGCTCCTTATATACTCTGGTTATTAACCCCTTGTCAGATGGGTAGTATGCAAATATTTTGTCCCATTCTGTGGGTTGTCTCTTCACTTTGTTGATTGCTTCCTTTGCTGTGCAAAAGCTTTTGCAGTTAATGTGATATCACTGGTCTACGTTTGCTTTGGTTGTTGTGCCTGTGGAATATTGCTCAAAAAGTCTTTGCCCAGTCCAATTCCTGGAGAGTTTTTCAAAAGTTTTTGTTTAGTAGTTTCATAGTTTGAGGTCTTACATTTAAATATTTAATCCATTTTGATTTGACTCTTGTATATAGTGAGAGATAGTGGTCTAGTTTCATTCTTCAGTTTAGAAATATCCAGTTTCCCCAGCACCATTACTGAAGAAGAGACTCTCCTTTTCCCAGTGTATGTTCTTGGCACCTTTGTTGAAAATGAGTTCAAAATGGATGTATGGATTTATTTCTTAGTTCTCTCTTCTGTTCCACTGGTCTACATGTCTGTTTTTAATGACAATACCATGCATTTTTTGTTACTGTATCTCTGTAATATAATTTGAGGTTAGGTAATGTGATTCCTCCAGTTTTGTTTTATTTGCTTAAGATAGTTTTAGCTATTCTGGGTCATTTGTGATTCCATATAAATTTTAGGATAGTTTTTTTTTTTTTTCTATTTCTGTGAAAACTGTTAGTGGTATTTTGATAGGGATTGCATTGAATCTGTAAATTGGTTTAGGTGATATGTACGTCTTAATGATATCAATTCTTCTAATCCACTATCATGGAATATCTTCAATATTTTTGTGTGTCTTCTTCAATTTTTTGCATCAATGTGGTTTTCATTGTAGAGATGCTTCCTTTCTTTGCTTAAGTTAAATTCCAGCGTTTTGTTTTATTTGTAGCTATCATAATGAGATTATTTTCTTGATTTCTTTTTTGGATTGTTCACTAGTAGCATATAAATATGTTACTAGTATTCGTATGATGACTTGTATCCTGCAACTTTACTGAATTTGTGTATCAGTTCTAAATATTTTGTGGTGAAGTATTTAGTTTTTTTTTTTTCAAATATAATATAATATCATTTACAAACAAAAATAATTTGTCATATTACTTTTCAATTTGGATGTCTTTTCTTTCTTTCTCTTTTCTGATTGCTCTAGCTAGGACTCCCATCACTATGTTGAATAACCATGGCAACAGTCGGCATTCTTGCTGTGTTCCAGATATTAGAGAAAAGACTTTCAGTTCTTCCCCTCTAGCATGATAATAGCTTTGGGTCTGTCATATATGGTTTTTATTATGTTGATGTTTTTTTCTATAATTAGTTTTTTTGAGAAATTTTATCATAAGTAGATATTGAATTTTATCAAATTTTTTTTTCAGCCGCAATTGAACTAATCATATGACCTTTGTGCTTCATTCTGTTGGTACTGTATCACATTGACTGATTTGCTTATGTTGAATGATCCTTGCAATCCTGAGATACGTACCATTGGTCAAAATTAATAATCTTTCTAATGTGTGGCTGAATTTTGTTTGCTAGTACTTTTTTGAGAATTTTTGCATCAATATTAATCAGATAGATTGACCTGCAGTTTTCTTTTCTTTTTTTTTTTTAATGTGTTTTTGTCTTATTTTGATAACAGGTTTTACTGGTTTCACAAAATGAGTTTCAAAGTATTCCCTCTTCCTCTATTATTCAGAACAGTTTGAGTAGGATTGGTGATAGTTCTACATTAAATGTTTGATTGAATTCAGCAGTGAAGCCATCAGATCCTGGGATTTTCTTTGCTGGAAGACTTTTTATGACCATTTCAGTCTTGTTACTTGTTATTGATCTGTTCAGGTGTTGGATGTCTTTATAGTTTAATCCTGCTCGGTTGTATGTGTATAGAAATTTGTCCATTTCGCCTATATTTTCCAATTTATTGGCATATAGTTCCTCATAGTAGTCACTAATGGTCTGTTGAATTTCTGCAGTATCAGTTTATGGTCTCCTTTTAATCTCTTATTTTATTTATTTGATCTTCTCTCTCTCTCTCTCTCTCTCTTTTTTTCTAAGAACTCTTCTTCTTTTGTCTGAATGCTTCCAATGAAATTTTCAGTATGTGACTTGCATTATTTAGCTCTAGAATTTCTGCTTGATTTATTGTATTTATTTCAGTCTTTTTGCTAAATGTGTCTGATAAAATTCTTTTTTTTTTTTTTTTTTTTTTTTTTTTTTTTTTTTTTTGAGACAGAGTCTTGCTTTGTCATCACACACCAGGCTGGAGTGCAGTGGCATGATCTTAGCTTACTGCCACTTCTGCCTCCTGGGTTCAAGCAATTCTCCTGTCTCAGCCTCCTGAGTAGATGGGACTACAGGTGCGTGCCACCATGCCCAGCTAATTTTTGTAATTTAGCAGAGACAGGGTTTCACCATGTTGGCCAGAATGGTCTTGATCTCTTGACTTCATGATCTGCCTACCTTGGCCTCCCAAAGTGCTGGGATTATAGGCATGATCCACCTCGCTCAGCCAGAATTCTTAATTTATTTTCTGTATTATCTTGAATTTCTTGGAATTTCCTCAAAACAACTCCATTAAATTTTCTAGGAGGTCACATGTCTGCTTCTCCAGGGTTGATCTCTGATGCCTTATTTAATTCATCTGGTGATGTCATGTTTTCCTGGGTGGTCTTGATACTTGCAGATGTTTGTCAGTGTCTGGGCATTGAAGAATTAAGTATATATTAATATTACAGTCTTCGTAGTCTGGACTTGTTTGTGCCTATCCACTTTGGGAAGGTTTTGCAGGTATTCAAAAGGACTTGGGTGTTGTGATATAAGCTGTATCTGCCTTAGGGGGTGCCCCGAGCCGAATAATACTGTGGCTCTTGCAGAATCACATAGATGTATTGCTTTGATTGTCTTGGACAAGATCTGAAAGAATTCTCTGGATTACCAGGCAAAGATTCTTGTTCTCTGCCCTTAATTTTCCCAAACAGTTGCTTTCTGTGTTCTGAGCCACCTGGACACTGAGCTGGAGTGACGCAAGCACCTGTGTGGCTACCACCATTGAAACTGCCCGGAGTCAGACCTGAAGCCAGCATAGCACAAGGTCTCACTCAAGACTCACTGTAACAGCTATTGGGGTAGCACTTATGTTCACTCAGGTGCCTGGGGCTCTACAATCAGCTGATAGTGAAGCCAGCCATCCTTGTGTCCTTTTCAGGGCGGCAAGTTCCCCCAGGCTCCAAGTGGGTCCAGAGGTGCCGTTCAGGAGCCAGGAACTGAAGTAAGAAAACCTTAGAAGTCTACTTTGTGTTCTGCTGTACTAAAACTGAACTGGAACTTAAACCAAAAGATGCAATCCTCCCACTCTTTTCTCCCCTTTCCAGGGTCGAGGATCTTCACACTATGGCCACAGGCCCATGGGGAGTCATGCCGGTTACCACCAACATTCACTTAAAGCCCAAGGGCTCTTCAGTGAGCTTGTCATCAATGCTGTCAGGCCTGAAACTCATCTTTAACGGCAGTGGGCTCCCCTTTGGGGAGTGGGCCCAAGGCAGGTCCAGAAATGCTGCTCAAGAGCCAAGGCCTGAAATTGGAGACTCCAAGAGCCTGCTTGGTGCTCTAATGCCCTGTGGCCAAGCTAGTACCTAAAGTGCAAGACAAAGTCTCTTTTACTTTGTGCCCTGCTTTTCTCAAGCAGAAGAAATCTCTCCCTTAGCCACTACACCTGAGAATGTTCTGAGTATCAACTGAAGCCAGCAAGTCTCAGAGTCTCATCAAAGTCCCACACAATACTATCTGGGTTACTTCTTATTATTCAGGGCCCGTGAGATTGTCAGTTAGCAGGTGATAAATCCTGCTAACTGGATGTATCCCTTCAAGAAATTGGGCTCTCTTCTTGCCTAGAGTGGGTCTAGAAATGTCATCCATGAGCTAGGACCTGTCACGAGAGCCTCGTGACTCTGCCTTATTCTCCTGTACCTGAGACGGGATTCAAGATGCAGACAAAGTTCTCCACACTCTTCTCTCTCTTCTCCTCAGGCAGAAGGAAGAGATCTCTTTTGTGGCTGTGAGCTGTGCAACTTGGGGTTAGGGGAGATATAATCCTAGCACTATCTTAGCCATCCTGGTTGGTGTCTCAGTAGGTTGCATGCTCCCCTGTCCACTGGCTCTGAGTCAAGCACTACGACTCCCCTAAATGTTGCAGTACTTTTGGCCTAGACTGACTTTCAAGTTTGTTTAGGCTCAGGTTTCAAGTTCATAGAGGGTCTCTGACAGAGCACTTTTGCCAGGATAGTGATGTTTTCAGGAGCTAACTTGCCACCATTGAGAAGGGTGGTTCCTCTCTGATTAAGACTGGCTTAAATGCTCTCTCCGTGAGTGGAAATCAGCTGAGTTTGCTCCTGTTTTGCTTTCTGCTCTAACAGAGCAGCACTGAGTTCAGTGCAATGACTCACAATTGCTGCCCTTTCCCTCTCCTAAGAACTCAGATTCGCTTTCACTGACAAGGATGGTGAAAGGACGGCTTTGGTGATTCGAGACTGTTTTTCCTGCTTCCTTAATGCCTCTTCCAGTGATACGAAGCTAAAACCAGGTACTATGAGTGCTCACGTAGTTTTCGGTTCCTATGAAGTTGCTTTTTTGGGTAGATAGTTGTTAATTTTTTGTCGTTGTTGGGAGAACTTCTACTGTGGAAGCTTCCACTCTGCCATCTTTTCTGCCTCTTCTCTCAACTTTTAAAGGTAGCGTAATTCTGTTAATTAATAATGTTACTAATTCAAAGGAGAGTTACACAACAAAATTGTTATTTTATCTACATTTCAATTGTGTTAAGTAATATTTTTCAAATGAAATCTCTTTGAGCAGTTGTAAAGGATTAATAATTTAGAATTTTTTTGGGGGAGTGATACATTGACTTTCTATAGACTGTGTCTAACAAACAAATATCTATTATACTAGAAGAATCCTAACTATGAAAACCAGCTTTCTAAGATGCTTGATAATGTTTTAAATTCCTTCAATAAATGCTTACAGAAACACTTTTTAATCACCACTTCCTTGAATTCATTATTTTTGAAAACATTAACAAGTTAAAACTATGTTAGGGAGACACAGACCGTCTAAGATGATTTAAAAACATTTCATTCGTGCCGGGTGCGGTGGCTCACGCCTGTAATCCCAGCACTTTGGGAGGCCGAGGCGGGTGGATCACGAGGTCAAGAGATCGAGACCATCCTGGTCAACAAGGTGAAACCCCGTCTCTACTAAAAATACAAAAATTTGCTGGGCATGGTTGTGTGTGCCTGTAATCCCAGCTACTCAGGAGAGACAGGAGAATTGCCTGAACCTAGGAGGCGGAGGTTGCGGTGAGCCGAGATCGCGCCATTGCACTCCAGCCTGGGTAACAAGAGTGAAACTCCGTCTCAAAAAAAAAAAAAAAAAAAAAAAAAAAAAAAAACATTTCATTCAGTCTTAAATGTTTATCCCACACAGTACTATTGAAGGAAAAATGAAGAAACTAAAATTTACTGAACATTTGCTATGTGATAGGTATGGTATTATGTGTTTTCTATTTATTATTTCATATTTTCACCTCATATATAAAACTATAATCATTTTAATCAGAGTATTTGGAGGCTTACAAGTTATAAATAAATTAAATATTAGAAATTATTTTTAAAAGTGAAGTTGACATTTTATTGTCTGCTAAATGTTGAACATATCGGTGTTGAGATAAGCCCCTGGTCATATTTCCAAAGCCCACAGTGACTTACTGCATGCTTCTGTGTTTGCATTAAAATGCATATATTTTATTTAAATTACCACTTAACCACATTTAAATGTATAAGTCAATAGCATTAATTTTATTCATGATGGTTTTTAACCATCACTGCTATCTATTTTCAAAAGCTTTTATTCACGCCAGACAAACACTCTGTATCTCTTCAGCAATAACTCTCTATGTTCTCTGGTCCCTGGTGCCTCTTATCTGCTTTCTGTCTCTATGA
This sequence comes from Saimiri boliviensis, assembly GCF_048565385.1. Lineage (NCBI taxonomy): Eukaryota > Metazoa > Chordata > Mammalia > Primates > Cebidae > Saimiri > Saimiri boliviensis. Next base: position 113,015,275 of record NC_133453.1, read on the forward strand.
ATTTTCTATTCTAGATATTTCATACAAGTAGAATCATATAATATTGTCCTTTTCTGTCAGGCTTATTTCATTTATCATAATATGTTCAAGGTTCCTCCATGTTGTACTATGCACCAGAACTTGATTCATTTTCAAGGCTGAGTAAGGTCCCATTGTAGGATATGTATCACATTTTGTTTATTCAGTAATTTGTTAATGGATACTTAAATTGTTTCCAACTTTTGGCTAATATGAATCGTGCTAATATCAACATTGGTATACAAAAATCTCTTTGAGACTATTTTTTTAATCATTTGGGGTACACTTCAGAGTAGAATTGCTATGTCCAGGTAAATCTATGTTGTGTAATTTCGAAAAAGTTTGAACTTCAATAAATTCGTAAATTTATAGGGTTCTTAGCAATCCTCTAGTTTTATCTCTCCTCAAGAATTCATCAAAAAATGACTGAATTTATTTGTGTGCAAATTTTGGTTATTATACTTGCTAATCTAAGAGTGGAGTACTCTCTAACCTTATGATACCTTTGTTGTTAACTCTTGTTAATATTTCTTAATGAGGTATCAAAGTGTAGATAAAGCAAGATCAATGACAACATCAGTCTAAACACCATTACCTAAAGTCATGTAATGTTTTTACAGACTTTTGTACAAGAACTCAGCACTTAATAATTAGGTTGGAAATAATAACAAACATAACACAGAGTCGGATAATTATATGAACCAGCCAAAAATCTTGGATTCTCTTCTTTAAAGCACTTACTCTTTGATCAATACGATTAAAGAAAAGTCTCCATTCTGCAGACCCAATTGCAGTTAGTACAAATGTCTTTGGTTAATACAAGGAAAAATGCCATACATTAGGTCAGATGCTATTCTTTATACATTACACCAAAAATATAATATTCACATTTACCTTTCAATTATATGCTGATATAATTGGACAAATTGCTCTTTGGAATTACTTTCCTCATTTGTGAATGCTGCAGACTGGAAGAAGCACTAACAAGCATTCTAGCCTTCAACATGAGCCACAGGGACAAACAACATCTACAGAGAGAAAAGGAATAATTTCTTGTTCTGGCTGAAGTTACTTTACTTTATGTATTTGAAGTTTATTTCCATACATCACAATGGGGCCACATGGTTCATCTACAAAAGATGTATATAGATCCTACTGTTGTATAAACTTTCTTTTATGGACTTAACCTTTAATGTGATTGGAAATACAATTTTCTCATGATGCTCTAGTATAAATTGTGTATAAAAGTAATGTAAACTTTATATTGATCAGAGTTGGTAGCCATATTCAATGCCAGACAGATATATTCTAGTCTGAATTTAAAAACTTAATGGGTAATTCAGAGCCTGACGTTCTCTGGCCTGACTGGAGATGACTTTATTCCCATCCATCCTCCTGGAAATCTTCTCTCTCACTTTTCTTAATCCTATAAAGCTGTGATCATCCCTTGACCTAGAGACAGAGCCTTTGTGGTAAAATGAAGAAACTGTCTTGGATGATATCTAAAGTCCATTTCTATTTATACTTTTAATAACTGACTACGCATTCTAGAAAAGCTATGGAGATTCAAGAAAAATGTGGTGAAAACAAGCATGCTCTTGAAAGAAATGGAGAAAAGAGTGTGAGTGTATTTAAAAACAGTTGCAAACCCCTAGGATTATTCTATAACTGAAGGTCCTGTAAAAGGGTTTCATGTGTAGAATGTTTAATTTCCTGGTATTTAAGTGAAACATTTCATTGTAGAATACACAAACAGTACAAATATCTTTAGAGACAAACCATTTAACCCACAATAACACTACCTAGCATTTGTCACTGTGAATTTTTTAGTACAATTTTGTATATAAAATATGCAGATATAGAAATAGAATGTTATACACCATTTTAGAAAATATGATAAATATATTTTTCTATAATATATATAAATTAGTAATAATAGATCAAGTATTTCTTCATTTGACTGGATACTCTGTAAAACAAAGATTTTAATACTTCTATAGAATTCATCCTTTGGAACATACATTTTTTAAAATTCTATATCCTAAAGATTTAAATGTTTCCATAAAGGATATCCATATAAAAGATGTAAATAAATTATCCCTACATATTTCCTAAGGGTAGATTTTATTAAGTAAAATTAAGAGGTACATCATCACATAATACCTTTATAAATGACTTTTCAGGATTTTTTTTAACACAAGTTTATAATTTTTCTAGCATGCTTATTTTAAAAGTGGCATATAAAAGCATCTTTTATACTGTAAAATAAGGAATATCTGCAAATTGATGCTTAATTATCTTTTTAAGAAGTTGACATTTAGATAAAAATGTGCAATCTAATATCAATTCTTATATTTGTTACATTTATTATTAGAAAGGAATTAATCAGCATCAGCCAATAATAAGGTAGTACTTAATGTCAGCAGTTAAAAAATAAAGTAAAACTATGTTTCATATGTAAAAACGGTCTCAGATATTTGCTAGACAAGTAAATGTATGTATCAACATCTCTCAATTGGCATGTACCATAACATTTATTTAAAAACACAAAAACTGAAAAAATGGTACAATAATTCTCTTTCTCTCTCTCTCTCTCTCTCTACACACACACACACACACACACACACACACGCATATATATGCACACATACAAAGACATATGTATATATACTACCTATATGATTTTTTTGCAAAACCACTTAAACGTAAGTTGAAGACATCATAGTAATAAACCACTAAATAATTAATTATATTTCTTCTGTAAAGATGTTTTCCTATAACATCACAATCTCTTTAACACACCTAAGAAAATTATATTTTCATGCTATTATCTTATGAATGATCATGTTCCAATTTCCACAAGCTGTTTCTCTCTATTTATTTTTTATTTTATTATTATTATTTTTTGAGACAGAGTTTCATTCTTGTCACCCAGTGTAGACTGCAATGGTGCCATCTCAACTCATTCGAACCTCCACCTCCAGCGTTCAAGCAATTCTCCTGCTTCAACCTCCTGAGTAACTGGGATTACAGGTGCCAGCTACCATGCCTGGCTAATTTCTGTATTTTTAGTAGAGACGAGGTTTCACGATGTTGGCCAGGCTGGTCTCAAACACTTGGCCTCAGGTGATCTGCTCTCTTTGGCCTCCCAAATTGCTAGGATTACAGGTGAGAGCCACTGCTCCTGGCCCTGTTCCTCATATTTTTTTGGAGATGGGGTATGAAAATTGAGGATCCATAATTAAATCAATTTCCACATTTCTCATTTTGTTATGTTCTTTTTTTATCCTAATCTAAAAATGCTACCTTACAGGGTCTTTTTGTTTGTTTTTCATGACATTGAACATTGAAGATAGGTCAGTTGTCTAATAGATAGTCTCACTTTTTGTTTGAGATAGAGTATCACTTATCGTCCAGGCTGGAGTGCGGTGGCACAATCCTCACTGCAACCTCCACCTTCCAGCTTCAAGTGATTCTTCTGCCTCAGCCTCCAGAGTAGCTGGAATTTACAGGTGTGCACCACCATGCCCAGTAGAAATGGGGTTTTGCCATGTTGACCAGGCTGTTCTCCAACTGCTGACCTCAAGTGATCCACCTGCCTCAGCCTCCTGAAGTGCTGGGATTACAGGTGTGAGCCACCACACTCTGCTGATAGTCTGACCTTTTTGATTTATGTTTCAGGTTGAAATGCTTAACAGAGGAAAACTATAGGCAATGTTGTATGTTTCTTACACACGTGAGGGAACACATTATGTTTATCTGTTCCACTTCGGTTGTTCTATATTTGATTATTTTGTTAAGGTGGTTACATTCAACTCTCTTTATTTGTAGGTCAAAGATGTGACACCTGGGTTACATTTCTATAATGTTTTAGCAAAGTATTAAAGTGTCTGATCTAATGACCTGGTTAACTACCTCTTTTTTTCTTTTTTTTTTAATCTAAAATGTGTGAATTTATATCTGAATTTAAAGCCTTACAGTTAGTTCTAATTAAGATAGTATTTTTTCTCAGGAAAAAAAAAAAGAATTATTTCTCATTTTGAAATTAGTAAGTAATATATGGGATACTTCTCTGATATCATGTAAATATTCTCTACTCCAATACTATCTTAGCCAATGGTTTCAACTTTGATTGATTGCCCTTGCCTTGACAATTAAGTCCTTACTTGAAAAAATTAAAATGGAGGCTAAGGTTGGGAACAGTGGCTCACACTTGTAATCCAAGCACTTTGGGAGGCCAAGGTGGGCAGATCACCTGAGGTCAGGAGTTGGAGACCAGCATGGCCAGCATAAAACCCTGTCTCTACTAAAAATACAAAAATTAGCCAGGCATGTCAGTGCATGCCTGTGATCCCAGCTACTGGGGAGGCTGAGGCAGAAGAATCACTTGAACCAGGGAGGTGGAGGTTACAGTGAGCCACGATTGTACTACTGAACTCCAGCCTGGGCAACACAGTGAGAATCCATCTCAAAGAGATAAATAAATAAAAATGAAGCGTGAAAATTTAGAATGGAAAACAAAAATAGAGTTGAGTTAGTAACAAGCCACATATTTTTTATTTCATAAGTTCATAAAATTGATATACTCCATCAAGTCTGATCACTTGAAAACAAAAGAGAAAAAAGGTACAAGTAGCCAACGCCAGGAATGTAAGTTTACCATATTACAGTTCCTACAGATGGTAAAAAATGTTAGTGTTTGTAATGTGCACATTTGTGCCAACAATTTTAAAATGTAAGTAAATGTTCATCAAAAAAACATGTATGATACCAGCCTAGGCAACATAACGAGATCCATTCTATATCAACAAAATAAATAAATGAATAGCTAGTGATGGTGGTGCATGACCGTATTCCCAGTTACTTGGGGAATCAGAGGTAAGAGTATCCTTTGTGCCCAGGAAGTGGAGGCTGCAGTGAGTTGTAATCCTGCCAGTGGACTTCCACCTGGGGAAGTCAGACCCTGTCTCAAAATAAAATAAAATAAAATAAAATATTTTTAAATAAGTAACTAGAAATAAGGAAAAAGCCTACTAAGTAAAAAATAATAATATGAATTGTGTCAAAATTTTTAAAGCACTTGAAGCTACAGATACAAACTCCCTATACTCCAAAATCAAGACATTCAACATTGTACTTACAGAGAGAGATGGTAACAATGGAACAGAAAAGAATATAGAAACAGACCCATGGAAATATGAGTATGTGATTTTTAACAAGGGTCCACTGCAGTTCAGGGAACAAATATTTGGGTTTTTTTTTTAGAAATAGGGCTGGAAATAAGAGATATTTAGCATGAGAGAAAAATTTCTCTACCTTATACCATGAAGAAAAACCCTTTTCAGATGCTTTGGAGATCTAAATGTCAGTGGAGGATAAAACAATAAATCTCTTAGAGTAAAAATAGAAGAATGTTCTGATAGCCAAGGGTTAACAAAATTTTCTTAAAGCAACACTAACCATGAAGGAGAAACGAATGAAAAAGTTAACTTTACTAGAATCAGAAACATAATCATTAAAAATAAATATTAAGATTGTGAAAAACCAAGCTACAGACTGGCAAGATTGTGATTCAAACTGTTGAATTACATACACTTGCGTGTGTTTTGAAAATAAATAATTCTATGATAAACATTTTACAGTATTTCATATATAGTTTATATAAATGACTCATAATTTTTGAAAAAGGCTAAAAACAAAGTTGAAAATGAGAAAAAGTTACAAACATCTATTACTTTGAAATGGAGGAAATCAAAATCACAAGTAAATGTGTTAAATAGTGCTCTGTCTTCTTGGTCATATTAAGAAGATGCAAAGAAAAACCTGAATGAGATCTCACTGGCATGTCTGCCAAATGGTTACAGAGAAGACAGAAGGCAAAGTTGTGGGAATATTAGAACTTTCATGTGACATTTGGAAGTGACTATTGGTTGAATTCCCTTGAAAAATAATTTGGCAGAATCTCATGTGACCCAGACTTTTCACTCTCAATATCCCTCAACTCTTCTTATATCCAAACAGAAATGGGGTCACATGACCAACAAAAGACATGTACACTGTTTCTAATACCTGAAACGGAACTGTCTTAAATATTTACAAACAACAAAATGTAGAAATAAAGTGCTGTGTAACCATATAGCAATGAAAACGGAAACAACAGTATGCTATGAATCTCACAAACATGCAGTTGAGCAAAAGCGGCCTGAAATAAAAGAGCACATGTTGTATGATTCCATTTATATGAAGCTCAGATAAAGGGCAAACCAGTCTCTGAGGATAGAAATCAAGATCGCTAACGTCAGTGGAGACAAATGACTTAGTGGAGAAATTCATGACGCTTTTGTTCTATTTCTAGGTCAATGTGCTCTTCTGCTCACATATTTGAGTTCCTTGAAGTTGTTTTTCTGCTGTTGCCTTGCATTCCTTAATGCTCTTGGAGAATCAATCTATTCCTTGTTTTCTTTCACTGTTATGTAACTTGTTTGTTTTGTATGGGGACCTAGATAATTACATTTATCTTCATTGTCTACTAGTTTTATTAAGATAAAAGAACCACTTATTCTACATCGAACTACAAGACACATTGCAGTTGATGATACATACATACATATATATATATATGTATATATATATATGTATAAAATGGGGTCTCATTCTGTTGCCTGCGGCTCACTGAAACCTCTACCTCCCAGAATCAAGTGATCTTCCCACCTCAGCCTCCCAAGAAAGTAAACTACAGGCACACAACACCACACTGACTGATTTTTGTATTTCTTGTAGACATGATGTTTTGAACTGGTCTTGAACTCTTGGGCTCAAGTGGTCCATTTTCCTTGGACTCCGAAAATGCTGGGATTACAGAAATGAGCCACCATGCCAACCCTATATTATATTTTTAAATAGTAGTTCTATGTAAAGTCATCCCTCAATAGCTACAAGGCATTGGTTGCAGGACACCTCCCTAACCTTCATCCCTCCTCGTATCAAAATCTGAACATGTAATAGTCCCTGATATAAAATGTCATAGTATTTATATACAATGTACACACATCCTCTTGTATATTTTACATTATATCTAGATTTATTATAATAATATAATGAACAAATGTCATGTAAACAGTTGTTATACCGTATTGGTTTTATGTGTTTTTTATTGTTACATACTTTAAAAAAATTTTTTTTTCCTGAATATTTGTCATCCACAGTTGGTTGAATTTCAGACACAGGACCCACAGATGTGGAAGGCCAACTTTTTACTGCTACTGAGTAGTGTATTGTTTCCCTGTTCTTCCCCAAGTACTTTTATTTATTTTTGTGTGTTTATGTTTACTCTCTCTGTCATTTACATTATTTTGATGTTTATTATCCATTCTACATTCATATTCTAAAACCTTGGCATATTTTGAAGTATCCCCTCAATCTTTTTCAGTCCAATCCATTCTTCCTTTATCATCTTGGGATTCAGCTTTCGTGACCCTTGTGATTGCATCCTCTCCTTTGATCTTTCTTGAAAACTTAAATTAATTTTGGTTTTACACTTCCCTTCCATTAGTTCATTTTTATTCTGAGTTTTTTAAATTTCTAGATTTGGATGCTTTCAGTATCTTCAAATATCTGATAATATTTAATTTAATTTTGTTTTCTGTTTTGTAGCTGTTATTTGGAGGTAGATATTTTATGAGATGTTTTGTAGCTGGCATTTGGCGGTATGATTATTATTAACCCTTACTTTATTTTTTCTTCCTCAGTATAGGCTATTTATAGATTTTTGCCTGTCCTTTTTTGTGTGTTTTCATAGACATGGGGATTTTCAGGACAAGCAACATCTAATGTATCCATGGGAACTGATAAAAATAACAACTGGTTTATTATTGTTTTAATGTAAATCCGTCCTTTTGCATTGGAACTGTGAAGTAATTTTCTTACCGTATAACTTTTTTTTCCTTTTTGAGGAATGACGGGCTTGGTGAGTTTTGTTGCTTACACGTCCTTCAGTTTCTACCAGTTGCTTCCTTTTTTTTCCTTACTTGCCAAGCCTGCAGAGCGCCGTTCTTTTCCTGTTTAGTCTCAGCATCGAAACGCTTTGGTCTAAGCAAGTGCATTACACTCTCCTGATTAATGGAAAAGGAGGATTTGGAGTTCAAAAATGCTTTTAATGTGAAATGGGGCTTATCTTAATTTACTAGAAGCAAAATATATTTGTTTTTCTTTTATTGCTATCTTCTGCAAACCCATCTTTTGCACTTTTAAATGGACTTCTTGTTACCTGTGAACTGTTCTTCCAAAGCCAAAAATAAATTGAAACTCCCTTCAAATCTTAATTGCCTTGGATGTTTAATCGGCACAGTAAGGCCAATAACCCTGACACACTTCGCAGGATGCAGAAAGAGAAAGTAAATCAATATCACAGATATACACACAACTGTAAAAGCTCTTGTAAATAAACTGCAGCTATATAAATGCAAAATAACAATAATACTTGTAATTGCTTTTGAACACTAGAATTTTACAATGCAGGTTTTGGTAAATACCTACCCTCTTTGTGAATTCACAGTCATAATAGAATAGATAATTGTGTTTTCCTAGGTTGCATATCAACAGCTACCCAGAAGAGCAGGAAACTAGTTTTTATTACAATACACACATTGTCTGAAGAGAGCCAACAGAAATGAATCTTCAGACCTTCGGGATTTACTTAGATGATTTTATATTTCCACTGTTGCTTCTATTTTGCCTTTGCAGCTCTGACTCTAAAATAACATCCAAATCATTCTCTTGATACAGAAACTTCACCAGGACCTAAAGTAACTTATGTCTTCTACCCGACCCCACATATTCAGACTACGGGCTTCTCCCAGTTCCTGGGCTGCTGATTGTCCTTTCCCACTTCTGAGTTTTGGTTTGCCCTTCTCTCTTCTAGGCTTCTTTTCCATTTATTTTTTCTCATGATATTTCTTAGATACTGCATGAAGTCTAGTAACAATTGTGTTAGGAAGATATCATCTTTGCCAAGGTAAAGCACTTTTTATCTCTACTACGACTCTTAACAAATTGTATCTTCTGTTACAATGGATCACCTGGATCATTTCTTTCTCCTAATGACTTGAAGAGAAAGTGTTTCCCTATTGCTTTTTTCCCTCTCTTAGTACTGTTCAGCAGAGTGGTGTAAACAGAGAGATGTCTAATATTTGTTTAATAACTGTGAGTAACCAAAGACTGTCTTAGGAAATGAGGAGCAGAAAGTTATCTTTCTTTTAATGTTAGTAACCTGAGACAGAGTTTCCCTCAGGCCTGTAGACAGTACTAGAAAGAAAGTGAAAATTCTCAATTATGATTTTCAAAGAAAAATCTTACATGTTCATACACAGTCAGGTCAGTCTTATTGATATAAGCATGTAGGATATAGGTAAATATATAATAACACTGTACTTGAATTAAATTGAATAACCTCTAGTATGATTTCATGAAAAAATGCTTTTTAGATTCTAAAAACTAGACTAAGAAATTATGGAAACACATAGAGATGATAGATAGCATATCTTTAAGGTGTAATTTTTAGCTGAGCTTAAAAGAAAGCGAAGATATCATCAGGTATCAGACAAAGAAAACTTGAAGACAACACAGTCAGCTTCCAAACTAATACATATCAAGGCCGAGAATGATATGAAATTGTTATTTATCTAATGAATTAACAACATACAAGGGGAGAAAATTTGGCCTTAGATACATGTGAAGTGGGAATCTGAAACTGAAATCTCAGCAAAAGTCTGAAACCAGAAATAAGTGCCCTCTTGGGGAGAGAAAACTTAAGAAGGAGTCCACTACTTTAGGGAAGCCCTGAGGAAGGTTTGCCCTGCATCAGGTAAATGAGTGGTAAAAGATGTCTCCATTGAGAAATACAAACTATGCAAACTCCACGTGGATAAAATCGAACTTTGCATTTGGGTCACCCAAGCCGAGATACTAATTTTAAAACTACGCTCAGAGCAATGATTACCCAGGGAACCCAATAGAGGCTTTCAACACCCATGCCCTACAAAAGTTAGAGTAGGTAGTTAGGCAGACATGAGGAGGGCAGCAGAGAGCCATCCCAGAAATGACAGGTGATCATCAGGTGGTGGTCGGGTGGTTGTCAAACTGTCTCTCTGAAATGATAATTGATGACAACTGGTGCTAAGGGAAGACAGTTGCTCAACAGATAGAAAATATTTGGAGCTGGGGATAGTAACTTTCTGATAAGATCTCAGGAGTTGTGCCAGTGGGCTCAAGCATATGCACTAAAAGGCAAAATGGCAGATGTATGACCTTTCTTTGAGGCTATTCAACCAGTTAAAAAAAAAAAATGGCTCCAAGAGAGTATGTGCACAACTCTAGTAAATGCACTACAAATGCAGTCACGCTCCCTAGTGCTGACCAACATGGTGCATGCAGAAGCTGAGCAATAGCCCACCCAAGGGAAGGATCAAAGGAGAAGAGAACACTGGACCATACCAAGGTAGAAAACCTTGAGTCAAGGGCTGAATGGCACACTCATGTCTCTCAAATATCCCTCTTGGCCCTCTTTCCAGTGTACGTTCCTTCCTTTCAGTCTTGCTCTAAAACTTTTAAGTGAACTCTCACTCCTGATCTAAAACTTGTCTCAATCTCTCCCTCTGCCTTAAACCTACTTCGGCCCCTCAGCTGAGTTCTTTCCGCTGAAGAAGTAAGGATAAAGTTTGCTGCAGCCTCATATGTTTTAACCACCGGTAACAGAAACAGTATCACAGCCAGGGGAAAGATGAGCTAAAGAAGAAGCAGCCATGGGTAAATATGCTTTCAAATGCATACACAAAAATTACAGATCATATGACCAAGTAATCCACGAGGCACATTTTAAGAATCTTAAAACACACCAAACATGATGCTGAATACCACAAAACTTTTTTAAAAATTACACATTTAAAACATAAAGTGCTATAAAAATAAACAGGTTTGGTATAATAAAAAAGGGGCAAAGTATCATGGAAAATAGGTAGGTTTGCAAAGAAAAACAATAAAGTTGGATAAAACCAATCAGCAAACTTTAAAAATCAATAATATTGCTGAATCTGGGTGGAGGCTACATGGACATTCTCTATCCTGTCTTTGCAGCTTCTTGTGAAATCTTCAGTTTAAAATAGAGAGTTATAAAAACTCGATGAGATTCATGACAGGATGCAGCAGCAGAGTAGCAGCAAAATCTGGCAAAATTGCACACAAAGAAAACAATAGATTAGTGTCACTTATAACTACACATGAAAATATCTTAAAACATTAGTAGATAGAATCCCCCAGATATTTGGGTCCCCAGAGGATCCCTTAAAGAAACAGATGGCACACTCAGAGGTTTTACTTGAGTGGAGATTAAAGAATGGACTATTTCCATAGGTCTGAACAGTGCTAAAAATACCGAGAAGATGTGTAGCACTCAGTGCATTGTAAGAATGAGAAGGAAGCTATTAGGAGCCCTAAATCATATTGGAAACTCATAAGATAGTAGCTCAGATAGAAAGGTTGACTGATGTCCTGTGAGGATAGAAAACCATGTTCATTACTAATTTGCAGAGAAGAGACTGTAAGAATAAGATGGCTGTGCCATCTTCTGAGTATGGAAGACAGGACACAAGAAGCCTAGAACAAGTCAACAGCTGTGTTCCTTCCAGAGCACAAAGCTGAGCAGAGAAGCATGGAGAACAGATCTATGGGCACAACAGATAATAAACAGTACAGAACATTTATTTTGTTTTGCAGTATCGATCTTGTCCTTTCTTTGGAGGTAAAAACGTATCTTCAAAGCATGTGAAACAAATCCAATCAATATCATGGTGGCATTAATTCCAAAATATTCCATCCCACATATTGAAGTCTGATTGATGTTGACTATCACCAGAGTTCTTCATGTATGAACAAAAAAATTAACACAAGCATCGTCACGAAGTCCCTGCTTGCGTAGCTGGTCATGAAGCTCAACTAATAATTATAGCTATCTTTTCTCTCTTGCTAATCTATGTTCCTGTTGTCCGTTTCGACATCCTTGGCTCCTTAGAAGTTTTTCTAATTACTCAATTTTCAGAAAATCTAAGCAGTGATTATTTTTGTTTGCTTGTTTCATTTCGGTTGCCACAATGTCCAATTGACCTTTATTACTAAAAATCAGAACACTCCAAGGTGTTGGGATAAATCCTGCAGGATATGCACATATTTCTTTTTGCACTCACTGTGTAACACTCATCCAGTTTCTCCATTATATTTATAATCAATCACACCAGCCACTTCAATTGATCCCTGTTCTGCTTTTTGATTCAGTGGTGTGAAGAACCCCAAATGGTAAGATCTCAGTTTCAAAATTCAGTTTTTAAAACCACAAATTTGTTTCATGGTGGGAACCATCCTCCCTCAGCCAACGGGACTTTTGAACTCACTGCAAATTTGTTTCATGGTGGGAGCCATCCTCCCTCAGCCAACGGGACTTTTGAACTCTTGAAGCCATGGTTGAGAGGACAAGAGCAAAAGTCTCTTACACATTGTATCACATGTAATAGTGGGACATAGAGCTCCCACCTACCACTTCTTTGGTATTCTTGCTATGGGGAAACCATACCAGATCCTGGATAGCTAGTGTAAGATTTATGTTGCATCTTAAAGGAAAGGTCATTAACCTGTGAGGGTGTTGTCTTCCAGTTGGCTTTGTGTTCAATGATATGATTATGATAAGGAAATAGCAGAGAGTTTCATGAGTCTCAACCCATTGCTAGGCTTCTTTATCCATAAAACGAATATCTTGATAAGAGGTGATCATATGTGAAATCCCATGCCAATTCATGAGGCAGAATGTTTGTGCTGGCTAGAGTCCTGTGTGGTACAAAAACAAATCACTTTCCAGAATAAGCTCAAATTCCCCTAAAGACAATGTTTTCTCTATAAACAAAATGGACAAAAGTAATCGACCTTCTATGAAATGTCTTATATGTCCCCTCAGTAGAATGACACCAATAAGGGGCTTAGTCTGGGCACCCAGCAGTTCTGACTGTCACATCAGCTCCAGAGCATGAAATTTCAAGTTGTTGAACTCACAGAAGACTCAATTTCAGATGCCTTGACAACTTTTTCCATGTGTGCTGTCAGGAAGCACCAGTGTTAGAAAGAAAAAGCCAATAAACATTCATAAGATGGGTCATGTTCACCATCTCATGAATGCCTGGTGGCTCATAATCTCAGCTCTTTAAGAGGACATGACAAGTGGATCACTTGAGGTCAGGAGTTTAAGACCAGCTTGGTCAACACGATGAAACTCTGTCTCTACTAAAAATACAAAAAAATTAGCTGAGCACGGTGGTGCGTGTCTGTAATCCCAGCTACTAGGCAGGCTGAGGCAGAAGAACTGCTTGAACCTGAGAGGTGGAAGTTGCAGTTAGCCAACACCATTCCACTGAACTCCAACCTGGGCAACGAAGTGAGACTCTACTTCAAAAAAAATCAAAACAAAAAACAAACAACAATAAAAAAATCTTCATCTCTCAAACACTGGCTATTAGGTCAGATATATCACAATTTAACTCTAATTTAGGGAAATTTAACCAACTAGTTGTACCTTACAAATGTCTAGATTCTTAAGGTAATGAGAAAAAGTAAACCAGAATATTCTGGTTTAAGAGCCAGCCAATCTATATAAGTAAATAAAGAATTACCATATTTAAAAGAATACATATGCACAGATAATGACTACTAAAATGTCAGATGCAAGATTGTGGGCACATCCTAGATTTAGCAGACAAAGTTGTCAGATTGAAATATGGAGAAATTCCAGAACATGGCAGAACACATGCTTTAGGACTCAGGTAAATTCCTCTGAGACCCACTCTTGATTCAACCAATGGAGATGAAGGGACTTGGAAGGTAAGAATAGATTCCTTATAACATCGGACCACAGACTATTTTCTCTATATTATAAAGCAGATACACACTGTGTGGGTCAGTGACTTGGCTTTTTGCTTATATAAAACCACATGATTTGCATGGTGGGGTATTCCCCAACATGTGATATTCTATGTAGACTCCCAGCTCCTTACGTAACACTCAGCTTACAAGCTTTTCTCAAAAGTAAAAACTGTACCCATTGAGTTCATGGATGATAAAGAAGCCCTATTGATCACACTTCAGGCAAGTCTGTTCTGGATCAGTGAAGTATGCTTCAGCAGAGAGAGACACATTATTGCCTTACAAAATATTTCCTTGCCCCGGGTCTTTCAAAGAGGGCAGAATTTGGTGTTTCAGATTGCCACACATCTTGAGAGACCTCTTTCAGAAAATAAGTATACAAGAAAAGATTGCCGCCGCGAGGTCTATGCTAATTATGAGAGAACAATAATGTGGATTAATTAAGATTAATTAGTAGGGAGCCATAACAGATTAACAAAAGAAAACTAACATCAATTTGCTATATACTAAGTGTCAGAAACTGTGTTTTTACATCCATCACCTCACTGAATGATCTCAACATTTCTGCTCTTATTTAGTGCTAACAGCATTCTTGCAAGTTCTGGTCATATTATTAACATTTCATAAATAAGAAAACTGACTTGAGCTTAGATTGCTTAAGGAAGTTCCCCAAGGCCAAACAGAGCATATGTGACTGCACAACGGTGTAAAAATAAAGCCTGTCTCCTACGAAACCACATTCATTTTAAAAAATAATAACCAACAACAGTTTCTTGATCAGAGAGTACTTACAGCATGTGCTCTCACTCCCACACATGTACACATGTTTGGTGGTAGACCAGCTTCCTAATTGCTCTTGTGTTAGGTTAATATTATACACATGAAGGCTGGTGCCTAGGAACAAGTTGGGTGGTAGATGAAAACCATGTTTAAAATTATTTCCAAGCATGATCATGGCAGACTGTGTGAGGAATGAGGCTGAAATTTACTTGTTTCTGCCTCTCATCTTAGCCTGCTTTTTTTCTAGCTCAAATCAAAATCCATTTATTGAAGCCCTGGTTCCCCTCCACTCTGATTGACATCGCCTTTGTAAGGGTTTCTCATTAGTTAATCACAGGCATGCCTCCTGGCCCTTGGCCAGTCATTCTTTACTTAATTTGCACAAGGGCAAAGCAAAAAGAGGAAAATTCAATGAGCGTCTTCAGTTCTTTTATCAATATGAACTCTGGGATGTGGTAGGACAAGTCAAATTTGTGCACCTTCTAATTGGTCCAGGCAGAGATTCTACATTTCTTTCTTGAGGACACTTGGTTAGGCAGAAAACGTTCATATTTCAGCGGGACTATAATAAATATATCAAGTATATTAGCCTCATGTCCACACACAAGTGTTCATTATTAAGCAGATTCTGAAGGGCTCACTGAATATTGCACTTTGAAATGTGTGTCTGGTGCTTGGGAGCAATTTTAAATCTCTCTTCTGGGAACTAGGACATACTTAAAAGGATTTAGGAGTAGAAATCTTTCACTTAAGAAAATCCATTTCAGCAATTTGCACATTAAGAAAACAGGAAATGTTTCTTTACCAACTTCAGTGGCATTTGATGGGAGATCTACTAAAACACAGGTAATTTTATTCTAGTTACGATGGCTATAGAAGCATAACTGTTCTTCTGCTCTCTTGTAAATATAGTACTGCACAATCCTTCACAGTCAGTGTTTATTACATCCACATTCTGAGAACAGGTCCCTTTTATTTGAATAATAGTAACATTAAACACTTAGGAAGTATCAGAATTTCGCCAAGAACTTTAAAATGCTTAATGATATTTAATCCTCACAACAATCAAAGGAGGCAGTTGCTGTCACTGTCTGTATTGATCATAGGAATTTTGAGAGGGTTAAAGAATAAAAGTTACATAATTTATATGACCCAAAGCTTGAATTTAAATCCAGTGTGTCTCATCCTAAAATCTATTTCTTTAATCTCTAAGTTATACTACCAAGAGAATAATACTAATAGCTAATATTTTGTGTGTCTTTTGTGATCCAAACACTATCATAGGTTATACACATATAAACACACATGTATACATATATAACACTTTAAAACATGAGCTGTACCAATAGATAAAATATTGCACAGACCAAAGATCAAAGATTTATTGAAATCACCAGTGAAGGAACCAGTAAAAATAGTAAGCCAGTGCCAAGAGCACTTGGAGAATGAAAGATTTGCAGCACATGAAAGAGAAAAGAGAAAGTGAGAGAAAGGAAGAAAGGAAAGGAAGGAAGGAAGGAAGGAAGGAAGGAAGAAGGAAGGGGACCTCATCTTTTCTGGAAAAATCTCTGGAAGGCACTTGTCAACCTGGCTATTAAAGATCTGCTTAGTTTTAGTTTGCCTATTTTTTTTTTATTTTGAAATGCTTTTAGCTAAATAGCTAAGTTGTATACATTTCATTCTTTTTTTTCTTTCTTTCTTTCTTTTTTTTTTTTTTTTCTGAAACAGAGTTTCGCTCCTGTTACCCAGGCTGGAGTGCAATGGTGGGATGATCTCAGCTCACTGCAACCTCTGCCTCCTGGGTTCAAGCAATTCTCCTGTCTCAGCCTCCCGAGTAGCTGGGACTACAGGCCTGCGCCACTATGCTCGGCTAATTTTTGTATTTTTAGTAGAGACTAGGTTTCACTATGTTGATCAAGATGGTCTTGAGCTCTTGATTTCAGGTGATTCACCCACCTCGGCCTCCCAAAGTGCTGGAATTATAGGCATGAGCGACCACAATCAGCCCCTACATTTCATTCTTATCCTGAGTCCACAGTTTATCCTTTGCTTATGTGTATCCATTACAGCTTAATTCTTAAAGGCAACTGTGAGAAGAATGGAAGCTGTTAATTTCCATTCTATTGATGATGAAATAAAGGCAAGCAGAGATGGAATGATTGGTCCAAAGTGATCAAGTATCTACTAGAATCCAGTACAATCCTTGAACAATGATTCTCTACCCGTTTTCTCCATACTGCCCCATGTCAACCCCTTGGTACCAGGTGATAACAATATTTAACTATTAAAGATTTAAGGCCGGGCGCGTTGGCTCAAGCCTGTAATCCCAGCACTTTGGGAGGCCTAGGCGGGTGGATCACGAGGGCGAGAGATCGAGACCATACTGGTCAACATGGTGAAACCCTGTCTCCACTAAAAATACAGAAAAAAAAAAAATTAGCTGGGCATGGTGGCACGTGCCTGTAATCCCAGCTACTCAGGACGCTGAGGCAGGAGAATTGCCTGAACCCAGGAGGCGGAGGTTGCGGTGAGCCAAGATCACACCATTGCACTCCAGCCTGGGTAACAAGAGCGAAACTCTGTCTCAAAAAAAAAAAAAAAAAAAAAGATTTAAGATTAATGAACCTTAGGTTTATTTACAACCTGCCCAATTAGTTGATAGCAACAATGAAGATAATTACTGATAAAAATTGATAGGAATGTAGAAGGTGCTAAGCTAATAGCATTGTGATCAATGTACATATCAAAAATCAATTGAAGTCAGGACTGCATAATTGAAGTCATCAGTGATTCTGATGTGGAAAAAGCCACACTGGAGTCTCGGTTCTTCATGAAGAGGGCCTGTGGTGTGTTAGAGGATGTCTGTCATTGACAAAGTCCAGAATATTTCATGTGATTTAGAAGACTCATATTATTCTGTCTTTTGTGGATTTCTCCAGTCTTCCTTTTTCTCACGCTCCATTTCACACCTGGAACCACATCCATTCCCCTAAACATGCAGTGATGTTTAAAATCTCACACTGTCCTTTGCTGCTATCTCAATTGTCAGGCTTTCCTCCATCTTGTCCAGCTCAAGTAGGTTTTCTAATAATCAAGATTTAAAGTATCACTTTCTCTTTGAATTTCTTCCTAATGTATTTCCAGGAAGATTTGTCATATTCTACTCTGTGCCACACTGTAACCTTACAGGCTTCAGTTATGTTATTTTTATATATTTGATTGTGTCTCTCTTTCTCTCTCCCCCATATAAAGAATATTATAAAAATACAGGTTGCAATCTATTTCCCAAACAACACAAAATAAGTCCACATAACTTGTTGAGAAAATAATGAAAGTCTGAAGAGAATTCCATGTATTCCCTTGACTTTGTTATGCTCTCTGCATTATCTTTTAGAGACTTAAAAATCCTTAAATGATGAGGCTATGTTATTTATCTGGTATCTGGGGTTGGGAGACTTCACCTCCTTGGTGCTGTGTTTCAGATCTTGTGCTTACCTCATCCCTCCTGCAAGCCACAGTCCAAGGGGGCCCTGCCAGACAGTGGAGCACAGTAGGTAGTCAATGCAAATCTGAGCAGTGGTCTGCGAGGCACCAAGTTGTCTCAGGGACCTGGGCAGGAGTTTAGACTAATGCCAGCAGGATGGACCGTTCCACAGAGGGAGGCAGAGCTGAAAGCAGGGAAACAGACCATAAGGCCTGATAAGCCCCACCCCACTGAGCTCAAACTGAAGCTCTCGCTAGAGAGCTAGGCAGCAAATACATCAGTTTGACTCCAACCAGGAAGATCCTGCTGTGGGATAGATGCCATTGGGAAGGCGGGGCCAACCTCACCTGCAAACAAACTCCAGGGAAGGACCACCCACCCAGCAACCTGACTCAACCTGAGGGAGCCCAGCAATGCCCTCTACAGGCCAACAAAGATACAGCTCCCACCTCAATAGAAAAAAAAGTCCACTCAGAGACTCCTTCTGAAATCACCATCTTCAAAGATTAAAGGGAGATAAATCCACAAAGATGAGAAAAAAAACAACACAAAAAGGATGAAACCATCAAAGAACAGAACAACTCTTCTCCTCCCAGGGATCACAACTCCTCACTATCAAAGTAACAAATAAAGACAGAGAATTAATCTGATGAATTGACAGAAGCTGGCTTCAGAAGGTGGGTAATAACAAACTTCTCTGAGTTAAAAGACCATGTTCTAACCCAATGCAAAGAAACTAAGCACCTTGACAAAAGGTTAGATGAAATGCTAACTAGAATAACTAGCTTAGAGAAGAACATAAATGACTTGATGGAGCTGAAAAACACAGCACAAGAACTTCGCAAGGCAAATGCAGGTTTCAACAGCCGAATTGATCAAGCAGAAGAAAGGATATCAGAGATAAAAGATCAAATCAATGAAATGAAATAAGAAGACAAGATTAGAGAAAGAAGAGTGAAAAAAAAAAGAACAAAGCCTCCAACAACTATGGGATTATGTGAAAAAACATAACCTACGCTTGATTGGAGTAACTGAATGTGATGGGGAGAATGAATCCAAGTTGGAAAACACTTCAAAATATTATCCAAGAGAATATTCCCAAGCTATCAAGGCAGGCCAACATTCAAATCCAGGAAATACAGAGAACAACACAAAGATATTCTTCAAGAAGAGCGACCCCAAGGCACATAGTTGTCAGATTCACCAGGGTTGAAATGAAGGAAAAAAAAAAAATCCTAAGGGCAGCCAGAGAGAAAGGTTGAGTCACCCACAAAGGAAAGCCCATCAGACTCACAGTGGATCTCTCAGCAGAAACTCTGCAAGCTAGAAGGGAGTAGGGGCCCATATTCAACACCCTTATAAAAGCAACTTTCAACCCAGAATTTCATATCCAGCCAAACTAAGCTTCATAAGTGGAGGAGAAATAAAATCCTTTATGGACAAGCAATTGTTGAGAGATTTCATCACTACAAGACCTGCCTTACAAGAGCTACCAAAGGAAGTACTAAACAGGGAAACGAACAACCAGTACCAGCCACTGCAAAAACATACCAAATGGTAAAGAATAACAATGTAATGGAGGAGCCATGTCAATTAACGGGCAAAACAACCAGCCAGTAACAAAATGGCAGGATCAAATTCAAACATAACAGTATTGACATTGAATGTAAATGGCCTAAATGCCCCAATCAAAAGACACAGACTGGCAAACTGGATAAAAAGTCAAGACCCACTGGTGTGCTGTACTCAGGAGACACTTCTCACATGCAAAGATGCACATAGACTCAAAATAAAAGATGGAAAAAAGATTTACCAAGCAAGTGGAGAGCAAAAAAAAGTAGGGGTAGCAATCCTAGTCTCTGATAAAATGGACTTTAAGCCAACAAAGATCAATAGAGACAAAGAAGAGCATTATATAATGATAAAAGGATCAATGCAACAAGAAGAGCTAACTATCCTAAATATTTATGCACCAAATGCAGCAGCACTCAGATACATAAAGCAAGTTCTTAAAGACCTACAAAGAGACTTAGACTTCTGCACAATAATAATGGGAGACCTTTAACACTCCACGGACAATATTGGACAGATCAACAAGACAGAAAGTCAACAAGGGTATCCAGGACTTGAATGCAGATTTGGACCAAGTGGATCTAATAGACATTTACAGGACACTCCATCCCAAATCCAAAGAATACACATTCTTCTTGTCACCACATTGCACTTACTCCAAAATTGGAAGTAAATCACATAATTGGAAGTAAATCACTCCTCAGCAAATGCAAAAGAACAGAAATTATAAGAAACAGTCTCTCAGACTACAGCTCAATAATTACAACTCAGGATTAAGGAAAGCACCCAAAACCACACAATCACATGGAAACTCAACAACTTGCTCCTAAATGATGAATGTATGAACAATAAAGTGGAGGCAGAAATAAAAATGTTCTTTGAAATTAATGAAAATGAAGACACAACATACCAGATCCTATCGGTCACATTTAAAGCAGTGTCTAGAGGAAAATTTATAGCAATAAATACCCACATGAGAAAGAAGAAAAGATCCAAAATCAACAGCCTATCATCAAAATTGAAAGAGCTAGAGGAGCAAGATTAAAAAAAAAAAAAAAACTCAAAAGCAAGCAGAAGACAAGAAATAACTAAGATCAGAGCAGAACTGAAGGAGATGGAGATGCAAAAAACCCTTCAAAAAAATCAATAAATCCAGGAGCTTGTTTTTTTGAAAAGATCAACAAAATAAACAAACTGCTAGCTAGACTAATAAAAAATAAAAGAGAAGAATTGAATAGATGTAATAAAAAAAGATAAAGGGGAGGTCACCACCAATTCCTCGGAAATACAAACTACCATCAGAGATTACCACAAACAACTCTGTTCACATAAACCAGTAAACCTGGAAGAAATTGATAAATTCCTGGACACTTGCACACTCCCAAAACTAACCCAGGAAAAAGTTTAAATCCTGAATAGACCAATAACAAGATCTGAAGTCGAAGCAGCAATTAATAGCCTACCAACCAAAAAAAGTCCAGGTCCAGACGGTTCACAGCTGAATTCTACCAAAAATATAAAGAGGAGCTAGTACCATTCCTGTTGAAACTATTCCAAACAATACAAAAAGAGGGAATCCTTCCTAACTCTTTCTATGAGACCAACATCATCCTGATACCAAAATCTGGCAGAGACACAATATCCATGATGAACATTGATGTAAAAATCTTCAGTAAAATACTGGCAAACCCATTGCAACAGCACATCTAAAAGCTTATCCACCATGACCAAGTAGGCTTCATCCCAGGAATGCAAGGCTAGTTCAGCATATGCAAATCTATAAACATAATTCACCAAATAAACAGAACCAAAGACAAAAACCACAAGATTATCTCAATAGATGCAGAGAAGGCTTTTGACAAAATTTACAGCCCTTTATGCTAAAAACTCTCAAACTATGTATCAATGGAATGTATCTCAAAACAATAAAAGCTATTTACAACAAACCCAAAGCCAATATCATATTGAATGGCAAAAATTAGAATCATTCCCTTTAAAAAATGGCAGTAGACAGTGATGCCCTCTCTCATCACTTCTACTCAATATAGTATATGGAAGTTCTGGCCAGAGAAATTAAGCAAGAAAAAGAAAGAAAGAGCATTCAATTAGGAAAAGAGGAAGTCAAATTGTTGCTATTTACAGATGACATGATTGTATATTTAGAAGACCCCATCATCTCAGCCCAAAACCTCCTTAAGCTGATAAGCAACATCAGCAAAGTCTCAAGATACAAAATCAGTGTACAAAAATCACAAGCATTCCTCTACACCAATAGCAGAAAAGCAGACAGCCAAATCATGAGTCAACTCCCATTTACAATTACTACAAAGAGAATAAAATATCTAGGAATACAACTAACAAAGAAGGTAAAAGATCTCTTAAAGGAGAATTACAAACCACCACTCAAGGAAATAACAGAGGACACAAACAGATGGAAAAACATTCCATGCTCATGGTTAGGAAGAATCAATATTGTGAAAATGACCATATTACCCAAAGTAATTTATAGATTCAATTTTATCTCCATCAAGCCCTCATTGACCTTCTTCACAGAACTGGAAAAAAAACAAAACAAACCAAAAAAAAACAAAAAACAAAAAAAAAACCCACTTTAAACTTCACATGGAACCAAGAGAGAGCCTGCATAGCCAAGACAACCCTAAGCAAAAAGAATAAAGCTGGAGGCATCATGCTACATGACTTCAAACTATACTACAAAGCCACAGTAATCAAAACAGCATGGTACTGGCACAAAAACAGAGATATAGACCAATGGAACAGAACAGAGGCCTCAGAGGCAACACAACATATCTACAACCATCTGATCTTTGATAAACTCGATGAAAACAACCAATGGGGAAAGGATTCCCCGTTTAACAAATGGTGCTGGAAAAACTGGCTAGCCACAGGCAGGACTGAAACTGGACCCCTTCTTTACACCTTATGCAAAAATTAACTCCAGATGGATTAAAGATTTAAACATAAGAACTAATATCATAAAAACCCTAGAAGAAAACCTAGGCAAAACCATTCAGGACATAGGCACAGGCAAGGACTTCATGACCAAAACACCAAAAACAATGGCAACAAAAGCTGAAATAGAAAAACGGGATCTAATTAAGAGCTTCTGCACAGAAAAATAAACAATCATTGGAGTAAACAGGCAACCAACAGAACGGGAAAAAATTTTGGCAAGCTACCCATCAGACAAAGGGCTAATATACAGAATCTACAAAGAATTAAAGCAGATTTACAAAACAAAACAAGCCCGTTCAAAAGTGGATGAAGGATATGAACAGACATTTCTCAAAAGAAGACAAATACATGGGCAACAAACATATGAAAAAAATGCTCATCATCATTGGTCATTAGAGAAATGCAAATCAAAACCACACTGAGATACTATTTCATGTCAGTTAGAATGGCGATCATTAAAAAATCTGGAGACAACAGATGCTGGAGAGGATGTGGAGAAAAAGGAACACTTTTACACTGTTGGTGGGAGTGCACATTAGTTCAACCATTGTGGAAGACAGTGTGGCGATTCCTCAAGGACCTAGAAATAGAAATTCCATTTGACTGAGCAATCCTATTACTGGGATACACCCAAAGGATTATAAATCATTCTATAATAAAGACTTATGCACAGGTATGTTCATTTCAGCACTGCTTATGATAGCAAAGGCCTGGAACCAACTCAAATGCCCATCAATGATAGACTGGACCAAAAAAAAAAAAAAGTGGCACATATACACCATGGAATACTCTGCAGCCATAAAGAATGATGAGTTTGTGTCCAGGGGGCTGGGAGGACAGAAGGAGGGAAGGGAGGATGTGGAGGGATAATAGCAAACCACTACGGCAGGCATGTACCTATAAAACAATCCTGCAGGGTGCAGGATGTACACATATACCCCAGAGCCCAAATACAATTAAAAAAATTGAAATGATTTTAAAATAAATAAATACATAAAATAAAATGGGCATAAAGTCTGAATAGATATTTCTCAAAAGAAGATATACAAATGAGTAAAATTTTTGAAAAGTGTTTATTTTGTATTTGGAGAACACTCTTTTTATAATTCACTTTTGAAATTATACTTCAAGCCCTTCACTTTATCTGCTTCTATTGGTCAGAATTTCAAAGGGTAAAGGATTCAAAGTGGTACCCTCATTTACCTATCTATTTTCGGTACATTGCAATGTATTGTGGCTTTTATCTGCCTGGATAAATGAATTTACAATTTGGTATAATTTCAACTCAGGTAACACTTACAAAATAGAAAAAGAACTTCAAAAGACACCTGCAAGGATATTATAAATTGAAGATAATATCAATAATGCAAGCTAAACTAACAATAAAATTTGTCAGAGCTGACACTTCTAATTCTAGCATAAATGCTTCACTTGAAACATGGTGGTGAATAAATGAGACTCTAATCAGATATAGCAACAAGAAGCTGTAAAACTGCAATAATAATATAAAAAACTACTTAAAATGTGAATACAGATACATTATCGCCATTGTTAATAAGCACCATGCCTAAGCGGATATCTTGTAAATTGTTTCATGGTCTTACATATATATAAATATTATATCTATCAAGTACTCAGATATTTATATAAAAATCAATGTGTATCCTGAAAAAACACATATATATTTTAATAAAACGATCTTTAAAGTAAAAGCCATTGATTAGTTAACAACAGTTTTACCTTTCAAAATAATTTTAAAATTTACCTAGTGCATGTTTTAAAAGCTTTATTGCATGTCACTGCTACACGACATGCATATATTATATAAATAAATATGTATTTACTGGAGTACTCTAAAGTTGTGTTTTTCTGTTTGCTTTCCTGATAGAGCATGCTACTCAAAATTTTAAAGATTTTTTTTTTTTTTCCTGAGGATTTTTTGGCCATTCTTAAAATAGCAGGAGACTAAGCCTGACACCTGAGTGGGTCTGGACCTTAGGAGAGGTGTCATAAAAGATGTAGAGAACAACACCATGGTCCTCATGGTGGAGGTTGATGGATGGAAAATGAAAGAATTGGAGGCAAAGCACCTTGCAGCTGTCCCATTTTCATCTATCACACACATATACCTTGCTATTACTTGTTATTTCTTTCTAAAACTCTCCATTCACAAACTGCATCTCAGGTAGGAATTAAAAAACTAATCCCAATGTTTAAGCATGCTATATACATTTTGGTT
Organism: Saimiri boliviensis; assembly: GCF_048565385.1. Classification (NCBI taxonomy): domain Eukaryota; kingdom Metazoa; phylum Chordata; class Mammalia; order Primates; family Cebidae; genus Saimiri; species Saimiri boliviensis. Next base: position 113,040,300 of record NC_133453.1, read on the forward strand.
TCTTCTTTTAGTTTAAATTTAGTACTCCTTATCTTTATGACATTATTTTCTGCATGTGCCTGTTGTATTTTTATACAATAGCAAAAGAAAAGTGTGATTCTACAACTCAAACTGTCATTTTATGCTTCTAGTCTGGGTCCAGTTTCATACATTTTTTTCCTCTGTCAACTACCTTTCTTTGTTCGCATTCCATTTGCCAACTTCTTATTTACCTTTCAAAACTTAGTTTCAATGTTTATTCATAAAATGTGTGTGTCTGTGTGTGTGCGAGCATACATTTTAAAAATGTTTTCCCACTCAGCCCTGTGACTGTTGTTCTCTTCCCTGTGCCCAAGTGTTCTCATTGTTCATCACCGGCCTATAAGTGAGAACACGCAAGGTTTGGTTTTCTGTTCTTCTGTCAGTTTGCTGAGAATGATGGTTTCTAGGTTTTTCCATGTCTCTACAAAGGACACAAACTCATTGTTCTTTATGGCTGCATAATATTCCATGGTGTATATGTGCCACATTTTTTTTGTCCAGTCTATCATTGATGGGCATTTTGGTTGGTTCCAGGTCTTTGCTATCATAAACAGTGCTACAATGTACATGTGTATGTGTCTTTATGATAGAATAATATATAATTCTTTGAGTATATACCCAGTAAGGGGATTGCTGGGTCAAATGGGATTTCTATTTCTAGGTTCTTGAGGAATCACCACACTGTCTTCCACAATGGTTGAACTAATTTACACTCCCACCAACAGTGTAAAAGTGTTCCTATTTCTCCACATCCTCTCCAGCATCTGTTGTCTCCAGATTTTTTAATGATCGCCATTTTAATTGGCATGAGATGGTATCTCAATGTGATTTTGATTTGCATTTCTCTAATGACCAGTGATGATGAGCATTTTTTTTTCATATCTTTGTTGGCCACATATTTGTCTTCTTTTGAAAAATGTCTGTTCATATCCTTCACACACTTTTGAATAGTTTTGTTAGTTTTGTTCTTGTAAATCTGCTTTAGTTCTTTGTAGATTCTGGATATTAGCCCTTTGTCTGATGGTTAGCTTGCCAAAAATTTTTTCCCATTCTGTTGGTTGCTGGTTTACTCTAATGATTGTTTCTTTTGCTGTACAGAAGCTCTTAAGTTTAATTAGGTCCCATTTTTCTATTTCAGCTTTTGTTGCCATTGCTTTTGGTGTTTTGGTCATGAAGTCCTTGCCGGTGCCAATGTCCTGAATGGTTTTGCCTAGGTTTTCTTCTAGGGTTTTTATGGTATTAGTTATGTTTAAATCTTTAATCCATCTGGAGTTAATTTTTATATAAGGTGTAAGGAAGGGATCCAGTTTCAGCTTTCTGCATATGGCTAGCCAGGAGGGGAGGGGAGGGGAACACAGTTGGTGGGCGGGGGGTGGGGTGGTGGAGGAGGATGGGGGGGGCGGTGGAGGAGGATGGGGAGGGATAACACTGGGAGAAATGCCGGATGTAGGCAATGTGGGGGGCAGTGGAGACAGCAAACCACCATGGCATGAATGTACCTATGCATCAATCTTGCAGGATGCAGGATGTGCAGATGTACCCCAGAGCCCAAATACAATTAAAAAAAAAAAAATGTTTTCCAAGATAGGTCTGGAGATCTGTGGAGAGGTATAGGTTGGAGACAAAATTCAAGGAATCATAGAGTAATTAGGTTAAGACTATGTAGACTGAGAAGTGCTAAAACCAAACAGTTTGGATAATTTTTATGAAGAAACAAAAATAAAAACCTTAGTAGAAAAAATTTTTAAAACTTTCTCAGAGATATAGGAGCAAATCCAGAAGAGGGTTTTGGCACAAAAGCTACAGGAATGGACGTTTGAAGAGGAGAGTTGATCTATCACTGGCAAAGCAGCAGAGGCATTCAGAAAACAGACAAAAAGCAAAACGTACTTAAACTAATTTGAAAATGAAGTTTGTTGGTGACGATAAGAATTAGCCAGTGTTGCCGGGCGCGGTGGCTCAAGCCTGTAATCCCAGCACTTTGGGAGGTCGAGGCTGGTGGATCACAAGGTCAAGAGATCGAGACCATCCTGGTCAACATGGTGAAACCCCATCTCTATTAAAAATACAAAAAATTAGCTGGGCATGGTGGCGCGTGCCTGTAATCCCAGCTACTCAGGAGACTGAGGCAGGAAAATTGCCTGAATGCAGGAGGTGGAGGTTGCGGTGAGCCGAGATCGCGCCATTGCACTGCAGCCTGGGTAACAAGAGCGAAACTCCGTCTCAAAAAAAAAAAAAGAAAAAAAAAAAAGAAAAAAAAAGGAAGGGAAATTGGAAGATATGCTACATAAAGATTTTGATTTCTCAAAAACCTTTGTCTAATTTCCACATCCACCTGTGAGTATTCTTATAGTTATTCACTTTCTCCTTTCTGCCATCTCTGTCTTGCATATAATTTTTTGCAATGCACTCTAAATGCTAATTGGTGATTAATGAATCTTTACACACAGTACCTTTCCTCAATTAACTGTAAATTACCTGAGGTGTTAGACTGTGTCATATTCATCCCTACATTTCAGGCACTGTACACGGTGCCTGCCATATCTTAGATACTGTGTACTTAATTTGGGCTTTCCTTTTGGAATAATAAACTGAAGAGTATGTAACATATATTGCAATGCATTTCACATATTCCCAATAGTGCTGAAATTCTGAAAATTCAGATATTTGTAGTTAAGCCTCTCGTCAGTTGAGAAAGGGCTTCAATTTTATTGATTCATTGATATTTGACTGTTGAAGGGAGGGATTCAAACATTTATGTCTCCAGTTTCTTGGGAGATATTTACAAGAGAGCTCACCTGATTTATGGGTGAGGTCTACATCCCCTTCAGGGCTATAATCTAAATGACTTCATTAGTGACACACTCCACTTAACTGGGCTAACTCAATTGGAACAGCCCTTAGATAATCAAGAGTCAAATCCCTCTGATTTCAAAAATCAGAGAAGACAAAAAAAAAAAAAAAAAAAAAAACTTCCTATATCAAAAGATAATGTAATGAGAAAGTCAATGCATAAGATAGTTGGAATTTGAGCTGTCTTGTCTGTGAGAATGAATATCATTATCTAGAAATCAAAATCATTAAAATACGGTTAAGGACATTGGCAAGAAAATAAAAGGAATAATTTAAAGTAACTTCCTAAAGAAAACCATTATCCCTCAAAGCAGAGCTATTTAAAGAAAACTATGAAATCTTGCTTAGTTCAAAGATCTCTGGGCACACCATGCATGACAAACTGAATACAAAATAACCTACATAAAAGTCAATGTTTTCATAAATGCAATAATAAAGAACTTCTTATTATTCTTTCTGTAAAAATTAAAAAAGCAGCCCACAATGCAACATTAATTGTACCTAAATAGTCATAGTTTAATCATTATTATTGTTGGAGTGTAATTGTAGATTAAAAACCCATTCCAGATAGAAGAAAGCTATATTAACTAAAATAATTCAACAGTACTTTTCTAATAAAGACAGTGGTGAGTATGTATTTTCTTTTAACAGTATAACAATTGGAATTAAATTCAAATATATCTTATTATTATAAATATACATGAAAATTGGTTTTAAATTTACTGCTGGCCAACTCTTGTAGTTTACAGAGAATGTGGAAACCCTGCTTCTGTCTACTAGTTATTGTGGAGTTAGTCAGGGGAAATATAAACTAGGGTACTCTGGATTGCCCATTCACAAGCTTCTTAAACTATCAAGTCAACACTAAGTGGGAGGAATTATTCTCTCTAACATAGAATTACAAAATCAGGAGCTCTTATTAAATTAATTGGGTATTCAAGTACTACACTAACACACACAACTCCTAAGTATGCAACTTCTGAATTTTTACCAATACATGCAGCACACAGATCAATAAAGGGAGCATTTCCAGAATCCCAGACATTTCATCATAACACTTCCCAATTAATATTTCCAAAGCCCCCAAGAGACATTTTCTATCTTCTAACACCGTAGATAAAATTGTTTATTCTTTACATGAATGAAATTATACATATGCCTTCTTTTGTGTTTGAGTAGCTTTGTGCAATGCTGTGTATGTGAGATTCATCCATTGTCTTGCATGTTACTGTAGTGTGCTTTTGTCATGGTTCTGTAGTGTATCATTTATGAATATATAAGGATTTATATTTCCCCTCTACTGCTAATGGACATTTGGATTATTTCCAGTTCTGTTTTTATGAATATTGCTTACACATGCATTTTATGCATGTTTTCAAGGATCTATGTAGTCCTTTTTATACACACACCCATATATTTAAGTGCTGAGTCACAAAATAGCTGATATTCAATTTTATTAGGTATTGTATATAATGCTCACTATAACCTTAATTTATACAATATGTAATAGTATGGATTATTTGGAATCATAATTTTATGTATGTATATAAAACTTTATTATTTGATGCATTTCAAATTCGTTTACATATTTATAAAACACAAATTATATACATCCAAAATGTATCTAGGTGTTCAATATGTATCTACTTTTAAAACTTTTAAGTGGCAGGGGATTTTCTTAATTTCCAATCGCACAGAAACACCAGGAAACCAATCACATTTTGACAGGGCATTTCATCAGTGACCTGCATGAAAGAGAGCTGAAATAATTTTATTTGAAGCCATCGTTTTTGACCTTTTCAGAGAGAGATTTGGCTTTTAATCAGAAATCTGTGTTTCATTTTCAACAAGGAACACATCATCCCAATTCAGCTATTTCCATACAAATGAACTATTTGCCATATCATAAGATTAATAATGAACAGACTTGCATTTCTATAAGTATATGGAGGAGCTCGTGCAAGAGACCACTTTATGTTCTAGTTAGATATGACATGTGTCCAGTATGTTTGAATGGTCTAAACTGTCCTTGAGTTTGAGGGATAAAGGTAGATTCACTTGGCAATGTTTAACCACCATAGAGTCAACCACTACCGAATTTGTTAAGAGATGGGTTGAGAAAACCCTAATGGGCAAGTCTCTACCTTATTGTATATGGAAAAAATAGATAGTAGATTGGGACACCTCCATTGTAAATAGAGGAAGGGAATAAAAGAAAGATGAAAAGTCTTCACTAGATTTCCATACACAGGAAATTGTGGGTTAGAAATAAATATTACTGTATTTAATTAGCTATGTACATTTAGATCAATAAGAATATGTCTAAGCCTTAGTTTTCTTCTTTGAAAAATGATGTTTGTAATATTTCCTTTGAAGTAATATGTTTTAAATGTGATGAACTAAGTATTGCCTAAATGAAATATATTTGTCATAGCATGCTATTATGAGGATGATTAATATTAACGTTATGCTTTTCAAAGGAGTTTACCATTTATTGTTTTATCGTATTAATACTTTGAGAATTAATGGAGCATGTGCTACCATTCTCGTGTGAAGAGAAGCTCTATGTTAATTTATATTATGATTTACAAGAGCCTTGGGACAAGGGTCAATCCCTCTTTTCTCTTAGTTCGATTGTTTTTCTTGTCCCACTTTTCTTTGAAAAAAATTGATTTATACCAAAATTAGCTGGGCATGGTGGCGCGTGCCTGTAGTCCCAGCTACTCCAGAGGCTGAGTCAGGAGAATTGCTTGAATCAGGGAGCGGAGGTTGCAGTGAGCTGAGATCGAGCCACTGCACTCCAGCCTGGCAACTGGCGACAGAACGAGACTCTGTCTCAAAAAAAAAAAAAAAAAAAAAAAAAATGGTTTATAAGTGATTTATGTTGTCATCTATTTGGACATGGTTTTCTGTGTTTTTAAAATGTTCTCATATTTCCCATATTAGTGGATATTAATACTATATAAAAGGAGTTCTTTTCAGTCAGATACTCGCTTCTACTTCACTAGTGCTCAGCTACAGGACAACTTTGTGCTGCTGTTGTTGCTTCACATATTAGCACTATCATTCTTTCTCACCTCCTTGATTAGAAAAAAATTTTTGGACTGAAAGACAACACAGAATATTTAGATTTTTTATTTTAAATCTTTCATCACCACTAAAGTAGGATGGATGAAGGAAGGAAAGAGAAGGGGAGAGAAGGGGAGGGGAAGGGAGGGGAAGGGAGGGGAGGGGAGGGGAGGGCAGGGCAGAGCAGAGCAGGGAAGGGCAGGACAGGAAGGGCAGGGCAGGGAAGGGAAGGGAAGAGAGGAGGGGAAGGGGAAGGGAGAGGAGGGGAGAGAAGGGGAGAAGAGAGGGAAAAAATAAGCTAAATTTCCTATTTGTTCTGTTTACCACAATCACTTTCCAGAAACCCAACATTTAATGCAGTTCTTTCTCAACTGGGAAGCCTAGCAGTCCCAGTATAGTTCACTCATAAACCTGCAAGCACAGTTGTATATATGAACCCTGCCTACTCAAGTCATTTGCACAATGTTCAAGTTTGTGTTCTCATGGTAATTTGATGGCTGCTGCTTTTCTAGCCATAATAACCTCATGAAACTAATCCAGGGGACAGCACTTATTATCTTATTGGCCAGGACTGAACACCAAGTCTACCACTGTCAAAGAAAATAAAATAATTATGGCTGGTTTAAATTAATCCAAATTTACTATCTGGGGCTGGGCATGGACACAGCCCCACCCAAGGCACATGCCTCCTCCTGGCAATACTGGAAAACAATTAAGGTTCTATTTCAAAAGAAGAAAAGGTATACCTATTGACTGCAGAACCAACAGTGTCTGTCTGTCATGCTCTGTTCCTGTCTGGAGTGGAATATGGTATAGAAGTGAAAAAAGTTGGCTGCGAATTTCTCATGGAACTAATTTCCCTTCTTGTTCTAGTTCTTTTCATCATTGTGAATTGCTAAGAGCATAATGATTGTGAAGTGACTCATCTTGGGCTTGCTAAGGGTTTTGAATATTGTTTCTGTATCTAAATAGCAGAGAAATCTTGGGCAATTTACTTACTACAATCTTCACGCCCTGTCCCAGAGCAGATATTCCGTGTTTAGCTGTGGACTCTTGTGATTTGTAGCAATATATTTCCTCTTTTTCAAGGTCCCACCTGACACCATTCTTTCTTGTTGCACATTTTCCATTTTGGTGAGTGCCTTCTGGGACACTCCAATTAGCAACTTTTCATAGATTACTGCTTTAAGTACTTATTTTTTTCTTGGTCTTATTATTAAATTATAAGCCTGTGACTATTGGTGTTTTTGAAATTCATCTGCCAGATAATCTATTATAATACTTTGCAAGTTTGCATTATGTCCCAGAGTAATGCTAAAGAGAAATGAGTTTTCATTGTTGCAAAAATTTAGTTTCAACTTTATAAAAAGCTGACTAGAAAGAATATTCGCATCTGAATTTTCTGCTGAGAGAGCCTTTAAGCCATCCTCCTCAGAGATCTTTCATAAATGAATGGAGAGGTGATATAATACTTAAATGTTGAATCAGATTATATCCAGATTGTTACAAGCTTTCAAATCTATGAGGCACGTGGATTGACCAGCTTCTGAGAGTGTCCAAGATCTTCTAGAGTCTCATGTCCCATGTTATACAAGGAGATTCCTCCTGGCCAAACACTGAACAAGGTGAAAGCATGTACAGGCTGTGAAAGGTGGTCTAGGATGCTCCATAGGTCTCTGGGAAAGAAACTAATCCAGGAGGCTTCCTTCCCTAGGAGAACGTAAGGACTGTGTGCCTAAACATTGCACCAGTGATGGTGTGTAAATAGTAAGACTTTTATCATCTTAATCTTGGAAGAATTGTTTGCAATGCAGCATATCAAGAGTTTGTGAGTCTTGAGTTTAAATAATTGCACCTTAAGGACATCTCTTTAACTCTTTGACATTCATATTTCTCATCCTTAAGAATCAATAACATTTTAGACAACTATTGTAAACATTAAATTCTATAAATGACTGAAACAATCGGTAGTGCTATAGATTCTCTATTAAAGTTCCTTGTTTTGGTCTTTCCATTTCACATACCAATAATGTTGGTAATAGACTAGAAAGTCATTGAACAGGCTCTCTAGAAAATAGAACTTAAAGTACGTCCTTCATGCTGAGGCGTTTGGAGTATTGCAACCTCAGGACAGTCGGCAGAGAAAACACTGGATGCAAGCAAGTACAGCATAGTTCACAGGCAATTTGGGTGGACAGCCTTAAGAAAACACACACTATTGTTTGTTTCCATGGCTCATTATCCAGATAGGTTCTATTAAAGTTGACTAGAAATGGTCCATTAAAGAAAGGAGGGGGCAAGGCACAGTGGTTCATGCCTATAATCCTAGCACTTTGGGAAGCCAAACTGGGAGAATCTCTTGAATGTAGGAGTTTGAGACCAGCTTGGGCAGCAAAGAAGTCCCTATCTCTACAGAAAATTTAAAATTTAGCCAGGCATGGAGGCCCACACCTGTAGTCCCAGATACTTGAAAGACTAAGGCAAAATTTTTTTTTTCTATTATGTGTCTTTATTTTCCAAGTCATGTATCAGTTGTCAAAGTCAATTAATAAATATTAATTGGTCATTAATGTGTATTCTCTAGTAAAAGTACAGCATGAGAAAAACATAAACAAAAATATAGTTTTGGATATGAGAACAAAAAGATAAATAATTTAGGGTAATATTAGTACAAACTTACTAATCCAGATAACAGGCGTTATAAAAACTGAGCAACAGTGAATACTGTGACTTAGAGTGACCAGGAAAGGGTTGGGCTTGAACTAGTCTGGGGACTATATCTAAAATTTAATAAGCAATAATGAAGGAAATAGGCAGGGCCACAGAAGCAAGGCCAATGTTGTAGGCAAAAATTACATTGTGAGGATGAACAGATACTACGTATTTCTGGTTTCTTAGAAACCAGCATGGCCAATGAGATAAACTCTTGTAATTAAGCTACGGAATATAGTTTGAAAAAACAGATTGGGGTCAGATATTGGAAAGTTTGAATGTCAGGTTCAGGAATTTAGATATTTTCTTACAGATCATACCCCACTGGGCAAGATTTTGAAAAGTTAATATTGAAAATAACTAACATTTATTGGGTACATATTTTATGCTGTTACTAGTCATAATGCTTCCTATGTTTTAACTCATTGAATAATTTCAACAAACCCTACATTCAAACAATGTGCCATAGTTTAAAAGGTCATCTTTTTAAGTTTAAAAAGCACATCTTTTCGAGGATGTATATGTAAGGCAATAAAAGCAAGGACAGCGAAAGTAGACATTCTTTCTGACTGAACTTGCTTGAAAACACAGCCAGAAAACAAGTTCTCTTTAGATGGTCTCTAGCCTCATGATCTTCTCAGCAGCAGCAGAGTGGACCTCAATTTCCTGTGTATACCTTTTATTCTAGTTTTATTGGCTTTCATTTTATATTGAATTTAATTCTCTCAAAACAGAAAATATTCCCTAGGTAGTTCTTATCTCCAGCACATTATATAAATGAAAACAGGTGACATCACTAAATATTCAAGTACTCAACAATATGATGAGTTTTTAAATTATTAGGGATTAATATAATCCCTATAGCAATATTTTTACTATTTCAAATCAAAAGTGATCATTGTTTATTTGAGGAATTTTCTTCCCCTTTAAAGAAAATATAAAGTAAGTATTGTTTCAATTCAGAAGCATTTTTCTAGCCACCTGGAAATTTGTTTTTAATTACTTGAAAATAAATGTGGCAAAAGCATCAGACTGTCTAAAGTTGTATTATCTTTTGATTTATATTCAGTTGTTGAGGTTGGGTGTGTGGAATAGCAAATCTTCAGAAGAAAGTGAACTTGGTGAGAAGTCCACAATTTTTCTGGACTACATCTACCATTTGAATTAGGAAAGACCATGTCTATCTCTGAATATTCATTCCGTTAATGGCAAATGAAGCTACTGGTGAGTCCTTCTCAACTGCAAATAATTGCTGTTGAAATAAAAGAGAAAAGACAAATAGCCTGTTGGGTATAATTAAGTGAGTAATAACAAATATGCTAGAGTTTATGTTACTAGACTAAATCTTTCACTTACATGGTCCAAAATTTATCAATAATCAGTTCATATGAGTAAGTTCTTGAGCTGAAGCAAACACAGATATTTTATTCAGTTATTAACATAACTGAACTTGGAGAATGCTAAGATTTGTCAAAGAATTATATTCATTTATGAAATCATTCAACAGAAAACCTAGAATAATCATTTTCTACACGCTGCAAAGATAATAAACAGCAGGCTGAGAAATCATGCAATATTGAAATCTGACCTATTTAAACAAAAAGTAGAGTTGCAATTTGTTAACTCTAAATTTACAAGATTTAACACTCTCTAGATATCTGTTAAAACTTCGAAATAACTTTTAATATCTCTGTCATTCATAAAATTATTTAATAAAAAAATCTATTGATAAGTGCAAAATGGAAATAAAAACAAATATAATCACATGGGAAGCACTGGGAAACAGAAGCAGTCAAGAACTTGCTCATGTAGCCAATAACTCGTCTATTAGCCAATTTTTGTCTGTAATTTGCTTATTCTTCTTAAACTCTTCGTTATTTTATATAACCCAACACTTTCACTTTTTTGAGATGAAATTTACTTAATATCTATTAACCATTTTAAGGCAAATCATTCATTGGCATGTACTACATTCACGTTTTTGTGCAAACACCACCTCTCTCTAGTTCTAAATATTTTCTTTATGCCAAAATACAACTCTATACCCATTAAGCAGTTATTCCCATTGCTCTCTTACCACATTCATCAGTCTGGTTTTTGTCTCTGTGGATTTTCCAGTTCTGCATATTTTATATGAGTAAAAGCGTAACTTCAGTCTCTGGCTTCTTTCAATTTGAACAATGTTTTTGAGGTTTACCCACATTGTAGTATACATGACTACTTAATTCTTTGTATGGTCAAATATTAAGCCATTGTAAGTATTAAAATTTTGGGGAACCATAACAAAATGTCACAAACTGGGTGTCTTAAAATACCAGAAATTTATTTTCTCATAGTTATGGAGACTAGAAGTCCAAAATCAAGCTTTCAGCAAGGCCATAGGGAAGACTCTAGGGAAACATTCTTTCTTGTCTTTTTCTCAGAAGACATGGTTGCTGCCAATCCTTGGCATTCTGTGGCTGGGAGCTGGATCACTCAGTTCCTACCTCTGCCATCACATGGCATTCTTCACTGTGGGACCTCTCTGTGTCTTCCCATGATCTTACAAGGACACAAGTCACTGATGTAGGTCTCACTCTAATATAGTATGATCTCATCTTTACTTAACTAATTTGTTTTCAAAGATCCTATTTCCAAAAATGTTCATAATACTAGGTATCTGGGGTTAAGACTTTTGCTCCTAAGTTTCTGAGCAGTGAGTTTTGTCCAGTGCCTCTCCTCTGTTGATTGAAATGAGCATGTTTTGGTTTCTTTCCCCCATCTCAGTATACTAATGTGGTACATTGATTTTCTTACGTAGAACCACTTTAGTATTTCTGGAATAAATCTAACTTGATCGTTGTCTATAATTCTTTTAAAATGTTGTTGAATTCAGTTTGCTAGTATTGTTCGAGAATTTAACACCTTCATAGTCAAAAGTAGGAAATTGTTTAACCATAAAAAGAGAGTTACAGAGTAAACAGTGAGCAAACCTGTCCAATAGGCTCCTAAAATTATGGTTACCATTGGAAAGGCCAGCCCCACTGGGTAAATAGACACATCCACCTATATAAGTTGGATATAATTAAGCATTTGTTTTCATTATGATTCCTTTTATTCTAATTTAAATAGTCAACATCAATTTTTTGATTATTATTTGGCTGCATATCTTCAAGGTCTTATAAAATTATGCTTTTCTATTATAAATTAATGGATTGGCATTCTAATTTTATACATCAGTTACATAATCTAAGATATTATTTGTTATCAGTATAACAAAGAGAAATGGATCTGCTCCTGGTGAATGAGAAAAAACAGATTTCTGAGCCTACAGAGTTAAGGAAGACATTGAACTGTAGCAAAGTTACAAAGGTAATGCATTTGTAAGTGGGACACTTTGCATAGATAGATATATAGTCCATTCACCTAACACAATTGTATCATACATTATATGAGCATATTTAGCTTTTGGATAGTACAACTATTAAATAGTGTAGTGCACAAAGGTTCTATAATCAGAAAAAAATGAATTCAAAGCAGACTGATCATCATCTACTTAAACTTGACCATTTACTGAATTTTTCTGAGCTTCTGTTCCTCCCTATGGAAAAAAGACAAAAATCATGCTTGAATTGTAAGGCTGTTATAAGGAATAAATGGAATATAATTTCTCAACAGAGGGACTTACATTATGTTGTCTTTCAATTAATACTGTCTATCTTTTGTTTTGTATTTCTGGGTCTAGCAGACTGAACATGGCCTAGTAGAAGGGACTTACCAGGATGAAAAGGCACAGTTTTAGTACAGATTTCAGAATGCACATGTGTATTAGTACAGAGGCCAATCCTTATTCTACAACAGAGATTTTACCTTTTCATTCTCCACATTTATTTTATACCCGATTTGGTGGGATCACTTCTCTTCTTTGTGGTTTTCTCAAAAGCAAATATTAATATCTCATTCACTATCCCATAAAGAAGAGGATATATGTTAGCTCTCACAAGAGGACTAGTATCTGAACAGTAAACATGGATCCCAGTGTGTGAGTTCGACATATTGCTTGGGACTCATCAAGTCCCAGTGGCTATTCTTGCTATACCAGTCAGAAATGCAGTACATAGACCTGCAGCCATAGCCGACAATGGAAACTCAGAGTTTGTATTCCTCAGGTGAGAATACAAAATCCGTCTACCTTCTCTTACTTTGTATTTTCTGTACTTCTGCTATACTATCACTCAAAATGGTGTTTAGCCACCTTCTCAATGGTTAATTTGAATATTTGCTTAAATATATAGCTATGAAGTTTAAAAACAGAAAGTGCAATGTCACCTTTTGAAAACTTTAGGTATGTAAAACACATTGATATTGGTTGTTTCATTGCATCTTTTCCATTATTAAACAGATACAGAAATGGGTAGACAGGGTCACTTCCTTATTATTATCATTATTATTATTATTATTATTATTATATAATTTTGGAAGGAGATCTAAGACCACACCAAAATTAGAAATATTTATATTTGTGGGATACACATTAGACTGCATTTTACATTAGGATTTCATAACGACAGCTCTTTTGTCTTGTGTCTACATAAGTGCATGGTATGAGTCATTGAGCATATGAATATTAAGAATTTGAATCAGGCCCTACAGCTTGTGGCATGGTATAGAATTGCCAGTAAATGTTATGACTAATAATACAGCTTATTGATTGTAAATATTTGACATTTTATCCGAATAGAAATAAAGTATGCATCCTTGGTATGGTGTTCTATATGCTGTCTCTAATTTTTTTTGTAAAAAAAAAAAATCTCCCTTCTTTGGAGAATTGCATTTTCCACTATATCAGTCAGTAGCTCTGGTAAGAGCTCATATATTTGCATATATCTTGGACCCCTGCCAAAATTGATTAATCAAAGAAGGTAGGAGAATCACTTCACCCAAGGTCACTTGGTATTTTTTTTAAAAAAATGAACCTCAGAAATAGATCCATTACTATTAGGAAAGGAAGCTATGGGCCTGTGGGACTCGAGGGTTAACACTGTTTTTTTTTTTTTTTTTTCTTGCTTTCTGGAGTAAGTAATAGTTTATTTTTTTTTTCAATGAGAAGTAATTAAGCCCATATGATAGAGAAAAACATATACAAGTTAGAGATAACAATTATTGGTAGCTTTTGGCTGTGGTCCTAGTCATTGCAAAACACAACTGCATCCCTGAACTTCCATGGTTACAGTTGTTCAGTTCTTACTGGAAGATAATATGAGTCAAGACACTGATAGGAAAGACATTTTTCCTTCAAGCCAGGTAATTGAGGAAATTTCAATCAATTGAGTGTTTACAAATATGAGAGCAGAAGGCATGGGGCAGCAAGAGGGGAAAGACACTGCCGTTTCTAAGCTTTAAGGAAGAGGGCAAGGGAAAGATGACTGGAAGGCCAAGAGAAAATTCCACAGACAAAGCTTTAATACTATACCTCTGACCCTTTGTTAAAAAGGTAGCTAAAACCAGAGCGGCAAAGCACGGTCCAGCCTCACTGACCTCATCTTTGTAATCTCCTGCCAGTGCCAAAACAAGAGAACAAACGGCAAGAGAGATCTCATTGACACACTTTGTATGGGTCAATTTCCTTGGGACAGAGCAGATAAATACAGGCAGAAACAGATTTAGAGGTGCAAATAAATCTAAGACACCCAGCACAGGACCAGTGAGCCAGTAGATTTTCCTTCTACCAAGACTAATTCAAGTTGGTTTTCTATCATTTGGAAACAAGAGCAGCCATGACTTGAAATTTTTCTTTCTGGTTTTTCTCAAGTGCCTGCTTTGTCCACTTCAATTATGTCAAACACGGGACTCATGCAGAAAGGGTATTTGATGAAAGACACAGGGTTAGCAGCTGATACATTAGCGGGTCAACTAACCCATGAGAACCACTCTTTTTCCAGAAAACAGGCAGTAAAGACAGCAGGACTTAAAACAGTCCCTGTAAGCCAGTGAGACACCTGTTCATTTCTGTTTTTTTCACTCAATCCTGACAGAAATTAATCTCTCCAAACTAGTTTTCCACCTTGGCAGATCTGCCTAACTAAATCACAAATGTTTTACTTGATTCCATCACAGCACATTAACCCACTGCCCCACCATAGTAGATTCCAGTGGAAGTCAATCATGCAGTTTCTCTGTTCTGAGGTCAGATATACACTTACTTATGCTTGTAGGAGAGTTTTGCATTAGCCAATTTTACTCCTCATCACAGTCTCGTAGCTAGGCATCATGAAAAGGTAAAGTTATTCAATGTATTTTTTCAATGGGCGAACTTCTTTTTAAAAATGATCCAAGAGTTTCTAGTTCCTGAACTCTAGAATACAACCAAAGCTGAAACTAAGTGACACCACAGTGTTTCCAGAGGAATAGCTGTTCCTGTTGTTTGTTTTTCCCTCTTTTATTTCTATTGAGGAAGACTAAGATTGAATGGGTAAAACGGAGAAGTGTCTCCTAAAAACAGCTGGATCCTGGCAGGGGTCCAGAGCAATTTAGCCATGCTATTGAGCATAGCCATGTCCTAAATTCTGCCTCATTTTTAAAATAAAGAGACAAGACATCAATATCTGTGATTAGTACGTGATCAAAAATGAGTGATAAAAAATTTAATCAGCATTTAGTAGTGAGATCATGAGAAAATACGGGAAAAAAGAGGGAATTGGATTTCTTTTTTGTCTCTTTCTTTTCTTCTTTTTTAAAAAGACATACTCTTTATGTACAAATCACTGATAGATGTTTGCAATAGTAAGGTTTTATAGATCTTGAGAACAACCTGAATAAAGCAGATATTATTTGATTTTGGTGTAATTTACTTGCACCTAGCCCAAGCCAAAGTAGGCCAGTTCAAAGCAAAAGCTATAAGGATTATAGGTTTCAAGGATGTCATTTGTGAGTCATTATGAAACATTTACAAAAGACCACACAATGAGATTGCATTATGTATTAGTATGGTTTCATGCTGTTGATAAAAACATGCCAGAGACTGGAAAGAGAGGTTTAATTGGACTTACAGTTCCACATGACTGGAGAGGTCTCAGAATTATGGTGGGAGGTGAAAGCCACTTTTTAAAAAGTATTATACTTTAAGTTCTGTGGTACATGTGCAGATCGTGCAAGATTGTTAAATAAGTATACACATGCCACAGTGGTTTGCTGCATCCATCCCTCGTCACCTACATTAGATATTTCTCCTAATGTTATCCCTCTCTAATCTCCCTACCCCCTGCTGTCCCTCCACTAGCACCCTCACCCCCCACCAGGCCCTGATGTGTGATATTCCCCTCCCTTTGTCCATGTGTTCTCATTGTTCCACACTCACTTATGAGTGAGAACATGTGGTGTTTGACTTTCTCTTCTTTTGTGAGTTTGCTAAGAATGATGGTTTCCAGCTTCATTCATGACCCTGCAAAGGACATGAACACATCCTTCTTTATGGCTGCATAGTATTCCATAGTATATATGTGCCACGTTTCCTTAAGCCGGCCTATCCTTGATAGACATTTGGGTTGGTTCCAAGTCTTTGCTATTGTAAACAGTGTCACAATGAACATACATTTCTAGATCCTTGAGGAATCATCATACTGTCTTCCACAATGGTTGAGTTAATTTACACTCCCACCAACAGTGTAAAAGTGTTTCTATTTCTTCACATCCTTTCCACCTCTGTTGTATCCTAAATTTTTAATGATTGCTAATCTAACTGGCTTGAGATGGTATCTCAATGTGGTTTTGATTTGCATTTCTATAATGACCAGTGATGACGATCATAGTTTCATATGTTTGTTGGCTGCATCAATGTCTTGTTTTGAAAAGTGTCTGTTCATATTATCTGCTTACTTTTTGATGGGGTTGTTTCTTTTTTTCTTGTAAATTTGTTTAAGTTCTTGTAGATTCTGGATAGTAGAACTTACTCTAAAATTTTCCACATTATTGGAAGGAAATTACTCCTCGGCAAATGTGAAATAACAGAAATCAACAATCAGTCTCTCAGACCACAGTGCAAACAAATTAGAACTCAGGATTAAGAAACTCACTCAAAACCACACAACTCCCTGGAAACTAAACAGCAAGCTCCTGAGTGACTACAGTATAAATAATGAAATGAAGGCAGAAATAAAGATGTTCTTCGAAACCAGTGAGAATGAAGACACAATTTACCAGAATCTCTGGGACACATTTAAAGCAGTCTAGAGGAAAATTTATAGCACTAAATTTTCCCATGAAAAGTGAGGAAAGATCTTAAATTGATACCCTATCATCACAATTGAAAGAACTAGAAGAGCAAGATCAAACAAATTCAAAAGCTAGCAGGAGACAAGAAATAACTAAGATGAGAGCAGAACTGAAGGAGATAGAGACACAAAAAAACCTTCCAAAAATCGATGAATCTAAGAGTTGGTTTTTTTGAAAAGTTCAACAAAATTAATAGACCTCTAGCCAGACTAATAAAAGAGAGAAGAATCGAATAGATGCAATAAAAAATGATAAAGGGGATATCACCACTAATTCAACAGAAATACAAACTACCATCAGAGATTACTACAAACAACTCTATGTACATAAACCAGTAAATCTAGAAGAAATGGATAAATTCCTGGACAATTACACCCTCCCAAGACTAAACCAGGAAGAAGTTGAATCCCTGCATAGACCAATAGTAAGCTCTGAAGTTGAGGCAGCAATTAATAGCCTACCAACCAAAAAAAAGTCCAGGTACAGACAGATTCACAGCCGAATTCTACCAGACTTGCAAAGAGGAGTTGGTACCATTCCTTCTGAAACTATTTCAAACAATACAAAAAGAGGGAATCCTCCTTAACTCATTTTATGTGACCACCATCATCCTGCTACCAAAACCTGGCAGAGACACAATTGAAAAAGAAAATTTCAGACCAATATCCATGTTGAACATTGATGTGAAAGCTTCAATAAAATACTGGCAAACTGAATCCAACAGCACATCAAATGGCTTATCCATCACAATCAAATCAGCTTCATCCTGGGGATACAAGACTGGTTCGATATAGGCAAATTATCAGTATATGCAAATCTGTAAATGTAGTCCATAACATAAACAGAACCAAAGACAAAAACCACATGATTATCTCAATAGATGCAGAGAAGGCCTTTGACAAAATTCAACAGCCTTTTATGCTAAAAACTCTCAATAAATGAGGTATCGATGGAACATATCTCAAAATAATAAAAACTGTTTATGACAAGCCCACAGCCAATATCATACTGAAAGGCCAAAAACTGGAAGCATTCCCTTTGAAAACTGGCACTAGACAAGGATGCCCTCTCTCACCACTCCTATTCAATATAGTATTGGAAGCTCTGGCCAGAGCAATCAGGCAAGAAAAAGAAATAAAGAGTATTCAATTAGGAAAAGAGAAAGTCAAATTGTCTCTCTTTGCAGATGACATGATTGTATATTTAGAAGACCCTACTGTCTCAGCCCCAAATCTCAAGATGATAAGCAACTTCAGCAATGTCTCAGGATACAAAATCCATGTGCAAAAATCACAAGCATTTCTATACATCAATAACAGACAGAGAGCCAAATCATGAGTGAACTCCCATTCACAATTGCTACAAAGAAAATAAAATATCTATGAATACAACTAACAAAGGATATGAAGGACCTCTTCAAGGAGAACTACAAACCACGGCTCAATGAAATAAGAGAGGACACAAACAGATGGAAAAACATTCCATGCTCATGGTTAGGAAGAATCAATATCAGAAAAATGGTCATACTACCCAAAGTAATTTATAGATTCAATGCTGTCCCCATCAAGCTACCATTGACCTTCTTCATATAACTGGAAAAAAATACCTTAAATTTCATATGGAACCAAAAAAGAGCCCACATAGCCAAGACAATCCTAAGTAAAAAGAACAAAGCTGGAGACATCACTCTACCTGACCTCAAACTATATTACAAGTCTACAGTAATCAAAACAGCATGGTACTGGTACCAAAACAGAGATATAGACCAATGGAACAGAACGGAGGCCTTGGAAGTAATGCCACATGTCTACAACCATCTTATCTTTGAAAACTGGACAAAAACAAGCAAAGGGGAAAGGATTTCCTGTTTAATAAATGATGTTGGGAAAACTGGCTAGCCATGTGCAGAAAACTGAAACTGGACCCCTTCCTTACAACTTATACAAAAATTAACTCCAGACGGATTACTGATTTAAACATAAGACCTAACACCATAAAAACCCTAGAAGAAAACCTAGGCAATACCGTTCAGGTCATAGAAAAGTACTTCTTACATGGTAGTGGCAAGAGAAAAAAGAAGAATAAGCAAAAATGGAAACCACTGATAAACTCATCAGATTTTATCAGACTTGTTCACTATCACGAGAATAGCATGGGAGAGATGTGCCTCCATGACTCAATTACTTCCCAATGGGTCCATCCCACAGCACATGGCAATTCTGGGAGATGCAATTCAAATTGAGATTTGGGTGGGGATGCAACCAAACTATATCACGTTAGAAAGTGATGAGCATCCACTATGTGCCAGGCCCTATTCTAAGCACTCTACATTTAATTCTTGTAACACAACTATGATTTAGTTTGTTCAGCTTAGAGGGAAACTGATGCACAGAGAGATTAAATGACTTTCTCAAGATAGTATAAAATAGAACCATGATTCAATTTTGTGCAGACTGAGTCCAGATAAATACAAATATTCTTTAGAAATTATAGACATGGCCATTTTCCATAAAAAATAAGCTAGCAAAAGTATTATGATATTTCAATAGTCATCTTCTATTAAACATGCTTTGAAAGTTGAAAGTCAACCGATCTTACAGGTTAAAAAAAAGTTACAAATTATGACCACTGTGTATTTTAAAGGCATGTAATAAAACAATATTGTTATATTCCATAGAAGAAATTATGGAAAGCTATTTAAATTCTAGTTATTCCAGTGCTTAATCCACAGCATGGCTTAAATATAATATGAATAAAGTTATTGTATTACATGTATTCTAAAGTTTCAAGGGATGTCAGAGCTATTTCTATGTGGAAATCACTGTCTTAAGAGGTAAGTGGTGTGTTAAGGATCAATACACAAGCTTATATTTTTCTGTGGAATCTCAGCTTGACTGCAATGTAAAGCTGAGACCTTCCTCCAACTTTTTCATGAGACTGAGCAATTTACAACAGAAAGTGGTTTAATTGGACTTACAGTTCCATGTGGCTGAGGAAGCCTCACAATCATGGCAGAAGGCAAGGGGGAACAATTCATACCTTATGTGGATGGAGGCAGGAAGCCAGACAACTTGTTCAAGGGAACTCCTCTTTTTAAAATCATCAGCTCTCATGAGACTTATTCACTAACATGAGAACATCACGGACTTGCCCCATGATTCAATTACCTTCTACTGATTCACTCTCACAATGTGCAGGAATTCAAGATGAGATTTGGGAGGGGCAAACCATATCAATGAGTCATTACTTTCATTTTCCTACATAAAAGAAAAACAAAAAAAACAGATTCATTGATCAAATTACATAATAAAGATCACAAAGCCACTATCAGAATCAAAATTCTTATCCAACTACTTCTGACTCTAACTTGAAAATTGAAATTCAACTGATCCAGAAACGTCCTTGAAATCTCAATGATATCCATTTCTTTTAAAACCATGGAAGATTTTGGAAAATCTATCAGAAAAATCAAGTTCAGTTCAGATTATTGGCAAAACACTAAATATTTATTGACTTTATAAGTGTAAATTTATCTTCAGCATGGTAGCAATTATTCAAGATGAGAGCAAACTTCTCTCTCCCCTTGTCCCTGGCATATGGCGAAAATCAACAAACAAACAAAAGACCTCTGATGATTCTTCTACTGTTTTAAGTATATAAGGTTTGGTTTAGCACAGTAAGATGTACAAATAGATTTCACACAATGAAGAAACCCAATGGTGAAATTCTGCTAAAAACAACAGAAATTCTATGATAGAAAGATGTACAAGGTGCTATTGGAACACAAAGGTGAGGCATCCAAATAAATCCTGGAAAATTAGAGATCTTGTAATGTGGTGTAGTAATATTTGAGTACTCAAGTTGACCAGGAATCACACAATATGCAGGAAAACTAATGTCACAATGTGTTTGTTTTACCATTGATTCTCTCAGTACTTAGAAAAAGTGTCCATCTCAAAATTAGTGTTCAATAAACATTTTTAGAATGTATGATACGAAGTACATATATCTTTAAATATATATTTGATCTGGGAGCACTATACATACTTATACTTCTGTCATGCTCCCTTGTACCACCTATAAAAGAAATGTTGTAAGTATCTGAGTACACTAAAAAATAAAAATAAAAATAAAATTCAGGGGCAAGGGCCTGGAACTTTCAGAGTAGAGTGCAGGGACACCTAGCGTACTTTGAAGGGTCCAGGAAAAGTAGCCAGGAAGTTCCTTTGTTCACTTATTTGTTCTGCAAACATTTAGTCAAAGTCTACTGCATGCCAGGAATTAGAGCACATAAGGATAAATACACTATGATATCTTAACTCTAGTTAGGTCTGATGGATACTGGTCCTTCAGTGTGAATGGCCTTTCTTCATCTTCAGGGCTTTTCAAAGGCACCACATTATCACTCTAGATGGAAAAGTTTTGTTGTTGTGCAGAGCAGTCCAATGCAATGAGCAACTGCCTCAGACTTAGCAAATGACAATAGCGTTTCCCACTCATTGGGCTAGCTAAAAGTGAATATGGACTTTGAGATGCCTTCTTTGTGAGACTGATCTGATTCTGGTTGACAATCACATTTGGCAAGCATAAAACCTGTACTTTGGTTTAATTTAAGATTTAAGCATCAATGATGCAAGAGAAGCAGGGAGAGTGTGGAAAGGTATATCAATAAACCCTGTTGTTGCTGCTGCTCCTACTGAAAGCCAATGCATGCTAGCTCATCCCCAAACCAGAATACACAAAAAGTGCTGCACTTTAGAAAATGACATGTGATTCAGCTCATTTGAAGCCTAGTTTTCAATGACAGCAAGGGCCAGAGGAATGATGAGTGGTGAAGAATCAAGAATTTCACAATGCATATATATATATATTTATATATATATATACACACACTAATATATTTATATATTCATATTCTATATGTTATACATATGTGTATTATTCTGTGTGATTGTGGCAAGTACCATTTATATACTTAATAAATATAGATGTGATGACTGGGGTGAAGAACAGAGTAATAGAAGGCAGAGCCTGTATTATAACCTTCCTTTGTTCCCAGAACTTCATAACCCAGGTATGTAGTAGGTATTAAGACAGTGCATTCAATTGAATGTGTTCACGTCTTTATTAGGAGCAGTTTGGACCTTCAAATTCAGAATTCTTTATTTATGATTCAACCATAGCGGGTGCTATAACCAAGGCAGTGTCTATGTTGATGTCTGCACATACTGTTATCATCCACTTTATCTGTGATCCAGGGGCAATCAGTTCATTTACTAAATAAATATAACTTCATGTGCCAGGCAATAAGGTAAAATAATCACCAAATTTAAGGACAGTTGAAAAGGCAGTATCTATATGCCTTGCCTTTATTTTAGAATTATTAACTTTCAAATAGAATTTTTTTTTCTCTATTCAGTAATGATCATTTAAAAAATTGGACCTGTCAGTTAACAGAAGAGCCAAAAGTGCAGGTGTAGTTAGAGGATTAGTACTGCAGCTTATAGAGAGGTTGGCTGAGAAGACTGTCAGTCATCTATTGAAATGAAAGCTGTCACAGAAAAAGTGATGCTAGTTCTATGAAATTTGATTTTCTGCTATTCTATGAATGCTAAAATTAGCAGATAGAGGAAGGTGCCATTTATTTACATTTATTCAGAGTATTTCTTGTAGAAATATGAGTATGAATTCAGAGTAAAATTATGGAACAAGATTACTCTTACTTTTTGCTGATGTAGTTTATGGCAGTGTGTGAGTTTCAAGGAAGCATTTTTAATTATATCATTGTTTCTAAGCATTTGTGTTTATAAATGAATACATGTAAGACATAATTTGTTTCTTAATTTATGGACTATCTTCAGATTTGCATTCATTTTAAATAGCTGTTTCAATCTTAACCTGAAGATTCTAGCCCAGCTGAAATTATTACTTTTTTTATTTTTATTTTCTTTGAGACAGAGTCTCAGTCTGTCACCCAGGCTGGAATACAATGGCGTGATCTCAGCTCACTGCAATCTCTGCCTCCCAGGTTCAAGCGATTCTCCTACCTCAGCCTCCCCAGTAGCTGGGATTTCAGGCATGTCCTACCATGCCAGGCTAATTTTTCTATTTTTAATAGAGCCGGAGTTTTGCCATGTTGATCTGATGGGTCTCAAACTCCTGACCTCAGGTGATCCAGCTGCCTTAGCCTCCCAAAGTGCTAGGATTACAGGCATAAGCCACCGCAACTGGCCGTCCACCTGAAATTATATGTACTCCATCGGACTAATATTATACCCACTGGCCAGGAATACACATCAGTTTTTTCTTTTCTGGACAATTATTTTTTTTTCTCTTTCATTTGGCAATATTTTAGCATGTGAAAACTGTCTCCTGATCACATACCAGAATTCTTAACAGTACAGATAATCATATATATTAACATCTAAAATATGCACTGATCCTCTACCTAACCATAACAAAATCTGCTTTTTGGACTGTATATTTATTAATTTCAATGTTTTGTTATCCTCCAATAAAAGTATTAAGATAATCCAGGACCTGTTTATTTTAATTAATTTTTCTCCAGTAAAAAATATTGGTTTAATAATGATGGATCCATAGACAAAAATAACAGTCTTCTGTTGTTAGATCTATTATATTTAACCTTATAGATGTTATTAACATAATCAATTAGAGGTCTCAGAATAAATAAAAACATGTAAAAAATTGAAAATTTACTTAGATGTGCTTCATGCTGATTTTCTCCTCACTAATAACTGGAATACATACTGTTAGAGTAAACAATAACATTTTGTAATCACAGTAAATTGACTGATTCACTTCAGCACAAATTTTATTCCAAATAGACATTAGATGCTAAGATCAGATTAAATTTTAGTTGCGAATGGACCACTGTGGGGCCATTTATTGCTACAAATCTGTGTGGATGCAACTTTGAAATGTACCAAGTAGTAATTTAAAAATCCCTCCAGATTGCAATTTCCATAGTACTAATAATCTACTTTTCAGGTCTAGCACAGTTTCAAGCAGGTTGGCTGTATCTCATTACAGTCACTGTAGATAGAAATGTGCGATGGAGTTGTTGATGGTCAAAATACAACATCCTAAATCTTTACTTCTATCATGTGAAGGAAAATTGGCATTCACCAAATACAAGCCTTCCATGAGAGCAGTACGTAACAAGACCCCTGCGCTTTATCATTTTTTTGTCATACCTAGATGCTCTGTAGGATCTTGTCAAGTAACCCCCACCAAAAAAGTGTGTATGAGGAGATAATATGAAGCTAATGGGTATAATTTCACTTATAACACTTAGCTTCTTACACATTTACATTCTTAAGCCTTTTTATTTTGTTTTCTATTTTTGCACTTTTTGTGTAGAGAATTTCTGGATTTATCAGCTAGGAAAAAGAAATGGATATTTTTAATGTCTGGCATTCGTCATAGTTCCTGTCTAGTTTGGTTTCTTTAGCTGCTCAATTCACTCTGGGGAGCAGTTTCTATAGTTAATCAATCATTCATCTATCTATGTATTTCTTGGGTGGCTGTCATCTAAACACCTAAGAAATCAGACCCAGGGAAAACAAAACAGTGAAATAAACTCATCACTTCTCTTTGAAGATCTAGCAATTTTTAAAAAAGAAGACTTTCCTAAATATTAAAATAAACCATATTCAAGACTGTTTCTGTGTGTGCATGTGGTGGATGAATCTGTGCTAGGGATTAAAGAAAATATAAGAGATGTCCAAATAGCTATGTGCAGCTAATTTGCTATGCTTTATTTTCACTCTGAAGCTCTTCTACTGCCAAAAACATTACCTGAATTAAACTTTATTTTTTAATCGGAAGAAAAAAAACCAGACTATTTGTTTTAGTTTATCAGTGATACTTCATTTCTATTCCTTGCTGTGAAACATCAAGCAGAGGCATGAAGGTTCATCATGGCCGTAATTTTGCAGAGGCTGAAGATGTGATTAGGATGATAAAATGCTGTCCTTATTTGGTTTAAGGAACTTATCTTATTATGCAGGAATAAAATATATTTAGAAGAATATGTAAAATGGTCAGTTGTTTTTCTGATAGGTTACGGTAGTGGGATTTTCTTTATAAAAGAAAATAAGAAATAGGTTAATGTTTTGGAAATGACAATGGTTTTAGTGCAATTCTTTTTTTGGTCCTCATGCTAATTAGCTGATTTTATTTTAAAACAACTTTGCTTTAATGGCCTAATTTTTCAATGAAGTAATTAAATGTAATGATATTTAGTGTCCTTTGAAATACTTCAAGTTTAGGATGTATAAATCCTATTCAAGAAAATTGTAAGTGAGAGCGTTTGTATGTGAGGAGGTTGGTTTGTGGAGTGATACCTGCATTAGACCTTTAATACATATTAGTATGTTAGTTACAGTTATTTTAATAGATAACTTTTCATGATCGAAATGAATGATTCTCAAACTAAATACCCATCAATGGTAGGCTGGATAAAGAAAATGTGGTACATATGCACCATGGAATATTATGCAGCCATAAAAACGAACAATATTATGTCCTTTGGAACAAAATGAATGGAGCCAGAGGACATTGCTGTAAGTGAAATAACACATTAACAGAAGAGTGAATAACACACTTTCTCACTTATAAGTGAAAGCTAAACAGTGAGAACACATGAGCATAGAGGGGGAAAAATGGACACCGGATTGGCTGAGGGTGGAGGGTAGCAAAAGGGAGAGAATTTAAAAACTACCTATCAGGTACTATTATTATTAACTGGGTAACAAAATTATCTGCATACTAAACCCCCAAGACAAGCAGTTTACCTATATAGCAAACCTACACATATACTCCTGAACCTAAATTAAATAATGTTTTTTTTTAAAAAACAAAATGAGTGATTATGTGTAATTGAATAAGAAGCAAGGAAGTGTTCCTGCTTAGAATTGCCTATAACCTGGATATTTCCCAGAGTAGACATCTCTAGCATAGCATCCTCACATGTTCTTGCATGGTGCTTCCAGAAAGTAGTGGGTTTCAGAAGGAGTTCAGAAGAAGCAGTAAGGTTAAAGATGATTCCCCCAATTTACAAATCATTTAGAAAGAGTCCTAAAACAAGAAATTTTGTGTCCTGATTTATCATCTATGGTATGATGATACTTAGAGAGCCAAGGAAGAAGGTATCAAAAAGCACTTGGAAATCCATCCTCATAATTGAGAAGAGGCTATTAATATAAATATAAGCTCTTACTTACATTTTCATGAATTTTCTTCAGCTACCTAGACTCATAGCTACTTATTTGTTTTATAGCATTTTTCAAATTATTAAAAAAAAAAAAAAAAAAACAAGCATTCTTGAAACAAAGCTAATTTAACATGTGGATACTGGAATATTAAGTGTGTGTTGTCCTTTAATAATAGTATTTTCTGCTGAAAGAAAACTCTGAGACCTCACCAGTTTCAAAGTTAATGAATATTCTCTTATATTTTCTGACCATTGGAAGTTCCACAGATAACATTAGTGCCTCTAGCACACAGGGCACCCTAGATCGTGGAGGTGGTTAGAAAATTCCCTGCATGGAATAGTTGAGGGCCCAAAAAGAAAGACTGAGCAATGTTATCTTATGTCTTAGGTAGAACATCCAGAAGTGGACTCTCAGAAGAGGATCCTTCCACAAGTGATTCACTGAGGAAGTTTTCACAGGAGAAACTCTTAAAGGAGAGAAAAAGTAGGTCAGGGAAGAGAAAGAAGTCCCACCAGTGTGTAGGTCAGTTGACATGCTGCAGAAGTAGCTTCAGTCTTGTTATAGATTGAATGTTTGTGTCCTCCTGCCAAATTTACATGTTGAAATCTTAATTCCTAAGTTGATGATGTTAGGAGGTGGGGCCTTTGGGCTGTGATTTGGTTATCAATGATGTAGGTCTCATGAATGGGATTAGTGCCCTTGTAAAATAGATCTCGGAGAGCTCCATCTTCCCCTCCACCATGTTAAGACACAGAAGAAGGTGGTGGTCTATTAACCAGGATGTGAGTACTCATCAAACATCAAATTTATTATGACTCCCCAGCCTCTAGAACTGTGAGAAATAAGTGTTTCTTTTATAAACCATCCTACATGTGATATTTCATTATGACAGCCTGAATGGCCTAAGACAAGCCTCTTGTTAGCTATGTCACATGTTATCAAACATGCCTTATGGTTTCTAAGCTTTTTTTCATACTGCAGGTAGCCATTAGCTAAAAGATGCTGCATGGGACACATACTGTTAATTTCTTCTAGCTCCCTACATACTGGCAAAGAGGCTTCTGGAGTTCAGAGGCTTCTTTTAAGAAGAGCTGTAGATATAGGCTGTATTAATCAGAGATCTCCAGAGAAACCGAACCATTAAGGTGTTGTATAGTCTGTTCTCATGCTGCTAATAAAGACATACCCGAGGCTGAGTATAATTTATATATATATATATATATATATATATATATATATATATTTTAAGTCTTAATTAACTCACAGTTCCACATGGCTGGGGTGGCCTCACAATCATGGCAGAAGGTAAAGGAGGAGCAAAGGCGTGTCTTACAAGATGTCGCACAAGAGTGTATGAAGGGAAACTGCCCTTTTATAATACTATCAGTTCTTTTGAGACTTATTCAATATCACAAGAGCAGCATGATAAAAACCTGCTCCCATGATTCAATTACCTCCAACCGGGTCCCTCTCACAACACATAGAGATTATGGGGGCTATCATTCAAGATGAGATTTTGGTGGGGACACAGCAAAGCCATATCGTTCCACCTCATGTCTTTACATTTCCAAACCAATCATGCCTTCCCAACAGGCCCCCAAAGTCTTGACTTATTTCAACATTAACTCAAAAGCCTACAGTCCAAAGTTTCATCTGAGACAAGGCAAGTTCCTTCTTCCCATGAGCCTGTAAAATCAACAGCAAGTTAGTTACTTCCTAGATACAGCGGGGTACAGCTATTGAGTACATACACTCAATCCAAATGAGAGAAATTGGGCAAAACAAAGGGGCCACAGGCCTCATGCAAGTCCAAAATCCAGTGAGGTGGTCAAATCTTAAAGCGCCCAGATAATCTCCTTTGACTCCATGTCTTGCATCCAGGTCACACCGAACCAAGAGGTAGGTTCCCATGATCTTGGGCAGCTCCACCTTTGTGGCTTTGCAGTGCACAACCCCTCTCCCAGAAGCCTTCGCAGGCTGGCTTTGATTGTCTGAGGCTTTTCAGGTGCTTGGTGCAAGCTGTCAGTGGATCTACCATTCTGGGTTCTGAAGGACAGTGGTTCTCTTTTCATAGCTGCACTTGACAGTGCCCCAGTGGGGACTCTTTGTGGGGGCTCCCAGCCCGTGTTTATCTTCTGCACTGCCCTTGCAGAGATTCTCTAAGAGTACACCTCTGCTAGGACATCCAGGCATTTCCATATATCCTCTAAAATCTAGGTGAGGGTTCCCAAACTTCAAATCTTGACTTCTGTGACCCACAGGCCCAATACTACATATAAGCCACAAAGATTTGGAGCTTGCACTCTCTGAAGCAATGGCCTGAGCTGTATGTCCCCCTTTTAGTCACAGCTGGGATATAGGGCACCAACTCCCGAGACTGCACAAGGTAGCAAGGCCCTGGGCCCAGCCCATGAAACCATTTTTTTCCTCCTATGCCTCCTGGCTTGCTATGGGAGGGGCTGCTGTGAAGACCTCTGACATACCCTGGAGACATTTCCCCTATAGTCTTTGCAATTAACTTTGGGTCCTCATTACTTATGCAATTTTCTGCAGCTGGCTTGAATTTCTCCTCAGAAAATGCCTTTTTATTTTCCATTACATTGCCAGACTGAAAATCTTCTAAACTTTTATGCTCTGCATTTCTTTTAAACATAAGGTCCAATTCCAAACCATATCTCTGTAAATGAATAAAACCGAATACTTTTAAGAACACCCACACATCTTGAATGCTTTGCTGCAGAGAAATTTATTCCATCAGATACCCTAAATCGTCTCTCAAGTTCAAAGTTCCACTGATCTCCAGGGCAGGATCCACATTGCCAGTCTCATTGCTAAAGCATAGCAAGAATCACCTTTGCTCCAGTCTCCAATAAGTTCTTCATTTCCATCTGAGACCACCTTAGCCTCTGATTTTTGGTTCAAAACCATTCAACAAGTCTTTAGGCAGCTTCAAACTTTTTCACATCTTCCTGTCTTCTTGTGAGCCCTCCAAACTCTGCTTGTTATCCAGTTCCAAAATTGCTACCATATTTTCAAGTATTCTTGTAGCAGCATCTTCTCTACCAGTACCATTTTACTGTATTAGTCTGCTCTCACACAGCTAATAAAGACATACCTGAGACTGGGTAATGTATAAAGAAAAAGAGGCTTAATGAACTCACAGCTCCACATGGCTGGGGAAGGCCTCAAAATCGTGGCAGAAGGCAAAAGAGGAGCAAAGGCATGTCTTACATGGTGGCAGGCAGGAGAGATTATGCAGGGGAACTGCTCTTTTATAAAACCATCAGTTCTCATGACACTTATTCACTATCACAAGTACAGCATGGGAAAAACCCACCATTATTCACTTATCTTCCGCTGGGTCCCTCCCATGACACGCGGGGATTATGGGAGCTAAAATTCAAGATGAGATTTGGGTGAAGATACAGCCAAACCATATCAGGTGTATCTGGTTTATATACTCCTAATATCTTATATCTAAGATGATATATAAGATACCTAAGATGTCATAAGATAAGAAACATATAAGATATCATATATCTAACATGAGATTTATTATAAGGAATAAGTTTGCAGGATTGTGGAGGATTAGAAGTCCTGCAATGTGTCATCTGCAAGCCAGATATTCAAAAATGTTGGTGGTGTAAGTTCTATTCTCAATCTGAAGACCTGAGACTTAGAAGTGCCAATGGTATAAACCCTACTTTAAGAGCAGGGAAAGAACTGTATCCAACTCAAAGAGGCAAAGAGAGAATTCAACATTTGTCAGCAATTTATTCTACTCAGATCTCCAACAGGTTGGATGTTGTCTACCCATATTGAGGAGGGGAATGTGCTTTACTCAGCCCACCAATTCAAATGTGAATTTCTTTTGGAAAGTTCCTCACAGACACATTCAGAAGCAATGGTTAATTAGATATCTTGGTATTCCATGGCTGAGGCAAACTAACAAGTTAATCAAGGATGCAAGACATTAAAAAGATGTGGAGAAATAGGAACACTTCTACACTGTTGGTGGGAGTGTAAATTAGTTCAACCATTGTGGAAGACAGTGTGACAATTCCTTAAGGATCTAGAAATAGAAATACCATTTGACCCAGCAATCCCATTACTGGGGACATACCCAAATAATTATAAATTATTCTATTATAAAGGCACATGCACACATATGTTCATTGTGGCACTGTTTATAATAGCAAAGACTTGGAACCAACTCAAATGTCCATCAATGATAGACTGGATAAAGAAAATGTGGTACATATACACCAAGGAATACTATGCAACCGTAAAAAATGACGAGTTCATGTCCTTCACAGGGACATGGATTAATCTGGAAACCATCATTCTCAGCAAACTGAAAGAAGAACAGAAAACCAAACCCCACATGTTCGCACTCATAGGCAGGTGTTGAACAATGAGAATACATGGACACAGGGAGGGGAGCATCACACACTGTGGTCAGTAGCAGGGGGCTAGCGGAGGGACATCGGGGGTGGGGAGGGTGGGGAGGGATAACGTGGTGAGAAATACCAGATATAGGTGATGGGGGGATGCAGGCAGCAAACCACGTTGCCATGTCTGTACCTATGCAACAATCCTGCATGTTCTGCACATGTACCCCAGAACCTAAAGTGCAATTAAAAAAAAAGAAAGAAAGAAAGAAAAAAAGTGTGTATGTTGTCTGTGTTTTTGTGAGCCCTTGTGTAAGAGATTGAGAACCATTCAGGAAAATCAGACAGCAAAGAAATGATGGCTATTAGTGCTAGTAAACAACTAAAAAATTTAAACTTTGCAAGGCACATTAATTAGCAAAATAATTATGACGATGACATTTTTATTACACTTTGTACTTTCAAAGCACTCTTCTTCGATTACTAATTGAGCTCTTAGCCCAATGTTATGAAATAGCTAAATAAGCTACTATTCCTCTTTCATAACACATAAGAAGACTGAACACAAAATAAATAAATGAAAAGTTGCGTGA
The DNA here is from genome assembly GCF_048565385.1 of Saimiri boliviensis. Lineage (NCBI taxonomy): Eukaryota > Metazoa > Chordata > Mammalia > Primates > Cebidae > Saimiri > Saimiri boliviensis. The sequence goes on from NC_133453.1 coordinate 113,071,428, forward strand.
ACACCCTTGCAGAGTTAATAGTGGAGCCAGAACCTGTCTTGTCCCTAAACAAATGCTTTCTGTACCACTCACTGCACTTTTCTCTTTCTATTTTTTCCTCATTTTTGTTCCTAATTTTCTCTTTCTTCCCATATTTTTTAAATAAAATAATTTATAATTCCTCATTTAGAGTTTGAGAATAAATCTTGGTAAGATATATTTGCAGTGGTCAAATTAATTTAAAATAAATTACTTTAAAAACAAATCTCTGGCCCATGAACCTATGACAATTTTCAGCGCTAATTTTGAGGTGACCTCTTAGAAATGGCTATTTGGAAAGGTACTAGTGATAGCATCTTCATTAGGGATGTGCTGGAGGGAACCGCAAACCTATTTCACAACCTGCCATTCATGCTTTGCCTTTAAGATGTTCTCATGGCTGAAGAGCCATTAATTGAACGGTTATATAATTACATTATTTTAAATTTGTGCTGTTCAACCATATGCAAGCACATCTATGAAGAAGCTTCTTGATGACTTCCTTCTGTTTATTTTTGACCAGCTTTTTGTTGTGTCAACCCGCCCACGTGACCCAAGTTGAATACCTTGTTCTCTATCATTAATATACCCAGATAATTAGGACCCTGTTGCTGGTTTGTCACATTAGGCAGTAGGGATGGGAACTGTAGGCATGATATGACATTATTCATAAAAGAACACATGCATTTGAGGGCAGGAAAGCTTGTATCAGATAAAAAAAAAAAACCGAGAAAAGTTCATTTAGAGTGAGGTTTTATGCATATCTGGTTCAGAGTCCGGCAGCACTTACTGTTTACTGCAGCAGCTCTGTCAGAGGCTAAAATTACTTTTCCTGTCCTGTTATCATCTCCCCTGTTGTCTTTGGGAAGCTCTTGAGACTCCTTCCTAAATAGGGTCTGAGGTTTAACGTTCTTTCAGTTGTCATCCCTTGTTGCTACATAGGAGCCCTGCTAACGTGGCAGTAAGGTGCAGGGTTAGAGACCGTTCTCTAGTCCTATAATTAGCTCTGAATCTTTTGGTAAGCCTGTGTTCAAGGGCAGTGATTTCTGCAAGTACTTCTTAGACTCCCCTCTACTCCTCTTCACAGGAGACAAGAAGGCGAAAGAGAGCTGGAGTGAGTATTTCTCTTCTCTCAGGCAAGTTAGGCCTGTGTTAGGCTCTGAAAAAAGAGCTTCCCTTGAAGGCAGGGCTTTGATAAGAAGAAAGGTCTTCTCTGGGTATATTTCAAAATTGCTTTTCTCTTCCTGTTGCTGTTGCCGGAAGCAGGAAAGGATTTTCTTGGGATTCTCACTCTGATCACCTGGTAGGGCTGCTGGAGGTAAAACTCACTATACTTGGGCAGGGAGATCCACGAAGGCTGTACTCCCGGAGTTTTAATCTCTCTAACAGGCTCATCTTTAGCAAGTGGTCACCTAATCTTCGTGTCGTCAGCATGCTCCAGGTAGGATGTGATTTCATTTTATCTGTCTGTCTCTCCAGATTCTGGAGTGGTTTTTTGCTCTATAATCTTACTTCTCTGATGATTGTAAGTGAGGGCTGTGTTAAGGAAAACTGAGTCCACAAGGGGCGTGGTTTCAAAAGCAAGAATTTTCCAGCGCCATGCCTCCGCCCACGTCCCTATCCGGGAATGCAAAGTTCTTTGTCTGACTTTCCTGCCTGCGGGATAGGTAGAAATTGCAGGCGTGCCTCTTTATTTAGAAAGCCTGTGAAGGCCGGGCGCGGTGGCTCAAGGCTGTAATCCCAGCACTTTGGGAGGCCGAGGCGGGTGGATCACGAGGTCGAGAGATCGAGACCATCCTGTTCCACATGGTGAAACCCTGTCTCTACTAAAAATACAAAAAATTAGCTGGGCATGGTGGCGCGTGCCTGTAATCCCAGCTACTCAGGAGGCTGAGGCAGGAGAATTGCCTGAACCCAGGAGGCGGAGGTTGCGGTGAGCCGAGATCGCGCCGTTGCACTCCAGCCTGGGTAACAAGAGCGAAACTCCGTCTCAAACAAACAAACAAAACAAAACTAAACAAAAAGCCTGTGAAAAGCTCTGGGAGGAAGGGGCTCTAGTCGGTGACCTAGCAGCGAATCCAGTATCAAAGCCAAAGATCAATCACTCCACGGAAATTTGAAAGAACTCCTCTTAATCGAGGAGAACATAAATGGGGCAGGAATAATTTCAGGTTTAAAATATCCCTTCGCCTTGCCTGTGCGGATTCCTCCCTTGGATCCCCTCGGGAGATTCTCTCTCTCTCTCTCTCTCTCTCTCTCTCTCTCTCTCTCTCTCTCTCTCTCTCTCCCCTCTCTCTCTCTCTTTCTCTGCCTAATAAATCGCTCTCTACTAAACTCTGTGGGTCCGTGATATTTATTCCAATAGTAAGCTCAACCGTGCCTCCAGGTCCCCTTCCCTCATTGCTGGGGCAAGAGAGGCCAAGGATCTGGATACACTGGAACAGTGTGGGAGCTGAACCCCTGCACCGTAGCCCCTGATACATAAGAAGGGTTGTTGATTTTCACTTTTCTTGCTTCGCAGATGAGTCATGTCTTCCAAGGTCTTCGCATTCTGACCAGAAAATACAATGGACAGTTTCCTGTTAATATTTTCTCTATGGTGTTCTTCAGTCTCAGTGAGATATGTCTACGTGTGCAATTGATTGTATTTATTTTGCCTGGGATAATTTTAATATTAATCTCTTTCTTAAATTTGGAAATATCCTCTCTTAACTTCTTATTTTATTTTGTTCTTCTTATTCACTCTTGTAGAGCATTAATTGTGTTAGCCTTGTTTATTCCATGTTTTATGTTAGCCCTTTTTCTTATAATTTCCATCTCTTTATCTGTTGCAATAATTTCCCTGAATCAATTAGTCAATTCTTAAATTCTTTCTTCACCTGAGTGTAATCAGCTGTATCTCATTTTAAGTGACTTGTATATAATTGCTAACTTTTCTTTTCATAATTTTTTAGTTGATTCATTTTCAGTTAAACTTTCTTTATCATACCATCCATTTTTTTCATAAGAGATGCTATTTTTTAACCTATTTAATCATTTTAATCAATGATTTTCTGGGCTTTTCCTGATAGTTTTATTATTTGTCATTCTTGGTGCACTAATTATATTGTTTATTATGCCCACTGATCTTTCAAATAGAATTTTATTTATATTTATAATTGTATTTCTATTGTAAGCTTATCTTCACCTAAGTTTTATCTTTTTTTTTTTTTTTTTTTTTTTTTTTTTTTTTTTTTCATCTTGCAAGGCTCGGAGTATAAAAAGTTTATTATAAAGTAGTTTGAAGTTTATTCCTACAAGCTTCCAAAAGTTTTAATGACCCAGGATCACATTTCATTTAACTTTGAGGCTTGGGAATCATGCACAATAAATTTATTTTAAAACCGAGTTGCAAACTTTGATAAAGAAGTGCTTGAGGGCCGGGCGCGGTGGCTCACGCCTATAATCCCAGCACTTTGGGAGGCCGAGGCGGGTGGATCAAGAGATCGAGACCATCCTGGTCAACATGGTGAAACCCCGTCTCTACTGAAAATACAAAAATTAGTTGGGCATGGTGGCATGTGCCTGTAATCCCAGCTACTCAGGATGCTGAGGCAGGAGAATTGCCTGAGCCCAGGAGGCAGAGGTTGCGGTGAGCCGAGATCGCTCCATTGCACTCCAGCCTGGGTAACAAGAGCGAAACTCCATCTCAAAAAAAAAAAAAAAAAAGAAAAAAGAAAAAAGAAAGAAAGAAATACTTGAGCTTTCAGTTTTTGATTAGTAACATTTTATTTTGCTACACTAAGCTCTAGAAAAATGTCAATATAGCTCATTTCTGTAGCACTGAGTTGAAACGTTTCTATTCTACTTTTCGAGTAGACTTTCGAATAGACTTTTGAAGCTCCAGATTCTAAGATAACTGAGGTGTAACCTCCTCATGTCAGGGAACACGCTATAGAGTCTCTTGACGTGATATTTGGACTCATCTCTTTCTCTGGCATTAATATGCAGTCTGAGAACACAGTGGGCCTGGACAAGAACATGTGGCACCTACTTCTTTAGATATTAGTTTCCTGCCTATCTTTCAAGCTCAGCAATGTAATATTTTTCATTGTAATTTATTCAGCATTTCAATGTGATGGAGTTGGAACAACAGCTGTGTGCACTCAGTCTGTCATGTGGCCCAGGACGTGACTCAATTTTATACACTATGTCAGTGGGACTGTATCTCTAAAAAGCCATTCTTTTAATTCTATCAGGCTGTTGTTCTTAGCAAAGAGTCATGGCGAAGTAGAAAGAGCAAAGCGTCTGAAGTAAAGCACTTCTGGTTCAATTCTCACTTATGAATTTGTGACCTTAGGGAAACAATTTAAACCTTCTGAGTTTGATTAAAATGGCAACATGGAATACTACCTTTATTTTATGGTGTCTGTAATCATCTAAAAGAAACAAGGGAAACCCTGGATTCCTAGCATTCATTAAACAAAGACAGAAGTATCCATGAAACATGTATATTGGACCAGTTACCTAATTTTGGTCCACAGTGCAAAATAAAAATGTGAGACTTCTTATTGAAAATTATTAAGAGTTTAAGGAAAGCGATGGCAAAACATTAGACCAAGCATTACACCCTTCCAATCCTGGGGCCCTGTATTCCTCCTGCACAAAGATGATGCCCATGAAAACACACGTAATAAAATATGTGAAGAGCTTCCAAATTTAGTGTTAAACAAAGGACAGAAAAACTTTGTGAGAAGAACCCACAGCATAAGATCACAGGTGACGCAGACAGAACACAGATTTCTAAAGTAAACAACGCATTCTGAGTGATAGAGGGGAATACTAGCAAATTCACAGGGAAATTCTTCCAAGGAGTATCTTGCCATGGTAAAAAGCACACGGACCTCAGACTTAGACAGACTAGGTTTGCATCTCTGCACTACCCCTACCAGTTCTATGAACTTGGTCACATTACATAACCACTCTGTTCTTTAGTTTTCACTATTTGTAAAATAAAGAAAATCACATAACTTTTGTCATAATGATGCTAGGATGATTAGATGAAAGTCCTTAGAAGAGTGAGAAGCACATATGAAAGATTTAGCAATTTTTTTTCTGGCAGAGATAATTTTAACACTGTTTAATTTACTGGAAAATATAGAAAAAAAAAATCTTCCAAGAAACTTTGTGAAAATCTAAAAAAAAAAAAAACATAAATAGAACCATATTTTTTTACTGAAATATATTCCAAATACGTAGAATGGCTATGTGTAAAAAAACTGTAAGACATTTTAGATAGAAACAATCTGAGTTGTTGTTTTCTATAAATGTAGCATTTAGAAGACCTTTCTAAGTGGGCCATAAAACCTGTCAATGAAGATAACAAAATATACTGTACAATTTTTTAAAGTTGTGTGCATGGTATGATCACCACAAAAAAAAAAAAAAAATCAAACAGATATAGATCAAACTGGCTAAGAATACTGGCAACGTTTTACAAAGAACAAAATTGATATAATAAAATAATATATACTTAAAGAATTTATTACTTTCTTAAAGAAGAATATTGATATTCTTTCAGGGTATGAGCCCCATGCTAATTTTCTTATTGTATACTTTATATTTTTGCATATTTTATATTGGATGCAAAATAAAATTACAAATACTGTTTTTCCTGTTACATGGGCAAAAAAGTGTTAATGCAATATGTAGACAAGAATAAAAGGAAACAGGAATTCATAAATATGCTTTAAAAAGCATAAGTGTATATTGAGGTAAATTTTACAGCTATCAGAATTTAAGACACTATTTAATCCAACAATTCAACTATATTTTCTACATACATACTATAAAATTTGTAATGGCTTATAAACAAATGTTCTTTTAGCAGTTTCTGTTCTAGCTAAAGATGAAAATTCCTTAAATTCCCATCAGTATAGGTCTGATTAAAAAGATTATTGTTTCATATTATGGAATATTAGTCATTAAAAGAAATGTGGTATTTATTTTAGCCATTGTGGAAAGTAAACAAAATGAAAAAGATTAATCTATCTCTATTATTATTTAATATTTGATTGAAACTATTAGACAAAACAATTAGACCAGAGAAAACAATTAGACAATAAAATGTGAAAAGAAGAAATAAGATGGTTTCTATTTGCAAATGATATCAATGATGAAATAAATAATTTAACATAATTTAAAATTAACCTATACAATCAATAGCATTCATGTAAATAATTGCTTAAAATAAAATAAAACTTTAAGTCATACTTAAAATAGCTACATAAAAATATATAATACTGAGGGATGAATTAAATGAGAGTTTTTGGGAAAACTAAAAAAACATTACTTATCAAAAGACACAAAATGAAACTTGAACAAATGGAAAGATATTATTTTAGCCTTTGATATAATAAGTGAATATAAATATGCCATTTTTCTCAAAATTTGAAAAAATAATTTTTTAATAAGGCTTTTGTTTGTTTCTGGAGACAGATTGATTCTACTGCTCATTTGGGAAAAAAAAAAAAAATTAAATATAACTTGCAAATCCCTGAAAATAGAATGGATCTGCCAAGCAGTAAATAAATAAGCTTGTTACAGAATTTCTAAAATTACACTAGATGGTACTGGCACATGGAAAGAGAGAGAAAATTGACTGCTGAAACAAAATAGAAAATCTAGAATTAGAAAGCAAAATCTTCAAAGTACTGGGGTAAAGAAGGGCATTTAGTAAATAGTAATATTTACTGAAAAGTTTGGGTAATCTTTAAAAAAAAAAGTAATATTGAATCCATACCTCACATCATGCATCATAATAAAGCCCAAATACGTGAGATATGGGCTGGGCGCCATGGCTCATGCCTGTAATCTCAGCACCTTGGGAGGCTGAGGCAGGCAGTTGATTTGAGGTCACGAGTTCAAGACCAGCCTTACCAACAAGGTGAAACCTTGTCTTTACCAAAAATACAAAAATTAGCTGGATACAGTGGTGTGTGCCTGTAGTCCCAGCTAGCTACTCAGGAGGCTGAGACAAGAGAAACACTTGAACCCAGGAGCTGGAGGTTGCAGCGAGCCGAGATCATGCCACTGCACTTCAGCCTGGGGAACAGAGTGAGACTCCGCCAAAAAAAAAAAAAAAAAAAAAAAAAAAGCGGGGCGGGGGGAATATAAATGTAGAAACAAACAAACAAAAACACTATGAATAATAAAAAAAGATGAATTCATTCATTCATTACTTGGGTGTAGGTGTTTTTAAACTATGACCCAAAATTCAATAGCAAAAAAAAATTAATAAATCAAGTAGACTTTGAATGCATTAAAATAGAACATTAAGCAAATATATACATATATATAAGGAAAAGCTGGAAATATTTGTAACATGTGTATTACAGATAGGAGACTAATGTCTTAACATGTAATGATTTTTTAGTCATCCAAAGAAAAAGTCCAACTATCCAACAGAAAAAATTGGTAAAGAGACAATCCCTCAAAAAAAAAAAAAAAAAAGAAAAGAAAAAAAGGAATATAACGAACCTTAAATGGAAGGTCGTTCAACTCTTCATAACAAAATACGCAAACTAAAACTACAGTGAGATACCCTTTTTCAATTATTAAAACCTTTACCACACACTCTTTTGGCAAATCTGTATGGAAACAAGCACTATTCTGCATTGCTGGTGAATCTGTAAGGTGTTACAATATACTTAGAGAGAACTGGCAAAATCTAACAACTACTGCACCTGCGAAGGAAACTTTTGCCCAACATTACTAATTTCTTGGAATTTATCATAAGTATACATCCACATATACAAAAAATAGACAAAATATTGAAAACAACATACATAACTATGTAGAAGAAATTGGCTGAATAAAGTATGGTGCATTCATATAATGAACACTACACAAATGTAAAAACAGAATATTTGTGTAATAGAAATGTAATTTTCAGAATATGTTAGATTTAAAAATAAGGTATAAATAAAATATCATATGTAGCTTATCAACTTTTGTAATAAAGGTGGGAAAAATTATACATATTTTCCCAAAAGAAAACACAAGAAAGATAAACCAGAAATGGATGGTTTGGTTATTTACAGTGGGAAATGGGATAGAAAAGGTATGAAATATCTTTAAGAATACATTTTAGATAATTATTACTGTTAAACCATGATCAAGTTTTACATCTTCAGAAGATAACATTAAATCAAGAAAGATTGCTTAGTAACATAACACACATATAAAATATAATTATAATTTATGGAATTATCAAAATTACTGCTTACAAAAAAATCAAGCCAAGTAATTTGTACATAAATTCTGAATCTATTCTAAATTAATATAGAGTTCCCAATTTTCAAAGATGCACAAATAAATCTTGAACTATATTTAGTAAGTTTCTGGTACATTGTGGTCCTGGTGTAATAGTTTCAACAAATTCTATACTTACTGATCACTCAAGTAAACACATTGACATTGGTAGGAATAAGATTCTTATGAAAGATGAAAAATACAAATATCTAATTTGGGAAGTCTAAAAGGTGAAAAGAGATTTTGGCTGAAGTAAGAAATATTAGTATAACTCATTTTTTAATGTTATGTCACATAACTTTTGTGTATTTAATTCACTTTTTAAAAAAATAATTTCAGCTTTTATTTTAGGGTAAGGGATGCATGTGCAGGTTTTTTACTTGGTATATTGTAGCACTGAGGTTTGGAGTAGGAATGATCTCATTACCCAGATGATAAATAGAGTACCCAATCAGTAGTTTGTCAGCCCTTATCCTCCTCCCTCTCTGCCCCCTTTTAAAGTACCCAGCGTTTATTGTTCCCATGTACACGTGTGCCAAATGTTTAGGTGTCACTTATAAGCAAAAAGATGTGATATTTGGTTTTCTGTTCTTGCATTAATTTGCTTAAGGTAAGGGCCTCCAGCTCCATCTAAGTTGCTGCAAAGGGCATGATTTTATTATTTTTGATGGCTGCATAACATGTCATGGTAAACATATATATAATTTATTTTATACAGTTCACCACTAATGGACACCTAGGTTGATTCCGTGTCTTTCTTATTGTGAATAGAGCTATGATGAACATATAAGTTCATGTGTTTTTTTGATAAAACGATTTATTTTCCTTTAGCTATAGGTATATGAGATTGCTGAGTCAAATGATAATTCTGTTTTAAGTTCTTTCAGATATCTCCAAACAGTGGCTGATCTTATACACATTCCCACTAACAGTATAAAAGCGTTCCCTTTTCTCTGCAGCTTCACCAGAACTGTTCTGTTGACTTTTTTATAATAGCCATTCTGACTGATGTGAGAGGTTATCTCATTATGGTTTTGATTTGCCTCTCTCTGATGATTAGTGATGATGAACATTTTTTTTTTTTTCAGGTCTTTGTTGGCTGCCTGTAAATCTTCTTTGGAAAAATGTCATATGTGTGCTTTCCTTACTTTTTTTAAATGGGACTTTGTTTTTTGTTTCTTCAATTGTTTAAGTTCTTCATGGATTATAGATGTTAGATCTTTGTCAAACACATGGTTTGTAAAGATTTTGTCCCATTCTGTATGTTGTTTGTTTACTCTGTTGATTGTTTATTTTGTTGTGTAGTAGCTCTTAACTTACCTACGTCCCAGTTGCCAATTTTTCTTTTTGTTTCAGTTGCTTTTGAAGACTTAGTCACAAATTCTTTGAGAAAGGTGATATCCAGGATGTTATTTCCCAGGCTTTCTTCTAGCAATGTTATAGTTTTAGGTCTTACACTGAAATATTTAATGCACCTTGAGTTTATTTTTTATGTGTGGTCAAATGTTGGGGACTAGTTTCATTCCTCTCTATATGACTAGCCAATTATATCAGCATCATTTATTAATTACTTTCCCTATTGCTGATTTTTGTTGACTTTGTTGATGGACAGAGGGTATAAGTGTGGGATTTTATTTCTGGGTTCTCTTTTCCATTCCATTGGTAGATGTGTCTGTTTTTAAATTTAGCTTTCATATATTTTATTTTATTTTACCAGCATCATGCTGTTTTGGTTACTGTAACTTTCTAGTATAGTCTGAAACTGGGCTCTTTTTAGTTCTATATTCATTTTAGAACAGATTTTTCTAATTCTGTGCAAAACTGCATCAGTACTTTGATAGGAAAAACATCAAGTCTTTAGATTATATTAGGTAGTATGGTGATTTTAATGATATTGATTCTTCAAATCCATGCTCGTAGAATAATTTTCTATTTGTTTGTGTCATCTATGATTTATTTGAGCATTGTTTCATAGTTTTCCTTGTAGAGATAATTTACCTCCTTGCTTACATGTAATCCTAGATATTTTAATTTTTGTGGCTATTCTAAATGGAATTGTGTTCTTAATTTGGCTCTAAGTTTAAATGTTAATGTTGTATAGAAGTACTATTGATCTTGTACATTGATTTTGTGTTCTGAAACCTTACTAAAGTAGTTTACTAGTTCCAGGAGTCTTTTGGTGGAGCCTTTATGTTTTTCTGTGTTTAGAAGTACATCAGTCTGTGAAGGGAGATAATTTGCCTTATTTTCCTATATGGATGCCTTTTATTTATTTCTCTTGCCTGATTGCTCCTGCAAGGACTTTCAGTACTATGTTGAATAGGAATGGTGAGAATGGGCATCCTTGTCTTCTTCCAGTTCTCAAGGCGAATGCGTTCAGCTTTTGCACTTTCTATATGATGCTGGCTCTAGGTTTGTCACAGATTACCCTTATTATTTTGAGATATGTTCCTTTGATGCTTAGTGTGTTGAAGGATATTTAACATAAAGAGATGTTGAATTTTAGTTAAAGCCTTTTATGTATCTATTGATATTATCATGTGGTTTTTGTTTAGGTCTATTTATGTGATGAATCATATTTATTGATTTGTGTATATTGAAGCAATCTGGCATTCCAGGAATAAAGCCTACTTAATCATGTTAAATGAAGTTTTTGATGAGCTTTTGGATTTAGTTTGCTAGTCATTTGTTGAGGACTTTAGTCCCTACGTTCATCAGAGATATTGGCCTGTAGTCTTTGCAAATTTTGGTATCAGAGTGTTGCTCACTTTGTAAAATGAGAAAGAGAGGAGTCTCTTCTCCCCAGTTTTGTGGAATAGCTTCAAGAGGATTGCAAACAATTTTTTTTTTTTTTTTTTTTTTTTTTTTTTTTTTTTTTTTTTTTTGTATATCTGGTAGAATTTGGCTACTAATTCATCTGAGACCTTTTTTGCTGGTATGGTGTTGTTTTTTGTTGTTGTTGCTTTTTTACTGATTCAATTTTAGAGCTTGATATTGATGTATATAGGGTTTCAAGTACATCTGGATTCAGTCTTGGGAAGTGGTGTGTTTCCAGGAATTTAACCATTTCCTCTAAATTTTCTAGTTTGCATGCATACAGGTTTTCATAATAGTTTCTGAAGATTATTTGCATTTACAGTTGCACATTACAACTGACAGATCAGTTGTAATGTTACCTTTGTTATTTCTGATTATGCCCATTTGAATATTTCCTCTTTTTTCTTTGTTAATCTAACTAATGATCTATTGCTCTTATTTATCCTTTCAAAGAACCAACTTTTGATTTCATTAAACCTCTTCATAAGATTTTTGGGTCTCAATTTCTTCAGTTCTGCACTTACTTTATGGTTTCCTTTCTTCTGCTAGTTTTGGGGTCAGTTTTATTTTTCTAATTCTACTAAGTGTGATGTTATATTGTTAATTTGAGATATTTCTATCTTTTTGATGTAGATGTTTAGCACTATGAACTTTCCACTTAACATTGCTGTTACTGCATTCCAGAATCTTTATTATGTTTGTATTATTATTAATTTGAAATTTCTTTTTATGTATTTGCCCTAGTTTTGTTGTTTACTGGGTATTATGCTTGTTACCTGAGTGATAAAATAATCTGTATACCAAACGCCTGTAGCATAAAATTTACCTATATATTAAAAAAAACCCTGCATATATGCCCCTGAACCTAAAAGTGAAAAAAAAAAAGTCATTCAGTAACAACTTGTTTAATTTCCACATAATTTTGTGGTTTTGAGAAATCAACACCAAGAACTTTTTTATTGAATTTATTAAGCCTTGCTTTATGGCTGAGCAAATGGTCAATCTTAGAGTACATTCTGTGTACAGATGAGAATGTATGTTCTGTGGCTGATGAGGAAAGTACTCTGTAGAATCCTATTAGGTCCAATTGGTCATGTGTCAAAATTATGTCCAGAATTTATTTGTTAATTTTCTGCCTCAGTGATCTGACACTGTCAGTGGGGTGTTGAAGTCTTTGCCCACAACTACTGTGTGGCTGTTTATGTCTTTTTGCAGGTCTGGAAGTATTTTTTGTTGTTGTTGTTATGAATCTGGAGCTCCAATGTTGGATACATAAATATTTAGAATAGTTATACTATGTCTTCTTGTTTAATTGAACTCTTTATCATTATGCAATGCCCTTCATTGTCTTTTTAATTTTATTTATTTTTTTAATGTTGTTGGCTTAAAGTCTGTTTAATCTGATATAAAAATTACAACCCCTGCTCTTTTTTGGCTTTCCGTTAGCATAACAGAATTTTATCCAACCTTTTACTTTGAGCTTATAGCCATCATTATGTGTGAGATGAGTCCTTTCAGCACAACAGATGGATCTTCTTTTTTTAAAATCTGACTTGCCATTTTATGCCTTTTAAGTGGAGTATTTAGACCATTTATACTCAAAGATAATATTGATATGTGATTTTTTGATCCTACTATTATGTTGTTAGCTCATTGCTTTGTAGTTTGTATTGCATAGTGCTTTATAGGGCCTGTGAACCACATGCTAGTGGATGAAGTGTGTTTTGTGGTAGCAGGTATCATCCTGTTATTGCCACACTTAGACTTCCCTTATGGATCTCTTGTAAGGTTGGTTTAGTGGCAGCACTTCCTTTAGTGATTGCTTGTGTGGAAAAGGTTTTATATCTCCTTCCTTTATGAAGCTCTGTTCGGTAGAATATGAAATTCTTAGTTGAAATTTCTTTTCTTTCAGAATTCTGAAAATAAAACCCCAAACTCCCTGGCTTGTAAAGCTTTTGCTGGGAAGTCCACTGTAAGCCTGAAGGGGCTCTCTTTGTATGTGATTTGACCAATTTCTATGACTTACTTAAGTTTTTTTCTTTTGCATTGACCTTGGACATTCTGGTGACTAAATGCCTTGGTGATGTACATTTTGAATAGTATCTTATGGGTGTTTTCTGGATTTCTTGTATTTGCATGTCTACCTCTCTAGCAAGATAAGAAAAATGTTTTAGAAAATTTTGGCTGGGTGCGGTCGCTCACACTTGTAATCCCAACACTTTGGGAGGTGGAGGTGGGTAGATCATGAGGTCAGGGGTTCGAGACCAGCCAGACCAACATGGTGAAACTCTGTCTCAACTAAAAATACAAAAATTAGCTGGGTGTGATGGCAGACACCTGTAGTCCCAGCTACTTGGGAGGCTGAGGCAGGAGAATCACTTGAACCCTGGAGGCAGAGGTTTCAGTGAGCAGAGGTTGTGTCATTGCACTTAAGCCTGATTGACAGAGTGAGACTCCATCTCAAAAAAAAAAAAAAAAAAAAGTAAAATTTGTAGTTTCATCCATGTCTCTGCTAAGGACATGAACTCATCATTAGAAACCATCATTCTCAGCAAACTGACACAAGAACAGAAAACCAAACACTACATGTTTTCACTCATAAGCTGGTGATGAACAATGAGAACACATGGGCACAGGGAAGGGAACAACACCCACTGGTCTAGGTGTGGGGGTGGAGGGGAGGGGAGGACAGCGGGAGGCTGGGAGGATGGGGAGGGATAACACCAGAGGAGAAATGCCTGATGTAGGCGATGGGGGGCAGGGAGGGTAGGGAATGGAGACAGCAAACCACCATGGCATGTATGTACCTATGCAACGATCCTGCAGGATGCAGGATGTGCACATATACCCCAGAGCCCAAAGTACAATAAAAAAAGAAATATGTTTTCAGGTTATTTACTTTTTCTTCTTCTCTCTCAGGAATGCCAGTTATTTATAAGTTTGTTTGCCTTAGGTAATCCCATATTTCTTGAAGACTGTTTATTTTTAAAAATTATTGTGTTTTTTATTTTTGTCAGACTGTTTCAATTCAAAAAACTAGTCTTCAAGCTCCAAAATTCCTTTTTCTGCTTGATCTACTTTACGATAAAGATTCAATTATATTTTGAAATTTCTTAAGTGAGGCTTTCAATTGCAGAAGCTCTGACTGAATTTTGAAAGGTTTATCTCTTTTTTCATTTACTGGATTGCTTTCGAAGTTTCTTTGTGTTGATTTTCAGTCTAGTCTTGGATCTTGCTGAGCTTCCTTGCAACCCATGCTTCACGTTATTTGTCTATCATTTCTGTTTCCATTTTGGTTGGGGGCCATTGCTGGAGAGCTAGTGCCATCCTTTGGTGCTGTTACAACGTTGTGTTTGCTTTGTTTTATTTTGTTTTACCATGGGGCCAGAATTATTGTGCTGATTCATTCTCATCTGTAGACACTGGCACTTTAATTTTTGTAATTATTTTTGTGTGGATAATTTTTTTCTTTATTTCTCTATAAGATTATGTTTTTTCTTTTCATTTCCCCCTCTCCCTAGGAGCTGTGACTGTAGACAATGCTGACTAGGGCCTTTGGGATCTGATTCTACCCTTCTGTTGGCAGATTTTATATTGAGCTGTGCAGTTCTACCTACAGGCCAGTAGATGATGCTTATTGGTAAGAAGATGACTGTGACCAATGTGGCTGTATGTGTACTTGATCCTTGTTTACCAGAAGATCCCTGTTGCCTCAGGCTGTGAGGTACTCTGTCAAGTGCATAATGGTCTGAGCTCCCTGCTCAGTCCGGAGGTGGGGCATGATAAGTGATATGGTTTGGCTGTGTCTCCACCCAAATCTCATGTTGAATTGTAGCTCCCACAATTCCCATGTATCGTGGGAGGTAATCGGATCATGAGGGCAGATCTTTCTTGTGCTGTTCTCATTATAGTGAATAAGTCTCATGAGATCTAATGGTTTTATAAAGAGGAGCTTCCCTATACAAGTTCTCTTTCTTTGCCTGCTGCCATGCATGTAAGATGTGACTTTTCTCCTCCTTGCCTTCCACCATGATTGTGAGGACTCCCTAGCCATGTGGAACTCTGAGTCAATTAAACCTCTGTCCTTTCTAAATTACCCAGTCTCAGGTACGTCCTTATCAGCAGTGTGAAAACGGACCAACACAATAGGCATGGTCAGACTAGGAAGGCCCACTTACAGGTCCCCTGATGGCAGGCACGAGCACCAGCACCAAGGGAAAACACACCGAGCAGCCAGCAAGCACCTAGATGTGGCTTATCTCCTTGGACTCACATTGTCTTCTCTGTTTGTAGAGCTGGCATACCTCCTTGGCCTCACATTCTCTTCACAGAGAGTGGGAGAGGCCTCGACTCCTAATGCAGGTGAGTAGCTACTCCAAGTGTCTGAGTATCTGTTTGGGTATGGATCAGAGAGGTCTATGCTGTACCACAATCTATGCTCAGAAAGGGTGGGGCCTGTCAGGTTGCTGATTCAGGCAAGTGGTTGCTCCAATGCAGGTTGGTATCAGTCTGTTGAGATTATGAATAGGACATAATACAGTACAACAAAAATGAAATACAGGCAGTTATTTTCAATGGTTGTCCAATAAAAGGGATTGCTTTAAGTTGTACTACATTGTGATAGACCTTTGGAGAAACAAGAGGAAAATAATAAAAGAATGAGAAATGAAGTTAATTGAAATACATCTCACATTAAGATGAACTGATTTAAATCATACAAGTAATAGAAAAGCAATTTTAAACAAGGAAGAATTTATAGAATAACATATTTGTTAACCCAGCCTGAGGAATTTAATAAAAGATGGACTTTCCAATAAAGACATAGCCAAGGGAAACTTGAATATTAAAAAAGGTTTTAATGTATGGGTATATATGAGTCTATAAAGTTCGATTTTTCTAAATATCAAAATAAATACCATTAAACAAAACAAAATAATAACTTAAAAGGTGGAGAAAGGGAAAAATTTCTATTTATGTCTGGGACATTTCATTTTTTTCTTATTTTAGATGTCAGAACTTCAGGTTCTCAGGTCTTAGGATTCTGGAACTTACACCAGTGAACCACCCAGGTTCTCAGGCCTTTGTCCTTCAACTGAATCAAAAAATAAGAAATTAAAGCATTAGGCAGACATTTTTGACAATTACCAACAAAGCACTGTGTGATATGCCTTTGTCTGGATACACCGTACATTATTTATCCATTTATCTACTAAAAGACATACTGGTGGCTTCTAGGTTTTAGCTATTATCAACAAAGCTGCTATAAATATTTATGTGCAGGTTTTTTTTGTGGACATAAGTTTTCAAATCTTTTAGGTAAATGCCAACAGCACAATTGCTGAATCACATAATAAATGCACGTTTGGTTTTGTAAGAAACTGCCAAATGGTTCTCCCATATTGCATTCTCAGGAGTAATGAATGAGAGTTGCTGTTGCACATCTTCATCAGCATTTGGTGGCATTCTGGATTTTGGCCATCCTAAAAAGCGTATAGTGACAACCTTTTTGGTTTTGAATGTTACTGTCCAGCTATTTCTTAAAATATCCCTCAGTTTGGTTTTCTCTGAGCTATCGTCAAAATTAATTGTGATTAAAAGTTTTAGAGAACTCTACAATGTGAAGTACCCTTTCATTGCATCAAACGGGGGGTATGTAGTATCAATATGAGTTATTGTTGGTGATGCTTATGTTGATTATTTAGTTAAGGTGGTGTCTTCCAAGTTTCTATACTGAAAGTTATTCTTCTCTTTCCATAATCTATTGATGAGAAATAAGAAATCAAGTACAACCCACACTCAAGGGGAGAGGCATTAATTTCCAACTCCTAGAGGGAAAATTAACCAACAATTTGTGCACATGTGTTAAAACCACCACATTAATTAATAAATAATCTGGGGGGGGTGTTAATTTCAGTCTATACAATGGCCTTTTTCTTTGTAAAGTCTCTCACATTTATGGCTTTCATCAATGCCTTGTGCCGGCTAGAGTTACTACAGTTACATACTCATGGTGATTTTCTATATTCCTAATTCCTTCTATATGTGTAAATTGGGTGTGAGCAATAGATGTCTCTTCTCCCAGATGTAGATACTTATCTATATGTATTACCTACCTGTATGTATGATGAAATAAACTGGAGTGTAGAATGATATCTCTGACTCTAATGTCTTACCACAGTGTTTACAGTGTTTATTCTAGCTTCCACTCCCATGCCTTTTTACAACTTTTTTAGTAAGAAACCTGGCTCCCATTGTCTGTAATTTATTTGCTTATTTGTTCAACTCTAGTACACATGCAAACCATTTTTCAAAATTGCAAACCCATATTCCTGTGAGAAGCAAAGGTATTGACTTAAGTAGAGGATTTATTTTTATCTTTAACCTCATACAATGTTGTTAATACACTCTTTCCAAAGTTATAAGGTCAGCTCCTTTTTATTACTTTCTGTTGCTTATGGTTTTACCTTTACAGAATGCCAGATAAAGGAATCACACAGTCAATAGATTTTGTGGCCTTGTTCTTTCACTTATCTAGATGCCTTTATGATCCATCCATGTTAATGCATAAATCGATAAGGAGATCTTTTTTATTGCCTAGTGATGTTTCATTGTATGGATGTACCACAGCTTATACAATCAGCTGTTGGAGGACATTTAGGTTATTCCTAGTTTTGGGTCATTAAAATTAAAGCTTCTATAAATACTCTCATACAGTTTTTGGTGTGCATATATTTTCTAGTTGACTTGGATGAAAATCTGGAGGTGGAAGTACTCAGGCTTATGGTAAGCATACATTTCTGTGTGTGTTGTGTGTCTCTGTGTATGTGTGTTTAAGATTCCTTCAGAAAAAGTCGCCAAATTATTTTCTAAATTGACAGTGGCATTTTTAATGAAACAAGAAATAAGTGAGAATTTGTGTTGCTCTATAATCTCACCAATATTTTATACGGTCGGTATTTTATTGTTTGTTATTGTTTTCCTTTTTTTGTCATTTTAATAAGGTTTATATAGTATGTTCCTGTGATTTGATTGTGTATTTTCTTAATGACTGATGCTGAGCATAATTTCCAATACTTATTTTCTACATAAACATCGTTGTTGGTGAAATGTCTCTTCAGATAGTCTATCCATTTATAATTTTGCTATTTTGTTACTGTTGGGGTTTGAGTTTTGTTTTTCTTAATATTCTAGATATGTGTTTTGTAAGACATAATTTGCAACTATTTTTCCCAGTATATGACCTATTTTTCATTGTAACACTTTCTTTTAAAGAGTATAAGCACTAAAATTTAATGTTTTAAATTCGATAAAATTATTTTATACAAAAAAAGCTCTTAAATTAGAAAACTTTTTCTTATGGATAATGCTTTTGAAGTAATAACTTGTCAAATTCAAGATCAAATGGACCATCTCTTAAAATTTCCTATAAAATATTTATAGTTGTATATTTTATACTTATGTTTATGATCAATTATGAGTTTAGTATGAAGTATGAGGTTTAAGTCAAGGATGTTTGATTTTCACTTTACATTTTCTTATTTATTACACATAACTGTCTGATTTTTAGTACAGTTATTCCATCTCTTCTTTGTAAAATTGTCTTTGCATCTTTGTCATAAATCTGTTCATTCTATGTGCTTGGGTGTATTTCTGGGGACTTTATTTTAGTTCCTTTTGATTTATGGGTCTATCTATTCACCAATACTATAGACTTGATTATAGTAACTTTATGTGAAGACCTGCAGAAGGACAGTGAGTGTCCTGAAAATTATTTTGTGTGTGTGTGTAGAATTATTTTTCCTATTTTAATTTTTTTACCTTCCCAGGAAGAATAGACTTTAGAATTAGTTGTTAATGTCCTCAAAAATATTGCAGCAATTTTGAACAGGTTTTCATTAATCCCCTGGATCACACTGGAGATAATTGACATTTTAATATTCTTCTATTTTTCTTAAATAAATTCTCTAAATTATCTTTAAGTTATTTTTAAATATTGTATAAAGACTTACATACTTTTTCTTACAAGATTGGTAGAATGAATAAGTCAAAACATCTGGGCTTGGGAAAATTTTTAACTAAAAATTCAATTTCATTAATAATTATGGGACAACTCAGGTCATCTATTTCTTTGTTGTTAAGTTTTCTTAGGGAGAGAGAGGAACAAGATGGTGGAATAAAGGGATCCACTTTCTTTTTTTCTTCCTGCAGGGACATCAATTTATCAACTATCTACACAGAAAAGACATCTTCATAAGATCCAAAGATCAGGTGAGCCCTCATAGTACCTGGTTTTAACTACGTATCACTGAAAAAGGAACTGAAGAGATAGAAAAGAGCAGTCTTGAATGGTGGATGCCACCTCTCCCTCACACCCTGGAAGCAGAAGCATGGTACAGAGAGTATGTCTCTGGGTGGCAGGGAGGGAGAACATAGCAATTGTGAGGCAGTGCTATTCTGTTAGAGCAGAAAGGAAAACAGAACCAAACTCAGCTAATGCATGTCCACAAATAGAGCATTTAAACCAACCCTAGCCAAAGGGGAATTACCAATCCCAGCAGTCTGGACGCGAGTTCTGGAGAACCTCGCAACCAAGGGCCAAAGTGCTCTGGGTCTCTAAGTAAACTTGAAAGGCAGTCTAGGCCATAAGGACTTATGTGAGTCTTAGGGCTGAAATGAGCCCAGAGACAGTGAACTGGGTGCAGGTTGCAGGGAAGAGGGGGCATGTGACTTACTGAGACATCAGCTAGGGCAGCTAAGAGAGTGCTCGCATCCCTCCAACCCTAACCCAGAACTATACAGCTCATGGCTCCAAGGAGAGACCCCTTCTTTCTGCTTGAGAAAAAGAGAGAGAAGAGTGAGGAGGACTTGTCTTGCATCTTGAATACCAGGTAGGCCACAGTAGGATAGGGGACTGGTCAGAGTAATGAGAGATCCCTTTTCAGGGCCTAGTACCCAGATGACATTTCTAGACACCCTCTGGGTCAGAAGGGAACCTGCTGCCTTGAAGGGAAGGACATAGTCCTGGCAGCATTTATCCACTTCTAACTGAAGAGCCCCTGGGACCTGAACAACTAGCAGCAATAAACAGGTACTATGTCAAGGGCCTTGGGTGAGCCTCTGAGATGTGCTCATTTCAGGTGCGGATCAGTACATTCCCAGCTGTTGCAACTATAGGGAAAACTCCTTCTGCTTGAGAAAAGCAGAGGAAATGGTAAACGGGACTTTGTCTCACACCTTAGCTACCAGCATAGCTACAGGAGGGTGGAGCACCAAGTGGGATCCTCGGGTCCCTGGTTTCAGGAATTGACTCTCGGACAGTATCTCTAACCTTCCGTGGGCCACAGGGCAGGGCAGAGCCCACTTCCTTGAAGAGTGAGTCCCAGGGCAAGCAGCATTTAACACAAGCTGACTTAAGAGTCCTTGGGACTTAAGTGAGCATTGACAGTAGTCTGGCAGAATTCCTCATGTCCAGGGGTGGAAGCAGCTATGGGGTGAGTCTCTTCGCCTTTGGAAAGGGGAGGGAAAGGTGGAAAGGACTGTGTCTTGTTGTTTGAATGCCAACTCAGCCACTGTACGATAGAACAACAGATGGACTTGTAAGGTTTTGACTCCAGCTCCTGACACCCAGATGGCATCTCTGGAACCACCCAGACACTGGGGGTACTTGCCACCCTGAAGAGAACACAGGCCTGGATGGCTTTGCCACCTGCTGATTTTAGAGCCAGAGGGCCTTGAACAAATATAGGTAGTAGCCAGGGAGTGGTTACAGCAGATCTTGGCTGAGACCCAGTGTTATGCTAGATTCAAGTTTGACCTAGCACAGTCATAGTGGTGGTCACCACAAGGGTGCTTCTGTCACTCCACCTCCAGCTTTAGGTGGCTCAGAAGAGAGAGAGAAAAAAAACTATCTTTGTCTGTGAGAAAGTAAGGGAATGAAACAAGAGTCTCTACCTGGTAATCCAGAGAAATCTCCTGGATTTTGTCCAAGATCATCAAGGCAGTATCTCTACAAGTCTGCAAGAACCACAGCATTATGGGAATTCAGGTGCCCTCCAAACCAGATACAGCTTAGATCACAACACCCAAATCCTTTCAAATATCCAAAAAGCCTTCTGAAAAAGGACAGGTATAAACAAGCCAAGATAGTGAAGACTACAATAAATACCCAATTTTTCAATGCTCAGACACTGAAGAACATCTACTAGTCTCAACATCTTCCAGGAAGACATCATCTCACTAAATAAACTAAGTAAGAAACCAGAGACCAATCTTCGAGAAACAGAGATACAAGACCTATCAGATAAAGAATTCAAAATATCTGGGTTGAGGAAGCTCAAAGAAATTCAATATAACACAGAGAAGTAATTCAGAATTCTATCACATAAATTTAATGAAGAGATTGAAATACAAAGATTCAAGCAGAAATTTTGGAGCTAAAATACACAACTGGCATACTAAAAAATGGATTAGAGTTTTTAAAAAGCAGAATTGATAAAGCAGAAGAAAGAAGCATCTTGAGGAGCAGCTATTTGAAAACATGCAGTCAGAGGTCATAAAAGAAAAAAGAATAAAAAACAATGAGGGACACTTACAGAATTTAGAAAACAGCCTCAAAGGGGCAAATGCAAAGGTTATTGGCTTCAAAGAGGAAGTAGAGAAAGAAATAGGACTAGAAAGTTTAGGTAAAGTGATAACAGAGAATTGCTAAACCTAGAGAAATATATCAGTAACCAAATACAAGAATTTTATAGACAAAAAACAGATTTAACCCAAAAAAGACTACAATAAGGCATTTAATTATCAAACTCCCAAAGATTGAGGATAAAGAAAAGACCCTAAAAGCAACAAGAGAACAGATAAAAATAACAGCGGAAACATTAACAGTCTAGGAGGGAGTGGCATGAAGTTTTCCTTTAATGTGTTGAAGGAATAAATGTTTACCCTGGAATAAGATATCTGATGAAAATGTCCTCAAAACACGAAATAGAAATAAAGCTTTCTGAGACAAACAAAAGCTGAGGGATTTCATCAACACCAGAGCTGTCCTACAAGAAATGCCAAAGGTAGTATTTCAATTAGAAAGAAAAAGACGTTAATGAGCAGTAAGTAATCATCTGAAGGTACACTGGTAATAGTAGGTACACAGAAAAATACAGAATATTACAACACTATAGCTGTGGTCTGTAAACTACCCTAATCTTAAGTGGGAAAATTAAATGATGAACCAATCAAAAATAATAACCATAACAACTTTTGAAGATATAGTATAAGAAGATATAAATAGAAACAACAAAATGTGAAAAAGTTGGGGGGATGAAGTTAAGACTAATAATTTTTACTTATTTTCTTTTTGCTTGCTTATTGTTTGTTTATGCAAACACCATCATCAGGTTAAAATAATAGGTTATAAGATAGTATTTGTAAGCCTCATGATAACCACAAGCCAAGAAATATGCAATGCATATACAAAAAGTGAAAATCAAGGAAATGTTGAATCCATATTTTTTGCAATTTCAAGTTTTGCTGCAATAAAAATATGCATGTAGGTATGTAATTGATAATTTTTTTTTCCTTTGTGTAGATGTCCAGTAGTGGGATTGCTAGATTGAATGAAAGATCTTTTAGTTCTTTTAGAGATCACCAAACTGTTGTTCATAGAGGCTGTACTAATACATTTCCAGTAGCAGTGGATAAGCATTCCCTTTCTACCACATCTCCAAGAACATCTATTGTTTTGTGCCTTTTTAATAATGGGCATTCTAGCTGAAGTAAGATGGTATCTCACTATAGTTTTAATTAGCAATTTCCTGATGATTCCTGATGTTGAGCATATTTTCATGTGTTTTTTGGCCATTTGTATGTATCTTCTTTTGAAAAATATCTGTTTGGCCAGGCACGGTGGCTCATGCCTGTAATCTCAGCACTCTGGGATGCCAATGCCAGGAGTTCAAGACTAGCCTGGCCAAGACGGTGAAACTCCGTCTCTACTACAAATACAAAAAATTAGCTGGGCATGCTGAGCGCCTGTAATTCCAGCCACTTGCGAGGCTGGGGCAAATAATTGCTTGAACCCAGGAGGTGGAGGTTGCAGTGCGCTGAGATCATGCTACTGCACTGCAGCTTGGGTGACAGAGCAAGACTCTGTCATAAATAAATAAATACATCTATTCATGTAATATGTCCACCTTTTAATAGAGTTAATTTTTCCTTGCTGATTTGAGTTTCTTGTAGATTCTAGATATTAGTTCTTTTTCTGATGCATAGTTTGCAAGTATATTCTCCCATTCTGTGAACTGTTTACTCTGTGGATTATTTGCTTTTCTCAGCAGAGTTTTCTAGCTTAATTAGGTCTCATTTATTTTTTTATTTTGTTGCATTTGCTTTTGCGGTCTTAATGTAGTGATTTAAGTAATTACTTTTTCCTTTAAGCACTACTTTATCTTAAACTCCAGAAATTTAAAATATTGTATTTTATTTTTATTCATATTAATTTTTAATTTTCCTTGAGATGTCCCCTTTGACCTGTGAATTACTTTGAAGTGTGTAATTTAAGTTCTAACTATTCAAGAATTTTCTAGATCTATTTCTGTTGGTTGATTTCTATAAATTTTAGTTGCTGACTAAAAATTACTTTATATAATTTAATTTCCTTCAAATTTGCTAGGATTTGTTCCATGGCTCTCAGTATGAACTATTTGAGTCAATGTTCCTTGCACACTTGAGAAGATTGTGTCTTCTTTTTTTGTTTGTGGAGTGAATGTCAATTTGGTCAAGTTTGCTAATGGTTATGTCTAGATCTCTCTAAACTTACTCATTTTCTCCCTACTTCTTCTACCAATTACTGATAGAAGAGTATGTAAGTCTCCAGATGTTATTATGGATACATCTATATCATTAATAATAACTTTAATATACCTCATATATAAAGCCCTGTTAGAGCCCATCCTGGCCAACATGATGAAATCCGTTTCTACTAAAAATACAAAAATTAACTGAGTGTGGTGGTATGCACCTGTAGTCCCAGCTACTCAGAAGGCAGAGGCAGGAGAATTGCCTGAACCCAGGAGGCAGAGGTTGTAGTGAGCCAAGATTGTGCCACTGTACTCCAGCCTGGTGACAGAGCAAGATTCTGTCTAAAATAAATAAATAAATAAATAAGTAAAAAATAAAAAGCTCTGTTGTAGAACAATTTAGTGTTGTTATACATTCTTGGAGAATATAATACTTTTTAATATGTTCTTTTAATTTTATTCCATTATATACATCCACATTTCTGATCTATATCATAATTCTTCTCACCAAAGAATTCCTTTTAGAATTCTTTTAGAGTAGTCTGTTGGAAATGGATTTCTTCAGTTCTGGCTTGTCTTAAAAAGTTTGTTCCTCTCTTATTTTTGAAAGCTATTTTCTTTGGATATATAATTCTGTATTGATTTAGCACTTTAATAATATATTTTTCCTTTAATAATATATTTGCTTGAATTATGACTATAGGTTGTCTATAATCTTTATACCCTTTAGTTGTAGGTAATGTACCCCCCACAACCCATGGATGCATTCAGAAATTTCTCTCTCTCTCTTTTTTAGTAGTTTGAATATAATATATCAACACAAATTTATGTGGTATTTTTTTTCTGTTTAGTGTTCTATGAGCTTTTTAGATTTTGGATTTAGAATCTGTTATTAATTTTGGAAAATTTTTGACAGCCATTTCTTTAAATACTTTTCGGTTCAATTTTCTTTTCTCCATCTGAGATTCCAACTATGGGTAATTTAGAATGGTTTATATTGTCCTATAACTCTTGTATGTTGCTTTTCACACTCGTGTTATCTTTTCTTTTTGTGTTGAGTAATTTCTACTGACCTATATTTAAGGTCAGTAGTTTTTATCTTATCTGTATTGAGTCTATTGATGATCCTATTAATGAGCTATCAAATTCACATTACAGTGCTGTTTTTCTTTAACATTCTTTCTTATACATTCACCCTTCTGATTAATTTGTCTATTTTATTTTGTATGCTATCAACTTTTTGCATTATAGCCTTTAATATATTAATCAAAGTTACTTGAAAGTATAGCTGATAGTGCTATAATTTATGGCATATGTTAATATAATTCTGGTGATTGTGTTCTTTCTTCATAATCTGTTTTTTTGTTTGTTTTTTGTTTGTTTGTTTGTTTGTTTTTTTGCTTTATTTTTTAAAGATAAAAGATGTTGTAGAGGACAACAGATATCATTATGGTTAGACAAACCACTTCTTCTCCCAGGTTTTTAGTGTGAGAATTTATGATAATCTGATAAGTAGTAGAGCTGAGAATAAAGTTTGATGTTGATAACAGTACCCAAAGTATACCACAGGTTTCATACTCTACTTGTGTGTACGTTCTGTTATTTTTGCTCTGATGCCTTGCAGTTAATGGGTGGACTAATTTGCCCGGTAATTTTTATCAAGTTTGTTTTCTTGTCAGTGAGTATCTCTGCTTCGGATCTTTCTTTTGTATTGCTTATTAAGTAGAATAGGCTTCTTGCTGCTCTCAAAGCTGCATGAACTGTCACTTTTTCTTGTTTTCCCTTGTAACTCATGGTGATATGGCATAGAAAGGTATTATTAGGTATTTTGACTGCCTTAGTTTGAAGAAGGCACTATAAAAATTTGTCTTGGAGTTGTGGTCTTCAAATATGTTTCTTGCTCACCTCCAGTTGAAATGCTTGCCGCACTATGTATTCATGCCTCTCCCTCATAGATAGAGGTGTTTTTTTGTTGTTGTTTGTTTTTTGTTTTTTGTTTTTTTTTTCTTTTCCTATACACTACCGTTTAACTGCAATGGGTTTAAATCAGATCCCAAAGCAATAGTTATTTTTTAATCTTCCTTCTGCACAGTAAGGCTTTTGTTTCATAGATAAAAGACAGAAGATTGATCTGCACTGGTGTCCACTTAAAACTATCAATTTGAGAAAATCTTTCTCAAAATTCTCACTGCTATTTTTTGTGAGTGCCTGGTAGGGAAACCTTACAAGTAAGTCGAATAGGTCAAATTCCTTTATGTCTAAGTTCACCATGCAAGCCCACAATTGGCCTTTAGCATTTCATTGAGTTACTGGTTAAATATTCTCACTAGCTTATACGTTGTCTGGCGTTCTCTGCTCCAGCAAGCAAGCCCTATTCACTGGGGAATAGGAAAATCACATTGTTTCAAAATACTGGCCCACAGGTTGCTTAAAAATTGTACTTATAAAGGAACAATATACCTTTAAAATAGAAATAGCTGTGGTTCACCAGCTTAAACAAATGATCAGATTTTGAATCAACTATCTCGAAACAATCTTTGTGCCTCCTGACACAACACAGTAAAAGATCACTATATCATCTCTATTTTTTTTGCCAGAAAACATTTAATGTAAAGCTGATCATTAGCAAATAATTTTACACATCTAGAATACGATTTGATTAATTATGCAAAATAATGAACTTAGATACCTCAAAAAATCAGTATCATAGGAAAGCTCATGGGCGATATTCTAGCTGTAAAGACATTAGAAGGGCAATAAATAAATATATGGCTGGGAGCAGTGGCTCATGCCTGTAATCCCAGCCCTTGGGGAGGCCGAGGTGGGTGGATCATGAGATCAGGAGTTCAAGTCCAGCCTGGTCAACATTGTGAAACCCCATCTCAACTAAAAAAGGAAAAATTAATTGGGTGTGGTGGTGGGTGCCTGTAATCTCAGTTACTCAGGAGGCTGAGGCAGAGAATTGCTTTCACCTGGAGGCAGAGGTTGTAGTGAGCCAAGATCACACTACTGCACTCCAGGCTGGGTGACAGAGTGAGGACTCTGTCTCAAGAAAAAAATAAATAAATAAAAATAAAAAATAAAGTATAATGTCTGCAATTTACATAAAAATCATACACACACATATACACATGTGCATTATATATGCACGAGTGTGACATTAAATGTTAAAGTTTACAAATAGTGACTTTAGGTTAAGAGTAAATGTCTGTACATGATCCTATTCTTCAGATTTTGTATAAAGATAAAAATTCCCCAAAAAGTCTGAGAGATAAAAATCTGCAAAATATACACAATGAAATTAAAATAACAAGATAATTGTGATTAAATGACAAATACATTGTACGGAATACCACTTTTTTCCACAAAGAGAGTAAAGATGGTACCCCCTAAACTACATGAATATTGGCACAATTATTTATATATGTGCCATGTGTTTGGGCATATTTATTTTTCTATTTTTTTATAATCAAAACAGTGCATGTACATGTTCATAAAACAATGTATTCTGATGAATAGTCACATTCTCAATCCCCGCTTCTCACCATCTTAGTCGTGTTCTCCAGAAGTAAGTTATTTCAACCATTTCTGTTTTAATTTTTCTTCTACTATTTCTACTCTGATAAACCTAGAATGTGAATTCTTATGGTTCTATTTAGTTTTAGTTGAATACCTAAGTCAGAAGGCCTAAAAATATCTTTCATTCTTTAAACATGACAACCATTACATTATCAACAAGATTTTAAAAAATATATATTTTTTTCTGCATGGGTACATAACCAGAGGGCTCAAAATTAGAAGCTAAGGGGAGATTAACTAGCAAGATAAATAATAGAAAAGCTGTGTGACTAGTGTGAAATCAGCCCATAAGGTACAGTGTGTACATTGCAAATGACTTCTCAGAGCAGGTACTCATTAAATTATTTACTGAATCAGTGGTAGAAAGTGCAGCACAAGTTTAAGAGGTTTATATAATAATAGTATGAATACTAAAATAGCATTTATCTATGACTCATTTTTAATTCTTAGTTTTTCTTTCTCTTTCTGTTCTAGCCAAGCTGTCAAATAAATGTTCAGTCTTTCTACTAAAGACCTCACCTGGCCTTAGTTTCTGAGCATAGCTCCAACAAACAAATTTTATAAGAAATTATCAATCTTCTATGCATTAATTCAGAATTTAATTCCTGCCTTACAAATTGCCATGGACTGTGCTAAGGCAGTAGTTCTCCATGTGTGGCCTCTGGAACCATGTGGGAAACTGTCAGAAATGTGAATTTCATGGGCCCATTCCAAATAAACTGAATGGCCTCAGCAATCTATACTGTAACAAGCCATGTGTATGATGGTAGTGTACAAAAAATATTTAACAGCACATTACCAAAGAAGACTATATAAGTCTGTCCCCATATCTATATCTATATATGTAGATATCTGAAGGAGTATGTGTAAGTCGGGGTATGTGAAGAAAATGGTCAACTCTAACTGGAAAGAAAGATGGTTTCTTCATTAAAAGTATGATGCTTGTAAGCCAGTTCATGACCTGGACTTGGCCACATGAAAAATTTGGTTACCTAGGCAATTTTTTAATAAATTTCAATAAAGTCAAACCTTGACTCCAGGCTTCAGAGCTGACTCTCATCCTAGGTCACATAATTTAGCAATGACAATCTATTTTTGATTATCCGTGTTTGTGCAAGGATCAAAGACTTATTCTGTCTTCAGTGTGTGGCAAGGCCTTGTACTCTTGTTTCTCTTGTGCTTGCTTCATTCCTCTTGCAGATTCCCACCTGGGTCCTACCACTTAAGGAAATGGCGAATGATGTTGACTGCCCAAGAATTTCCTGCTGTCTAGTTTCCCAATGCTGAGACCCACCAACAACTTGAATTTGTCAAAGCTCCTACCTTTTCAAAGAATTGAAGGAAATGACCTGTATACACTACCCTTAATTCCCACAATATACTTGAAATTTGATTTCTAGTAAATGTTAAACTACAAATGGAATTCAGATTTTTGAATTTTTAAAATGGATACTCATTCTCTACTTTTCCTTATAACTTTTGATGATGTTTTAGTCTATATCTTTTAATGTGTTTTTTCTCTGTTGCTCTGTTCTCTATATACTATATAATTTGATTTAAATATTCACTACAGTATGCATCACACACTGCAAATATATGAGCATGTGTAAATAAATATCTATATATATTTAAAAACATATATTTTGTTTTTAAGTGAATTTGTGAATATATTAGGGTTTTCTGGAAAAACAGAACAGATACACATATATGTGTGCATGTGTATATATATCATATATATGTGTATATGTATATGAATGTATATGAGAGTGTGCAGAGGAAAGATTTATTATAAGGATTGGCTCATATGATGAATCAGGCTGAGACATCCTATATTCTGCAGTAGGCAAGCTGGAGAACCAGGAGAGACAATTGTGTTATTTCAGTCTGAGTTTGAAGACCTGCAAACTTAGAGAGATATAATGGTGCCAATTCATTTTCAAAGCCAGCAGATTCGAGATCCAAGATGAGCTGATATTTTACTTCAAGCCTGAAGATAGAAAAAGACTGATGTCCCAACTCAAGAGAGTAAGGTAGGAAGAGGTCTATCTTAATCAGATATTTTGTTCTATTCAGCTCTTCAACTGATTGAATGACACCACCCATACTGAGGCAGGACAGGGACAATCTGTTGTACTCAGTCTACTGATTCAAAAATTAACAGCATCCAGAAACACCCTCATAGACTCACCTAGAATAATATTTGGTCAAATATCTAGTTACCTTTGGCCAAGCCAAACTGATATATAAAATTAACCTTTGCAACACATAATCAAATACAATTAATCTCTATATTTGAAAATTCACCAAGAATATAATTACCATCATTTAAAGAAAATCTTTATACAGAGATATTGCAATGTTATCTACAAAGCTTGCTATATTCTAGAGAAGAAAAACCTGCACTTCCTGTTTTGTGTTCTAGGCTAAGATGTTTATTTTATACTAGTATAATTTGAAAATTATATCTGGAAGTAGATCAGTGGAAAATCAGAAATTCCCTTAAAGATAAATTCATTAAAAGAGTAAGCTAATCAATATCCCATTTGTTTTCCCTCCCTACTCTCTAAATAACAGATTTTACATTCCTTATGAGTTTGTGCATTTTCCTGAACCTCACTGTTTTATTAAAAAGAAAATATTCAATCTTCAGGTGTTTTTTGGAGTATCAGCTTTTTTCTAGTCTATTTTAATTATCTACTAGATCCATAAAGTTATATTTTTATAATAAAACTAAAATAAAATGAAGTTTCTTTTAAAACATGTGGAACAACTCCAGAAAGGATTCATATTTATTCTGAGAATATTCTGCTATATATGGATCTGCCACATGGGATTTTATTTTTTCTCCTGAAACTATCAACTTCATTACCAAACCACTGAGACTGCATTTTTCTCGGCCAAAGCTCATATTCTTTTTTCTTTTTGCAGAACTCTCACTAACTTTAGAGAAGAGAAGTAAGAAAGGCTTCTTTAATTCTTGAAAACTGGGGCAGAGGTGCCTTTTCAGGATTTAACAATCCAAAGAAGGAGGGTAAAGAAGATCATAGCTAACTTTAAGCAGCAACTGATTGCAGGGGAAAAACTGTTACATCAAATAAGAGCTAGACGCTTTCAGGCTTTGCCTGGTACCATTCCTCTCTCTCTAGCACAAGTAAAGGAAAAGAGATATATTGCTGTCATTTTGTCATTTCATTTTCTGCTATTATTTGATACAGACAGTCATCCAAGACAAATAGAACTTTATTAGGTAAAAAGTGATACAAATGTGACTCATCTGCTTTGTTCTTGTGAAAGGCCTCCCTTTATAGTTACTCTGGGTTAATGAAACAATCACTTTATTCTGAGTACTGTTAAAATACCATTAGCGTCACAAATTTACTTATGGATCGTGTCTTCTGAAAAGACCTAAGTAATGAAACCAAGAACTGGTGAAGAGAGTAAAAAGATGATATAATATTCTCTCCTCTTGCATATGAGAAATGTTCAATAAATGAGTCCATAACGTTGCTATTATTATTAGTGTTATTATTTACCATCTTTGAGACCGGTAAGCCATACCAGTGCTGCCACCAAACAATGGCAAAACAATGACAGGAGCACCACCAACAAAAACCCCACTCATTTACATTTGTACTCATCTAACCTGAAAAGATTCCACTTGATCCACTCATGAGAGGGTTGATATACAACCCTGCACCTGAAGTAAACTAGAATGTCATTCTCATTATCTCACCCATAAAACTGCAAGACTAGGACAATTAAAAGGGAAAACTTTTTTTTTTTTTTTTTTTTTTTTTTTGAGACGGAGTTTCGCTCTTGTTATCCAGGCTGGGGTGCAATGGCACGGTCTCGGCTCACCGCAACCTCCGCCTCCTGGGTTCAGGCAATTCTCCTGCCTCAGCCTCCTGAGTAGCTGGGATTACAGGCACACGCCACCATGCCCAACTAATTTTTTGTATTTTTAGTAGAGACGGGGTTTCACCATGTTGGCCAGGATGGTCTCGATCTCTTGACCTCGTGATCCACCCGCCTCGGCCTCCCAAAGTGCTGGGATTACAGGCTTGAGTCACCGTGCCTGGCGTAAAAGGGTAAACTTTTACTTTCTTTTTCAATACTTCCAGGAAGTGTTCATATGCTGTAATGGAATAAACAAAGATTTGAAAGTTAGAGAATTCTAGGTTTGAATCTCAGCTCCTGGCCTTACCAAATCTGTGATCTGAGTTTAATATACTTACGTGTAACATAGAGCAAGGAAAAAATCTATATCGTATTATTTTTTTTCTTCCCCAGGCACGTTTCTGGATTGTATATCAGTAGCCATGTGCTTGAATTCAGCTAGTTTACATTAATTTTTTATATGAAAGGTCAGAGGAATAGGGTTAGATAATCTCCTTCATGGCTCCTTCTAACACTATGGAATTGCTAGTGCTACTAATTCTGACTTGAGTCACAATGATAGAGAATAATGGATGCACTTGTACTTGTAGTTGTATTATTTGGGTACATTCAGAGTCCTAGAATCCTTGATAAGAAGAGGAAACTGAGTCCCACCGCAAAAGATACAGCAATAGCATCACAAATGCAAACTTAAACAGATCCAGTGGGCTTTCTCAAAGGATCCAGAGAATTTTTGTTTGTTTGTTTAGAGGAAAGAAAACAGAAACAGTGTTTTGAGGAAAAGTTGGCTGCCAAGATATTTAGGGATTTTAAGACTCTTGACAGGTCAGCACTCAGGATTTATGGAGTTTTAACTGAGAGTATCTCCGAACAGTTCTGGAAACCCATTCTGTGGTTATTCCTTAATTTCTAAGCATTGAGTTGGAATAAATATGTTAGAATCTGGCAGAATCCTTACTTTGACCCAAACTCACAGGATGACAGTCTTTAAATTCGTAAGGGTCAAGTTTACATCCACTGAACTCCGGCAGTCTGCCAAGATTTAAACAAAAGCAAAGTCACATCACTGGAGAAATTTTAAAACAAAATTGATGTCCGGATAATGGGAATTCCTAAGGGCTAACTAAGGGCTATTTTATTACTAGAAACTTTAGAAATTTCTATATAGCAATTTCATAATGTTAGAAGGCAACCTCTGCCTCCCAGGTTCAAAAGATTCTCCTGCCTCAGCCTCCTGAGTAGCTGGGATTACAGGCACGTGCCACTGCGCCCAGCTAATTTTTGTATTTTTAATAGAGATGGGGTTTCAACATTTTGGCCAGGCTGGTCTCGAACTCCTGACCTTGTGATCCATCCACCTTGGCCTCCCAAAGTGCTTACAGTGATTACAGGTGTGAACCACTGCGCCCGGACAGTTTTACTATTTTAAACCAAATACCTTGGCAACACTTTCCTAAGTTTCCAAATTAGGTATTGTTCTAGTCATTAAATTGTATATGACTTTAAACAAAGAGCTGCTGAAGGCAGAGAGGAACAGACTGTGCACTTCAGCTTCCAGGTGGACAATAACCAACACCTCATTTGAGTGCTTACTCCAGGCTTTCACAATTGACCACAAGAGGAGGAAAAGGAGGACAATCTCTTCAAAAACACACGACAGTGCTGTACTCAGGCAGTCTCCCTTCCTGCCTCGTGATTGAGACAAGCAGCGCAGAACGTCAAGTCCGTCTCCACGCTCTCAAAGAACTCCTGAATATCCACTACAGCTTAACACAGTGTTTATCTTCCTTTGAATAATGGGGCTGTGGTTTTGTTACAGTCACAAGGCCAGGAGGCATTCCCAGCCCTGCCTGCCTAACTTCATAGGTCCTCACGTGGCATGCCAGGGTGGATTGCCATCTCAGCTTGCCTGGATGACATGCTAGAATCCAGAATCCATGCTCTTTAAGTTAAATGATGCTTAAGGGGAGAGAGGAAGGGGAAGGGAAGGGAAAGAAGGAATGGGCAAGTGGAGATACAAGTGATCAGCCACTGTCAGAAAATGCTGGCAACCTCTAGAGGCCAGAAAAAGCAAGAGTTTCTCACCTAGAGCCGCCAGGAGGGACAAGCCCTGCTATCAATGTCCCTTTAACCAGTCAGACTTACTTTGGATGTCTGCCCACCAGAGCTATAAGATAATAGAATTGTGCTGTTTTAAGACACTAGGCTACTGCTAATTTGTTACAGCAGTCATGAGAAACTAACACAACTCCTAAGGATATGCAGGTGTGAGAATTAAAAGAAGTAAAATTAAAAAAAGAGAGCTGCTAAAGGAAACAGATATCAACTTGAATACAGTAGTGTAGATAACAATAAAGTAATAAGATGAGGACTAAACTCTGATTATTTTTGTTATCTTGCCCAAATTCTTATCTAAGGGGCCTGGGGAGTCATGCCCTAGAAACCATAAATTCTCACCAGATGGGTTTTATTTAACCCTATATATTGGGACTTACTTTCCAGTCTGACTCTGGCATAACATTATGTAACAAAGAAGAAAATCAAAATATTTTAACCCAAAGGATTTTTCTTTGCCATATTTTGAAATGACCCTGCAAAGCCATCCTCCGTGGGTGAAAATTTGCATCTGTAAAGAATTTCTATTAACATAGCTAGATATTTCTCTTTCAGGTCCTCCCAATCCTGTAGAGATCAGCCAAGAGTCTGGAACCACCCTCTGAAAGGTCTGAATAATAAACATTCGTCATCCATTGTCTCTAAGGGCAGCCACTACTGGACTTCAATAGAACCTTGGTCTCCACAATCTTTTATCTTAACCCGAACATTTCCTTTCTATGGACTACAGGTCTTTAGACAAACTCCACCGATTGTCAACCAGAAAATATTTAAATTTACCTGTAGCCTGGAAGCTACCTGCCTGGAAGCACCTCCTGGCCCCACTTTGAATTGTCCTGCCTTTCTGGAGCAAACCAATGTCTTTCTCCAATGTGTTTGATTGATGTCTTGTGCCTCCCTAAAATTTACAAAACTAACCTGCACCCTGACCCACCTCGGGCACATGTTCTCAGGACCTCCTGAGGGCTGTGTCATGAGCCACAGTCACTCATATTTGGCTATGAATAAATCTCTTCAAATATTTTACAGAGTTTGACTTTTTTCACAAACAAAGATAAAGAAAGAAAGGGATATTCAAATACGTCACAAAGACTGACGATTAAAAAGTATACTTTTAAAAGTTAAACTAACTTTAGAGGAAGTGAAAAGAAAATAGTTTCTGCTGAGAGTTGAATTAGAGTTCAATAGAACATTCAGTATCTTTCACCAAAATTTTTCACATTTTGTGTTTGTGGGGGTGTGTGTGTAAAATGAAATAAAGAGGCAATAATTTTCCTAAACTTCAAAGAGACCCCGGCTGTGATTATAAGAATAATACTGAGGTCGGGGTAGGATTGATGACAAAAACACTAGAAACAAGACATACACTTGGACATTCTCACATAATAATTCTGAACTCTAAGGAGAAGAGAAAATTTTATGATTTTCCAGAGGGAAAGGACTAATTCTTTATAAATAACATGAAATTGAACTCACATGAAAATTCCAACATGAAGTTGTTGGAATAATTTGTATGGATCACAAAGAGAATCAGGTAATAACACTATAATCCTCCAAGATACTTTTGTCAAGATAAAAGAAAATATTTGCAGTTGGCAATAGGCATCTCATAGAATAGAACACCAAAGTAACTCCAGTGAGAGAATAATTCCAGAAAGAACTCACACAAAATTACTAGATGATTCGGAGGAGAATGCAGCAGCTGTTTGGAGATCAAAGATCAAAGCAAAAGCCTTAAACTGATTTCATGTGTCATGCATGTATGGGAGAAATGGGGAGGTTAAAACCCTCTAAAAGTCTCCTCAACTTAGTCTATTGATTTCATACAATTATTCAGATATATATTTGATTAGATGCATGAATTAGGTACTTTCCTTTAAGAAAACATAGCCAAATTCCCAAGTTAACAAGAAAAAAAAATGGGAATACATGTGTAGTTACAGAATCAACCCAGTGACAACAAGTATAGTTGTAAAGAAGACACAATAAAGTAAATAGAATGGTAAAGATAAAATGAACTACTAAATATGAATAGAATTTATTTTCCAGTTAAAGCACAATAACATCAAACTGAGTTAACGAGCAAAATTAACTGAAACGCTGTTTATAAGAAACAAATATAAGAAAAAAAATTTAAAGGCTAAACATAAAAGATTATTCAGAGATATACCAGACAGATAGATGCGTATCAAACAAAAGCAAAGCAACAAAATTAACATCAGAGAAATGAAATTCATTAGAAACATTGCCCAAGAAAGAGATATAATGCACTGTGACATTAACAGTGGGATAGTCAGAAAAGTTTTTATCTCAAACAACAAAGCACCCAAATTTATTTTGTCAGAGTCCTTAGATTCAAAGAGGATCCACTTAAGATAGCATCAGCAAATAGGCGTTTATTAAAGGTTATCTGGTCATTTTCACAATCTCTGAGAAGGCCAGCAATAAGATTAGAGGCTGCAGAGGAACAATACAGCCAAGAGCACCACCCAACCACAAGACCAGACTTCATTAGCAGAAACTTACCTGTTGTCTCTATAGTCATTTTATCTCTGATAGTAAAAGCTGGACTCTAGAAGCTTCACAGTTAATGCAGAAAAAAAAAAAATCAATGCATTTGGTATTGTTGCACCTGGAGATCCAAATGTGCAAAGTGTGGTTACCAATTTATCTTTTTTGATATATATTGAAAATGTTGTATAGGGGTTAACTTCTAAATTAGCAGGGAATAGAAAGTAGTAAAAAAAACAAATGTATTCAAAGGGGCAAGAAAGAAAGAAATTGAAGAGGTCTGATAAATAGAAAGCATGCAAGCACAAAATTAACACAAAAAAGTCTAAATATACCAGCAATTACAATAAACATGTAACTTAAATGCACCAGCTACAGGAGAAACCTCTAAGGCAGGACAGAGTATCAACCTATACATTGTTTAAAAGGGAGAGTTCTACATTCTAATGATACAGAATGGATGAAAGCAGAACATAGAAGGCTGTATGTTAAAAGTTGTAGCCTAAGGAAAGGTTGGCCACCTCGAACACCATTTATTTTATGAATGCTTATATAACTTAAATATTTTGTTCAGCATGGTGACTCTGGGGATTTATTCATATTACTAAAGTTAAACATTGTTCCATATGTTTCTGGCCCTTTGATATTTCCTACTTTTCTGTTCTGTTTTGTGAACTTCCTTTTCTACTAGGTTGTGTTTAGTAATTCTGAATATTTCATATGGATTCTTCTGTCTATCTTGCATATCATTCCTCCATTGCTGTGTATCATTCCTCCATCTTGCAAATATTTCCCATCCTTGTGCTGCTTGTTTTGGGGGTCTGTCCATGACCATTTGGTTAACAGACATTGTTAATTTGAAAGACATTGATTTATTGGTCTTTTCCTTTACAGTTTACATCGTGTGTGCTGGTTAACAAATTATACCATAAAATGTGACATCTTATCTTTAGCTTTCTTTATTCTATAGTTGTTTGACTTTAATTAAGAATATCTATAATCCAGCTGGATCGTTGAATTTCATTTTATTTATAAATAAGGATACTAATCTTTCCAGCATGACTCACTGAAGCATGAAACTTTTTCCTATAATCTACAATGTCAGAATTCTGGACTGTATTTTTGTACTCCTTCTTATGTTTCCATAGGTCTTATGTGTCTATTCTCGTGTCAGTATCTCACTCTTAAGTACCGTAGTTTCATAATTGTATGTTGTATCTTCTAAGGGATGTCTTCACAGTTCGTATTCTTCACTCTTGGGCTTTTAACTTCCATGTAAGTAGAGAATTATCTGAAGAGATTATACACATAGTCTCATGCACACATACATATGCACACTCACATGCAGGTACACACAAACACCACAGCACTGTTGACTTTTTGTTTTACTAGAATTTCAATAAATTGATAGATCAGTTTGAAAAAATTCAACGTTTTTCTTATATTAAGTCATCTAATTCATGTATATGGTACCTTATAAATGTTTTCTTACAAATAATATCAATTCTCCATATAAAAGAATTACATAGCTTTTGATAGATTTATTGGTAGATGCTTTATGCATTACAAACTAATGTAAATGTCATATTTTATCACATTTTCTAAATATTTTCTAGTAAATAATGACAAAATTTGAAGATATTGATGTTAATTTCTTTATAAATATACGTACTTTACTTTTAGAACAGTTTTATGTGTACAGAGCAATTAACCAGATAGTTCTCATCTATCCCCTCACCATGTACATGGTTTCTGCTAGTACTAATGCCTTACATTAGTATTTCTTACAATTAATAAAACAATATTAATATATTATTAACTAAAGTTTATTATATGCAGATCTCCTAGTTTTACTTAATGCTTCTTTCTGTTCCAGGATCACATTCAAGATATTACTTTACACTTAGTTGTTACGTCTCTGTGGTTTTCTCTTGGATATGCCATTTTTCAGACTTTACTCATTTTTGATGACCTTGACATTTGTGAAAAATACATTTTCAGGTGTGTTATAAGATGCCCTTCAATTGCAATTTGTCTGATATGTCTGATGTTTTTCTGATTATTAGACAAGTGTTATGAGGTTTT
This sequence comes from Saimiri boliviensis, assembly GCF_048565385.1. Lineage (NCBI taxonomy): Eukaryota > Metazoa > Chordata > Mammalia > Primates > Cebidae > Saimiri > Saimiri boliviensis. The sequence continues at coordinate 113,109,533 of NC_133453.1, forward strand.
TTTTTTTTCATATTTAGACCTTTACTGAGCAAATGTCTCACACTTTGACAGGGACACTCTGTGGGAAGGAAGGGAGGGAGGGAGGGAGGCAAGAAAGGTTCTAATGTCTTCACACTGCAGAAAACATTCAATTCAAAATAAATCCAAGATAGAAATATAGAACAAATTAAATTATTGGAAGTCAAAAATAAAATATAGAAGAAATGTTGCATGATCTTTGGCTAGGCAAAGGGTTACTAGATGTAAGAATCTCAAACCATAAAATAAATATTGATAAATTAAATATCAGCCAAGTTACAAAGAGCTGCTCTTTGAAAGGTATTATGAAGAAAATCCAAAGGTTAGCCATAGAATGGGAAAATCGTTTGCAAAAGCACATATTGGTAAAGAACTAATATACTTCAATAAATATACCTTATCAACTCAAAAGAAAAAAAATGGGCAGATTGTTACAGTTTACCACATAAGATGTAAAAATGCAAATACATACATGTGAAGATACTCATTATTTATTATAAGGAAAATACAACTAAAATCACCATAAAATCTTACAATGTAAGTACTATGACTAACATCATAAAATAAAAAGAAAATGGCTGGGGAAGTTCTGGAGAAGCTAGAACTCTACATTACTGGTGATAATGAAACTCTACAGTACTGGTGATAACGAAACATATTGTTCAGCTACTTTGGAAAACAATGTGGATGTCTCTTGAGAAGATAGCGTTTGCTTACCTATGGACTCACCAATACCAAGTTTAGTTTCTTACCAAAAGCAAATGCAACAGATGCCATGAAATAACCAATATACAAATAATTGTAGCACCTTTATTTTAGGAGTTCCAAAGTGGAAACCATCCAAATGTTCATAATCTGATAAATAAACTGTGGTACATGTGTACAATGGAATATTACTCAGCAATTTTTTGAAAAAGAAAAAAATACATGCAAAAACAGGAATGAAGTTAAAAAACTGTACAAAGTAAAAGAAGCCATATGCAAATTATACAAAATGCATGAATCCATTTATATGACTTTCCTTAAAAGCCAAAATCATACAGCTAGAATACTCTGTGGTTGAGAGAGTGTAGTGTTTCGGGAGATAATTTGACAACAAAAAAGAAAATAGGAGTTTGTTAGGTCAATGGGAATGGAAATGGTGTTTACATGTACTATATCGAAATTTGTTAAAACTCCCAGAACTAGCCAACTATATGAACCAAGAATACATTACATTAATATATATGTATTCTCTCTCTCTCTCTCTCTCTCTCTCTCTCTCTCTCTCTATATATATATATATATATATATATATATATATATATATATATAATGTTTTTTCTCTTTTTAAAAAAGGAAAGGAAATGAATGGAACTAAAAATAAAATTATATTATTTTACGGGTGTAATGGGGAGTTGGATGAATAAGAAGAAACAAACTAGACAGTTCATTTTATTGGTCAGACTTTGTAATTAATTATTGTTCTCACATATATCATCTATTAAAGAAATATAGTAAAAAATATTCTAGCCTATGCATTCTGAATAATCCACTAAGATCATGAGTGAAATGATGGTTTAACATCAGCAAATATACACATAGAGAAAAAGTATGCTTATAGTAATGCATGCTGAGAAGGTATACAGAGGAAGTGTTCTTGCTGAGTTCTACAGGCCCACTCTCAATCTTAAAAAGGTGCCATGTGCCTGAGCCTCAGCCATGAAAATTATAAATACAGAGAAATTTATTTTCCTCCCCTTTATTTCAAACAAAGCCTGTCTTGTGATAGGAAAAGAAATGGTTCAAAAAGGGAAGGGCTTTCTGCCTCTCACACAGCAGTAGCTGAGGTTTTCTTTCTTCTTCTTCTTTTTTTTGAGACAGAGTCTCACTCTATCTCCCAGGCTGGAGTTCAGTGGTGCGATCTCTGCTCATTGCAACCCTAGCCTCCTGGTTTCCAATGATGCTCCCACCTCACACTCCCAATAGCTGGGACTTCAGGTGCCCCCCACCATGCCTGGCTAATTTTTGCATTTTTAGTAAAAATGGGGTTTCACTATGTTGGCCAGGCTGCTCTTGAACTCCTGACCTCAAGTGATCCCCCTGCCTCAGCCTCCCAAAATGCTGGGATTACAGGAATGAGCCATCGTGCTCAACAGTAGTAGACATTTTGTGTGTCATGAAGAATCCTGTGCTCATAGTTTGTCCTCAGTGACAGGAATCATTATCTCCTCTTCACCTCCTCAAAAAGCCTGGGCCTTGGGAGTTGGACAGTTTTCTGTCCCTTCCCCACTGGTTTAAAATTCTTGCTTAGTATAAAGGGAGGATGAAAGGCATAGGTGGGATTATGGTTCTATGTGTTACTAAAGGGAACTTTCTCTAGACTTCTCTCTGTCCAAAACTTCGTCTTGAATACTTGGTAGAAAAATAGCTCATGAGTGAATACAGATACCTCTTGGATTTGGGACTCACAGTTATTCAAAACTGTCTTATTAGCCCATATTTACTCATTTTCAAAAACTAATTAAAATTGTGGCTGTTTGCTTCTTATTTACTTTGATAGTGGCCAACTCTCCTGTGCTCTCCCACCAAGGAGAGATCTCTCCTCACAGATATTCAGCACTCTTTATGATTCGGTTCAAGTGACTGCCTTGTGAACCCAACTATCAACTGAACTTAGGTTTGGAGGGCTGGCCAGAAGTATTGCTTTAGGTTAAATAACAAAGAGATATGAAAGTCAGAGCCTCCGTGTAAATTTTTGTCATTACAATTCCACTGTTTTTTGTGTATGTTATGCTTTCTTCATTAGATTCATTACGAAGATTTGTGTCATTTGATGTTATTTTCACTTATATATAATATATATGTTTATAATATTTGCATATAATTTATATATAGCATATTTTTGCTGTAATAATATTAGAAATTCATTTATATGACATTTATATATTATTAATATACAATATACTTTTGCTATAATATTAAAAATTCATTTAATTTTGCAGATTACCATTGCTATATCAACATTGTTAAACTTAACTTATACAATTAAAATTGTCTATAGAATATGTTGGATGTTTTTATGTATACCTGGTAGATTTTTTAATGATTATTGACGGCCCCTCTATTTAGGAGAAATGTATTTCTTGACCTGTAGACTTCCTTTGAAGTAAAACTACAGCAGCAACAGCCTAGATTATGCTGCAGTAGTGAAAATTTTGGTAAAGTTGTTGCCTGAGATAATCTGAAAAGCAGAAAATACACCAAAAATGTCTGTGGCTTTATGAATGGGAATTTGTAATTAACCTGTTCGCCATGACCTATAATAAAGAAAATGATTTAAAAAAAGAAGAGAAAGACAGAAAATCATGAATTTTCTCATGGATAGAGTAAGAGCAAGATTCTCTTGTGGTTTTCTACATTTCAAGCAAAATGAGACTCTATATTGAAGCATCTTAATATAAATTTCAGATAATAGAACAGGAAAAATCTTAAGTTCTAAAATCCCTATGCTGTCCTGGTGTAGTGGCTCATGCCTATAATCCCAATATTTTGCTAGGCCAAGCAGGAGGATTGCTTGAGCCTAGGAGTTTGAGACCAGCCTGGAAAATATTGTTAGACTCCATGTGTGCCCAAAATTAAAAAAAAAAAAAATAGACAAGCATGGTGATGCATGCTCTGTAGTCTCAACTACTTGAGAGGCTGAGGCGGCGGGAGGATCACTTGAGCCTGTGAGGTTGAGGTTGCAGTGAGCTGTTATTGTACCATTCCACTCCAGCCTGTCTCAAATAATAGAATAAAATAAAAATAAAATCCCTATGCTGTATATTTATTTTCTGACTTCTGTTTCAAGTCAGTGACTATCTTTTTTAGCGATGTTAGAGGTGAGGCATGACCGGAATGTTTTCTAAGTTAAAAGGGTTGAGCAGCTTGAATCCTGCACACCTAGAAATGACTTGTAAATACTCATTAGGTCGATAACTTCCAAAGATAATAAGGAATATTTTCAAGATACCTCTTACTATCCTGACTGTCACATAAGATCTTGAGTTTTTGGCTGTGAATTTCTCTCTTTAACTTTTTATTGTGATAAAAAACACATATAATGAGATCTACTTGCCTAACAAAGCTTTAAATGCACAGTACAATAGGATTAATTCTAAGCACAATATTGTATGACAGATCTTAGGACTTTTCCATCTTGCAGGACTGAAACTCTATACTCTCTGAACACAACTGCCCACTCCCCCATTCCACTCGCCTGCCAGTCCCTGGCAGCCACCATTCTACTTTCATATTTTTGTGATGTTGACAACTTTAGATACTTCACATAGTGTAGCAAAGCAATATCTGTCCTTCTATGACTTGGTCACTTTACAAAATGCCTTCAACATGAATAAATTTAGAGGTTATTATTTTTAACTTTTGCTCCCAATCTCTTATTCTAGCATTACCAAAGTACTCATTGTAATAGGTCATTCTTGCATTGTGAAAAAGAAATACCTGAGACTGAGTGACTTATAAAGAAAGGAGGTTTAATTTGTTCACAGTAATGCAGGCTGTACAGGAAGCTTAGTGCCGGCATCTGCTCAGCTTCTGAGAAGGCTTCAGGGTGCTTTACTCATGGCAGAGGGGAAGTGGGAGCAGGCACATCGCATGGCTCAACCAGGAGCAAGAGAGGGGCAGCAAGCACACTTTTTTTTATTGCATTTTAGGTTTGGGGGTACATGTGAAGAACATGCAAGATTGTTGCATAGGTACACACATGGCAGTGTGGTTTGTTACCTTCCTTCCTCTCACCTGTATCTGTCATTTCTCCCCATGCTCTCTCTTCCCACCTCTCCGCCCCCCCATCCGTCCCCCATTTCCCCCCAACGGACTCCAGTGTGTAGTGCTCCCCTCCCTGTGTCCATGTGCTCTCATTGTTCAACACCCGCCTATGAGTGAGAACATGCAGTGTTTGATTTTCTGCTCTTGTGTCAGTTTGCTGAGAATGATGGTTTCCAGGTTCATCCATGTCCCTACAAAGGACACAAACTCATCATTTTTGATAGCTGTGTAATAGTCCATGGTGTATATGTGCCACATATTCCCTATCCAGTCTATCATCGTTGGGCATGTGGGTTGGTTCCAGGTCTTTGCTATTGTAAGCAGTGCTGCAATAAACATTCGTGTGCAAGCACACTTTTAAACAACAAGACCTCCTGAGAACTAACTCCCACACTATCCTGAGGTCGGGTCATACCCAGCCATGGGGGATACCACCCCCATGACCCAAACACCTCTCACCAGGCTCCACTTCCCACACTGGGGATTACATTTCAACTTCAGATTTGGGCAGGGACAAATATGCAAACTATATCACTCATCTATCTTACATTAGGGAAATTTGGCATATTAAGGCTAAATATCGTTTGCAGCATTATAAGTTAAATAATACCTCAAAGACAAATCCATTCTTGTTTCTTTGATCACACCACATCTTTTTAAAAGTAAATCTTTGTATTGTATCTTGTATCGAATAGTCTTAAAGTGAGCAGTGACACAATAAGAAAATGACAACACTGAAAATAGTTATTAAGTATCTCTGCAAGGTTAAATCCCAGAGCAAAACTTGCAGGAAATTGCAACCATAGTTATGTTGGTGGCCAAAACCAAAATGAAGTCAGTGAGTTGGGGACAGAACATGGAAAGAGAAAAATCTAAACTTCAAAATAATTGACATTGATAGCATCAAAATGCACCACATGTGGAAATAATTATGGTTAAAATTCATTGATCTGACATTATCATCTGTTTCACATTACTGATTCTTCCAAATAAACAAGTGTACCTGATGTTTGTGTGATATGATAGAAAAGGAACAAGATTCAGAGTCATCATCGTAATTTATATTCTGTATTCAATTGTCAAATGACTTTAGATCAACTATTGAATCCCAAGATCCTGGTTATTCATCCCTAAAATCAGCAATAACATCTACCTTCTAGAGTTCCGAAATTTAAATAAATTAATGCATATAGAACACCTAGTCCAGTTCCAATCACATACAAAGTATCAACTTTCACTTCTTTAATCTTAAAAAAGTTTTCAAAGGTCCTTTGTAGTGCTTTATTCTTCCACCTGCTTTTTTCAATGGAGAGGAACCTAGTTCAGATTCTCCTCTGGATAGCTCTGGGTCATTGTATACACCCTTCCTTCTTTGAAGTCCTCTATCAATTACTGTCAATGTAATTCAAGTAGCAATTAATCACTGCCTACCTTGTGACATCTCTTCCCTTGTGGTCTTGCTCTGCTAATCAAGAGCTTTAGTTTTAAATTAACTCTTGATGACTTTCTCTATTAGTTTGTAAGCACCTTAAAAGCTGAGGTTTCCTTTAAGGTTTTTTCTTTCAGCAATGTTTTAGCGAACATAGTAAAAAGAAAAGTTGTTGCTGCTAATTTTTTTAAAAAATAAAGCTTGCTTATGTAAATATATTTTAATAAGACATTTAGGGGCTCCAAATTCATACAGGATGGTTTGTCCCTGCACCAAATGGTCCTATCAAACCATTTTTTTTTTTTTTTTTTTTTTTTGAGACAGTGTTTTGTTCTTTTTGCCTAGGCTGTAGTGAAATGGTGCAATCTGGGTTCACTGCAAGACCTCTGCCTCCCAGGTCTAAGAGATTTTCCTGTCTCAGCCTCCAATGTAGCTGGGATTACAAATGTGCACTACTACTCCTGGCTAATTTTTTCAATTTTTTTAGTAGAGATGCGGTTTTACCATGTTGATCAAGCTGCTCTCGAACTCCTGACCTCAAGTGATCCAGGCACCTCGGCCACCCAAAGTGCTGGGTTTACAGGTGTGAGCCACTGCGCCTGACCTAAACTATTATTTTTGATAGCTATTCTTAAAATTTAATAATTTTGTTCTTTTTAATGTGTCTTCCTTAAGTAGTCCATCTCACCCAGCTTCAGGGTTTCTAAAATGTGTTTTATTACCACAAATCAGCTCTCATATCAGTGCATTTCTTTTATTATATCTTGAAGCTAATTACGTCTGATAACCTGAAGAGTCCACCAATCAAACAAGTGGATATGCTTTGTAAAAATAATTTTCCTTGGCTGGATACAGTGGCTCACACCTATAATCCCAGCACTTTGGGAGGTCGAGGTGCACGGATCACGAGGTCAGTAGATCAAGATCATCCTGGCTAACAGGGTGAAACCCCATCTCTACTTAAAAAAAAAAAAAAAAAAAAATTAGCTGGGTATGCCTATAGTCCCAGCTACTTGGGAAACTGAGGCAGGAGAATGGCTTGAACCTGGGAGTTGGAAGTTGCAGTGAGCTGAGATCATGCCACTGCACCCCAGCCTGGGCAACAGAGCAAGACTCTTTCCATGTATGTATGTATATGTGTGTGTGTGTGTGTGTGTGTGTGTGTGTGTGTGTAAATATATACATACATATATATATATATTTTTTTTTCTCAATAGCACATGAAGGCATATGTTGTAGCTCTTTTTTCTAAGTGAGATTTATCTCATTTTTCAAAATGTAGTGCTTTGTTAGTTGTACTGAATCATTTGAGAGAATTGTTAAAAATATAGATTTTTGCCATAAATAAATATTCTGATTAAGGAAATAATATAGTTGTGATTGCCAACTAAGAAATCACAGAAGTTCAAAAAAAAATTGTGAATTTAGCAATTTATTTTTCCAAACAACCTTTCCCTCTTTACCTTCCTAGATGATATGCTACTTCTTGACTGCATTTTTTCTTTCTTTGTTTTCTTTGAGAAGAAGTCTCACTCTGTCGCCCAGGCTGGAGTGCAGTGGCGCGATCTCGGCTCACCACAATCTCCGCCTCCCGGGTCCAAGCAATTCTCCTGCCTCAGCCTCCGGAGTAGCTGGGACCACAGGCACATGCCACCGTGCCGGGCTAAATTTTTTTGTATTTTTAGTGGGGGAGGGGGGAGCTCATGGTGTTAGCCAGGATGGTCTGGATCTCCCGAGTTTGTGATCCGCCCACCTCTGCCTCCCAAAGTGCTGGGATTACAGGCATGAGCCACCGCGCCTGGCAACGTACCTTTAATTTCTTTATAGTTTTTATTTTTGGTCATTTTAAATTTTTGTTTCTTTATTCTAAATATATTTATTAATTTCTATTTCTGGCCCTGGATAATGATCTTTTCCATAGTTCGTACTCACTGTTTCCACCATAAATATGTTACAGGTAAGCACGTGCACACACACACAGAGACACACACACACACACAGCTTTTAAAAATCTTAACTATACACAGGTTTTAAGGCAAGGGCTTCATATTTCTAAATAATTCTATTCAAGTCTCACAAATATCCTATTTCTGAGGGGAAGAAAATATGGAAACAGAGATCAGTAAAATAAAGTAAGCTATCCAAAGTTATATAGCTGGAATTTATCAGACAAAATTTTAAACTCAAGATCTTCTATGTCCAGAGACACGCAACTGTTAACCTCCCCAGAGAGAGATTAAGGACTTCCAGAATTTCTTCTTTAGATATTATGAGCAATGCCTAAATAATCAGTTTTGTTTATGGCATCATTTACCAAAGAGTAAATTGGTGTGTGTTGGCAAAGAACTATAATGTTATCTGGTTTCTAACAGCTTCATTTCTGTAAAGTTGATATGAACAGCAACAAAAATTATTTGAAAAAGCTAACTCAATTGCTAAAAAATTTCTACATACAAAAATGAAACAGATATTTAGATTTAATATGTGCTTGTTATTGATCTTGTATTTTCCTGTCACTTTTTACTAAAATACTGTATGTTTATTAAAGTGGTGATGATAATGTAGCAGATCCACTCTGATGAGTAGATATAGGTCTTGTCCATTTTACTCATCTTTCTCTCAGAGAAACATTTTCCTTTAAAGTTGATGTATAGGCAAAACAGGTTAAGGAGATGAGACGTGAAGGAAACTTTGGGGAATTCTGAAAGTCATTTGCTTTGACAGCCAAATCGAATACTGGACATTAATATAAATTGTGTTCTAACATGACTGAACAATGAAAGATTTAAACACATATGTATACATGGAGAGTGAGAGAGGATGTATGTATTTACACCCTTCATGCCTAACTTAAAAGAAAACTCAGATGACCATAACATTACTGTGTTATATATATGCTAATGTCTTTACGCTCTCAAATCTGTTTCTTTTGCTTTTGCATCAAATAACCCTCTCCTCATATTTTTACCTAACCAACTCTTTCCCGTCCTTCAAGAAATATCTCAGCAGTTAAATGTCCACCATTTTTTAGTGGATTTTCAAAATTCCCAAGTTTTTTTCTCCCACGAGTCTGATATATTTATTTGCAGATATATTTGCTGTCATCATTTAGCTACCATTTAAGAGAGTGGCTGATATAGGCCTTCTCAGCATCAGTTATTGTCGATTATACTTGACCAGCATTAGACTGAATTGAATCATCACTGTGATTTTCATCTGCTTGAGTGTAAACTCCCAGAGGATGGGGACTTTCTGATTTCACTAAAAACAATGTACATAATGAACATTGCTAACTATTTGTTGAAATTGTACTAATAAAAGATGACAACAATAAACACTTGGGACCACTAGAAAGGGGAAGTCAGGAAGAAAGCAATGGTATAAAACGATTAGATACTATGCTACAACTTGAGTGACGGGATTATTTATATTCCAATCTCAGCATCACACAATCTACCATATAACATATCCACACATGTACCACCAAATCTAAAATAAAAGTTGAATTTTTAAATGAGAAATAGGAAAATATCATACAAAATAAATTTTAAAGCATTGGGAATAGTGTCTGTCACTTACACTATTATGATGTTATACACACACATATGTGTTTGTTCAATAAATAAATTATATGTAAGGTAAATAAATTATTAGCAATTATTATATAAAGTTCAAAGTAATAAAATAATTATTTTCTTAATGCAAATAAGAAATACATGTCTTCCCTTATGTAAAATGTGGCACATGGTGTTTAATCATGAGTACTACTTTAAATTATTTTTCTATGAGCATGCACTAAAAAAACATAAATTTAAGATAAAATACTATTTTGCTTGGCAAAGTCAAACTCATGTTAAAATGTAGATAGAACCTTAATTTGATCGGCAAAAACTGCTTTCATGTTTTGTGTTCTTTAACTTTTTAAAATAAATCATAAACATATATTTTCTGATTGAGGTTTGTAGTACTTACTTAGAAATAATATAACAAGTATGGATAACTGTTTTCTCACTAAGAAGACAGATGTAATTGCCTCTATATGTCCTTTTTTAAAACACAGTTTTCTGCAGTGCTAGGGTCATCCTGAAGCAGCAAAGAAATCTGATCAAATAAATGTGTCTATTTTATTCACAGACTGTCTTGAGGCACATTAACATAATTATTAGCAACTTTATGCTCATCATTGATTTCTTACATTTAATATTACTAATGCTACCCATCTTTAACCACTGAACTCCAATGGATCTTAAAATGTAAAACTGAGGATAAAAACAATGTACAACTATAGATTAATCAATATAACTTTGAGTGACAAATTATTATAAGCCATGTGTGACATTAAATAGGTATATTTAATAAATGGAATAAGAAGTTCCAGGATCTTGAACAAAAATAAATGAATGGTGGTTGTGTCCCAGTTTAATTGCCCCAATCCATATGTATCTCATCCTTTGTGGATATATTAATGTCAGGCCCCATTATCATCAACAGTTATCTATTGACGATAGATAACATTGTGCCTGTTAGTGATCCCTGAATAAGGCTTCAAAGCAAACAGTGTTTTGGAGCTACAGTATTCCTTTGGCCACCAGACCATTCCTTAATGCTGTTGAACCTTAGGGGTTCTATATGTGATGGTAACTGACACGACGTGTTTGTAACACAATTTGAAATTTTGGCATGCAGTGACTTAAAATGCAACTATTGGATGAGTTTAGCTACAGGTTTTAAACAGATTGATGAACTGTTTTTGATTAGAGAATGTCCCCTCACTCAGCCTTTCTCCTTCGCCTACTCAATGCTAGCAATATGAGCCCGATAAAGGTTGGGGAAGAGGGAATTAAGGACAACTTGAGAGACATTTAATTATTTGATTAAACAGAGGAAATTGATTCTTAGTGATTTAAAAGATTTTCTACCTTACTAGATACTAAAGAAGTGAATCATCCTCCATGTGAAGCCAGGGACCTCAAGAAGAGAGGTTAAAAGTTATTTTAGGCAGAACTTCTTAGAATGGATAACTGAATTAAAGCTCTAGTAGAGACCAAATATGAAACTTGTCTCTCCTGGCAAGTATTGGAGGTAAATTATCTTCCATATCATGTGAATGGTTGCAGCAGGAGATTGGAAATCCTCTCCAGGATATTAACAAACAAATTTGGTGGGGGTACAATTACTCACCTTTGTAATCTCAGAACTTTGAAAGAGATCTGAGTAAGGAGGATTGCCTGAGCTCAGGAGTTCCAGAAGAGCCTGGGCAACACAGCACGGTCTACTAAAAATAATAAAAATTAGCCAGGTGTGGTGATATGTGCCTGTAGTCACAGCTACCTGAGAAGCTGAACTGGTTGAGCTGGAGGATTGCTTGAGACCAGAAAGTAGAAACTGCAGTGAGCTGTGATGGTACCACTGTACTCCAGCCAGGGCAACAGAGCTAGACCCTGTCACACACACACGTTGGATTTCCTACTTTGCTAATCCCTTGAGCTCAGTTACAGGATAAACTTGTAGCTTGTTTGCTGGCAAAGCCTCCTTGATGCTTTATCAAGATAAGGCTTAGAATTTGGAAGTCAGCTTCTTCCAAGGGCAATTAACAGATTTATATGCTTTTTATTTATTTATTTGTATTCCATGCAACTATTTCTGTAAGTGAAAAAAAAAATGCTTGTTGGTAAAATTAAAATTCCTTGGTCTCGTCCAGTGTTCACACCGTCTTTATGTTTTTGAAGCCTCTGGAGTGCTGGGAACTGAATTTTAAGCTGAATCTCCTAAAAGATCAAGAATCAAGGCCTTCAGCAGGAAATACAGATAATATAAAATTAGAGAGTCTGAACAAAGGTTCTTCCAGAAAACCTTCAAGCAGAAAAGTTATATTGTATTCTAGCATGAAGAAAGCATGGTCCCATGTGGAAACCCAGACAAATAAAAAGATCAGAAGTAATTTGGAAGAAGACTGTCTATATCATATTATTGGAGAAGTTGTTTATAATGTAGAACTTAAGAGTAATACAGTTAACGTAACAAAGATAATCAAACGTGCCTTGCCTCACTGTCTGAGACGTGACAAAAATTTTCCCAGAAACAAAAATGAATGTCAATATTGCATATTAACATGTATACCACAGAACCATTTAGTCTTAAAGCTTTGTTTCTGATCACTTAGGGACTTATGGACACCTAAAGTCCTATTTCTCCCAGCATCTTAAAGAGTCGAAAGAAATATTATCTCCAATTGTCATCAATCTACAGAGAATTGTTCTTTGAGAAGTTATTTTAGCCTAATCCCCACCTGACATTTTAATAAAGTCAGACAAGCTGTGGCTGGAACATGATAGAGATTTTGTTGAAAGCAGGCAAAAGAACTACAAAAAGAATAGATTTATTTATCCAATGTTCAGTATGCTAAAAAATGAGTACAAAAAGCAAGATTATTGTTGTTGCTAGGGTAGCGACAAGCAAAAGCCATGAAATAGTCAAGAGGAGTTAGAGAAGAGGGAGAGTTTGTGATAAATAATCAGTATTGATTTTAATCCATAAAAGTAATTATTTTGGAATCAATAATTGGACTGCATGAGGGAGCAGGACTGTTAAAGTCCAATTGTGACTCTGAAAACTTCAGGTTAGTCACAAATAACTCAAACCCAATTAACTGCATAGTCATCACATTGGAGATTTTCCAGTTTTAATGGTCACAAAGATATCAACTGTAGGCTGGGCAACGAGAAAAATGGAGAAGAGACAGTGGCAATGAGGAAAATCAGCTTTCATGTGTTAAATCAGTGGTAATAGTTAAAGAAGAAAAATCTTTCAAAAATACTCTATCAAACTGAATAGAAACAGGATGTGCCAGACTGAAATACAGCAAACTCAAACTACTAAACTTAGTGAAATAACTTGGGTGTCTGAATCAATAGGTGATTGTGCTTTAAAAATAGCAATTAAAACGGCAGAAAATATTGTGAGTTCCTTTTTATTATTTTATTTTTTTTTTCTTTTTATTTTTTTTTTTCAAGGAGACGGGGTCTCGCTATGGTGCCCAGGCTGGGGTGCAGTGGCTATTCACAGACGCAATCCCACTACTGATCAGCACGGGAGTTTTGACCTGCTCTGTTTGTGACCTGGGCTGGTTCACTCCTCCTTAGGCAACCTGGTGGTCCCCCGCTGCCAGGAGGTCACCATATTGATCCCAAACTTAGTGCGGACACCCGATCTGCATAACGCACTACAGCCCAGAACTCCTGGACTCAAGCGATCCTCCAGCCTCAGCCTCCCGAACAGCTGGGACTATAGGCATGCGCCACCATGCCGGGCGCCTTTTACACTTTTTATCACAAAGTGTTAACGGATACATCTGCATTTGTTTCCATCCAAGGAACTCACTGTCTTTTGTGTCCTCTGCCCAGTGTACACCAGTTTTCAGGATCATGGTCAGACATGGGCATCTGTTCTTGTTTAAGTGAACCTTCTTCAACCACTAAAAGTGAATGTGATATGTCCTGCACTCACTCCACACTTTAAAACCCTATATCCATTTTACACATACACTACAAAAATAATTACATTGAATTTTTCTCTGAAATGTCTCAGATTAATATAAGTATGGCTTCTAGATATATTATACATATTTCAGACAAACTAAATATTTCCAATAAGACAAATATTTAGAAGTGGATATCCTTCACTTATATTGATTTTGTAGGCATCTTTGTTTAGCATAACCTCACTCATAGTTCAAGGCCCTTCTCTGATCCTGAGCCTATTAAAAAGCATTTTGTTGCTACTAAAACATCCACAAATCTTTTCTATTTCTTCCAAAATCTTACTTTCCTTAAGATAAAATTTTCATAGTGAAAAATGTGCTGACTTCGAGAATATCAGTGTGAGGAGCTCAGTGGATCTTCTACCCAGTGAAATACTTTTATTAATAAAGTAATAATAACAACTCAAATGATCTAAAATATCTGCAATTCAAATGATCTAAAATATTTGCAAAATATTTGCAAAGTAGTTCTACTAGTTATTGAAGAGAAACAGTAACTTTTTTTGTAGTATTTGAGACAGGATTTCCTCCCATGTCCATCCCTATACTCAGTTCAATCTAAAGGAAACTCTGCTCTTGGTGTCTGTGGCCAAGACAATCAGGCTCCTTCTCCCAGTACCCAGCCTAGAGCTATGGGACACCAGAGAGGGTAGGCAGCCGGAATCTTTCATCTTCCCTCAATCCTGTGTTGCAGAAGCTCTGTTCCTGGCAAGAGGATTAGAGTTTCCTCTGTTACGAAGTTCTTATGAGGCAGAAGCTATGCAGGCCAAAAATACTAGGCATTCCTTGCTTCTGCTCCAGCCTGCTTGGAGGTGAAAGATTCCAGAATGCCTGAAGAATATCTAGTAACAAGCAAATAGGCAAAGGTTAGTAGCTCTGTGATAGTGGTAGCAACAAGTAAAATATTACTGTGGCTAGAGAGTAAGCAAAGAGAACTAGAGAAAGAGACAGCCAAGAAGAGCCCTCCTGGAATTGGAGCAAGCTTCTGAGGCAGGCAACACAGTCTTAGGCAAAGCTGTCCACTCTAATTGAATCATATTGTGAAGCAATTATGTTGTCATAAATAAATAAACAATCAGCTGACAAACAGTGGAGGCTATTAGCTGGATACAAAACTAAAAGAAGAAGCCCGGCTAAAAGCATAAGGGACTCTTCAGTAAGATACACTTAAAAAGAGGCTAGGACCACAGCCGTTTCTGATGGTCAGACAGAATGTGCACAAAATCCCCAAGCAGTGCCCTGTAAAAAGTGGTATCAGAAAGGACACACTGTGGGGTGGGGGAAAGACTTTATTGAATTAATTCAGCCAGATCACTAACCGAATAATACAAGCCCTTGACAGGGAGATGAGCTGCTAGTGGGTCAACTTGATTTCCAGATTGGCTACAATCTAATACATTCAAATTTTAACGAAAAAAAAAAAAAGCATACAAAGAAACAGGAAAGTGTGACTCATACACAGAAACAATCGTGCAACAGAAACCTTCTTTACAGTGCCCAGATGTCGGATTTAACAGACAAAGATGTCAAAGAAGCTATTATACCTATATTCAGAGAACAACAGGAAGCCATGTTTAATGAATTAAATGTCTCATAAAATAGAGAGTAGCAATAGAGATAGAAATAACAGAAGGAACCAAACAGAAATTCTAGAGTAGAAAATGCAATAACCAAAATGAAACATTCACTGGAGGGGCTGATCGGTAGGTTTTAGCTGGCAGAAGCGTGAATCAGTGAATTTGAAGACAGAGACATAGAGATTATGCAATCTGAAAAACAGGAAAAAGAACAAATGAGGAAACATAAACACAGCCACAGAGAAATTTGAAATACCACTAAGTGCACCAGCATATGCATTATGTAAGCTGCAAAAGGAGAGGAAAGAGACAAAGATATATTTAAATAAATAATGGCTAAAAACATACGCATTTTGATATAAATCATTAATCTTCACATCCAAAAAGGTCAATAGACTCTAAGGAAGAAATGCAATGAGCTCTACAATTAGACATACTGTAGTCAAAATGTTGAAAGAGAAAATCTTGAAAGCAACAAAAGAAGAAAACACTCATCCTGGACATCTGAATGCTAAGTCCAACAGAACATAAGACTACCCGTCGACTTACCGTAATTATGTTCCTCTTTCCCATTGAAAAAATGTAGGTAAGTAATGACAATAAAATTTATTTATTTAAATTTATTTATTTAAAATTTTAAGGCAATTCAACATAAAGGTATACTTCTAAGTGATAGGGACTGCAAAATTCTTTGATAACAGTACCAAAGCATCTTGCTTTTACTTTTACCAAATGACACACATATAATCTCAATATATAAATCACATATATTGATTTACAAGCTTTTAGTTTTTAATTAAGGGAGGAAATAGAAGATGGCAGTAAAAATATTCATACTGTGAGGTAGCATATGTGAAGTACTAACTGCCATAAGTGTTGGTATAGAAAATATTACTTAATTTACCTTGTAGCAGACATTGCATGAGTGACTGCCTTTCATGGCCATCAAGATCTTATTTTGTTAACAAAAAATAATTAAAAATGTATAAAATCACACGTGAAGTTTAATGGAAAAGTAGTCCTTCAGTAGATAACATATTTCAACAATGTTTTGAAACAAAAGCCTTTGTTAATTAACATGTTGAACTATGGCTGAGCATGTAGCTGCACTATCCTATGTAAATGGAAATGCAAGCTATGTGTTTTGGAATCCAGATTAGACACATTCTTCTTCTGGCAATTCCAGGGTCACGGTACTCATCCACTAGTGCAAAGCTAATTGACCTATATGCTGGGTCATGTCCCCAACCTCTTGGCACACTTATTCCCTCATTACAATATAAGTGAACATGCAAGGTTCAACACATATTTGAAGGTAATCACTAAACAGAAAATGTTAAGATAAAGAAGGTAAGATTTTTACCAGAGGATAGAGAGTAAATTGAGAGAGCAAAAGTTTATCAGGCAAAGGATTTTTAGGAAGGCCAAACTATTCTGTATAATACTAGAATTATAGATATATGACATTATGCATTTGTCAATACTCATTGAACTGAATAGCACATGGAGGAAAATCTGTGTCAAAACGTTTCAGCTGAATACAAGCTAAAAAAACAAAACTTCAGTGAGCACACTGAACACCAAATAGTCTTGCAAATAAAATAGTTTGGAAAGGAAAACAAATTTAAAAGAAACAGAATATGAGAGGGAAAAAAAAGAGACTCAAAGATCAGGAATTATTCTAGCATGGGAACTTAGAGGATGAAAAAAAGCAGAAAAGACAGAGGAAAAGAATCTCTATATAGTAGTAATAATTCTTATGTGGTTATAATAACTCACATGTAACAAAAATGGCTATGTGGCTATATTAAGCATTTCCTTAACTGGAAAAAGATATAATCCTTCAGACTGAATGGGTAATGAATACCAATGAAGGTAAATAGTTTTTTGAAAATTATCACTTGAACATATTGTTAGGAAATACAATTGACTTTTAAACAAAATCTGTTTGAACTGTATGAGTCCAATTATATGTGGATTTCCTTCTTCTGCCACTCTGAGATAGCAAAACCAATCCCTCCTCTTCCTCCTCCTTCTCAGCCTACACAATGTGAAAAACTTTATGAAGATCCACTTCTATTTTGTCAACAGTAAATGTATTTTCTTTTCCTTATGATTCTCCTAATAACATTTACTTTTCTCTAGTTTGCTTTATTTTAAGAATACAGTGTATAATAGAGATCACATACAAAATATGATAATTGACTGTTTATTTTATTGGTGGTAAGGCTTCCAGTTAACAGTAAGGTATTAGTAGTTAAGTTTTGTGGGAATCAAAAGTTATATGTAGATTTTAGAATGTGTGGGGTTGACACTTGTAACCCCCATATTACACATTTCAACTGTATAACACAATAAAATAAGATATTTAAAGTACCTAGGATGAGAGAATGATGAGAGAACTATTTTGCTATGTTTCATCAAAAACGCTGAAAGCTAAAGTGTGCAAAAAATAAAATCCATAGGCAATTGCTAAAAAGCATGAGTACTGACTCATGACTCTACTAAACTATAATATGAACATCATTTATATAATATTAATAATAAATCACTGCTTAGTAATTTTCATCTATTAGAAACGAAAATATAGAAAAAATATAGACAACTTTATGATTACAGAGCAGACCATAACCCTATAATATGAAAATGCAGCCCAGAAAAGTCAACAGGTAGAAGCAGAGAATGAATAGACTTTAGATAACTTAAGATACTAATATATACCAATGTATTTAAGAAGTTGAGATATAGAATTGATGGAATAAGAAATATAGACTTAAGTATACATGTGTACAATCTCCATGAATATGTGTTATGTGATAAAGGTATGTTATGTGATAAAGGTAGGTAAAAGAAAAAGAAAAAGTACAGATATATTTGGAAACTGAAGAAAAGGAGAGATTTTAGTAAGTTATAGTTTAAAATTTCATTACAAAATCTATAAGTAACTACTGAAGTTCATGAAGTAAAAATGAATGTATAAATTATATTATTTGCAGTTGATGAAGCGTGTATCCTTCCATTGCCCATGAATCCCCGACAGAATGGTACCAGGTTCCACCAGGAGACCTTGCTGAGCCCCATCTTAAAGGCTCGACTTGAAAGCATCCCTCATTTTAATGACCCACCAAGCCACCTATAAAGAGAAGGGCAGGCCTCAGCAGCCTGAGGGGTGATGGTGGAGACATACCAAAGGTAAGAAGAATTAGAGGAAGTATTCTCCAACTGTATTTGTGTCTCATAACCCATAAAGATGCTTCTCAAATGTTTTCCTCTGCTTTTTCAGTCCAGAAATTTCAAGTTACCATTCTTGATAAGCAAACAGAGAATAAGGGTTTAGAAATCTGCCTAATATTTTGACAGTGATAATTTTTTTTTGCTGAATGTCATAATTAAATGTTTGGTTTGTAATTTTTATTTTTTTATTTCATTTTTTCTGGTACTATTTTAAAAAAGATCACCGGTTTGGAATAGACTGGGGCAGGCAGAGATCTATTCTTTCACATCAGCTGCTTGAAAACTCACGTTCTGCAGTTTTTAGCCACCATGTCTGCTTTCTGTCTATTTCAAATTCAAATCACTAGTCCCTAGCACCAGGGCTGCCATATTTGTGACTTAAGTGATATTTTTGAGTGAGTGAATGGAGAAATGCCTCAAACATAATACAATTAGTAACTATTTATTGGGTGTTCAAATAAAAAGTGGCTTCCTCTAAGAATCCTAACTGGAAGAACGGATGAATGAACAAGGGGACTGCCTCTCATTATGGGCCCTTTTTATCACTTAATTCTTGCTACTTAAATGTGAGCAAGAATAAGTATTTTAAAGGTAGAACAGAATTCCTCTGATGGTAGATATGAGAATTTGAGCTGAGATTGCAGGAGGATGACATGGTTGTAGCTATAGTTACTTACCATAACTCCTGATATTTCAGAATGAAAGGGGAGGAAAGGTTTTTTGTTTTCGTTGTTTTTTGTTTGTTTGTTTTTTGTTTTTGTTTTTTTAACTGTGATGTTCTTTGTTCTTTTTAGGAAAGAGTATAATGAATACATAAGAAGGAATGGTGATTGAAGTTCAATTTAGGCATCCCATAAAAATTAACTTAAAAAAGCTGACAATAATAATTTGTATTTTAAACATATGTTTTGTTCCCTTCTTTTTATACAATAAAAGTAGCAATCGGTAAAATTCCAGGGTTGTATATACATACATATTTCAGTCTAAGCATAGCATCAAATAATATTAGAAGCATTGGTAAACCAAGATAATTCTGTTATATCTACAAGCAACTCAATGGCAGGCTCTGTGCCTTTTTCCTCTCAGTTTACTCTGTCAGTACTAATGTTTCATAAATGGAAACTTTCTTCAAACACCGCTGTGGGCATATCTAGAAAAGAAGAAACTAGCAGTCTCCTATCCTCCCTGTGTTACCATGAGGCACTCCAAAATCATCCACAGTGGTTTTGTATTTTTAAACAACGGGAGAATTGCCCTGTTCTCTGAAGAATATGAAGGCTGGTCATTCAAGGGGCCCCTTATTTATTCAGAATCCTTCCCAAAAGGATTGAATGAAATGGTATGGAGCCTGTGTTTGGCTGCTGTTGCTAGCCTTGCAATTTTGGAAGACAGGTGTCAAATGGTTACTCTGTGCAGGAATATAAGGGACCCACTCAAACAAAAAAAGAATAAAACTGAATTCACCTGTTTTGGAACCTGTTTTCGACCATCACTAACAAGGTGTGACTCAGAAGGAGAGAAAAACTGCCCTATATGAGTAAATACTGCCGAGCTCGGTGGCTCACGCCTGTAATTCCAGCACTTTGGGAGGCTGAGGAGGGCGGATCGCCTGAGGTTGGGAATTCGAGACCAGCCTGGCCAGCATGGTGAAACCCTGTCTCTACTAAAAAAAATACAAAAATTAGCCCGGTGTGGCGGCAGACGTCTGTAATCCCAGTTACTCGCAGAGCTGAGGCAGGAGAATTGCTCGAACCTGGGAAGCCGAGGTTGCAGTGAGCTGAGTTCGCGCCACTGCACTCCAGTCTGGGCACAGAGCGAGGCTCCGTCTCAAAAAAAAAAAAAAAAAAAAAAAAAAGTACATACCAATTATTTTGCAATGAAGGATTCCAAACCATTGTAAACAGATCATAGAAATGTAAATTGGAAGATGCTTAACATGGGACTTTTCAGGCTCATTTCAATTTACCATTTTACCTTCTTTCACTTTTTTTATGACCTCTAAGAAAAAAATTGCCTCTACTTTAAAAACTGTATTATGCATATATGCAACATGAAAAATGTTAATTCTTCAGGGATACTTTCCCCTAGGCCTTCCATTTGATTTTGAGATGGATGAAGTGAATGGCAGTATTTCATTACTGAAACACCCCTAGGAAGGTACTTTGGGTTGCCTAGTAAATTGTGAATGTCATGTTGATTTCATTACTCAACTAAAGAATGATATTGACTCCTCGTGAAAATTGGGAATGGGGGAAAAATAAACTACAAAATGTCTGTCTTTAATCTTCTTTCTTCTCAGTATAAAAAGGTAGGAAAAAACTAACATGCCACCCTGTGGTTGTAGCTATCGTTACTTACCCTAACTCCTGGTATTCCTAAATACACACAAGCATGGCTAAATAATAAAATAAAATTACAGTTACTCATGCAAAAATTCTAAAAGTGTCTTTGTATCTTACTACATTTGATAATTTCTTTATTTCATAAATTATATCGCAGAGGGGGTTTTCATTTATTACTGAAAGATAGGCAAGATCAAGCAACATGACCAAGGCCAGCAAACTGATAAAGAGAGAAGATACTGCATTTGGAATCCACCTTCTAACTCTAAGCCCTAGCTTCTTCCCGGCAGAAATCACGATAAGCCCCTGAAAGTCAAGCTTTTTGTAAGGATCATTCATAGGAAAGTTATATTTTCAATTTGCAGAATGAGTTCACTATAGGTGTTTTCCCTTGTTGTAGTGGGCATTCAGTTTTATGTCCTGGCAGTGTTCCTGTCCTTTGTGTGCATACAAGATTATGTACCACACTTATCTCCACTCAAAAGAAGTAGAACCTTTCAGGCCCCCGGACTTATTTCAAACACGTTGTCCCTACCCAAACTTCGAGTCAATGCCCTTCACCTCATTGTTACAGATTCAGTCCAACCCTAGCTCCTTACATGGCACTTCCCTAAGATAGAAACTTGTCACCAATCTCAACTCTACCTTCTAGATAAGTAAGACTTAGCACTTCTATCACATTTTGGATACCATGTCCAAGTTAAAGGCACTTCCATACTGACATCTTGAGGTCTCAAGCATATTCAAAAGTATACGCGAATTCTCTGAGGTCATTGTCAGTGGTTCTCCATGTACTCACTCAGCCCAGAAACAACAGCATCATCTGGGAACTTAACAGAAATGCAGATTGTGGAGTCTTCGCCAGACTGCAGAAACTCTGGAACTGAGCTCAGTGACTTATGTGCTAACAAGTCCCCAGGTAATTCTGATTAACAAAATTTGAAATTCACTTTCCTCTTCTTTTCTTTATTGACTTACTCTGTGAGACTGGGTTTTAAATTTTCTCCCTACTCATAGTTTTCTCTTAAACCAACTAAGCAGCCTGTGGGATACATTAAACATACACACACACACAAACACAAACATACACACACACACACACACACACACACACACACACATTAAAATCAGAAGAAACTAATTTTAAAGTGCTTCAAAGATTGCTCTTGTCTCTTGCTTCTCAGTATGAGTTCTGAAAGGTCAGAGTCACAATATATAGGTAAACAGATGCACTTATAACAGTACAAACAGCAAACATTCTATATGTAGTCATTCTATAAATGATGGCCAGCTTTCAGTTCTACTCTGGAAGGTAATCATTTAGAAAAATAACTAGAAAGAATGTGTCGTTATGACAAATGTTTATGTGTGAATAGAAATGTCTCTGTGCATTTGTACATAATCTCTGCCCTTTAATATATCTCTTCTTGTTTACTAATGTTGTTGATGCTATCTTTTTTGCAGGAGGTGAAGAGAAAGATCCCCTATAGGCACTGTTTGACCATTGTACCATGAACAGCAAGCTGAGCATTTGGTCACTAAGAATGTTCACCAAAGGGATTTATATACTTTTCTCTGATATTTGAAGACATCTCTTTCCTTCACAAAATGATGACCTTTAAAATTGGCCTTGATACTGGATTAACGAATACTTAGTTAGAATTTAAGATATGCTTGCTACCTGTTCATTGGAATGAAAAAACACAAGCACACATAGAGATAGGTGAGCCAGAAAGAAATCTGATACCTTACATCCAAATGTTTGGATATAAAATAAAGGATTGAATGTATTCATTCTTTAAAATAGAAAAGGAACTGAAATTTGAATTGCAGCAAGCATTACTCAAGTTATATTGGAGGAAGACTGATATCATCATCTTCATCATTATGCTGGGAAATTAGAGAATATGTCAAGAGAAATTTCAAGATCATCTAGTTAGGTTCTTCATTTTACAAATGAAGAAACAGGCTGAGAAAGGAAGGATAAACTGTTTTATAATTGCATATCAAGAGAATGTCTTCTGCTTTTTAATCTTATCCTGTCTTTTATTAAAATCTCTGCCCCATTTTTATATTCTGTCTTAGTTTCCTGGGAATAGAATAAGAAATTATGACAAATTTGGTGGCTTACTACAAAACACATCCTCTTATAATTCTGAAGATGAGAAGTCAACCAACGTGTTGACATCCTTCAGAAGACTCCAGCAGAGAATCCTTCCTTGCCTCCTCCAGCTTCTGGTGCCTCCAGATATTCCTCGGCAGCATAACTCCAATCTCTGTCTCTCTTTTCACATGGCATTCTCCTTAATGTCTGTGTTTGCTCATCTCTCTCTTATAAGACACATTGGATTGGATTGAGGGCCCACTGAATAATCCATGACGATCATATCTGAAGATTCTTAATTTTTTTACATCCACAAAAATACTTTTTCCCAAATAAGGTCACATTCACTGGTTCTAGGAGTTATGATGTTTGCATATCTTTGGGGCAGGGGGCAACATGCAACCCACTACCTACCCTTTTGTGATATATGGAATGAAAGTTAGACATATAAAGTAATGGAAGAGAGTTAAAGATGTATAACTGGAAACTTTGATTTGTTAAAATGTGAATTCCTTACCAGGTCAAGAGGACTAAAAATTGCATTCCTCAAGGCAATGTATGCTATCAAACAAAACTTTATCTAATTCATTTAATTTTCAGTATAGCACAAGGATTTCAAAGTCTTTTGGATAAATTTTATCAAACTGTAACTGTATTAATCAGATTGGCAGTTTGATTTTCCCAGAAGGTACAGAGAAACTATTTAGCAATAGGATCAACAATCAAATGAATTCGTTGGTTCATTTCTTCATCCATTCTTTTTTTTTTTTTTTTTTTTTTTTTTTTGAGACGGAGTTTCGCTCTTGTTACCCAGGCTGGAGTGCAATGGCACGATCTCGGCTCACTGCAACCTCCACCTCCTGGGTTCACGCAATTCTCCTGCCTCAGCCTCCCGAGTAGCTGGGACTACAGGCGTGTGCCACCATGCCCAGCTAATTTTTGTATTTTTAGTAGAGACGGGGTTTCACCATGTTGACCAGAATGGTCTTGATCTCTTGACCTCGTGATCCACCCGCCTCAGCCTCCCAAAGTGCTGGGATTACAGGCGTGAGCCACCGTGCCCGGCCTTTCATCCATTCTTTAAGTACACATTTGCTAACTGCTTTTCTATTAGATAAAACATTAAGCACTGAGTGTTCAGAGACAAAAAGACATGATCTTTATCTTTGTGAAATCAGGAGACTATTTCGTGGAAAAGCTATTATGATAAAATAAGATTTGATAACAAAGATCAGTAGTAAAACAGACTAAAGAAGTCCTTAAATCTGCTTGGGAGTTCTGAAAAAAATATATTGGAAGGGTTAGCATTTAGCTAGTGAAGACTTTAGATAGAGTATATACTTATCAAGGAGCAAAGACAGTGTGGTGGTCCAAGAAGAAGACAGATGACATTCTAAGGCTGACTGGCATGAGAGGTATTTCCAGGAGTCCCACACACATTAGTCTTCCTTTAGCACAAAATACGAGAGTGTTTATAATAGAAAATTAGAGAAGAAATAACAGAATCCAGATAAAATTTAAATTGGATTCCAGTGGAATGATTTTGAAAAAAATTCATATCTGAAATGATTAATTACAATTTGTTCCTAAACTAGAAACTATAGGTACAGGTATACATAAAAACACACACAAAATAAAAATAGAGGTAAATGTTCTCCATTTGAAAAGAAGGTCTTTTGGAAACTCTATAGCTAACATACTTTAAGGGATAAGACCATGTTTTTAACCATAATATTGAGAAGAAAGACAATCGTTTATTTTTACCATTGCACAAGAGGTTTATCTCAAGGAAATAGAAGAAAAATCTGAAACACAAACAGATTGGAAAGCAAAAAGTCAAATTGCATTTATTCAGATGACATAATCAAATAAGTAGAAAATCCCAAAATCTACAATAAAATAGTACACATATTCATTGAATTTAGCAATGTGGCAATATCGAAGGTCATTATAAAATTGTTTCATTTATATACATTAGCAATAAATGATTTAAAAAGAAAATTTAAATTAATAATATTTATAAAACCATCACATTCATACAGAAACATTGATTTTTTAAAAATAAAATATATATATTTTTGTATAACAAATTATAAATCAACACTAAGAGAAATTAAAGAAGACCTGAATGAACAAAGAGTGATATCATGTTTACATATGAGAAAATTTAATATTGTTAAGATGTCCATTTTTCTCTATAAAATTTTTATTAAAACCACAGAAGAGTTTTTAAATATAATTACAAGTTAATTTTTAAATTTATATAGAAGAAGTGCAAACAACTTTGTTTCCCAAAATGTTTTGAAAAAAGAAAAAAACTAGAAAGTGTATACAATCTTATTTCAACACATTGTAAAACTGCAATAACCAATGCAGTGTAATATTGTTTTAACATAAATATATATATCGTTTGAACACAGTGGAAAATCTACAAATAATCTCACATGATAAATTATCTGTCAACTGAAACTGTAAAACAATTATTAGCTAAGGCAAAATCTTTTTAACCTATAATGATTAAAAAATAGAGAAAATTGGCTTATAATCATATCACACACAAAATTAATTCCAATTTAATACTAGATCTAAATGTAGAAGTTAAAATTATAAAATATCTAGAAATTGTATCAGTTACTATTTTTGTAAGAACTTTGGGTAGAAAAATATTTCTTAGGAAGTACAAAACTAATCACAAAGGAAAATATAATAAAATTGATTTTATTAAAATTTAAAATGTCTGCTTATAAAATGACACCATGAAGAAAATGAATAGGCAAACCACAGACTGGAAGAAAGTATTTGCATCTGAAAAGGGGATTCTATGTATTCTATATAACAACTCCTATAGTTATAAGAACAACAGCAAAAGATACACAACCAATAAAAATGTGCAAAAGATTCGTATCAGCACTTTCAAAAAAAGATAAAGGGTCAAAAAGCAAATAAAATTACTCAAAATCATTAATTATAAAAGAAATGACCATTAAATATGTCAGTGTGCTACCAGTGTATATTATTAGAAAGACTGACAATATCAGGTGTCAAATAGGTTGTACAGCAACTTGAACTCTCTCATGCATTCCTGTGTTAAGTGTAAAACAGCAGAATCACTATGAAAATTAGTATGGGAGTTTCTTGGAGAATTAAATATACCTATACTCATGTCTCAGAAATTCTATTTTTAGATATTTTCCCAAAATATTAAAATATGTACACATAAAGACTATTACAAAAATGATTATAGCCTCTTTATTCATAAAACCCCAGTCAACATTAAACAAAGCTGGATATTAGTTAAAGCAGTGAAAACCTATTTCATTCAGTAACTACTGACAGTAGGAGAAAGAATTTAGCTTCATTCAAATTTGGGCATTTTAAAGGGAGACTGAGGGAGGGAATGAGAGAGAGTGGGGCTCAACTGAAAAGTTGCAAAGGGCTAGTACGTGTAAATGTGATTAGGTCAGCTGTGCCTGCTAGCTCACAGTGATTAAAATTGGGATTCTTTCCTCCCACAGAGATGGGAAAACAGAGACCATAGCCTTCCTTATGATTACATCAAGGAATGGCTTTCAAGTCCTTAAGACAGACAAGCTTGAGTGTTAGGAGACACATAAAAGTTTCAAAGGAACAGCGGAAGACTTCGCAACTGTAACTTTAGTAAATGCTTTAATAAAGAGAGTCAGGATCCTACAGAGCAAGCAGTAAATTCTGCTGGTCTTTCACTTACAGCACTTTTATAAGCACTGCTCTATAATCAGCTATTAACTAGCTCTTCCTGCTCTTGTCTCTTGCTTAGCTTCCAATTCCCATGAATTTGATCAAGCCCTGGTTCAGGTTGCTGCCAAACTAGTTTATGGAACCAAATTGAAGATCTAGTTTCATCAAGTTTGACAGCAGCATTTCCAAAAAATAATTTTTCAGTTTTTACATCACACTTTGCTTAGCAAATAAGAAGACACGAGAAGTCATTGTACTTGAGGTATATCTTCGTTTCTCCGTTAATGTTAGTTATTTATTAAAAACCATCTTAGAGGGTATGTCCTTTTCACAAAGTAAACTTTCTAATTAGAAGTGAAAATAAAACATAGAGAAAACTCATTTAATTACTGCAGTTATAGAGAAAGCATAAAATTCAGGACATAAAAAAAAATCCTGAAATATTTAATGATTTTGTAGCAATTCTCTTGCTTCAAATAGTCTTTGAAATAAAATTTTAAGTTTTCTAAAATAAAATACATGCTTCTATAAAAGGCTAGAAAAGATAGAAAAAGATGCCAGTCTTAGTAAATGTATAAAACAAAGCCTCTGAAAATCATAGAAAGTTGTCATTAAAAATGCAGAGTACCTCCGAAAAAAAGGATTCCAAAGTTTCTGCAGGATGCTATCGTTTAGGTATTATCACAATAAAGAAATAAAAGAGCAAATATGTCTATAGATATATCTATATCTATCTCTATATCTATTTCTATATTTATATACAGCCATACATTCTCAGTTACAGTTTATTTAGAGAGAAATGCTGATTTGTCACCTTCTTTCAAATGATGAAAAAAGATGAATGCTAATTTGCTAAGAAAACATACAGGAAGGTCAGAAATAGCCATGTAGAAAACTATGATGAGAAAATATGACAGGACACTGCACTCAGGAATGGAAATGTAAAACACATCATGTGTTTCGTAATTTTAACAGTCTGGCCGAGGCAACGGTTTCTGGGCCATTGGTTAGGCAAATGTTAGCATTTTGTTTCTTTATTTCTTTATACCTGTCTGAGATTCAGTTCAGAAACACACAACTATTAAATGTCAAGACATGGCTAAAAGTAATAAAAAATAGAGTTCAGAGTGACAAATGAGCAAATCATAAATGTTCGTTGTTTGTGCAGAACCCATCAAAGTCCATTTATTTTCAAATTACCCTTTAAGGTTATTTCATTTCAGTTTTTTTTTTTCTTTCCCTCTGGATGATATTTCTAAACAATGTAAGTGAGAAAAGACCAAAATTTGTAGTATAATTGATCCAGTCTGTGTTTTTCTTTATAATCATTCTGAATTGACACTTTGGGTTCATTTTTTTCTCCTGTTGGTGTCATATGAGTAAATGGAATCACTTGCTTTCTAAACTCTAAATTCAAAAATCATTAGGCATAGCAGCTCTGGGGCTTTCTATGACCCAAGTCTTTCTTTTGAGGTTGGATCACAGCGGCTAATGATTGACAGGCAGACAACAACACAGCTGCAGGCACCCTCCCTTAGCTTGCTTGTGTGTTAGCTTTAGGCGGAATCTTCTGAAATGAATGAGGAAGCTCTTGATCTCACATCTCTTTCAACACTTTGCCTTGGTTGGTATTCAAGAAGCCTGCAGAGCTACTTGGAGGAGAATGTAAGTGTTCCTGGGGTCTTTCAAAAGCATGAATTCAAAAGGTCTAAATCAACAGCAACAATAAAAACAACAAAAATGCTTTGCTTTCTGTTGAAGGGGGAAGTTCAGCTATAAGGCTTGTCCCCTCAGAGGGTTCCTTTTCTCTTTACATAGGTAGGAGCCCCTTAAAAGCAAGAAGTCAGAAGGAAACCTCAACTGCCAGGAGAATCTCAGAAACAGCCAAAGAAAGTGTTGTGAGAGTCCACTTATAAACTGAGTGCTTTCATATCTATGCTTTGTTTCTGATTGTTTCAAACGTGCCAGTTGTTTAAGTAGGACCATCTCACATAAAATACAATTTTTGTGGCTGATATTATTTTAGTATTATAAGCGTTATAATTTGTTGCAATTTTTTTTTAGTATCTAAAACTATTGGCAACTCATAAAAGCTAGTCACACAGGCCTGCATTTAGTATCAGGCAAAAAGTTATCAAATGCATATTATATCTCTCAAAACACTGTGTAAATTGGACCTCCCTAGGTGTACAAGATCTGTACCCCCATGTAAGAGTAAGAGCTACTGAAAATAACTGAAAATGGTTATAATGGTGTCCCAAAATGCAAGCAGCATATTGATACTTCCTTAAATGCACCCTCCCACACCTCCTATCTTCTGTATGTACCCATTCTAGTTCATTTAAGTATGTTTAGAGGTGCTCTTCACTTGATATGAAGTGAACATGGATAAATTTCAGTTACCACAGTTTAGTTTAACACTACCAGTCCCCATTCACATGGTTCCAATTGCAATTACCACAATATATTAACAGTGAGTGATTGCATGAAGTACAAACTACACCGCTAATTTTTCAGCGTACACATCACTGTGTAAATAACAAATGAACACCAGGATCAATGGCCAATCACGTTAGTTTTTCTGAAGTATGTGCTAATTGATCACTGAGTATGTTATTCAGCTCATGCATAGATAAGAAAGTGTGTAGTTATCTTGCAGCCTTGTTTCTCGGTAATAAACCCTTGACATTTTACAAAAACAGATAATCGAAAAAGAAAATGTACTAATAAAAATAAAAGTGTAGCCAAAGGAAAAAACAATAAAATGTGATAACACTAGAAGTGAAATTTGTATAAAACATTAAGTTATATTAGAATAAATAGCTGACCGTGGGAATGACACTGCTGTCATGTGAGAAACTATGCAGACTGAAGAGTTGAGCAAAGGTAACTTTATCAACATCAATGAGGGAAGCGTTTTGGCAAAAAGGATGAAGATGTCTTAAAGGAAGCGATGACAGCAAAAGAATTCACATTAAAGGAACTCTCAAGAGCTACTAGACATTAAAAAAAAAAAAAAGAAAAAGGAAAAAAAAAAGAATAGACCTGGCATGGTGCCTCATGCCTGTAATCCCAGCACTTTGGGAGGCTGAGGTAGGTGGATCACCTGAGGTCAGGAGTTTGAGACCACCCTAGCCAATATGGTGAAAACTCATCTGTACTAAAACACACACACACACACACACACACACACACACACCACACACAAATAGCTGGGTGTGGTGGTGGACACCTGTAATCCCAACTACCCAGGAAGCTGAGGCAGTGGAATTGCTTGAACCAGAGAGGTGGAGGTTGCAGTGAACTGAGATCAGGCTACTGCACTCCATTCAGTGTGATGAAGTGATACTCTGTCTCAAATAAAATAAAATAAAATAAAATAAAACAAAATAAAATACTGAAAGCGAATCCAAATTCAGAAAGGATATAACAGTTTCCATAGACATAAAAAAGATATTCATTTCATTTCCTAATTTATATTACTAAAAGAGACCAAACACTATTTATAAAGATTTTAAAAAGAAATAAAATTCTTCAATTCTCAATGTTTCTATTGTTTTAAATTAATGTACTAAACGAATATTAGTCTTGCTATTTTAAAAATTGTATACTTTTATTAGGCAGTTCATATCAATTCATGGATTCTCTCTTTCATTCTTGTGTACCTGATAAGACCCATCACAAAAATTATCTTCAAGACCCATTACAAAAATTATCTTCAGGAAGCATTCTAACTTCAAAAGAGTGCTAACTTCTTTTCACATTATGATATTTTGACATATTTTTTCAAGTCCCCATAGAATCCCTAATTTTATATTGATATAGTGGTGTCTTATTGGGCCGTGAACTCCAAAAATAACCATTTGTTTATCATTAGCATCTAGCAACTTATCTAGAAAAGTAGGCTCTTATGCCATATGTACTAAAAAAAAATGAATGTGCCATTTTATTTTTATTGTAGTGCAACAAAAACCACAGGTCTAATGTGTGCAAATTTGCATATGCATAATTAATCCCAACTCTTCATAGTGTTGCACTATCTTCTTATGATCTAAATTTGAATACATAGCAAAACTTGAAATTTAGGAATGAATCTAGCACATTACTGTTTCTAAGGGCCTTCATTAACCCTTGGTGTGGGTAAGATGAAGTATTTCAGTAACCTTGCAATTGTGGTTGAGTTGTGAGGATGAAGGCCAGCTTGGAGTATATGAGTGAAAATATAGAAAAAAAAAAGTGTATTGATTAGAGACAGCAGATTTGACACATTTATCTACAGTCACAATCTCCCAACATACCACTAATGGCGAGATTAGTGGAGATTTTTTGTAATTATATAGCTACACAAAGACACAGAAAACTTGAGGGAAGCAACAGTGTTTATCTTTTTATTATTATTTTGAGATGGAGTCTCACACTCTCACCCTAGCTGGAGGCCAGTGGCACAGTCCCGGCTCACTGCAACCTCTGCCTCCTGGGTTCCAGCGATTCTCCTGCCTCAGCCTCCTGAGTAGCTGGGATTACAGGTGCCCTCTATCATGCCCAGCTAATTTTTTGTATTTTTAGTAGAGACAGGTTTCACCATGTTGACCAGGCTGGTTTCGCACTCCTGACCTCGTGCATCACCTCAGCCTCCCAAATGACTAATAACCAGAATCTGCAAATAACTGAAACAAATTTACAAGAAAAAAAACAAACAACCCCATCAAAAAGTAGGTGAAGGATATGAACAGACACTTCTCAAAAGAAGACATTTATGCAGCCAACAAACATATGAAAGAAAGCTCATCAGCACTGGTCATTAGAGAAATGCAAATTAAAATCACATTGAGATGCCATCTCACAACAGTTAGAATTGCGATCATTAAAAATCAGGTGAGAGCAGATGCTGGAGAGGATGCGGAGAAAGAATAATGCTTTCACACTGTTGGTGGGAATGTAAATTAGTTCAACCACTGTGGAAGACAGTGTGGAGATTCCTCAAGGATCTAGAAATAGAAATACCTTTTGACCCAGCAATCCCATTACTGGATATATACCCAAAGGATTATAAAACATTCAGTTATAAAGACACATGTGCACTATGTTTATTGCGTCACTCTTTACAATAGCAAAGACTTGGAAAGAACCCAAATGCCCATCAATGATAGAATAGATAAATAAAATGTAACACATATACACCACGCAATACTATGCCGCCATAAAAAAAGATGAGTTCATGTTCTTTGCAGGGACCTGGATGAATCTGGAAACCATCATTCTCAGCAAACTGACACGAGAACAGAAAACCAAACACGGCATGTTCTCACTCATAAGTGTGTATTGAACACTGAGAACTCATGGACACAGAGAGGGGAACATCACACACCGGGCTTTGTTGGGGAGTTGGGGGGCCAGGGGAGGGATAGCAGGGTATTGGAGTATTGCGGAGGACTAACATTAGGAGAAATACCTAACGTAGTTGACAGGGGATGGGTGCAGCAAACCACCAAGCTATGTGTATACCTATGCAACAAACCTGCATGATCTGCACACGTACCCTAGAACTTAAAGTATAACAAAAATACAAATAAAATATAAAAAAAGAAAGAGAACTGTTGGATTAAAAATAAAAATGTAGATTCCAGGTTTTGAAAGGGACTGGGATAAGACTATTTGAGAAATTAAGACATTTAAAATCAGCTAGGAGATATTAATAATGAGCAATACAGAGAGAGAGAGAGAGAGAGAGAGAGAGAGAGTTAGACAGAAAAAATATATGAACATACACAGGCCCAGATAGAACACATTCAAAAAAAAAAAAAATACGCAAGATTTCCTCAGTCTTTGACCCTGAGTTACCTTCAATTCGCAATGCCTTGATAAGTAGTAGAGGTATTTTTCTACTAGTTTTAAAATAAGGAGGAGATGGCTTTTCATTTTTTATTGTCCAATGTTCAACAAAATAACACAAGGCTTACAAAAAAGCAGAGAAAGATAATCTATTTAAATGTCAAAATAAATCCCCAGAAACTATTTCTGAATAAACAGAAGCATCAGACTTGCTGGAAAAAAATACTTTTAAATAACTGTCTTACACATATTCAAAGCGCTAAAGGGAAACATGGACAAATAATTACAGAAAATAAGGAAAACAATATATAAATAAAATGAGAATATTAGCAAAAATATAGAATTTTTTAAATAAAACAGATTTTTGGAACTGAAAAACACAATTACAGAATTGAGAACTGTACTGAAGAGGTTCTTCAACAGCAGATTTGAACAGACAAAAGAAATAGCAAATTTGGTGTACAAATATTTGAAATTATTGAGTCTGAGGAGCAAATATAACAAAGTATTAAGAGTTAACATAACCTATAAGCCCTAAGAACACCATCAAACAGAGCAATATACACATTATAGAAATCCTAGAAGGAAAAGAAATGAGCATAATGATTATTTGAAAAAATAATGGCTAAAAACTTTCAAAATTTGAGAAAAAACATATATGTAATAATCCAGGGAGCTCAATGATAACCAAGTAGTGTAACTCTAAAGAGACTCATGCTGAGACACACTATATTCAAGCTATTTAAAGCCAAAGACAGAAAGAATCTTGAATGTAGTAAGAGAAAAGTGACTGATTATATACCTGAGATTTCCAGTGAGATTATCAATACATTTCTAACAGAAACCCTG
Source organism: Saimiri boliviensis (assembly GCF_048565385.1). NCBI lineage: Eukaryota > Metazoa > Chordata > Mammalia > Primates > Cebidae > Saimiri > Saimiri boliviensis. Next base: position 113,142,984 of record NC_133453.1, read on the forward strand.
TAGGCCAGAAAATAATGAGATAATACATTTAAAGTTCTTTGAAGGAAAAAAAAGTCAACTGAGAATTCCATGAATTCTATATCCAACAAAACTATTCTTCAAAAATTCAAAAATTTTATTATTAAATAATTAAGATATGCCAACACAAACAAAATCTGAGAGTTCACTAACTCTAGACTTGCCTTACAAAAATGCTGAACAACATCCTACAAGTTAAAATGAAGAGACTGTAGAAAGCAACTCAAAGTTACATGGAAACATAAATTTTTCAAATAAAGATAAATACATAAACTAATATTATAAAGTATCATTATAATTTTGATTTGCTCTTTCCACTTTTTATTTACACAATATTTAAAGGAAAAATACATAAAAGTAACTATAAATCTTTGTTAATGAGTACACACTATATAGATAAATATTTCATGTCATTGATCCCTTAAATGGGAGACTAAATAAGTTTTGCATGGCACTGAAGTAAAGCTGGTATCAATGTAAGATAGATTGTCATAACTTTAGAATGTCATATACAATCTCCATTTAATTAAAAAGGAAATATTTATAGAATAGACACAAAAAGAAAAGGTAATCAAAATGCATCAAAACAAAAAAGTCAATTAAATACAAGGGAAGATTGTAAAGGGTAAATAATTAAATACAATAATACAAGCAATACATTATATAGAAACAAACAACAAAATAGGAAAATTCTGTGCTCCTCTATTTCTATATTAGTAATTTCATTAAATGTAAATCATTTAAGCTTCCCAAAGAAAAGCAATTGATTGGGAGAACAACTAAGAAAATGTTTCAAACATATGGTATCTACAAAGGACTTTTTTTAGATATAAAAAATAGAATAAAGTAAAAAGATGAAAAAGAGATTTTGTACTAATAGAAACCAAAGTAGAACCAAGGATGGCTATACTGATTTTAAATAAATTAGACTTTTAGCCAAACACTGTTACAAGAGATAAATTGGGACATTATATAATAATAATACAATTAATTTATTAGAATATATAAAATATATAATTATGCATGCACCAAACAATAATCAAATATGTGAACACTAAAATGTGTGAACAAACATGACAGAATTGACAGAGGAAAACAGATAGTTCTGCAATAATAGTGGTATACCTTATTACCCAACTTTTAACAAAAGAACAAAAAGGCAGAAAATTAATGAGACAATACAGAACTTGAAAAAGTCTATAGATCAGTTTAAGTGTTACTAATTAGATACTGTACTAAATAAGAGCATAATGCACATTCTTCTAAGAGCATGTGGAGAATTCTCCAGCAAAGAGCTATAGGTTAGACCATAAAATAAATTTTAATATATTTTAAAAGGTTGTATTCATAAGTATATTTTCTAATAACAATTGAATAATACCAGAAATCAACACAGAAAATAGTGGAAAATATCTAAAAATTAAGCAACATGCTCTTAAGTAACAAATGGTCAAAGAAGATTATCAGGGAAAACTAGAAAATATTTTGAGACAAATGAGATTAAAACACAACACACCAAAATCTATAAAATACAGCAAAAGGAGTGCCCAAAGCGAAATTTATAGCTGTAAATGTTTACAACATCATAGAAAAGAAAAGTATTAAATCAACAACCAAATCTTACATGTTAAGAAATTTTCTAAAAGGTTAAGCTAAACTAAGGATAGATGAAAGCAAGAAACAATAAATATTAGAGAAGATATAAATAAGGTGGATAATGGAAAAACAATGTGAAAAAACAAAAGTAGGAGTGGTTCTTTAAAACAAGAATGAAGTTGAAAAATAATTAACTAGACTAATGAAAGAAAAAGAGTAAAATTCACATAATTAAAATTGAAAATGAAAAAGGAAATGTTAACTACTGATTTTACAGAAATAAAAGGTTATAAAGAATTTTATAAACATTTGTATGCCAACAAATTGGACAACCAAGAAAAAAATGGCTAAATTTCTAACCTGCCAAGATTGAATCATGAGGAAATAGAAAATCTGATTAGGTCTATAACTAGTAAGAGATCAGACAGTTATCTAAAATCTTCTATAAAAGGAAAGTTCAAAGCTTCAATAGTGAATTCTACCAAACATTAAAAAAATTAACACCAACACATTACCATTGTACCTAGACCAACGCATTGTCATGCTATGAAAGACAAAGACACTAAGATGAAAGAAAACTACAGATGAATAAGCCTTATGAATACTGTATTCATCCATTTTCACACTGCTATAAATAACTTTATAAGCCTGGGTAATTTATAGAGATTTAAGTGACTAATGGTTATGTATGGATAAGAATACCTCAGGAAACTTACAATCGTGGTGGAAGGTGAAAGAGAAGTAAATACCTTCTTTACAATGTGGCAGGAGAGAGAATGTGAATGAGTGAATTGGAAAAAGCCCCTACTCAAATCATGAGATCATGAGAATTCACTCACTATCATGAGACCAGCCTGGGGGAAACAGCTGCCATGATCCAATGACCACCACCTGGTATCTCCCTTGATACATTAACACATAGGAATTATGGGGATTATAATTGAAGATGAGATTTTGGTGGGGACACAAAGCCTAACCATATCAAATGTTGATGCAAAAGCTCAGCAAAATATTAGCAAACAGAATTAAATAGCTTATTTAAAAGGTCATATACCATAAACAATTGGAATTTATTTCTAGCATTCAAGGATGTTTCATCACAAGAAAACCAAACAATGTCATACACTGCATTAACAGAATGAAGGGAAAGCACAAGCACATGAATATACACTCATACACATACACACACATACACACACACACACACACACACACACACGTGCACACAGGATCATCTCAGTTAGTCAGAAAAACATTTGACAAAATGCAATGCTCACTTTTTTCACTTTTATTCAACAATATACTAGAAGTTCTGGCATGATAACTTAAGCTAGAAAAAGAAGTGGGAGATACCTAATTTGGAAAGGAAGAAGTAAAATTATGTCTTCTCACAAATGACATGATATCCTGTGAAGAAAACTCTAAATTAAAAAAAAAAATCAGTAAAGTTTCAGGATACAAAATCAACATGCGAAAGTCAAGTGTATGTCTATATGACAATAACGGAAAAATTTTAAAGAAAAATTTTTAAAATTCCACTTACAATAACATTCAAAATAAATAAAATACTTAAAAATAAACATAAGGAGGCAAAACACTTGGATACTGAAAACTACAAAATATTTGATACTTGAAATATTTCTGAAAGAAATTTTAAGACAAATAAATGAAAAGAGTACTTGCGTTTATGAATTTTAAATCAAATTTAACCTAAAGTAAAAGTGGTAATATATCAGTATTATCCAAAGCAAGCCAAAATTTCAATGCAATGTGTATAAAATCCTAATAATAGCTTTAGCAAAAATAAAGAAATCTGTCTTAAATTTCATAAGAGATCTTAAGGGACTTTGAATAGCCAAAACAATTTTTAAAAACGATGAACTTATAACTCTTACACTTTCTGATTTCAAATAAATGGATTTATTAAATAGCTATGATATTTACTAAAAAGCTATGGGAACCAAAAACCAGTTTCATGCTAGCAAGAAACAAAACAAAAAAGACAGATGTATTTACCAGATATATATTCCAGAATGGGGAACCCAGAAATAGCCATCATATATATGATCAAATGACTTTTAATGAGGCTTCCAAGACTATTCAATGGGGACAAGATAGTTTTTTCAATGAATGCTGCTAGGAAAATTACATATCCACGTGCAGAAAAATGAAGTTGAACTCTTATTTTAAATAATAATAAATTATTGTAAAATGAATGAATAAATGCAATGTAAGTTAAATATTTAAAAGTCTTAGAAGAAAACTTAGAGAAAAAATATTTATTATATTGAATTTGACAATTATTTCTTGGATGTTACACTAAAAACACAGACAATAAAAGAAAAAAACAGAAAATTTAGACTTCATCAAAATTTAAAATTTTTGTGTGTAAATCATTATCAACACAGTGAAATGGCAACACGACAAAAAATCATTTTGCAAGTTATGTGTCTGATAAGGAATTAGCATCCAGAATATATAGGGAATACTTGCAACTTTCATTAGTCCATCTTCACACTGCTGATAAAGACATACGGAAGACTGGTCAATTTACAAAAGAAAGAGGTTTAATGGAGTAAACAGTTCCACGTGGCTAGGGAAGCCAGCAATCATGGTGGAAAGAAAGGAGGAACATGCCATGCCTTACATGGATGGCATCAGGCAAAGAGAGAGAGCTTGCACAGGGAAACTCCTATTTGTTAAAACCATCAAATCTCATGAGACTCATTCACTATCATGAGAACAACATGGGAAAGACGCACCCCCATGATTCCATTATCTCCTACCAGGTCCTTCCTACAGCATGTAGGAATTATGCGAGCTACAAATGAGATTTTCGTGGAGACACAGAGCCAAACCATATCACAACTCAGAAGCAAATAAAGTAAACAATGCAATTAAAGGGGACAAATAACTTGAATAGATATTTCTCTAAAGAAGATACACAAATGGACCATAACCACATGCAAAATTGCTCAGCATTGATCATCATTAGGGAAATGCAAATCAAAGACATAATGAGATACCACTTTATACCCTTTAGGATGACTATTACAAAGAAACAAGGAAAGTAGTAAGAAAGGTAGAAAGGAAGGATGGAAGGAAGGGGGAGAGAGGAAAGTGGAAAGAAAAGAGAAAGGAAGGGAACGAGGGAGGGGAAAGAAAAGAGAAAGGAAGGAAAAAAGTAAAGAAACGTATCAAAGAACTAAAAATAGAACAATAATTAGACCCAGATATCCCATTATTGGGTATCTACTCAAAGGGAAAGAAATCATATTAAAAAAAAGACACCTACACTCATGCTTATTGCAGGAATGTTCACAATATCAAAGTCATGGAAATTGCTATTTTCAAAAAGGAGTGCACCATGAACGTGTAAGACATGAGATGTGAGGTTGAAGATCCCATACAGGCAGAACAGAAAAGAAATTTGGAGGTGGGCAATGAAGGTACATCCCGGCATCGGCAGTATGGCCAATGAGTAAAAGGCATTCTGTGCAGTTGAACAAAGTCAGAAGTTGTTTAGAAACATAACATGAATAGAGTATCTGAAGAATTTGCAAGACTTCTGAGGAGATTCTCATAGTTGGCCAAGAAATCATTTTAAATTTGTTCATATAGAAAATTAAATGAAAGAATATTTTTAAAAAACTACCGGTGAAGTAAAGCTAAGGTAACCATAGTTTACTATAGAGCTCTGCGGTAAGTAGAATAGTAATAGCTATGACATATTAAGATTGAGTATTCAGTTTTTTTTACCCCAAATAGCAATGTAACACTTAGGGGAGTATGGCTATGAAGGTAAGATGTGTGTGTCTGTGTGTGTGTGTGTGTGTGTGTGTGTGTGTGTGTGTGTGTGTGTTTAGGGGCAGATGTAAAAATGTAGTTTTTATATTCGGGAAGAAAACTGAGAAATCTAACAAATCAACACCTTTGGTGTGTTATTGAGTGACACAAATATAAACACATTAGTAACTGGAAAGAAGAAAGAAGAAAGAGAAGTAGCTGGAAAGCACGCAGGAGATGGATGTGGCAGGTACTGGTGGAAGGTCCACTGTCGAAAGTAGCAAGCAATTCTTCAGCTGACATGGAGGATTGAGGAGAAAAATTTTGATTAATTAAGGAGAGAGTAGAGAGTTTGAAATAATCTCCTAAGTAACTGAGAGCAGTATGAAATTGTGATGACAATAATAAAATACTTTATATGCTTTTGATTTTTAAAATCATCTTATTATAGTACCTAGATATGCTTCAGAGCAGAGTTAAGTAAAATAATTTATTCTTTTTCTTAATACATTTTTTGTCATAATATCAAATCACTAACATTTCTATTCCCTGCTACTCATGCTGTTTGGTTGAAACTGAATTTTACGCGTAAAATGTTTGACCAGTCGACACGAAACAACAAATGATTGTTTAACTGCATTTTATATTTAAAATGTGAACTTACATTAACGGTTTTATGAAGTCCAAAGGACCTGACCAGTTCCCAAGCACAGTCAAAGCTTGTCGGGATCCTCCACAGCCTCTCTAATTGGGTGACTTTTCCAAACCTGGGTGGTGTTTCCAAGTGGGTTCCTGATATTTTGGCTCTTGGTTCTTGTGAATCTCTCTTTGCTCTAATTACAGCAATTCCAGAATCTTTCACAAAATTTAGCATGTAAACATGAATTATCTATTGTTTTTTTTTTACTTTGCTTTCACAATTATTTTGTGATGTTTATTAAGGCAAAGGTAAGGACTTATATTTTCATTTTAGTTCACAAATTACTGAGCTCACATTTTCCAGTAAAACTAGGACTGGCACATACGGTCATACTGACCTCTCTTCTAGTAAAAGTGTTTGTTTATAAATTGCTATTGCTAATGATAGAAAAAATAAATTACAAACTCAGTTACAGAAAGGAAAAATTCTTTTTTTAAAATTGCATACCTCAAAATTTCTGTTTAGCTATTCACAGCAGGAAACTCAGTAAAAATTATTTAAAGGCACGGTAATTGAAATCAGCTCAGCCTACCTTCGTCAGAAAGTTATTGCATAAAGGGAACAGTTCTCCTAATTAAATCTAAAAATCCTACAGCTGTGAAACTATAAATTTTTATCTATGCTAGTAGTAGCTCTAAAAGTGATTCTAAGTGAAAATATAAACTTTCCCCCCATACACATAATAAAAGACTTAAAACTTCCATAAAAGGAATCAGATTATTTTGGCCCTTCTAAGTAGATGTGCTGATGTTGGCAGACTCTTTCTACCTTAGTAAGAACTTTTTACTATTTGCCATATTGCCTGATGCTCACTTTTTTGGGAACTGTTTTCATAGCGTGAGTAAACTAAAAAGGAACTCTGAATTTTCTTTTCATTTATTATTTTTATTTTTTTATAAATCAGTTCTTCTTGCATCTCTCTACAGCATAGGAAAATCTGTTTCTAGCTCCTAAAGTATAGATTTCACTCAGGTTCAAATACATATGTTCAAAACCTTGGCTGCCAACTCTTCATTTAAGAGAGAGAAATATGCCCCAACAGATGATTTGTTTCCAGAAATTCATCAGTGAGAATGGTAAGTAGCTAGTTTTGAAGATTTGAAAACTAGCCAATGATTAGAATTTATCAATTGCTCGTTTGATTATTTTCTTACTCATTTTGGTTTGCTTGACAAGTTGTGTCATTTTGTGAAGTTTCTTTTTATTCCCACAAAGCAGATCTCTGAAGGACTTTGAAATGTTTTCTGGAGGCTCTTTCACCTTGTCCTTTCCTTTAAGACAAAGATTAGGACAAATAATGTACTTCAGACAGTGAAAGTTTGTTTTTATTTTTCTTTTTCTTTTTTTCTTTTTTCTTTTTTTTTTTAAGCCTACAGCACCTGGTGTTCTCAAGCGGTCTCCCATCCAAGTTCTAACCAGGCCCGACCCTGCTTAGCTTCAGAGATCAGATGAGATCGGGCGCGTTCACACTATCGAATTCTGGTTCTAAAATAATGTAACTTTATTATAGTATCTTCAATAAATCTCATCTCTAAACAGTCATTCTTTATTTCCCTTCTCCTGAATAATATAAAATATGTTTTACTCTGACTAGTGTGTATTTTTTTTTTAATCAATGGTCACATGTCAACAATATTCCCATATTGTGAAATTTCCTATTCTATCATGTGCTTCGAAATTTATATATTTTCAAACCTTTGACGCATTTTACTATCAATGGGTACATTTACCCAATCATTTATCTCCTACTAAAAACTTGCTAAATTATTGATGAGCTTTATAACTGCTAACACTTTAGAATCAATACCATTTATTACTTTTTTTGTTTGTACTTAATAAATCCTATTTCATCATCTTGGTGGCAGTAAAATAGTAAGTTAATAGGATCTCAGGTTTTGACGTCAGAGACAGCTTGGGTAAAATCCAGGTTCTGGGTCCTTGGACACCGTCCTTAAATTCACAAGAAAACTGCAAATACTACTGAACTAACTTGTTTTGAGCATGCAGGGCATATGGAAAATATTCAATAAATATGATGCTCCTTCTCCTTCCCCAGAAGACAAACTAATCACTCTATTAAGACAAGGGAACATGTTTAATATTGTCTTATGTACAGTGTTGTAGACATCCAACAGTGATATCATTAACTACAATGTAAGCCAAATTATGTAATGGTTTCTTCAGCATCGACCACATCTGAAAATAGTATATGGCCACTGAGAAGCTAAACACAAAACGATTAACTCATATGCTAGCACAAGCCCTCTCTACCAGTAGAAGACATGTCAATATCAACTCTTATTTAAGACACAATTCTAGTAAATGTGTGTTGCCTTTGTCTTATATATTTCAAATATACTATGTGGTGGAAATTTGGGTACTGTAGAGAGAGGAAATAGCTGAGCTAGGTAAAAAGTCAAACTTTTTAATATATATTTCTATCCTGCTGTACAATATATAAGAAACCATTATCTGGAGATCCTTGTTTTTTTTTTTTTTCTTTTATCTCTTTCTCATGATTTTCTTAAGTCCCTTAATTTTTGAATAAACAATACTATATAGCTTAATTAATCTGAAAGTTGTCTCACCATCAAAGTCCAGAGTAAGAGTAGAAATCACAGTGATTTCTGCCTTATCAAGGAAAGGTTGTATGAGATTCCATGTACTCATTCAAGAGCCAAAAAGGTGTGAAATATATTAAGAAAGAGTTCCATCCAAATTGGTTAAAATAAATTTTAGGCGCTCCAAGTTTCAGCCATCTGGAAAATTATTTCATGTGTAATATCTCAGTCTTTGGTAAGATCTTATGAACATGGTGTCATTTTGGTTATCTGATGAGGAAAAATGAGTTAATTGTTTTGTAAAATTATTCTGACCATATGGGCATGAAACAATGTATTAGAGATGCATTAGGATATAGCAAAATAGCCTGGCTTTTGGAATCCTGTGCTTTACACTTCAGCTATCTAGCTAAATACCTTAATGCTTTGAAATGTCATCTATATAATGGGGATAATAAGACTTAATTCATAGAAATAACATATATGAGGATAAAGATGGGAGCATACAATGCTCATATATTATGATTGTTATGGTAGCACAAATGATTATTATCATCATTATTATTTTATTCATGTCATCTTAATCATAATGTGATTTCCAATTAGCATAAAATTACCTTTATCTTAAGTAATAATCTGAAGAGGTTGAATTTATTTGCCCTATGTTTTCCCCAATTTCAACCCTAATATATTCTAATTAGAAAATCAAAGGAAGTTGAAGAGGAGACAGTGTTCGAGTGAGGAAGCAAGCTATGCCAGTCTCTGTACGAGGCCATGACTTCCTCCCTGATATAGATTAATCTTTAAGGTGATGAAACAACTCAAGTAACTTTGTGATTACATGCTATTGTCAGAAATTATGCATAATGAATTAATCAATGTAGCTACATCTATGCCAATTTTCCTGGGATCCAAAATGTTGTAATGGGGCCCAAATGGCTAGTGCCATCGTGTAGAGAAATGTGTGGGAATTTTTTTTTAAATTAAGTTTCTTCAACTTTTAGTGTTCTATAGTAATGAGCCTTTACAATAGTGTTCTATAATAAACAGCCTTTACAATAGTGTTAGTAATCTTTGACTCCCTATAATTCACGTTCATGTTGAATTGCCGGATGTGTTGGTATGAGATTTTCAAGTCTAGGTCATAATGGGCCTTGCACCTTCCACACTGGACTCGGATTGCTGACTGTGGGGGATGTCATTTGTTGTTACATGAACACATTCCAGCAATCCTGTGGAAAGGCCCATGAGGAGGAGTGGAAGCAGGTGCCAACGGTCATGTGAGCAATTCAAGAGGCCCGGTTAGATCTCAGATAATGAAAGCCCTGGGGAACATCCATCTGCAACTTTGTGAAAGACCCCACTCCAGACCCATCTAGCTAAGTCACTTGTGAGTTTTTAAACCAAAGAACTGTGACAGATGACAAATAATCGTCATTGTTTTAAGCCACCACATTTCAGAGTGATTTCTTATATAACATTAGATAACTGATACAATCTCTGGAAACTTTAACAAGTGGTTTCTTTTTTATTTATTTTTAGCTCAGCATTATTATTTGCAAAATCAAGATAATGTCTAAGTCACAAATTTTTGTCTGCTTGTTGTATGCATATGTGTGAAGTTTCAATATCCTCGTGTATCTACAAGGCCTGGTACATGGCAATAAGTACTTAATAAATAGACGTTTTCTTCTCTTACCATAATTTATGGAGAATGCATTGTTTTCCCAAAATACTTTGTACTTATAAGAAGAAATATTGAATGTTCGGTTCAGAAACTATGCTAAATGCATGTGCAGTAGAAGCCTTTAAGGTGATATAGTAGAATGGAATTCTAAAGCAGAATGAAATGTCAGAAGACTCCCCCAGGAAGCTGACGAACAGTTTGCTCAGAAATCAAAGGCTAGTTGCAATCTAGGAGAAATACATATGACTTCTATAGTATCATTATGTCGGAAAACATAAAGAAAAGAAGATTAAAAAAGAAAGATTACAGAATAATCAAGAATGTTCGGGAAGTAGAAAGGTGAATATATGCACTAATAATGTGTTTAGTGCAAAATACAGTGCTCTTTATCTTACATACATGCCCTGAGATAAGCAATCAAGGTGAATACAGTGACTGAGATTCAAAGTTCCAGATCTTCTGCACCAACATTCCTTGTAGACTCTGCTATTCTCACTGCTTCCTGTTTGCAGCATGAGTGACACACCACCAGCTGTTTTGTTTTATGCTAACCAGAAATATAAAGTGAGGAGGTTCAGAGAATACAGATTACTTCAGAAGTTACCACTGACATTGAATTTACAGCTATATCATATTTATCATAAATATATTACTTTAACATCAAAAGTAAATAAATCATTGAAACAATAAGTTATTGACCTCAAAACCAATGTGTACAGATTAGAATTTTGCTAGTAAGGAAGAAGCTGAAGTGAATATTTGATTAGGCCACCAGATATGTCTACCATACTTGTCAAGTGGAATCAAAGTGCATGCAGTTAATTCTTACTTCTCATGGTAGCTATGTGAAAACTAAATCACAGTTCCTAGAAGAAAAACAAGGTTATGTTCCTATGATCTGCTGGTTACACATTTTCAACAACTGGTCAATATATAACCTTATGTTAGGTCTATTTCATTTAAAATAAATCCTATTTAATATCGATTGTGATTAATTAACATAGAACTCACTGCCAACAGCACTACAACTTATCCCTAAATGAAGTTTGTGAGACAAACTACAGCATTCTCGCGCTTACAGTCATTAGACAGCAATTCAGCACTAAATTGTGAGGCCTACGGAAACAGTAAAATCACCAACAATAAGTACCAATAAGTGAAAATTGTGGCACTAAAAATGCTGAAAAAAACCACTGTTTACAATGTGAACATTGAAAGAAGAAGGCAGTGTCACCTTGTTTTATTTCACGTGGGAATATGAGTCTCAGGCAACTAAAAATGTTGCTGTTCTGAACATGTTTGAGAATGACCACAGAATCACTGTGAGTATTGATTTGTGGGTTTACAAATAAATTTTAGGGAGTTTGCAAGTCCACAAATAGGGAGTATGTGATAAATGAGATCTGACTGTATTTATTTGGTGCTGGTTATTTGAGGGAAGTGAGAGAAGAGCTGAGGCAAAATGACCAGCTTAGAAGTATACAGTCAAGACAAGCACAAAATATCTAATGTATAATGCTGGAAATGTAGAAGGGTGCTCCACAGAAAGAGAAGCCAGCAAAATTGCATGAGAATATTATTTACTGGTCACTCTTCATTTTATATTTGATAAAGAGAAAAAATTATAATACACATGAGGATTTCATATAATTTTGAAATAAATATGTTATATATGTCTTTTGGCTTTTAGATAATGTTGTAGATACCTCACTTTAGATATCTTACTTTTTACAATTTAATTCATTGGGACTAGACATGGGAAGGAATATGTTCTGTCAGAAATCAGATTAATGCACAGACTGTCCAAACATCCTCTAAGTGATCTATCAATGTCACTGGAGACTAACCCTGTCTGACCTTCACTGAACATGTGAATACAGAACTCATTCCTGATTAAGGGGACAAACATAAGTTCTTGTTTTATGTGGACAGCTAGACCCTGGAATTGAGAGTAAAATATATTAAATTTGTGTAACATGTTTGAAATGGATGGATGTCCCTAAACATCCATCCATTTAGGGACAGCATAATCTCATTCCAGCTCCAGGGTTTGATGACATTTCCTTGGGGATGTATCACGCACCCAGTCCTTGGTTAAGTTCTATGTATAAAACAGCAGAGATATAACATAATTATCATTCCTTGCACTCAAAGAAGCAAATTAGTTTGAAGGAGTAGAAATGATTTATAAACAAAACAACCAGAGGACAATTAATAGAGTCTACAACACATGCTAAATTGTATGCGAAATGAGACTGATGAAAAAGTCTCTATGAAGGAAGCGAGCCTTGTTGTCGGCCTTAAAAAGAAACATAGAAAAGTATTATTTGTTTAATTATAATTCATTCTTTCATTCAAAAAATATACTGCATGCACCTTATATGCCAATAACTCTTCAAGATCGTGAGGATATAAGAGTGAACAAAACAGAACTTGTGGACAAAATAAAGGTAAGAGCTGAAACATATTGAATACCAAATATATGCAAAGTTACTATAAGGTACTTTGTAAATCAGCCATTAACTCTTGTAATACATTGCACATTACATGTAAAATACTACCAGTAGAGTAAATGAGACAGAAAAAAATTTACATGTAGTAAATAATTTGCCCGTGGCCACAGATTAGTAAGTGGTGAAGTAATCGCTGTACGTGGTACCTGGCCAGATTTCTTGATTTTTTTTTTCTTAGTAACACAATGCAAACCTGAAACTTAAAGCTAATAGAAACCACTCTGGGGTGCAACTAATTATATATTAGTTGATTTTTAAGATTCTTAGAGATCAGAGGGCTTGGAGGGAACAATTAAATAAAGTTTTTCAAAGGGAAAATTGGAACATAAAACAAATGTTTTGGTTGATATGAAGGAAATTAGAATTATTTGCTGCTATATGAATGTATCATTGATTTAGCTTTAGGAGGGCCAGGACATACGTTTCCTCTCTCTATTCATTGGCAGATTCTTTCTGACAGAGCCTGAGAATGGAGTGGTAACAGAGCAAGAATGATGAGGGAGCAAAGCTGCTTTTTAATGTGTAGTTGATTTAGACAACTTGTAAGTAAAGACATGAGAGAAAGTTACTTAGAAAAGATGTGAGCCAAAAGAGTCTGATCAAAGGATGAGATTCAGAGTAAACTAAAAAAAAAAAAAAGGTCTATTTTTAGCTTCAGAAATTCTCTCACCTCACTAAATCTAAGCTCTTTCTTCAATTGTTTTATAAATGTATGATTTAGAAAACTGTCTTATGATCCCAATTTGGGTAACCTTGATGGGGTTAAAGTTCTACTGATAAATATACTTTCCAGGAGCCGGGCGCGGTGGCTCAAGCCTGTAATCCCAGCACTTTGGGAGGCTGAGGCGGGCGGATCATGAGGTCAAGAGATCGAGACCATCCCGGTCAACATGGTGAAACCCTGTCTCTACTAAAAATACAAAAAATTAGCTGGGCATGGTGGCATGTGCCTGTAATCCCAGCTACTCAGGAGGCTGAGGCAGGAGAATTGCCTGAACCCAGGAGGTGGAGGTTGCGGTGAGCCGAGATCACGCCATTGCACTCCAGCCTGGGTAACAAGAGCGAAACTCCGTCTCAAAAAAAATAAAAATAAAAATAAAAATAAAAAATATATATATATACTTTCCATTTAAAATAACTTACTCTCACTGGTTATAAGTGTGAGGGTGAGCTCATTAGAAAATAATAACTTTGAATCTCTTGTAGGAATTTAAAGAGTAAACTGCATCTGGTAATTGAGGACACACTATTACTATCATCTGTTGTTACAGAAGTCACAAAAGCAAAAATCAACAGATATTTTAAGGCAATATAAACAAAGTACCTAAGATCTTAGATTTTAAAAATGACCTCATGTTGACCATATCAAACAGTAAATATTTCATAACATATTCATTATTCCCATTGATACCTTTAACTGTAAAAATAAAATATCTCTAATAAAATGGAGATGAGACAGCTATCAAGGCACTTAAATGTTTAATTTTAAAATTGGCATAGGTAATAGTAATAAAAGTAAACCTCAGGGGAGAGAACTGCAATTAAACATGTATTACTATTACGAATTGTAGGCCCTGAGATGTATATCTTGAAGCCCTAACCCCCAACATGACTGTATTTGGAGAGAAGGCCTTTAAATAAGCAAATTTACTTTAGGTAATAAGGGTAGAGTTCTAATCCAAGATGACTGCCAGTGAGCAGACAGCCAACTACAAGCCAGGAGAGATGCCTGAGCAGAAAACAACCCTGCCAACACCTTGATCTTGGACTTTCATTCTCTAGAACTCTGAGAAAGTAAATTTCTGTTGTTTATAAATAGCCAGTCTTTTGTATTTTGCTATGAGGGCCAAAGCAGGCTAATACTTTTACCTATGGCACTGGAACTGTGATAGATAAGTAGAGATGCAACTTCTGGAAGAAAATGCTTGAAAATTATTGCACCATATCTAAAGAAAACATTTTTTAAGTGTAGTTGAAATAGTGCTAAAGCAATAGGAACAGTAGAAGTAAAGGAACTATAAGACAAAACACTATTGCTTTAAGGTTCTAGAATGTAGGTGATAAAATCTACCACCCAACTATAGTGGAAATTCAGAATTGAGATCCCTAAATAAACCTAAGATTCCAAATGGTATTCCCCTCCTGGTGAACTAGAAAATACATGCATCCATAGACTTACAGAAAGACACTATCTTTTCTGGGTTTGGTTCTTTACGGAGAATTTAAAAAGAAAACTCTTCCTTGAGCATATATAAGCTGGCACTTCCAGATATGTAGGGCTAGGATTCATACTAGGTATGCTATTTAAAATACCTTTTGGATCTAGTTTAGGTAAGTCTCAGCACCTGGCAGACACAAACATAAATTTTGTCTGAAGAAATTGTCTTTGAATACAGGGATGAAAACCATTTAAATATGGACAATAAAAATCATTATAAGTGAGGGTTAATAAATGTAATTAATTACAAATTCAAATCCACAAATATTACAGGCTGGAATTTTAAAGAACATCAAAAAAATAATGTGATGAAATACATAATAGATGATACTTATAATAATATCTATCATCTTACAAGATATAGAGCAATTTATATTCTGACTTCAAAAAAAAGAGCTTCTAGAAATGAAAAAAAAAAAAAACTAACAGTTCTGGAACTGGTAAAATACACTGATTTTTGAACCTTAAAAGTCTGATAAATCCCAAGTTTTGCAGAATACATTAAAGACAAAAATATATTGAGAATAACTAGAAAAAAATTTAGGACTTATGTTTAGATTGGTAAAAGACATCAGCAACAAATACAAAACTCAAGAGACAGTTGAATAACTTATTCGTTTATTATAGAGATATACTTTAATTTAGAATTCTACAGGCATTGAAAATATATTTCAGCCGGGCGCGGTGGCTCAAGCCTGTAATCCCAGCACTTTGGGAGGCCGAGGCGGGTGGATCACGAGGTCGAGAGATCGAGACCATCCTGGTCAACGTGGTGAAACCCCGTCTCTACTAAAAATACAAAAAAAAATTAGCTGGGCATGGTGGCACGTGCCTGTAATCCCAGCTACTCAGGAGGTCGAGGCAGGAGAATTGCCTGAACCCAGGAGGCGGAGGTTGCAGTGAGCCGAGATCGTGCCATTGCACTCCAGCCTGGGTAACGAGAGCAAAACTCCGTCTCAAAAAAAAAAAAAAAAAAAAGAAAAGAAAAAAAGAAAATATATTTCAATATTGAATGAGAAAAAAATACATTTTTAAATAAAATCTGAGAGTTTGACACTAGTGTATTTGCAAAAAGCATAGTTTAAAAGAGTTAGCTTATGTCAAAGGAGTATATTCTTATTGTATTATCTGCAATGAAAGAAGGAATAAAATTAAGAATTCCAAACATGTGCTTATGTAAAATAATCAAAAGAACACACATCAATTATTAAACAGCTATCTAAAACCCTTCATTAATTCCTTTGGGTGTATATCCAGATACGGAATTGTTGAATTCTATTTTTTTGAGGGGCCAATATACTGTCCTTCACAGTGGCTGTACCATTTTTTACTCCCAGCAACAGTGTACAAGGATTTCAATTTCACCATGTTCATAACCATGCTTGTTATTCATTGATCAATTTATTATATCAATTCTAATTAATATAAAGATTTGATCTAATTTTTTTTGGTTTGCATTTCCTTAATTATTCGTGATGTTGAGCATCTTTTCATATGCTTTTTGGTAACATATATCTGAAGAAATTTTTTTTTCAAGTTCTTTTTTCATTTTTATTTTTTTATTTTATTTTTTATTTTATTTTATTTTATTTTTTGAGATGGAGTTTTACTCTTGTTACACAGGCTGGAGTGCAATGGCTCGATCTCGGCTCACTGCAACCTCCGCCTCCTGGTTCAGGCAATTCTCCTGTCTCAGCCTCCTGAGTAGCTGGGATTACAGGCATGCGCCACGATGCCCAGCTAATTTTTTGTATTTTCAGTAGAGATGGGGTTTCACCATGTTGACCAGGATGGTCTCGATCTCTTGACCTTGTGATCCACCCGCCTCGGCCTCCCAAAGTGCTGGGATTACAAGCTTGAGCCACCGCACCCGGTCCTTTGTTCATTTTTAAATCAGGCTAGTTTTTGTTGTTGAGTTATTGGAGTTTTTTTTTTTTAATATGTTCTAGTTATTGACTTCTTAAAAGATACATAATTTGAAAATATTTTTTCCATTCAATAAGGTCTTCTACTCAGTTGACTATGTCTTTTAACATATTCTAATAATTTCTAAGAAATATATCAATAATGTAATAAATTGTGGACAATAAAGTTATTCCAGCAATGCAAGTGTCTCTAGATATTAAAGTGTATAAGATCAATAACCACATAACAGTTAAAAGTGGAAAACTCAGGGAATTATATGAATCGATACAGAAAGTAATGTTAGATAAAATTGCAATTCTTCATAATTAAAACACAAATGCCTTTTATCAATTATAAACATAAAGATACTTTATTAACTTAAAATTTATTCTCGAGATGTCTGTGCTAGTCATTATGCACAGTAGTAGAATATTAACATAATTTTTATCAAAATGATTAACAACAAATGATGTCTTACAGAAACACATTCTTCAGCATTGCATTAGAGGTACTAGCCTATACAATAAGACAAGAGAAAAAAATCTATGAGAATAGAGAGGTAAAAGGATAACACACTATTGTTTTCTGATAATAACACACGATTGTTTTTTGGTAATGTAAAAAAGCAGGGCCAAAATAATAAACAAACAGTTAAAGTAATGACAAATATTACCTATGTTAACATCTATGAGATTAACATATAAAAGTTAATTTCATTCATACATGACAATAAAAATTATGTAGAAAATGAAATTTAAATAACAATCTGAAACCCTTATAACAGGAAAGTTTGTGGAGATTCATCCAGCCCCACTGTTGCACAGGGAACAAGTAGCTGAGTGAGCATTCCTCACTTCAGAAACAGATGATTATGAGAAGTGAAGCTGAATATGTATGTGCAAATCATCTCACTCAGGAGAGGCCATCAGTTGTGGTGTCCCTGCAGTGTTCATATCCTGCTAATTATATTGCACCAATTTTCTGGTGAAGCTATATCTCATTATATATCAGTTCCTCATCAATAATTAAAATTAATAAACAATCTTGAAAATGAAATATATCTGTCATAGGATTACAGAGTATCCACCTTAATCTCATATTATCCAATAAATTTCTTGATTTATTGTTTTTCAGTGGAATAGACCTTTTCAAATCTTCAGGTGTCACTAGAGCCTAGGGAAAATGTATATATCAGCTATTAACTTTTTCCTCCACTGTCCCAGGAAGGATTGGTCTGCTTTAGCAACACAGTTTTATTGCCCATTTTCTAACAACTGACTCAGATATTAGATATATTATCCTTCTCCATGTATCTCCTCCACACTTGATCTTTGAAATCAATATCATCTCCTTTGAAAGGCTTTTACTTCTTTTATAATTTCTCTGACAGTCCTCCTAAACATGTCTCTTCATAGCATGCATTCATCTGTCACTGTTCACTTGTGAAGCATGAGTTGAGCATCTGCTCTTCTAATTTAGAGATGAATCACCATTCATGATCTCAGGGCACTTACAGAAGCAAGTTGAGATAGAATTACAGTTGGTGACCCACACCTTATCTGGAATTGAGAAGAGGTGGTCAAGAAGGCTTTGGAGAGAAAAGGTATTTTTTTTTAGTCTTTGATTTATAAAGGCAAAACACTAGCAGCTTACGCAATAATATAACCAACAAGATAATCAAGTGAATCAAAAACTTTGATGGTGGTTGAAAAGAAATCAGAGTAGAACCCAGGATCTCTTCTTTCCTTTTGTAAGAAAAGGAAAATGTTAATATTCTTAGAATGTTCCTACTGCTACGACAAAATACCTCAGACTGGACATAAAGAGCAAGAATTTATTTTTCACAGTTCTGGGGGCTGGAAAGTCCAAAATTGAGGCAACGCCATTTTGTATCTTGAGAGGGCCTTCTTGCTGTGTTGGCACATGGCAAAAGCAATGGATGCTATGGGAAGGGCCTTTTAAGGGTATTAATCCCATTTACAAATGCTGAGCCTCAGAATCTAATCACCTCCCCACATCCCCCCTTTTAATACCACCCCTTTGAGGTTTAAGTTCCAGCATATGAATTTTTGAGGGACATATTCTTTTAAACCATAGCACTTTTGTCCCTCCATCAAGATCAGGACTAGCTCATATCCATCCATTCAAGAGAAAATGTAAGCAAAAAAAGAGATTGACCAGCTAGTACACTGCTTTGAAATACTGACAGATTGGTTTTTGGGTTTGAAATCTGTTAACAATCTCCCTTCTGCTTTTAGGATTTGATCCACATAGGAACACAAATAGGAATGAAAGAAGGAAATGAAGGTTTTTTTTTTTTTGAAACTTTAAACAAATATTAGTTTGCATTAAGAGATGAGTAGTAAACTTAAAATTGTACTCCAAATTATCTTATTAAAATAAATAAGAATGCATTTCAGCTGAATCAAAAATAGCTTAGAAAATACAATACACTATTTCAGATTTTACATTATTTACAACTCAACATGTCACGTTTTGTAACAGAGAGGAGAGAAGCAGCAAACGTGTTATTCAGTGTGACCTAATAGCTTTAGATATTCGCAGAACCATGAGTTATAGGAAGCATTCCTTTGCTTTGTTTTTATGGAAACCAAGAAAATGCTTATGACGATGATGATGTGGCTTGGGAAAATAATTGGAGAAATATGCACTGCCAATATGTTAAATTTTAAACTAGAATTTTAAGAAAAATATTTTCTATAAACCTTTGCACTCTCCATATCCTTTTGCTCTATTAATGTCTAAAACGTGTATAAATAAATTGTGCAATCTCAAAAGAATTGCTTTTTCAGGGAGATAAACTCTGGTAAATGTAAGAAGACCTTCTGAATTGCTGCTAAGTAAAAAAGGCATTTACATTTGTGAGATACATGAATTGTGTAATAATTAAAAGAAATTATTGCCAAGTGGAATGTTGATGTAGACTTGAAAGAAAAGAACTAATATTTCCAATTAGAGAAACAAATTGTAGTTAAGAATTATGGGGCTCAGCAGAAGTCTTTTACAGGCTTCACCTCTCTTTTCTCAGAAAACCTGCCAGTAGAAGAGGAAAAAGAGATATTGAATATAAATGCACACTTTCTGAACATCCCTCTATTGATTATTTTGACTTATGTTTTTCTTCATACTACCTGAAAATCACCTTTTCCCACACATTTATATTTGTGGCACTGACTGAACATTTCTGTTCACACTGTAAAATTCTAACATATATGGTTTATGAGGCATTGGTGAGAGTTATGAACAATGTGAATGTGCTATGACTGGCCATGAATTGGTAAGAAGGACACAGATACACACATCACTAAGCATGTCATTATCTAAGGACAAAAGTCCTTATAGGAGGCAGAATATCCACCCAAGAGGAGAGAATTTGCAGCACATTTCATTAAAACTCCCCCTGAACTCCAGAGGTTTGAGTTAGTTGTATGCTGGTGACCCTGCCCATGCCAAGATCAGGAAACCACAAGTTTTTATGTCTTCCCTGTCCCTGCCTTTATACTATCCATTGTATCACCTTTCCAGGAGAATTTATATTAATAATGAATATTTTTCCACTTTACTAGAATTCTCTTTGTTATCAAATTAAATTCAGCATCATTAGGATGAGATTATTTTGGGATTAGGGGCTAAGAAATAGCGAAGTGTTTTTTTCCACATGACCCTGAATACTATCCAGCTTTTCAGTACTCCAGAAACCAATTCTGGGGACCAGAGCTATACGGAAATAAGTTTTGTCAAATGGTTACTCATTATTTAAATCTTTATATGTTACTTTACATGGAGTTAGTCTTTCCTTATTCTCTATTACCAAATCAGATTTCTCTTTTCAGCGTCCCTTATAGTACTTTTTATTTTCATAATTACTTTGGTCTAAGTTTTTCATTTGCAAAGTAGAATCCATTCAATATAGTTTAAGCAAAAATAAGGAAATTGGTTTGAAATTTGTAGGGTTATCACAAGAAAATCAAGGGCAGAGAGATTTTAATAGAGTCTGCAAGAAGCTAGAGAAAAGAAAAACCTTCAAAACCAGGGATTCTTCTCTTAAATTCTCTCTTAGTCTCACTCTCCCCACCTAGAATAGTCTCTTGCTTCTGGTTTTCTCCATGAATCTGTTTTCCTCTCTTCTTTTCTCTTTTTTTTATGAAAAATCATATCTCTCTACATTCTGGTCCAACATGGCTGCCCTAGCCTCAGGGTTACATACCCATGGTGTTTAATTGCCTAGTCTGTGCTTTCTGCATTTCTGTATCAAAATTCCAAGAAAGAGAATCTGATTGGCCCAGCCTGGTGGGATTTGTAGTCATCTGCAAATAGAAATGTAGGGTTTACAGTTCCTATGAAACATGGAGCAAGGACAGTGGTAATGGACTATTCCTCAGCCACAGACTATTCCTCATGTACACAGCAGTGCCTTTACCAACGTTTCTGAAACAATAGTATCACATGCCACCTAATTGCTTGCTTGTATGTTTTTCCCTCAAACTTGTTTGTTTCTTCAAGTTAGAAATTGTTTATTTCATGTTTGAAAACTAGATTTTCTTTGCATTCTAACAGTTTCTCCCATACCTATCACCATTAAGCTAGTTCCTTAAGTAAAATAATTTGAGATTGACTTAAAAACTGTTCGGTGTTTTATCCCTTACTTATATTCTTACATTATCAAGCTTTGTTATTTCTTCTTCCCCAGAATATTTATTATTCATTTATTCTGTCCTATTTCTCTTGTCACTTCTTACTATCAATCCTGATCACCTCACATTTGCATAACTTCAACAATCTCTTAATTAACCTCTCTATCTTTAATATCTTGCTTCTCCAATACATGCTTTCTGTTACTAGTACAGAAAAAATAAATTTGAACATTGTATTTGACAGGTAATTTACAATAAAATGGCCATAGATTCAGACAAGGTCAAGAGGTGTGGGAACTGAGGCTTTGAGAAGTTAAATAAATTGCTGAACACAGAGGACCTTGGTGGCTGAGATGGATTCAAGCACATGTTCCCTGACTTCGGAGGAGGCTGTGGTGGAAGGAGTTTGAGATTTTTGATGAGAAATACAAACTTTTCATATCACCAACTCCATTTGTTTTTTCACTTTGAACCAACTACTTAGCAACTCACAAGTTACTGTTTCATCTGTAAAGTTAGGATAATATCTACTTTTTAAGATTGTTTTGAAGATCGATATTATTAATAGCATTATTGCCAGGCACCAGGAGGTATTTATTCTCAGTTTAATGTAATTGTTTCTGGTACTTATTGAATTAGTAATTCATAACTTCAATTTTGTGATTATTATAAACGTACAAATCACAAGCATTTCAACAAACCTATGCATGAAGTGAGGAAGATATTTAGATTTTTACTAATATTTTACTAATAAGTAAATCAAGACTCACAGACGAGAGGAGTTACCCATAAGTTACCCATGACTCATAATGAATGGTAATGGGGATCATTAGTATCTCTCCAAGTTGACTGAAAGTTTCTTGAGGACACAAGAATGCTTTTAGTTTCATCTTCAAAGATATGTATTAATTATAAATTAAGATATATAATTCAGCCCTTAAAAGTATAAACTGCCAGTTCTACAAAATCTCCTTTATCATCATAGACATGCTTAATTAACTTCTGCAGGCTTTAGCTTTATTAGTAAAAAGAGGATAACAACACTAACTTTCTGATTGAAGAATAATGTACAATATTGAGAACACCTAGACTATAACAAATATTCAGCGATAAGATCTCCAGTATAAATGAGCAAGAAATAGTTGTACTGTTGGATTTTCAAACCATTCCTAATTTAATTAAACCTAGACTCAAGTATTCTACTTTGGAAATTAAAATAGTTCTTGCTATTCCTATGAAAATTTCAAAATGAATCAGCAAAAAAAGACAATGTTTTGAATTAATTTTTTTTCAAAACTGTAGCATAGGCAAAAAGTGTTCTGTTTACTTATCTAAATGTTATTAGAGATACATAAGCAGATATCAATACTTTATAGGTACATTTCATCATTATAGGGGAGTTTATTATAGAAGGAAAAGAGAGTGAAGAGAATCAATTTGGTACTAAATGAAATCCTAGATTAATCCCACAATTATCTAAGTTATATAGTTGAGCTTTGAAATGTTAAAATGAAATTAGAATCATTTTTCTGAATTTCACATGATTAGTGGCACCATTATCCCTATAATTTTTCTATCTAATGATAGTAAAGTGTATGGATTTGAACTAGATTTTGTCTTAATACTAGCTATGTTTAAAAAGTTTATCTAGCAAATTTATGTTTTTATAAAATTACAGGGGAAATCCTTAACCTCATTCAGAAATCGAACTATCTTCAAATAAAATGAGGTTCAAAGAAACCATTTGCAAATAACATGTAAGTAAAAAACACTCTGACCATTCCTAATTACTTTACCTATTTGTGAACATACATAGAGTAGGGGCATGCTTTTAATATTTCCTTTAAATTATTTATATTTAACAATATATTTTAAAAGAAAATGTAATTCAGTTATATCATATTCACCTCTGAAGTTTTCAGGTTTGGCAAGCAAGCTATGATTTAATCAGTAGCAGACAAATATCACTTGTCATGTGACTTTTTTTCTGCCTGATTACAGTGAGTCTTTAATTAAAAATTTATATATTAATTAAAATTTGCATAACATAAAAGTAACCATTTTAAAGTATACAATTCAGTGCTATCAAGTATATTCACAGTTGTACAACCACCACCTATATCTAGTTCTAATTCATTTATAGCACCAAAACAGAAGAAAAACCCTAAACATAAACTAGTTACAACATGTTTCATTCTCACTTCAGGCACAGACAAAAATTAATTTAAGAAGGAGAGCCTTAACTTACAGGAAAAAAAAATATTAAAAACAAAAAGTATATTTTCCTTAATATTTACAAGAATCTCAGGTGATTGGACAATCATTAAAATGTTCACTTTCAATTCCAGAAAACTTGAACTGACAGAGTTTAAGTAACATTATATGTAACCAGCTTAGTAAGCCAAGGGACTATAGTTAAAATGCAAGACTATCTGATACAAAAATCCATGCTTCTTTCCAATGCTAACCTAGACTTGAATATTGATTTACAAAGTCACTTGCTGTATGATTTGGAAACTTTTCCTTATATAAAAATGCAAGAATAAAACCTTTAAGCATCCTTGCTTAATGCTTAAATGAGATGGTATATGCTTGAATAAATATGATAATATATGTGATTCATTTACCAGACAATTAACACTAAATAGTTACTACAAATAATAGCTACGAATGTGTGTCATACATGTATAACAATTATATGTGCACATATTTGCAACTAAACTCACAATAAAGTTATTGGTTGCTAAAAAATGTTCAATGAATGCATGAAGATATAAATGATGAGTAAATTAATCAACAAAATTACTGACTATAGTAGCAATCGTAGCTAAATAAAGCAGCTATCACTCTGTCCTCACTATTTACACAGTTTTCAGGCATTTGGGAAAGTCAGTTTTGACCCAGAACACAGTTCAGAATGTCTGTGTTCCTAACAGCAGTTAAAACTATTTTCCCAGCATTTGTGTGGTGCTCCGAAAGCATCGTGGATGAGTGCTCTGAGCAATCACGTGTAGATGACGGAAGTCTGACCTTGACATTGGCTCCCAGAGCCGCTGCAAGAAAGTCACTTAACCTTGGGTTTCAGGTTCTTCATCTGTAAAATTGGGATTAAAAACGCTTGCCCACCTCTCAGGAAAAATGTGAAGATTTCTGAAAGTAAATGTATTAGAAAGTGCTTTGAATGTGAATGTAATTCCTAAAATAGTAAAAGATGAATCTTTTCCATTCTATTCCCGCCGGAATGTTTTTCTTCAGTCATGGAATGAAGTGTTGTGGAATCTAAGGTGTTCAAAAGTTAGAAAACTAGTGTCAGAAAAATCTCAGTGTTAATCAACTGTGGAAATAGTTGGTTCTTCCTGGCATTGTCAGTGAGGCAGAAAGTGAAAATAATATTTTGAACAAAGGAGACACTACCTCCTTCGTACTGTGGTTCCTGCAATCAACTCACTAGGACTATTCTAAATAATAATTTTGCCAGAATGTTCAAATTTTCCTCTAGGAACAAGTTTGGCTTGGGGAAATATCAGAACATTTTAGAAGCTTGAAAAACTATCAAAACAATAAATCTGATGAAACTGAAGTTTATATATGGAGTCTTCAGTAAGGAAAAAAAATAACATAAAAAAATGGAGTTTCTATGGCTTAATCTGCTTAGGGTCATTTTTTATTCCTCTCACATGCCCTGGGGACAGAGCTTTCCTCTTTTATGTTTCTGTGCTTGCATCAAACTACTCTGTCCAGTCTGACCCACAATCAAATGAAAACCGAGAGAACTTCCGAGTTGGACAGAGGCAGATTTAGAATGTGTTAGACAGAGGCAGGTGAAACATAATAACTAGACCAAGACTTGGAAATAATGACTGGGTGAAACCTCTGAGAATATAGGAGGCTTTACAGTTTGGGGAAATTTCTTGAATTGAAGAGGTAGTTACATAAATCAGGACAGGCTAAGAGAGAGGTGACACAGCCTTGGTATACCCTAGAACCTGGAGATTTGGTGTCATCCTGTATGTAGAAATTGAACACTGTGTCAGTTGTCCTGAGTGATCTTCATGCCTCTGAGTCAGTAAATACTCAAAACTCCTCTGTTTTCAATATATCTTCCTTAGAAACCATGGTAAACAATCAGGTGAGCAATAACAGGAGGAAACATAGAAAAGTGGCTTTGAACCTTCACAGATATTTTATCTTTACTGTCCTGACTCCTGGCTGAGAATACAATTAGAAGGAAAGAGTTCACTAAAACCCCCAGTCCATTAATTCCTTCTGATACAAGACTTAAATGCAATCGATGAGCACAGACTATCAAAATGAAGCAATCCTTATTCCCTAGTTGCAACTTGCATCTCCGAGGACCTTATAGACTATATGACAAACATTATTCTGAGTCGCTGACTTTGCCACAGAGGTTCCATTTTGAGCTACTTTGAATAGTCTTTCTATAAACCCCTTAGGACTAAGGAGAATGTCTATAAAAGACCACTAAAAGTAAATTTGTGTTTAGTTCATTATTAATTGGTTTGTTTTTTTCCATTTAATACCATTTTCTTTATTTTTATTATGAAATATAATATCTTACATGATAATATTAGCAGGTGTGGTAAAGATACGCCAAGAGAAGGTGAATGATGAAGTGTGATTACATAAGCCTTAAATGACAAGCATTAACGAGAGCTAGAAACTGCTACAACATATAGTCATTTGGATTGTTTTTACTATCCCATACATATTGCAAACGTATATATAATAATTGTTATCCTTTATTAACAAATGCTGTCTATCTTGGTGTGTACATGCATATATTGTTGGTCTCTGATAGGAAGGGGAACATAGACATAGGGTTGTAAATGGTGTCCAGCTGAGTTGGGGCAGGGGCGTTCTCTCAATCCCTGGAGTCATTACCTAGACCTTCAAGCCAACAAAATCTCATAGCCTGAGTAAAGGAAATAATGTTAAGAAGTGGCAATTTTCACAAGTGAATATTTAGACAATGCACAATAGCCATTAATAAACAAACAAAACAAATGGGGAGGAGTAGTTCTACTTACCAAAAGCAAAGATTCAACAATAAACAATCAAAATACTCCGGATGATAGCTCTGCCTCCTCTGTCCTGTGCGATTCAGAAGAGCATGATGGGGACAGGGGTGCAGGGCCCAACGCAGGCTCCCGTTTAACAGAGGAAACACATGGAGTCCAGGAATGCTTCACTCTCTGCCTACAGAATAGTGTGTGTGTGTGTGTGTGTGTGTGTGTGTGTGTGTATACATGCGTATGCACGTGCCCACACAGTGACAATTATATATATATCACAGCACTTGAG
Source organism: Saimiri boliviensis (assembly GCF_048565385.1). NCBI lineage: Eukaryota > Metazoa > Chordata > Mammalia > Primates > Cebidae > Saimiri > Saimiri boliviensis. The sequence goes on from NC_133453.1 coordinate 113,169,945, forward strand.
GACTATTACAAACAGCACCTGATGCCAAAAGGTAGTTTATTTGTAATTTTATAAAAGAAAGTCTCTTTTAGGGCCAGGCACGGTGGCTCACGCCTATAATCCCAGTACTTTGGGAGGCTGAGGCGGGTGGATCACAAGGTCAAGAGATCGAGACCGTCCTGGTCAACACGGTGAAACCCCATTTCTACTAAAAATACAAAAATTAGCTGGGCGTGGTGGTGCGAGCCTGTAGTCCCAGCTACTTGGGAGGCTGAGGCAGGAGAATTGCTCGAACCCAGGAGGCGGAGGTTGCAGTGAGCCGAGGCCATTGCACTCCAGCCTGGGTAACAAGTGTGAAACTCTGTCTCAGAAAAAAAAAAAAAAAAAAGTCTCTTTTAAAACAAAATAATATCTACACATATAGGACTAGAATACAGATTTATGAAGTTACTTAAAGATTAAGTGACCTTCAAGTTACCAGTACTTAATGCAACTTTTGTTAATACATAGGGAGAAAAAATAGTTTTCATATAGAAGAAGAATTGGTGAAACTTAGAAGCATGAGGTAGAGTGAGTTTATGATTGGTGGGACCAATATACCATTTTTCATGAGAAAGGGACATTCATTGAAAAACTTTTAGATTCCTTGCAAAAGACCATTACACTGTGAAATGGAGGCAGCAAATTATCCTTGCTTGTGGGCCTCTACTTCAGCCTCATCCCTATTTCCTTCTCCTGTTGTCACGTTTCCAAAGCCATTCAAGGCTGGCGTAAGAGAAAAGAACGTGAACAATTGCAACTTCTACTCTTAGTTTTCTTGTGAGTGTAATTCCTCATATTAAAAAAAAAAAAAAAAAAAAAAAAAAAAGAGGAAAACATGCTGAAGTGAGGACTTCAAATATTTGATCTTCATAATAATATGCCCTTTTGCAAGTGAATAAATTTGCATCTTGCTTTTTATATCTGAGTGAAATTTGTTAAGGCTTATCTTTGTTTTTCGTAGGTTACTGGAGTACAGGTGGTATTTGGTTATATGAATAAGTTCTTTAATGGTGATTTGTATACCACACATGCAGTATACACTGTACCCTATTTGTAGTTTTTTATACTTTACTCTCCTGCCACCCTTTCCCCCAAATTCCCAAAGTCCATTGTATCATTCTCATGCCTTTGCGTCCCTGTGGCTTAGCTCCCACATATCAGTGAGTATATATGATGCTTGGCTTTCCATTCCTGAGTTACTTCACTTAGATTACGAGTCTCTAAACTTACCTACTTGTGAGAGCTAGACTCACTTCCCTTGCTATGACATAATAGGAGGCAACAAGGTGCGGAGGAAGGCCTTAGATCTTGAAAAAAAATCATACAAATCGTGAAATCTTTCCAAGAGGTATCTAGTTTTAAGGGCTACATTTCTCGTTTCAGGAAGATGACATCCAGGTCTTATCCTGTGACAGAGAAAAAATGATTTCATCTTTTTACAGCATATGTTTGATGTCATTGGGAATAAACTCTGTTACATTTTATCACTCTGCTGCCTATGATGAGAGCAGGATAGAGTAGATTAATGGTATAAGTAAGTGTATAAGTAGATTAATGGTATAAGTAAGTGTTTTATTTCTTTAATTTTTATTAATTATTATTTATTTACTTTTTGAGATGGTCTCACCCCTAGGCTGGAGTGTGGTGGCATGATCATGGCTCATTGCAGCCTGGACCTCTTGAACTTATGTGATCATCCTACAGCCTCCTGAGTAGCTGTAAACACAGGTGTGCACCACCATGGTTGGCTAACTTTAAAAAAATATATTTTTGTACAGGGTCTCAGTACGTTGCACAGGCTGTTCTCTAACTCCTGACCTCAAGCAATTCTCCTGCCACAGCCTCTAAAAATGTTGAGATTATAGGTACGAGCCACTGCACCCAGCCTTGTATACTGTTTAAGGGATAAAGTACACAAACTTTCTCTCAATAACCTAATATAGGATTACAGAAAATATTTCAACACTATATTAAGAGTATAAAGTAGAAATAAATAAAACTAATAATAGCATCCTATTCCTCATGGAATGGGAATAAAAAAGAAAGAGTAATTACTTGCTTAAGGAAAGAGAGATGAGAAATTGTGTATTCCTATAGGGAATGAGAATTTAAGGCTGAGAAACTTCCTAAACTGCAAAAGAAAAATTTATCTTTTAGGTCATTAACAGAACGAGACACCTGGGTTGGCAGTGCTCAGACAGTGCAGCCCACCATTTTCATGTTTCCTTAGTTCCCTTCTGTGTGTTTACTTTTTATTTTCAATAAAAAGGCCAGTCTGAGCCCCAGTTATGCACATTGCTTGGTTGGTTTGTTTTACATACGTTTTCTCTCTTAATAGCTTTACAAGAATCCTGTGAGGCCATTGCCATAGTCATTTAGAGATGAGTGCCCCAAGGTCAGAGGGTTAAAGGAATTTGCTCAGGGTTATACTGTTAAGAAGTGATGAAATCAGGATTGGAACTAAGGTCAGTTTTCTCCAAGGCACATGCTCTTTTGATTATGCACTCTTTTTTTGAATTGCAAGCCACCATCTGGCTTAGCAGCAAGATTAGAGGTTGGCACAACTACAACTATAGTTTAAACATTATTTATTCATTTGCCATTGAGGCCTTGTTGATGACTTTGTTCTGATAAGAAATAACACAGCAATAAAAACAATTAAGGATATTGATATAAAAAATGAAGAAACACTTTCTTTCCATATGGTTGCACATATGTATTCCTTATTTTAGTGTTACTTTAAAAATTATTTAATAGACGTTTGTTATATGAGAAAATTTACAACTTTAGTGCACTCTGTTTCACCTTATTACAAAAGAGCCAACCAAGTAATTTCATTTTAATTTCAGTGTAAATTACAAGTGTGTAGTAGAACTTGTTATGATTTTTAAAATATTTACATATTTGAGTTCCCACTGATTGCTACCTTGTAATACTCAGTGTTTCTACTGCAGCACAATAATTTAATTGTGTTGTAACTGCTTTCCTGTGTTAAAAAATTTTATGCATTTCATTATACAAAGTGGATCATTTCAGATATATATTTTTATATCTGTTTAATGGAGAAACTCTCATCCTCATTTGGTTGGATTATAAATGTCTTTTTGAAAATGAATACTTTCATAAAATCTTAGCATTAAAATGCATTTGTAGGGGTAGGGTAGATTAACCCCATCACTGTGAAGTGCCCAAGCATTCAACCCACCTTAGAAGCAGGTTCACTGATTGTTGGAGTTATTGCAATACCCCACATCAGTACATGAGTTCTGAGAAGCAAATGCCTTCCTGAAGATAGCTTGAGTCAAGGACACAAGCAAACATTACCAAAATGGTGTCTAAGACCTTGTACAGTCTGTATTTTTGCCCCTATTCCAGCTTTGAAAGAGGATCAGCATTTTGCTGCATCCTCAAAAATAGCAAATACTATTTGTCAAAAACTAACAATAATGATTATATGACAAATGAAGAACACTGAAGGTACATTGAATTCAGAAATAAGACAAATATCTAGTAAACACAGAGTCAATAGATTGGCCAAAGATAGCGATTAGCACTGTGTGGTTGCCATCCAGGGATTTTCAATTTCACACAGGTTCATAGGTTGCTTCTATTTAGTTCTTTGGTTCTTCTGCACTTGAATAGGGCTAATTTCAAAATTCATCTTTCCTGAACTTTAAGTGATCACCAATGGTTACTTTCAGGATTAGTAGCAGGACCTACAGAAGCCCTTTCAGTCACCACCGATTCAGAGCTGAATTTTCCTGAGGACCTATGACTGAGCAGTAATAGGTCTGGACTTGATTTGTGTCAGCGGTTGCTTTATAATGAACACTAAAATATGAACACCAAAAACCTGTTACCAGATTTCCAATTAGTATCAGCCCCGATTCTGTCCTGCGAGAAATGTTGCAGGCATACTGTCTTTAGTTTTGCTCATTGATTAGGGGAGGAAAACGTCTCTCATCTCAAGAGTTCTGCGATCTAGTTTTCATAAAAAGGATTCTAGTTTTCATAAAAAGAAAAACAAAGGAAGGGAGACAGTGGTTGCATCCATATAATCAGACTGATATAGGATGGATGTCAGGTTGAATGACATGAAATGTGTTTCATTTTCTATAATTGTTTAAAATTTATTCATCAAATATGCAGAGAATTGACTTGCTGCCTGATCCTACCGTGGTTTGGGACAAAGACAAGTTGAAAGTATTAGAAAATATTTAGAAAAGCATATAGGATGTAATAATGACAGAGTATTGACCAAAATGTACCAGGAATATTGTGTAACTATCATCCATACCGCTTAGAGAAGCTAAGTACTCTTTGTATCTTGGCCTATGTGACAAGACACCAATACTGCTTGTTTATACTTTGAAATTGTTAGAAGAACAAAACAATATCAAGTATAGCACCAGATGGAAGAGTGACCCACACATGATATTTGATAGAACTGGGCATGAAACCTGAGGAGAACGAAAAGAAACGCTATTTTAGATTGTCCTATTTCTAGGCCATTTATGTGAAAAGTTAGTAAACTTTGTAAGATTTTCATCATTAAAATATACTAAACAAATTAGTAAAGTATTAAAATAATTATATGTTCGAATCAGTTTTGTAGACAGCAATAGTACAAATTTTGGCAAGTGAATAGTTGATTTTTTTTATTTTTTTAATAATGGCAAAGGTGTAGTCTTCATGTAGTGACAGCCTAATACGATGTGAGAAAGAGGCTTTAGGAAGAGAAGGGTGTGAGGGTAATTAAATCCAACATCCAAAACCTACCAGCTTTGTGACTTAATTACTTGGAAACTTCTCTGATGATTTAATCTTTTGAATAACTGAGATTCATAACATTTATAAGAGGAGTATTATAAATAAAACAAGAAATTACCTAGTATGATACATAGTCTATTGTAAACCCTCAATCAATGTTCATTTTCTTCTCTTGTATAATTAAGTGAAGTCCATGTCATTGGTAAACGTCTTAGATGTACTTAGCCAACTTTTTAACAATGATTTTGGTGCACAATTAATTCAAAACAACAAATAAATTTTCTGCTTTCTTTACAAAATGTTACCCTTTATGGGACATTTTATGAACTCTTATAAAAATGTCTAATTGGTTGACATTGCATTGATCCTTTTATCATGTTTGCTTTCTGTCATAAAGTATATTTCAACTCTTGTCGCTTCTCCATCTAACAAATGTTCGAATATCTAAAAAAATTCTGAAATTCGAAACTACCAGCTAAGATGAGCCTTTCATTAGCAATCCAGAAATGTAATGAAAGTATGACACATATTTAACTATATCTCAGTTCTCGCATTTATATTCCAAACATCTGCAGCGATTACAAACCAGTTATGTGTCCTTTAATTATTTTCTTATTCCTGCAAAGGACCCTCAAAACTGATGGCAGGCTCCCTGGGTTTAGTTAAAATGAATTTATTCTTATATATATATATATTTTTTTTATTTATTGCCATTGTAAAAGATGTTTAAATTTATCTGAGTACTTCTCAATTTTATTTGTAAAAGAATATTTGCTATTCAATCAGATTTCATTAATTTGAACTTGTCAGCAAAATCTCCACGTCTCCAATCATACCACAGAAACAGTTGCTTGTAAAGAAAAAGAAATTGAAACAAGAATTAGATCATTTTAACTACATGGAAAGAGACAATCAGACAAATCTTGTTATTCGGACAAAATTTCCTCAAGTGGAGGAATTTCTTGACAATAAAAAAGAGTTCATGGAAAGCAAGTATTGATTACATCATCCGCTTTTTTCCTTTATTCATTATAAAAACTCAGAGTGACACAGAAATTAGTTACCTATAGCTGATATCCTTGGAATTAACCAATCATTTCAGAGTACAATCTGTAATGGACAGTATTTGGTTTCAGTCATATGTTAGAATGGATGCTTTTGACAAGTTACACAATTTAAACAGAATGAGTACACACACATACACACACACACACACATAAGATGTATATATATATAACTTTTAAATGTATAAAATTATTTGTTGTTGAAAATAATTCATACATATGTGTGACAAGAGGCCAAGACCTCTTGCTTATGCATGTGAGGTGATATTTCAGTGTAGTTTACTTATGTATTATTTGCAATAACAAATGATAATTTCAAACATTTATGGGGTATAATGTGTCATCTCATTTATGTATATGTTGTGGAATGATTAAGCTAATCAACATAAAAGCATCTCATATACTTATCATTTTGCATGTGTGGAGTGGATCTCAAAACTAATGGCTTCTGTCAAATAGGAATTTTATACCCTTGACCAACATCTCTTCATTTTCACTGCTATGAGTCTGAGTTTTCTGGATTTCACATGTAACTGAAATCACGTGGTATTTGTCTTTCTGAGCCTAGCCTATTTCACTTAGCCTAGTGTTCTCCAAGTTCATGAATTATGTCACAAATAACAGAATTCTTTCCTTTTTAAGGCTGAACATATTCTGTTTTACATACACTAATTTTTCTTTATTCATCTGTCAATCTTAGGTTGATTCCGTTCCTTGGCTATTGTGAATAGTACTTCAATAAACATGGGAATGTAGATATTTCTTCAATACATTGATTTCATTTCCTGTAAATATTTACACAGAAATGGGATTGCTAGATTATATGGTAGTTCTGTCTTTGATTCTCTGAGGAGCCTCCCTACTGTTTCTAAAAATACTGTACTAATTACATTCCCATGATAGGGTGTAAGTGTCCCCAGCAACCTCATCAACACTTGCTATCTTTTGTCTTTTTGATAATAACCATTCTAACGTGTGTGAGGTGATATTTCATTCTAGTTTCAGTTTGCATTTCTCTGATGATTAGTGATCATTTTTTAATATACTTGGCCATTTGAATGTTTTCTGTTACAAAATGTCTATTAGCAACCTTTGCCTTTTTTCAAATCAGGTTATTTTCTTGCTTTTAAGTCTTTTGAATCAGATGGAATTTATATTATCAATTAGGTTGATTCTGAGAAACTATGGAAGAGAGAAGTTGACATCCAGTGTCCCTAAGGGGAATATCCTAATCTTTCCTTTCTTTGGTGGCTTCCTTGATATACCCAATGAAGGAATAACTGTTCTCAAATTAAAAAAACTAACACTACTATGTTTTCACTGTAATGAAGTCTTTGTAAGTATTATAAATGTTGGTTTGCGTGTATTTACATTCTTGTGAGAACAATATTTAAATATATAATAAGCATACATTGAATATGTATATATGTTGTATTTATACATACACACATACACAATAAAACTGAGTTAAAATAAAAAAGATATAAAACAGAAGAAAAACATAAGTATAATATTAGAATGGTATCAGAAGAGATTCATACTGTTGCACGTCAACACTGAGAAAAAACTCAATCCTGACCTTTTCAACAGCCAAAGAAAAGGGTAAAATATTTGTCACAATATCTAGTAAGAAAAGTATTTGAGAAATTGATTACTTCAAATATGACTTTGATAACTTAAGAAAAGTTCTTCTGCAGGCTAAATGTCACTAAAGTAAATACAATATTTAATTTCCCTTAGCTCTTTATTTGCTAGTTCCTCAACTAACAAGAAGATGATAAAGAAAAAATTATTTATTTATTTATTTTATTTTATTTTTTATTGCATTTTAGGTTTTGGGGTACATGTGAAGAACATACAAGATTGTTGCATAGGTACACACATGGCAGTGTGGTTTGCTGCCTTCCTTCCCCTCACCTGTATCTGTCATTTCTCCCCATGCTATCTCTTCCCACCTCCCCACCCCCCCGTCCCTCCCCCATGTCCCCCCAACGGACCCCAGTGTGTAGTGCTCCCCTCCCTGTGTCCATGTGTTCTCACTGTTCAACACCCACTTATGAGTGAGAACATGCGGTGTTTGATTTTCTGCTCTTGTGTCAGTTTGCTGAGAATGATGATTTCCAGGTTCATCCATGTCCCTACAAAGGACACGAACTCATCGTTTTTGATGGCTGCATAATATTCCATGGTGTATATGTACCACATTTTCCCTATCCAGTCTATCATCGATGGGCATTTGGGTTGGGTCCAGGTCTTTGCTATTGTAAACAGTGCTGCAATGAACATTCGTGTGCACGTGTCCTTGTAGTAGAATGATTTATAATCCTTTGGATATATACCCAGTAATGGGATTGTTGGGTCAAATGGGATTTCTATTTTTAGGTCATTGAGGAATCACCACACTGTCTTCCACAATGGTTGAATTAATTTACACTCTCACCAACAGTGTAAAAGTGTTCCTATTTCTCGACATCCTCTCCAGCATCTGTTGTCTCCAGATTTTTTAATGATCACCATTTTAACTGGTGTGAGATGATATCTCAGTGTGGTTTTGATTTGCATTTCTCTAATGACCAGTGATGATGAGCATTTTTTCATATGTTTGTTGGCCTCCTGTATGTCTCCTTTTGTAAAGTGTCTGTTCATATCCTTTGCCCACTTTTGTATGGGCTTGTTTGTTTTTTCTTGTAGATCTGTTTTAGTTCTTTGTAAATTCTGGATATCAGCCCCTTGTCAGATGGGTAGGCTGCAAAATTTTTTTCCCATTCTGTTGGTTGCCGATTCACTCTACTGACTGTTTCTTTTGCTGTGCAGAAGCTGTAGAGTTTGATTAGGTCCCATTTGTCTATTTTAAAACAATTTTGAAAAAGTATGTCCCAAACTTTCCACATGATAATAAGATGTGCTTGTTATACATTCAGCCTCCCAGATTCTGTGCTAAATCTATGGAATCAGATCCTCCAGAAGAGAGGTTTGAGATTCTTTATTGCTGTATTTTATTTTAAATAATCATATTGTAATTATTGAGTTCTTTTACATCTTTTTATATTTTGAGTAAAATTGAACTCCATTCTATTTTGACCTCACTATTTTTTTACCTGAGTGGTCTTAGACCAATTATTTTGCATCTATTAAATGTATTTGGAAATATACAGAAGCACATATAACTCATAAAGTTCTTGTGGTGTTGAAATGACACACAGAAGGTGCCACTCAGGTAAACAGCAAATAGTTTTTATTCTTATCTCTGTTTACTTCAAAAACGTCTGTTTCCTTTTAAAGAAATGCTTGACATTGCTAGAAATCACTGTGTAATCAGACTGCTCTTTGGACCTTCAGATTACACTATGTGAACAAATGGATTGTTTGCTTTTAAAGGCAGCAAAAATAGGTCTTGGACTTGGAGACCTGTTCTAATTTAAAATATGCTGTCTTATTGTCAATCATAAATTTCAGACATCTTTGCCTCATATTTTGTGCAGGATACATAATCATTTCTAGTATCTCTATAAGTCAGGTCCTACTTTGAATGAAAAGACCAAATCCTTTGCCTCTTAATCTATATGCTTCCTTTATTTTTAATAATGCATGAGCTCCAGATAAGTGCAAGGTCTCTGTCTAGGGATTTTACACTGAAAGTATTTTTTTAGCTTTCAATAAACTCAATGATATAGATATTATTTTCTATATCATTTTTCATATGAAGGTACTAAGGCACAGGGAGTTTGAGAGATTTCATCAAGGTCACAGAGTTGCTGGTGACAGAGTTGTAACTGATCAATTTGTCTGGCTCCAACTCACTGTCCTTTCCAGGAGGACATGCATTTTTTTTTTTTTATTTTTCACTGTGGTAAAATACACATAAAATATATCATCTTAACTATTTTCAGTGTTCAGCTCAGTGATATTAAATACATTCATAATGTTGTGCAAACATCACTACTATCCATCTTCATCACTCTTTTCTTCTTGTAAACCTAAAAATCTGTGGGCATTAAACAATAACTCAACATTCTACCCTCCTTGAAGCCCCTGGCAACCACCATTCTTTTTGCATATCTATGATTTTGACTACTCAAAGTACCTCATATAATTGGAATCATGCTACATTTGTCCTTTTGTGACTGACTTATTTCACTTAGCATAATGTCCTCCAGCTTCATCCGTGTTGTAGCATGTGTGAGAATTAGCTTTTTCTTTTTTAAAGCTGAATAGTATTTTATTGTCTGTATATACAATATTTTGCTTATCTATTTGTTCATCCATGGACAGCCAGACTGCTTCCAGAATTGGTGTTATTTCTTCCTTAAAAGTGTGGGTTTTTCCAATGAAACCATTGGGTCCAAGGCTTTACTTCATCAGTTGATTTTTGATTACTGATTCCAACTTCTAACTAGTTATAGGTCTATTCAGATTTTCTATTTTCTCTTAGTCTCTGTAGGTTTTGTGTTTTTAGAAATTTATTTTCTCTAAATTATCAAATCTGTTGTCATATAACTGTTCATAATAGTTTTATAATTATTTTTATTTCTGTAAAATCAGTAGTAATGGTCCCACTTTTATTATTAATTTTAGTAATTTGAGTCTTCTCTTGTATTTCTTAGTCCCTGTAACCAAAAGTTTATCTAGTTTGTTGATCTTTTCAAAGAGTAAGAATTTTGTTTTATTGATTTTATCTTTTATAAGTGCTCTATTTTATTTACATATGCTCTAATCTGTATTATTTTCTTCCTTTTGATAGCTTTTGGATTAATTTCTTCTTCTCTTTCTAGTTCCTTAGGTTGTAAAGTCGAGTTGTTGATTTGAGTTCTTTCTTGTTATTCAACATAAACATTTAAAGTTATAAATTTCTTCCCTTAGCACTTCTTTCACTGTGTTCTATAGTTTTGGTATTTTGCATTTTTATCATAATCAATCTCCAAATATTTTCTAATTTCTAGCTATTGATTGTTTAAAAATGTGTTATTTAACTTACACAATTGTGTGAATTCTTCTATTTTACTTCTATTACTGACTTCTGTTTGGTAGGCACAGATAAATTTTATATTTATCTTTTTAAATCAGTTGAGGCTTTTAAAAAATATTTATTTATTATACTTTAAGTTCTGGGGTACATGTGCAGATTGTGCAGGTTTGTTACATAGATATACACGTGCCATGGTGCTAGTTTGCTGTATCCATCACTCCATCATCTACATTAGGTATTTCTCCTGATGCTACCCCTCCCCAATCCCTTCACTCCCTGCTATTCTTCCCCTAGCCCCCCATCCCTCAGGCCTCAGTGTGTGATGTTCCCCTCCCTGTGTCTGTGTTCTCATTGTTCAACTCCCACTTATGACTGAGAACATGTGGTGTTTGGTTTTCTGTTCTTGGGTCAGTTTGCTGAGAATGATGGTTTCCAGTTTCATCTATGTCCCTGCAAAGGACATAAACTCATTTTTTATGGCTGAATAGTATTCAACAGTGTATATGTGCCACATTTTTTTTTTTTATCCAGTCTATCACTGGTGGGCATTTGGGTTCATTCCAAGTCTTTGCTATTGTAAACAGTGCTGCAATAAACATACGTGCACATATGTCTTTTTAATAGAATGATTTAAAATCCTTTGGGTATATACCCAGTAATGGAATTTCTGGGTCAAATGGTATTTCTGGTTCTAGATCTTTGAGAAATTGCCACACTATCTTCCACAACGGTTGAATTAATTCGCACTCCCACCAACAATGTAAAAGCGTTCCTCTGTCTCCACATCCTCTCCACCATCTGTTGTCTCCTAATTTTTAATGATTACCATTCTAACTGGCTTGAGGTTGATTTGCATTTCTCTAATGACCAGTGATGATGAGCTTTTTTTCGTATACTTGTTGTCTGCATAAATGTCTTCTTTTGAAAAGTGTCTATTCACATCCTTTGCCCACTTCTAGATGGGGTTGTTTGTTTCTTTTCCTGTAAATTTGTTTAAGTTCTCCATAGGTTCTAACAATTAGCCCTTTGTCAGATGGGTAGATTGCAAAAATTTTTTCCCATTCTTCTGGTTGCTGGTTCACTGTGTTGAGGCTTAATTTGTTACCTAACATAGGGTCTATTCTGGAAAATGTCCTATGTGCACTTTAGAAAAATGAATATGATTACTATTACTAGATAGAGTGTTGTGGATATGTCTGTTAGATCTAACTTATTTATTTTGTTATTGAAATCTCCTGTTTACTTATCATTTGTCTGGTTTTGCAAACCTATTGAGAGTGGGATACTGAAGTCTTCTACTATTATTGTAAAACTATTTCTTCCTTCAATTCTCAGTTTTTGCTTTACATATATTGATGTTTGCAATGTTTCTTTGTTTATTCTATCTACATGATATGCCCAATGCTGAATTGGGATGTTGATGTTTTCTAATATTATTGTATTGGGTTGTATCTTTCTGTTTAGCTATAGTAATGTTTGTTTTATAAATCTGGTGCTCTTCTTTTGTTTGCATATATATTTACAACTGTTATATTCTTTTGCTGAAATGGTCTCTTTATTTTTATAATATAACCTTTGTCATTTTATTATTATTACTATTTTACTTAAATTCTATTTTGTCCAAGTATAGCTACTCCTGCACACTTCTGGTTTCCATTTGCACAGAATTTTTTTTTTAAATTTATTCACTTTCAGTCTATTTGTATCTTTACTGGTAAAGTGAGGTTTTGGTAGGCAAAATATAGTTGGAACTTATATTTTTAATCCATTTATCCAGTGTATATCATTTAGTTAGGGAAGTGAATTTATAATTAATGTTACTAATAGGTGAAGTCTTATTCTTGTCATTTTGTTAATAGTGTTTTGATTGTTCTATATGTTTCTTTTCTTCTCCTTCTTTTTTGTTTACCTTTATAATATGGTAACGTTTTCTGTAGTCATTGTATTTGACTCCTGTCTTTTCTCACTTGTATGTCTGCTGTGCTAGTGAAATATATACTTCTATACATTTTAAAGGTGGTGTATGTTAGCCTCTAACTTCCACAGGTAGGACCCTCTTAAGTTTTCTTGTAGGGTTCATCTAGTCCTGACAAATTCCTTCAGTGTTTGCTTGGTTGGTGAAAGCTTTATTTTGCCTTCATTTTGGAAGGATAACTCTGCTGGTAGTATTTTTTTTCCTCTTATTACTGTAAATATATTATCCCTTTTATTCTAGCTTGTAGGGTTTCTACAGAGTAATCCACTGTTACTCTAATGGAAATTTTCCCATCTATCACTTGATACTTTTCCCTATCTGTTTTTTGAATTCTGTCTGTCTTAAACTCATGACAGTTTGAGTATAAATACCTTAATACAGTCCATTTTTGGTTAAATGTATCTGGGAATTTTTGAACTTTACCTAAATGTCTATGTCTCTTGCAAGACTTGGGATGCCTTCAGCTATTTTTTAAATAAGATTTCTATGTCGTTTCTTATCTCTTCCTCTGAAGGAGAAAATTTGGATATTTGGTTATTTTATAGTGCTTGATTTTTCATATAGGCTTGATTTTCTTCATCATTTTGTTGTTGTTGTTCCTCTGAATGGTAGTTTCAAAACATCTGTCGTCTGTTCAGAAATTATTTCTTCTGTTTGGTCTACTCTATTGCTGAAGCTCTCAATTATATGCTCGATTTCATTCATTGGTTTCTTCAGTTGAGAGATCTTTTTTTCTACTTGCCCACTCTACTGTTGAGACTTTTTAGTGTATGCTTTATTTCATTTATTTTATTTTTTACTTCCAAGATTTCTTTTTAGTTTTTATAAATGATATCTAATACTTTGTTGAATTTCTCATTCAGATTATGAATTGTTTTCCTAATCTTTGAATTGTTTACTTGTGTTGTCTTGCATTTTACTAAATTTTCTTAAATATTATTATTTCTTTTTTAGGCATATTACATATATTTTTGTCTTTGGGATCAATTTTTTGCAGAATTATCATGTGTCTTTGGAGGTTTCATGTTTTCTTCCTTTTTTATGTTTCTTATGTCCTTGTGTTTCTATCTGTGCATTTGTTGTAGCAGTGGCTTTTTCCAGGTTTTTAGATTGGCTTTCTTAGGGAAATACTGTTTCCTATAATTGTATCCTATAGTGTTGTTGGGTAGGGTGCTTTTGCTTTGATTTTAGGTGGGTTCGGTAGTGTAGCCTCTATATGATTTCTTTGGCTGTCATTAATGAGAGTGGTGTCTGTGAGTTGCTCAGTGGATAGGATGCAGTGCTAAGTGGAGGCTGTGGCTAAGTTTTTGCTGGATATGGTGACACAATTTAGGTCATTTCATGGGCACCAATCGTGGTGATGGTAGGCCAGGTAGGTGAGTCTTCGGTCCCCTGTATGTCATGTATGGCCTCAGCAATGTTAGTCATGGCAGCAGGTTCAGCCTTGGGCCCCTGAGCAGTAAGCACAGGTGCCAGCTTAGCAGTAGCACAATGAGAAGACTGATAATCACGTCTCTGGATGTCACCTATGGGCATCAGTGACAGTCAGGGTGAGACTATCCTTATTTTCCTAGGCATTCTCATGTGTCAGTGGTAATGAGCAAGACAGGCCTATCTCCAAACCCTCAGACAATACACATGGACAACATCTGCAGGTGAAGTAAGCCTTTCCTTAGGTCCCTGGAATGTGTGCATGTGTAATAGGAGTGGCAGAAAAAAATGACTGTATTTCCACACCCCAGGATGATGCATGTAAGCGTTAGTGGCATGTAACCACTTGGCAGTGGTGTCAAGTGTCATGGACTTGTCCTCAGGTCTTCATATGGTGTGCACAGGTGGTTGCAGTAGTAGGCAGGAAAGACCTGTTCTGAGGTCCCAAAATGGTGCCAGAGTGGACCAGTTAGCAGAACCTAGAGACCTTGCTTCTGAATGGGGCAGAGTTGCTGTCGGTGGCAGCAGCCCAGAGCAGATAGTTCTGAGGCTCAAGTGAGCACATTCTTCAGCTCCTTTTGCTCTGGAGGAAGCCTTACTTGTGCACTGCACTGCTCAGTCCCTTGGGTATAGGACACTGTGTGGGCTAGGGTCCTAGGGACATAGCTACAGCATTAAGTTCAACTGGAATTATGATGTTGCAGTCCTGTGGGTGAACAGTGGTGCTCTAGGGGATGTCACTGAGGCTCCAGGAATGTCAAGATGTAGGGTCTGCCTGTCCTTACAGCAAAAAATAGTCTAGTGAGGCTGCAATCTTAAAATAGTACAATGCCACTGATGCTTAGGTCTCAGGGGTTGTGTGGAACCCCAGCACAAACTTTGTCTTTAGAACAATGCCATTGCATGGTCTTCAGGCTGCTACCGATACCAATCTCAATCCCAGAAGGACTGAAGAGCTCTACTGTGACTAGGATTGTAGGAATCCACATGGGCATGTAGACCACTGGGGATCTCTTACTTACCTTTTCTCCACATTGGAGAATTCCTCCTGGCCTTAATCTGGTCCTGGCCAGGCCAGCTACTTTGCTTTCATCTCCTTCTGTGATTCAAAGGTTCCCTGCCACTTCCCTGCTGAATGTCAGTTTTCTCTCTTAGGAGCACCATTTGATGTGTGGTTATTTATGTATTCCTTTGGTCCTTCTTTGTGGAGAAGGTGAGTGCTGGGCACATCACATCTGCCATTTTAAAGCCCATCCACAACACCCAACAGTTGCTTTTGAATTTTCTAGTCTTTGATGTCTGGATCCTAGAAAAGGAAAAATAGAAGAATTAAAGTAGGGGATAAAGAATGCTTGCTCTTTGAGTTCCCGGGAAGTCTATTCAACCATAGAGGGAAGAGCTTGTATGAACGGGGGAGTTGCAATAACTGTGGCTGCTCCCCCTTGCGCCTCTGTGATCAGTGATTACGGCACAGATTCTGACATTTTGAGTGTGGGGTACTTTTTGACCACCCTGACTCCCACAAGCTGTGTGTAACCTGCTCCAGGAACATGTGCACAACTGCCTACCATGGGGCTGGGAATAGAGAATGGGTAGCTGTTACTGTGCTAAAAGCTGAAAGTACCCAAAATTAACCATAATTTACCTTCCAAGCCTTCTTTTGGAAGATGCAAGCCTTTAGTAAATGTGAGAGTCCCAAAATATGACAATTACATAAGACAGATTCTGCCCTATGCAGTTGCTATCTAGATGGGAAGACACAGTTCTGGTGCTTCCCACTCTGTCATCTTCCCAGAATCCCAGATGTGGGTTTTAACTATGTTTCCGGTGGTAACATTAATTTCCCTCTGCAATAAATTCAACTCCATGGTGTCCTTTAAGCTTGACCTCCAGTTCTCTAATATATCAGAATTCCTGAAGTCTTTCTGAAGAATTGCGCTAATAATATATGTTACCTGGAAAAAACACACAGAAATATACACAAGTATTTATTTGGTTAATATGTTTAGAAAACACTTGGTGACATAATTAAACTGATAAACATATCAATTTTGATTTTAAAATTCTGTAATAGGCCCCTTTACCGCAAAACTGTTCCAAGCCATTGATTTACTCAGTGCCTAAGATGTAATCACCCTTTAATCTCTGTCTCAAGTACTGATTCCCTCAATCTCTATCTCTAGACTCTTGCCAGAGATAATTTATTAGAGCAAAAGTCCTCAAATCTCACCATGGTGGCCTTACGAGCCCCTGAAATAAAACCAAATCCCCTGGCCTGGCAAACAGTCTTTAAGACTTTTGTGAGGCTGAACTTCTAATACATTCACTGCTTTATGTGGAGTTTCTCGAATGCATTGTATGTGTGTGTGTGTATGCACAAGTACATTTGGATTTTATTTATTTTTATTTACTTTTAGCGTGGAGCCCTTGCTTAGGCTAGTGCATCTGTCTAGAATGGTGTCCTTCCTCTTCTTCACCTGACAGACCATTTTAGGTACCTTTCTTGCTTGCGCCATGTACCATCACTTCCCGTAATAGATTATATATTGCATAGAAAGTATATTTGTTCTTCTGTGTTCCCCACTGTTAGTTTGAAAGGACCATTTTAATCCCAGGATATGGCATATGGCCTAGAGTATAATATGCATACTCTAAAGACTTATTAATGTGTTCCTGTACCATCTCTCTGTGTATAATGTATCTCTTTTTCCCTCTCTCTTCTCTCCATAAGTCTCTTTCTCATGCTGTCACTGTGAACACAGATACAAAGTCATGTAAACAAGATCATTGCTGCTTCCCAACCTAATCAGAAAGCATTGACATGGAATGACATTTTTCTCTAAGTCCTGTTTTTTTTTTTTTTTTTTTTTTTTAGCAATCTTCATATTTTATGCCCCAGCTGCAGTATATAGTCACAACTTGGCCTCTCTGCACCTCAGAGACATCAATCTTGTCAAACTTAATTGACTCAAAGCACAAGGCAGTTATAAATGGAGCGGAGCTTGACAAATAAAAAGAAAAGTAAGAAACATGTATCCAACTAATACTTTTATTTTAAGATATTCCCTGTTGAGAATACTTTGTGCTTTCCTAAAAATTCCTTGGTGGAGTTTCTAGCCTCTTTCCTACTGGTAATGTTGTCCTTTATTCGGAAACATTTACCTATCCCAGCACCGATTCTGATTCTACACACAGTAAAAACTTCTCAGGGTACAACATGCTACTCTGTGAGGCCAAATTATTTATATTTCATGGGATGCTAGCCATGGGTGGCAGCTTGGGGTTTATGACATGCTGACTGAGGACAGGAAACACATCACAGCATTGAAAAATTCAACTGTGGCCCCACAGCCAGGTTTCATTTGACTTGGTCGTTATGCAGTTCGTAAATTCTCCAATTATCATACGTAAAAGTTGCCTGTGTTATGTCTATGGCCTGTGGATTATGCAATGGAGCCCATGCCACCTGCTTTGCCGAGGACTGCCCTATGGATTTACTAGCACCGAGTTCTGCCTGCACTGTGCAATCTATGGAAAGCCTTATTGTTCCAAGACCCTCACAATACTTACTTTAATTAACATTCTTCTCTCTCAGGACGGCGCTTAGTCACAGAGTAAAGCACAATGGGGCTCTTGAGTACCAATAATATTCTTTTTCTTGATTTGAATGTCGGTTATGGTGGTGATGGTGGTGGTGATGTTCATTTTGTAGAAGTTGATCTAGCCTTGCACTCATTTTTCTGTTAATAGAGTATATCAGTAAAAATACATATTTAAGAATATCTTCTTAAAAACCATGCCCTCGGCCGGGCGCGGTGGCTCAAGCCTGTAATCCCAGCACTTTGGGAGACCGAGGCGGGTGGATTACGAGGTCGAGAGATCGAGACCATCCTGGTCAACATGGTGAAACCCCGTTTCTACTAAAAATACAAAAAATTAGCTGGGCATGGTGGCTCGTGCCTGTAATCCCAGCTACTCAGGAGGCTGAGGCAGGAGAATTGCCTGAACCCAGGAGGCGGAGGTTGCAGTGAGCCGAGATCGCGCCATTGCACTCCAGCCTGGGTAACAAGAGCAAAACTCCGTCTCAAAAAAAAAAAAAAAAAAAAAAAAAAAACCATGCCCTCTTTGACTGAGATAAGACTTTTTTTCTAAGATAATAATATTTCTTTCTTTTATTTTTATTTTTATTTTTGAGATGGAGTCTCACTCTGTTGCCAGGCTGAAGCCTGGAGTGCAGTGGCATGATCTCGGCTCATTGCAAACTCTGCCTCCCGGGTTCAAGCAATTCTCCTGCTTTAGCCTCCTGAGTAGCTGGGACTACAGGCACACACCATTACACCCAGCTATTTTTGTATTTGTAGTACAGACAGGGTTTCACCATGTTGGCCAGGATGGTCTCGATGTCTTGATCTCGTGATCCACCCACCTTGGCCTCCCAAAGGGCCGAGATTACAGGAGTCAGCCAACCAGCCCAGCCCCAAAATGGTAATATTTCTTTATACCTTCTAGGGTAAAGAGTGTACTGATGTATCTGACAGATAACAATAAAAGTACCAAGCCTACCTTTTACTCTCTGTGTGTTCTTTCCTCTGTTTCTGTTTCTTCACCTGTTAAATAAAAATTATAATACCAACTTAACAAATCAATTGATAAAATAGAATTGAATAAACAGTAGAAAATGACTTAGCACAAAAACAAACCAGGTAATGGTGGCTATCACTGTTAATAGCAGCAACAGAGCCACTGAAGAAGAGAAGGATAGAGGCAAATTAAGGGCTTTTCTGAAGTGGCTGAGCTGTGGTCCTAGCAGTGATATTAAGCTTTGTGAGGAGGAAGGAAGGCAGGAAATACGAGTAAAATCTACACCATTGTATAAAGAAAGAGCAATGAGATGCACAGAGATGCTGCGAAACAGAGTTCTCAATGGACTGGTCTTATGTGAGGGGAGGTTTCAACACAAGAGCATCCTCTGGAAGAGCCTGCAACACCAGCCTCAGGGTGTGTCTTCACCTTCCCTTCTGTGCGTTCATTTTCCACTACAATATAGGCCCCAAGAGGGAGAATACTTCTCTCTAACAGATACGCTCTAAGCATCTGGAGCTGTGCCTACGACACAGCAGTGAGGATTAAAGGTGCCCTTTGTTCTTGGTGAGTTTATCATATTTACATTCTGCTGTTTCAGAATGGTCCGGACTGCCTGACAGTCATCCATTATCGGGTATTAACCATGAATTATGGATTCTATTATTTTTCTAATTTTAAGGGGTATAATTTTAAATAAGTGAGGCGATGTTTCTATATTTGCAATACATCTTGATGTGGTGAACATTGCTTTTAAGATAATTAGATTTAAGTCTCCATTATTTCCACCTATTAATTTGGGCTATTTAATTTCTATAAGCCCTATGTTTCTCTTGTGTAAAATGAAGAGAAAAATACTGACTTCAGACAGCTGGTGAGAATGAATAGCATATTATGTATAAAAAAGCACCTGACAGGTAGTTGGCTAAAGGGTATTTAAACAGTCCTTTAGCTTAATAGTTAACCAGACAGAATTTTCCATCAATATGCAGGGAGGAGACCCTTCCTCAGAAGACATGGTAACATGTTATGCATCTTAGACCTTGGGAATAAAGGTCAAGCAGAACTAATCAGTGGAATTCTCCTTTTCTTAGGAGATAAGAAGAAGTGGCTGTGATTGTTAAGAAGATTATAATGCATTTATCCCTGAAAGGAGGAGAATGGGGGAAACAAATGTATTCTAATCACATCGGAACCAGTTTTAATTAAGGTTCTTACAAAATCAAAGAACTGAAAAGTTTGAAATACTTTTTATGTGTATCAAAATAAAAGCAATGGGAAATTGTAAAAAGAAAAAAAAGTGCAAGAAAGCACAAGAAATTTTATTTTTTTCATGACGACTAATTCAATGCATAAAAATATAAGCCAAGTAGCCAAGCATCATATTTTTTCAAAATGCACGTGTGTGTGTGTGTGTGTGTGTGTACACACACGTGCCTGCCTACCTGCTTTGCTATTTTGTGTGCCTCTCTCATGACTCAGCTGTGTAACTTCAGAAAGAGGGGTGAACATGAGCAATGCAATAGAAGAAACAGATCCCACTGAATAAAAAGGACACAGGCCCTTCAGAAACAGAAGTTCTTCAAGGCCAAGGTGGCCAGGAGACGCCACCTGTGTCGGGTGATTCTTCAGGAAGACTCGTGGAAATTGCCCAATTTTATTGCCTTGATGAAACAGAGCATCCACAACCTGCTGTGTAACCACCCTGTGGACTCACTTTGCTGTCTAGACAAAAGCCGATTTAGGAAGACAGAGGAATTGCAATAGAAAAAGAGTAATTTGTGTGGAGCTGACTGTACAGGAGACAGAAATTTCATTATTACTCAAATCAGTCTTCCCAAGCATTTGAGGATCAGACTTTTTAAGGACAATTTGGTGGGTGGGGAGGAGCAGTGAGTTGGGGAGTGCTGATTGGTTGGGTTGGAGATGAAATCATAGGGCCTCACTATCTTCTCTCCCCCTAGTCAGTTCCACCCAGGAACCAACTCACAAGATCAGATGAGCCAGTTTATAGATCTGGGTGGTGCCAGCTGATTCATCAAGTCCAGGGTCTGCAAGACATCTCAAGCACTGATTTTAGGAGCAGTTTATGTAGGGTCGGAATCTTGTAGTCTCCAGCTGCATGACTCCTAAACCATAATCTCTAATCTTGTGGCTAATGCTAGTGGTCTAGAAGGAGATTTGTTTTGGGAAAGGGCTGTTACTACCTTCGCTTTTAACTTTAAACTAAGTTTCTCCCAAAGTGAGCTCAGTCTTCTCCCAGGAATGAACAAGGACAGCTTGGCGTTTAAAAGCAAGATGGAGTCAGTCAAGTTAGATCTCTTTCAGTGTCTCGGTCACATTTTTTTTTTTTTAAGATGCAGTTTCACCCCTGTTGCCCAGGTTGGAGTGCAATGGCTTGATCTCGGCTCACCGCAGCCTCTGCCTCCTGGGTTCAAGCAAGTCTCCTGCCTCAGCCTCCCGATTACCTGGGAACACAGGCACAAGCCACCATGTCCAGCTAAATTTTTGGATTTTTAGTTGAGACAGGGTTTCACCGTTTTGACCAGAATGGTCTCGATCTCTTGACCTTGTGATCCACCGGCCTTGGCCCCCCAAAGTGCTGGGATTATAGGCGTGAGCCACCGCGCCCGGCCCTCAGTCGTAATTTTACAAAGACGGTTTCAGTCTCATCGTATTCTCACTCTCACTCCTGCACAGCCACAGTGGTATCCTTGCCCTACTTCTCACTGGAGTAACTCTCTCCTGTTTGGGGTTCGCTCACTTACAGTTCCCTCTGTCTGAAGTGTGCTTGTGCCATGGCTTACTTCCTTCCGTGCACCATGTATCTAATCAAATGTCCCTCAGGGAGTCTTCCCTTTACCTGAACACAGTAGCAATGCCCACACCCTCACTAATGCCTTGTTCTCATTCTCCGCTTTGTACCATAGTATTCGTGATCACCAGGATGCTATAAATATTATTCATTTATTTCTATTCTCACTAGAAGGGACTCTCGGTGAAATCAAGGTCTTCTTTTTTTTCATCTATATTTGTTGCTTATAAAAATTCTCAGCGTTTGATAAGTGTTTCATGAACCTTTGCTGAATGAATCAATGAATGTATTATGAAGTGAGATGACAAATTTGACTCAGTGTTCTTTATAGGGATCTCTTTTGGCTTA
Organism: Saimiri boliviensis; assembly: GCF_048565385.1. Lineage (NCBI taxonomy): Eukaryota > Metazoa > Chordata > Mammalia > Primates > Cebidae > Saimiri > Saimiri boliviensis. Next base: position 113,191,916 of record NC_133453.1, read on the forward strand.
AAAAATATAGAGAGATAGTCTAGAACACATCAAAATTGCTTTTTCTAAGGTTTCTATAGGGGAAAAAAGAGGAGGAGTCAAACCACAAAGATTCATAATAAATTGCGTCATGGCATCACGCTAAGACCTTAAGGAACAAAACATAGATTGAAATATAGACAGACGTCAAATCTTTGAATAAAGAAGATCTTAGAATGCCAGGCGTGGTGGCTCACACCTGTAATCCAAGCACTTTGGAGGCCAAAGTGGGCGGATCACCTGAGGTTGGGATTTCAAGACCAGCCTGACCAACATGGTGAAACACTGTCTCAAAAAAAAAAAAAAAAAAGTTAAGAAGGAAAATAATTATTTCAAATTTATTGGCTGATAAATTAATAGATCAATACAGCATGGGATAAATAATGCCTATTCAAAAATAGATATAATACATATTTTATTGTAAATAAAAATATTTACCATATAAAAATAGTATTAAACCATGAGAATTAAACAGTAAGAGTTCAATTAGATAAATGTACAAAGGTCATAAAGGGGGAGTTTTAGATGTGGAAATATAAATTTGCAAGATATATTGTATTTAACCTCTCCAGTAACTCAAATAAGTGAAAAATCAAACAACCATAAGATATTCTTTTCTATCTCTCAGATAATTTAAACTTGTGAAGCTTCTATGCTGACAAGGAGATAGGAAATAATGCACTCTTGGATACACTATTGGTGAGCATGTTAAAACTGTTGAGAAAGCATGTTAGCAATAAATGTCAAAAGTAATATAAGAAAGTTCACATGAAGCTGAAATGACACAGTAGTTCTGCCCTGGACATTAAATAAATAATCATGAATGGAGAAGATGTTGTAATTTGAAACGATACTCATTCTAGTGCTAAATACAGAAGGAAAATATAGGAAAAAATAATATTGGAAAGGTTAGGAAACTTAGAGGCAGTGCAGGATCAACTATTGTACAATCTTTGATAATGATGTTTGAACATTATTTATTGTACAATCTTTGATAATGATGTTTGAACACTATTATGCAAAGTTTTTATTTTAAAAATAAAAAGTATTACAATATTATACCCATAGAATGATCTCAAATATATTTAAAAATATTTGCAAGCCCAAGTGTAGATATGGATATAAATTTATGTTTATGCATTTAAACTTATTTTTTGCCACATTCGTTTATATCATAAAATATTACAATATTATACATGCAGTCATTTTTTCCTTGGCTCATAATAATTGTACATATTATAGGGTATATAGTAATGCTTCAATGCATATAACACATAGCGATTGGATTAGGGTAATTAGAATATTATGTCATACATTTATCATGCCTTTATGTTGCAAATTTTCAGTATCCTCCCTTCAGCTATTTGAACCTATATAATATATGATTGTTAACTGTAGTAATGGTACAAGGTTATAGAACACTAGAACTCATTCCTGTAATTTTGTATCCTTTAATAAATTTTTCCCCGTCCCTCACTTTCTCTCACCTTTTCCAGCCTCCAGTATCTGCCGTTCTACTTTGTACTTCTATGAGATTAAGTTTGTTTAGCTTCCACATATGAGTGAGAACATGCAGTATTAAATTTATATTACTTTAATAAATTAAGGTAAAAATTTAAAAAACAATAAATCAGTGAGCAATTATATATTTCCTTTTGTTGAAATCATCATTTCTGCAGAGTGAATCCACAAAATAAATTCATATAGATGGGGTACAGCTATTTGCAAAAAGAGATTAGAGAGGTTTTCAATCATCGAAGGTAGTTTTAGTAATTGGACCAAATAAGTTAGGTAAATTGAAAGAAGGAAGCAGTTGATTACACCCGTGTATTTACTTCTGATTGTTCTTCATAATTTTTCTAACTAAGCATGCCTCCATAAGCCTACATTTTTGTGCTCCCTGTCATTGCGGTTATTTATTACAGAAAAAAAAAAAAAAAAGTCACAACATGTATTTGTTTGTTCCTGGTTCCTTTTACTGTGCATGATGTTTCTGAAATCCATCTGTGTTACTGGGTACAACTGTAATGTGTTTATATTAATGGCTGTATACTAGCTCATTGTATCAATATACTGCTGATTATCTATGCTCTGGACTTTTGTATTACTCTTTTTTAAAAATGTTAAAATGCAAAAACGTGTGTGCTAGTGCAAGTCACTGAGATGCATGCACATATTATCCTCCTTGATATATACCTAGAAGTAAAATTGCTCTATCATACCATATGCACATTTTTAATGTCAGTAGATAATGTGAATAAACCTTCTTAATTAGTTGTTCTGCTTTGCACTGCTATCAAGAATAATGAGTGTTCTCCAATATTACTAGGATTTGGTCTTGTCAGCTTTTGCTGATGTTTGTTTTGTATTATTTTTCATTTTGGAAACTATATGGTTATAAATTATTGTGGTTTAAAATTGTATTTCCATGAATATTAAAAAGCATGAGGCTGGGTACGGTGGCTCACATCTATAATTGCAACACTTTGTGAGGCCAAGGCTGGCGAATCACGAGGTAAAGAGATCAAGACCAGCCTGCCCAACATGGTGAAACCCCATATCTATTAAAAACACAAAAATTAGCTGGACATGGTGGCATGCGTCTGTAATCCCAGCTACTCAAGAGGCTAAGGCAGGAGAATTACTTAAACCTGGGAGCCGGAGATTGCACCAATGCACTCCAGCCTAGCAATAGAGACTCTGTCTCAAAAAAAAAAAAAAAAAGAGCATGAGAATCTTTCTTGTTTTAATAACCCATTTGAATGTCCTGTTCATGCTTTTCCTTACTATCCTTTTGATTTCTACAAGGTCAATAGTAAGGAATATTCTTTCATTTCTGATTGTGTTAATTTTTCTCTTAAATGATTGATCTTTTAAAAAAGCCAGCTTAGATTTCATTGATTTTTTTATTGTGTTTCTGTTTTCTATTTCATTGTTTTCTGCTCTAATCATTATTATTTCCTTATTTCTGCAAGCTCTGGGTTTGGTTTGATCTTCTTTTTCCAGTTTCTTAAGCTGGATCGTTTGATTACCAATTTTAGATCTTTCATCTTTCTTAATACAAGCATTTACAGCTGTAAAATTTTCATTCTGAGACTGCTTTTGCTTCACACTGTATAATTAAAGTATGCTGTGTCCTCATTTTTATTTATCTCAAAGTATTCTCTAATATTCCTTTTTATTTCTTCTTATTTAGTTATTTGGGAGCGTTATTATACTTCCAAATATCATAAGCATTCCAAATTTATTTCTGGTATTGATTTCCCATTCAGTTCAATTGTCAGAGCAATATTAGGTGATATTTCTATTATCTTAAATGTATTGAGGGTTTTTTTTTTTAGAGGTAGCATATGACCTATACTAGAAAATATCCCATGTGTACTTGAGAATAATATACTTTCTGCTGTTTTCTATTGGAACGATCTATAGATACCAGTTATATATAATTGATATGTGTGGTGGTGTTAGTTTCTATGTTCTTGTTGATATTCTGCCTGGTCTAGTCATTATTGAAAGTAGAATTTTGCTTCAGCTATCATTGCTCTTTTCTATTTTTCTCTTCATTTCTGTTAGTTTTTACTTTATACAGTTTAGTGTTCTGTTATTAGTAACATATATACCTATAATTATTATATCTCCCTGTTGTATGAATCCTATAATTTTTATAAAATGTTTTTCCTTATCTCTAGTAACATTTTTGGTTTTAAAGTCCACTTTGTTTGATGTTAGCATAGCTCCTCCAGATTTCTTGGGGTTGCTATAAGCATAATATATATATTTCTATTTTTTTAAACTATTTAACCTATTTAAAGTTCCACATAGCATATAGTTGGATCATATTTTCAAATCCAAACTTGCAATCTCTGCTTTTTTGATTGGCTTATTTAATCTATTACTTTTACTTTTCTTATTGTGGTAGTTAGATTTATGTCTTAGACTTCATCTTTAAATGTTTATATCTCATATCTTATGTTTTTTGTTCTTCTAATTCTACCTTACTGTTTTCATTTGCACTAAGAGAATATATTCTAATGTGGCATTGTAATATCTTTAATGTGTTTATAGGTATATTTCTTATGACTTCTTTTCTGGTTGGTATAGAGCTTACCATAGAGATCCTAGACTCATAATCATCTAACTTAATTCTAGTCTGATATAGATACATTATTCATATATATTTACATTTTACTATCCTTCTGTTTGTGCTATTATTTTATACATATTACATCTTTGAATGTTATTAAGCCAAAATACATTATTATAACAATTTCTTTATAGAAGTTTATGTCTTTTAAAGAAGCTGAATTTTTTTTAAGGCAAATAAGTATGTATTTATAGCTTTTGTAATGTTAACTTTCTTACTTATCCATTCTGATTCCTTTCACTTGTCCCTGGGCATTTGTGTTACCATTTGGAATAATTTCTTTTGCCCAATACATCTTCGCTACCACCACCTCCCTTTCATTACACTTTTATAGGTTATATGCCCAACAATATATTACATACAAGTTATTTTACACAGTTGTTTCCTAAGTCAGTTAAGAGGAGAAAATATGCATTTATGCTGTCATTTACAATTGCATACTGCTTTTTATTTTTGTGTGCAGATTTGAATTGCTGTCTGAGGTTACTTATTTTCAGTCTAAAGACTTCCTTTAGGACTTGTTGTAAGATATGTCTGTTAGCAACAAATTGTTTTAGTTTTTTTCTTAACTAGGAATTCATTTATTTCTCCTTCATTTTCAAAATACAGCTTTGTCAGATACTGTATTTGCTGTCGACAGTTTTTTCTTTCTTTGAGCACTTCACTGCCTTTTGGCCGCTATTACATCTTCTGAGAAAAGAACTATAAACTCCATTGCATCAATTTACACTTCTAGAAGCAATGCAAATTGCTTCTTTGTGTAAAATGCTGAATCCCTGAAAATATCTCATATATTAACTTCTGATAAGATTGAGTTTAACGTAGTAAGATAAAGCACTACCTTGATGACAGCAGTCAACCAGTAAACCTATCAAGCCTGGAGCTTGCCTTACTGCTGGAATTCTTGTTATTGTAGAAAATCAATGTTGTGTTTTGATTTGGGGCATACCAGCTTACAAACGGATGATGCATCTTAGCTGACACCAAAAGCTTCCTAGGAATATTCCAGAGATAAAATTGATGTCTTTATTTTGAAGGCAATGATAGAGTTTTACATTTGTCTTTATTCTAGTGAGGATTTTTAATTTTTTTTAATTGTATGAATTGGTTGATTGATTGCTTCATGCAGGCAGAGACACAGGGTGAAATACAAATAGGTGATTGACAAATCCTGATTATTCAAGAAAAGTAGATAATCCATTTATGGAGATTATGTCTAGCTTTTCCTCATTTATTAAGTAGCTATTTGATGAATGTGGAGTTTGGAATTACTCCAAATTAAGTCAAGACCAAAGACAGAACCAAAAAAGATTAGAGTGTCTGAAGAAAAGTTGATGGTTTTACACATAGGGATCTATATCCTAATCTGTTTTCGTATTCCAAAAGCAAACCAGATTGACATTTCGAGTTTTCAAGGATTTTTAGATTATAATCAAATATTTTTCCCTTGGTGAGAATTCTTGAGAGTATATGATTAATATCTTATTTCTCTGATTATAAGAAATCATTAATTTTAATAGTAAACATTATGAAAAACTGTGACATTAAAACACAGAAGCATTAATTCTAAAGACATTCTAAATACCTTTATGTAACAAAAACATATCTTGTACACTTGAGAAATGTGAAAAGTTAATATAAAATGGCAAATAAGAGATCACTGATTAAGTCGGTGGCTGCCATTAACACCGTCTGTGTAGCAATCATATTCAAATGTCCCTGTCTCCACAATTTCCAGATGTATAAAAATTCATCGATTTTTCTTTGGAAACACCCTGAAAGCCATTATGCTTTTATTTATTTATTTTTCTCCCTAAGTAATCAATCCCCTGTCTCTAATATCTGTGAAAATTACCTTTTCTCATTTTAAATATTACTTATTTCAAGTTTCTAATTTTTCAAAAGCATGTTTAATTTTTTACCCCCATATCTTTCAAACCACAGCAAATGTGTATTACAGAACTTTTATGTGTCTTTTGTGTGATCAGGGTTCTTATTGCAAAGACATATGTTCCTACAGTATTACTAAGTATTTCACTCTCATTGGCAGCTGGAAGGAAATTTTGATTTACATTGGGCTAAAGAAGCTTATTGAAATGATTTTACATACATCACTTTGGGAATTCAGATAGATACGACCCGACTGATGCATTTGAAGTTACTCACCGAAAACCAGAAGGTGAAAGTGAACACGGAGACCACTGAAAGAATAATCACAGGATGAATACTGGAAGAAAAATATATAAGGCAATATACATTTATAGATCGATGAAGAGATAGATACGTGGAAAGATGGGAGAGAGAGAGAGAGAGGGAGAGAGAGAGAGAGAGATAAGGATCCACACAACTCTGCTATGATATCTCTACAATGAAGACAGGACATGTATATTAGTTCATTCTCACATTGCTATGAAGAAATATCTGAGACTGGATAATTTATAAATGAAAGTGGTTTAATTGACACACAGTTTCACATTGCTGGGAGGACTCAGGAAACTTACAATCATGGTGGAAGGCAAAGGAAAAGCTGGCACCTTCTTCACAGGGTAGCAGGATGGAGTGAATGCAAGCAGGGGAAACACCAGACACTTCTAAAACTGTCAGATCTCCTGAAACACACTCATTATCATGAGAGGAGCAGGAGGGAAACTGCCCCCATGATCCAAATACCTCCACCTGGTCCCACCCTTGACACATTGGGTTTATGGATATTACAATTCTAGGTGAGATTTGGGTGGGGACACAGAACCAATCCATATCAACATGTGATGGAATGATATTTTTTTGCCACCTAGAGGGAGACTGAGGTGTGCTTCTGAGATCACTAATCAGGAAAGAAGGCAAATTCCTCCAAGCTCCAGCAGAGAGAGGAGCCATGCCAGGAGTCTCAGTGAAGGAGAAGCAGAGGGTGGCAAAAGCAGCTTCTAACCACTGATCAGTGGCAGTGGGACTGAGGGAGTAGCACCCAGAGCAGCTGGAGGACAGAGACACAAGTGTCAGTGCCTGTGAAGAAATGTGGGAAAACTTCTCCCATTGGAAGGGCTGATGCATGTGCTGGACCAGGAGAGTAGGAATGTTATAGGTGATGTGGAGGCCAAACTATCATTAGCCTGCTCTTTTTATATATATATATATCTATAATGTACTTGTGCATTAATCAATCAATTTACAGTTTGTCAAACACAAGCAAAAACTGGAATATTCTAGATGGATAGGTAGTAACAAAATTTTTGTTCGATACGGGCAGGATGCATGTGATATGTTAAATTATGAGATAGGTGATGCAGAAATAGAGCATGTGTATTAAACACAAAGGGGTGAGAGTACTGAGAGAGATTTATGAGCTAAATATCCACTATATGTAAGTATACAGGAGCCATTGAATGTTCAGGATATAGTCAGCAGGTACAGATACTTTAATTTCATGAGGTTTTTAATTCAGCCACATGCTGATGACAACTATTCTGGCCCCAAATATTCCCTACTCAGATTAATTAATTAATTATTTAATCCTATAGCTGTTCTTCAGTCAAGCTTCAGCTGTGCCAAGCTATACATTCCTGAGTATCTCCAATGGAGCAAGGGTGTTATTGGCCCAGAATATTTTCCTTCTGTGGGCCCCATTGTTTGAACCTAAATTCTGTTCTTGTTTGTGACACCATCAGCAGAAAGGCTGACGTGGCAGAGACTGTTGGGACAGGTGAGCGTTGTATGCCATGGGATTCAGGTAGTGAGGACCTCTCAACTTACTTTCACACTATGCTAAGTGTTATGTCTTTTCCCTTGCTTCTCACTCTGTGTTTTAAATTGATTCAATAGCTGTGTGATTGAGCATTTTGATTTTGTCTGTGAGCTTTGGTGCTCAATGCCCACTGAGCTCTCTTTCCTAATAGTGTGCGTGGAGGTCGCCATTGCATCAAGACAAGTTCCCACACAGTACCATCACTAATCATCTTCTATATGACGTATTTGTTTACTTTTGTTCCAAACCCTGGAAAATGTCATAGAGATTACAAGGGACTCCAGAAGTAGTTGTAGAATCAAAGAATAAAGTTTAAAAGGGTTCTTCTTTAGAAACTACCCTATTGTGACATTGGGCATTATTTGCAAAATCTTCAGTTCAATGTTTAATAGGAATTTCACCACCTATAAGCCAGAAACTCTCACATTCATCCTTCTAGTGCCCTAAGTATAAGAAACAATTTGCATGCTACAGAATAAAACTTTACATTTATAATAAAGAAGGGGAAAAGTTACATGCCACCTAGTATATAAGGTTTGATTGTAAGTATGTTACATATAATGAATAATTATGACGGTATCAGTGAGAGAGATACTGTGATGAACTCCTTTTTACAAATAAGAAAACTGAGGTTCAGAAAGGTTGCATAATGTTTCCAAGGTCAAGAAATGTACGATTTAGACCTCAAAGTCCTGCCCGTCATTTATAGTGGAAAATCAGAGAGATTAAAGTGGTCACCTGAGATTATGTGATTTGAAAGTGGAACACACAGATACCCATTCAGATTTTCACCAAAACTCCTCCAATACCAAGTGTTTTCTACAAACTCATTCAGATGATGCTATAGTACTTTTTTACGATATTTTGTTAATATCATTATATTTTATAATGTTATAATATTAACAAAATATCGTAAAAAAGTACTATAGTTTTACATAATATATGAAAAGTAAATATAAAAATTAGTATAATATATATTTTTAAATAATTATTAATACATTTTTATTAACATTTTCTCCAACTGGGATATTATTCTATAAAAGATCCTCTTGTAAATGGCCTTTTATTTTTAATTTTGGTACCCACGTGTTCATAATAGACATCTTGAGGAAAAGACAATAAAAGGGAATATTTTTGTGGAAGTAAATTAAGAGTAATTCAGAATTCAGTGATGTAAGAATTATGGATAGGCCCATAAAATATTTTGGATAAATCATAATGAAATAAAGAGGATATTTTTCTTTTAATTAAACCAATTATTGTGGGGATTAGCAGACAATACCATAAAGAGGAGGAAAAAATGGACACTTTTTGAGTATTAATACCACTTCTTTGTAGTCAAAAATTTGAAATCGAATTAAGTAGAAGAAAGTCTCAAGCCAAGTATGCCAGCCTCATTAACAACAGCAAATATTGAGTCGTCTCTCTTGCTTCACCAAATTAATAAGTACATCACTCTGACTTCTGACTATTCTGCTCCTTGTGACAACCTGCCCTGTAAATCTAATGCAGAGCACTATTTTCCACTGAAGTTAAAGGAGACAAAAATCCCTATAGCCATCATAATGAAAACAAATGTTCAGATTGTTGCCAATATTATTCTTGTGGGTGGGAACTCTGAGCAGAATAATTTTAAAATGTTAAGTATTTTGTGGGTTTACTGGACTTGATTGGACAAGTGATGAATGGAGTTCCATAGATATGAGAAGGAGGGAGTGTGGAAAGTGGAAACAGATAGGAAAGAAAAAAATATTTGTTTTACAGTTTTCAGACACCCAATACATTAAGTGTTCATTATTTTCTGCATGTGAGGAGAAAAAAAAATGAGGTTTTTCAAAGTTGTACAAATTGCCAGTGTCATTCAGACATCAGAGTTGGAGTCTGTGTCCAGGTATTTCTGAGTCCCAAACCTCTGACCCTCTTGGTCATCTGAATGAGCAAACACTAGAATTGCAGTTCATAAATACCGGATTCAGAGGAGATAATCAGATTCTCCTCTGTGGTCCAAATGTAGCCTTAATGAAGAGGAAAGTAAATTTTATTTCATATTCCAGTCAATTTTCTCCTACAAAATTCATAGAATAAATTGGACAAATTAGACAAAACATATTCCTCACAGTTTCCCCAAAATTCCCATGGCCAGAATTCAGTTAGCTCAAAGGCATTATTTTTAACCTACACTATTCATACACTATTTGTTTTAGCAAACTTTACCCCAGATTAATTTTTTTCATATAAAATTTCATGGGGACAAATTCATTAAGTATAAATTACCTGTCATGATTTTATGACTCCCATTATCCCTTCAACTAAGAAGCTCACTGAATTGTGCATGATGCAAAATCCAAACTCAATTAAGAACGTGCACACACATTCCTAGATTTTATTTTTTCAAAGAGAATTATAGACTTTGCCTATACATACATAACATTTAGTTTCAACTAAAAACATATTTTGGTCATTTCCATTTTTTAAAAAAAATTTCAATTGAAAAAACTTTCAAGTGTATTCAGACAAAATTGATTGCTTGTGATGAATATTTAAGAGTGCATTTTTTTCTGGTCTAATATTCAAAAAGGTGCAGTCATTGTAAGAGAAAAAAATGGGAAAAACTTATGTAGCCATTTCCCTTACCGTGAATCCCTATGCATTTGGCTTTTTTTAAAAAAAAAAATACTTTAGTTTTATATTTACTTTAGATTTAGAATAATGGCAAAGGAGAGTAAAAAAATGTCCCTGTATACATCATATGCAGATTCCTGCAATGTTGCTGATACATTATGATTGACTGAAGTTCGTACGTTTTTGAGATTTCCTTAGTCTTTACATAACGTCCTTTTTCTGTTCTAGAATCTCATCCAGGCCATGCTTAGGCTCTCCTAAATGATGGCAGTTACTCAAAATTGACTGTTTTTTTGATGACCTGAAAATCTGGAAGATAATTTTTAAGACTGTTCCTGGGTTTGTGTCTGCTTGATGTTTATCTCATGGTTAGACCAGGGATATGGGTTTTGGGAAGCAGGACAACCCATCGTACCAAAAGTATGTATCATCAAGATGAGGCCACACTGTCTTGAGGGACTCTTTGCCAGGTTTCTTCACTGGAAAGCCAAACTTTCCTCCCTGATTTCCTTTGTTATTATCATAGGAAAGAAGTCACTAAATAGTCCTCACTTAAGAGATGGACTTTACAGTCCATTCCTTGGAGTGGAAAAATTTACTTAAATTATTTGCACAAAGGTAAGTACTCATTTTTCCCAGGCCTGATTTGATCTGTATTTCCAGAGTTTGTGAAGTCAAAAGAAACGAAACATTAGGCATAATGCATATCATAAAATTGTGAGTTTTTGTAGATGTATTCTTACATTTTATGGGTAAGGACAGTAAGATTAGACAGATTAATTAAGAGTAAGGTAACAAAGCTTTTAAGAAGTAAAGAAGTAGTTTTCACCTAGCTTTAACTCCAAATCTGTAATTTTTTTTTTTTTTTAATCACTTGCTAAAGAGGAAGCATTGAGAAAGCTGGGTCTGTCTCTTAAGTAAGTTGCTTGACTTGGTTTATGTCCAAATTTGCTAATTCCCTGGCACTCATTTGGTTCTCCAGATGGCTCTGGGGCGTTGTGAAACACCAAGACTTAATGCCACCGCCTCACGCTGCACACAGGTGCATCACTCCTTGGCAGGCAACATACACTCGGATGCTGCATTAGGGGAGCAAGGGATACAGAGCCTTTTCCTGAAGCCAAAAAAGCCCCTGTTGCCTCAGGGGACTTTCTTCTGTGGAAGACACAGCGCAAAACTGCCAGTTGCAGAAACACACCTCAAGAAACAAAAATTAAGTAACAGTGTTAAAAACATTAGGCGTTTTCCCCATTATACCTGCAATCACTTCATCAGCGCTAGAGGCAGATGGCTTGCTATGTGGATTCTGATGTGCCTTAAGAAGGCAACCATGAAAGGCGAAAAAAAAAAAAAGAAAAAAAAAAGAATTGTTTAGGCAATAAGAGTAAAAAAACTCAATAAGTACAGTGATGTTGCTGCTTCATGATTTTGAAAAGAAAATATAAAATAAATAAAATAAAATATAACAATGCTATTGTGTGCTATATAAAACTTTTTAAAAACATTTATTTATTTATTTGATGGTGTCTCACTCTGTTGCCAAGGCTGAGCATGATCTTGGCTCACTCCGACCTCCGCGTCCCGGGTTCAAGCAATTCTACTGCCTGAGTCTCCCAAGTATCTAAGATTACAGGTGCATGCCACCATGCCAGGCTAATTTTTGTATTTTTTAAGTAGAGACAGAGATTCACCATGTTGGTCAAGCTGGTCTCGATCTCCTGACCTTGGGATCCACCCGCCTCCGCCTCCCAAAGTGCTGGGATACAGAGTAAGCCACCACGTCCCGCCTATAGTTCTTTTTAAATTAATACTGACAGTATTTGATGCCAAGTAATTTTGTATTCAGCATTAGAAAATGTTCTTTATAACTAATGAGAGCATGGCACCTTCTATGTTTTCATTTATATTACCATCTAAAAGAATTAAAACGTAAATAATAAGTAATTATTGGTAATGAATCACAGAGTGCTTGCTGATACTTTACATCTTAGCTTTATATTATGAGAAAATTTGATTTTTATGTTTTATAACCGTTTTATGTTTTGAATGGTTCTAGTTTCACAGAAACATAGAGGTACAGAGGTTGTCCATATACCTCCAGCTCCACAGATGTGCAGCCTCTCAGCTTTTCAGCATTCACCAGGAGAGTAGTCCATTTGCTACAACTGATGAATTTGCATTGACACATCCTAATCACCAAGGTGCTTACTTTACATGAGGATTCACTCTTGATATTGTACGTTGTATGGCTAGGAACAAATGTATCATGACACATATAAACCATTATAGTAGCAGAGTATTTTCACAGCCTTAAAAGTTATGTTCTCTGCCTATTCACTTCTCCCTTTACCCCTAAACTCTTGTAATCACTGGTCTTTTTACCTTCTCCGTGATTTTACCATTTCTAGAATGTCATGTAATTGGAATAATATGGGATATAGCCACTTTAGATTGGCTTCTTTCACTTAGTAAAATGCACTTACGATTTCTCCATATCTTTTTAAATGGTGTAGTAGCTAATTTCTCTGCAGTGCTAAATAATATTTCTTTGCCTAGAGTTACCACAGTTTATTTATTCATCTGCTGAAGGACACATAGTTGCTTCAAAGTTTTGAAAAATATCAATAAAATTGCTATAAATATCTGTGTTTAAGTTTTTATGTGAACATCTATTTTCAACTCCTTTGAACAAGGAGTCCAATTGCTGGATCATATGTTAAGTATGTTAGTTTTGTAAGAAATCACTCCCCTGTCTTCCAAAGCATATGAAATATTTTGCATTCCCACCAGCTGTGATGAGAGTTCCTGCAGCTTCACACCCTCACCATCATTTGATCTTGTCGGTGTTCTGGATTTTGACCATGATAATAGGTGTAGAGTATAACTGATTGCTTTAATTTGTATTTTACTGATGATAGATGATCTGGAGCCTCTGTTCATAAATGTATTTGTCATATATATATATGTTATTTGGTGAGGAGTCTTTGGATAAATCAGGTTGCTTGTTTTCTTATGGTTGACTTCCAAGAGTTCTTGTATATTTTAAGTAATAGTCAATTGTGCTTTTTGCAAATATGTTCCCCCCAGTCTGGCTTGTTTCTTCATCCTGTGACTTTTGTGAAGGAGAATTTTTAAATGTTAATTTTTAAAATTTAATTGTAAAATTGTAAAAATACGGCTTATCAATTAATTATTTCATGGATTGTGCCTTCAATATTGTACTCTATTGCCATACTCAAGACCATCTAGGCTTTCTCTTTTATTATCTTTCAGGGGTTTTACGGTTTTACATTTTACTTTATATGTATAATCCATTTTGAGCGAATTTTTATAAAAATGTTAAGGTCGTGTCTACATTTTCTTGCTTGTTTTTTTGCATGTGACTGTCCAGGAGTGCTATACCATTTGCTGAAAAGACTGCCTTTGCTAGATTCTATTGCCTTTACTATTTTTTCAGAGGTTAGTTGATGATATTTACATGGGCCTATTTCTTGGCTCTCTAGTGTATTTCACTGATTTCTTCTTTCACCAATACAATACATACTGTCTTAATTATTGTATTTTATTGTAAGTGTTAAGACAGATAGTGTCAGTATTCAGGTCATCCTCTTTCAATATTTTTTGCCTATTCTGTTTTTTATTTTAAAATCTGTGCATATAAGCTTTATAATCATTTTGTTTATATTCAGAGAATAACTCCCTGGGATTTTGATTGGTATTGCATCAAATATATAGATCAAGTAGGAAATAACTAACATTTTTACAATATTGAGTTCTATTTTTTATGAATGTAGAATATCTCTCCATTTATTTGGTTCATTGATTTTTTTTTTCAAAAGAGTTTTGTAACTTTCCTCATATAGATCTTGTACATATTTTGTTATATTTCTACCTATTTATTTTCAGGGGATGCTAATGTAAATGGTATTATGTTTGAAAATTAAAATTTAATGTGTTTATTACTTGTGTATATTTAAGGGATTAATTGACTGTTGTGTATTAACTTTGTATCCTATGTCCTGCTACCTTGCTAGTCGCTTACTAGTTTCAAGAAAAGTTTTTGTCAATTCTTTCAGATTTCTTATAAAGATGATCATGTCACTTGTGAACAGATAGTTTTATGTCTTCCTTCCCAATCTGTACGCATTTTATTTCCTATTTTTGTCTTTTTTATTAACAGGTACTTCCAGTATGATGCTAAAAAGCAGTGGTGAGAATAGACATCTTTACCTTGTTCCTGATTTTAGTGGGAAACGTTCAAGTTTCTCACGATTAAGTATAATACGATGTTAGTTGCAGGCTTTTGTGTAGATACTCTTTATCAACTTGAGGAAGTTCCTGTCTATTTAGTTTTACAGTTTTTATCATGAATGGGTGTTGAATTTTTGTCAAGTGCTTTTTCTACATCTACTGATATGATCACGTGATTTTTCTTCTTTAACCTGTAGATGTGATAAATTACATCAATTGATTTTCGAACCCGTTGCATGTGTGTAATCAATACCCTTTGGTTGTGGTATATAAATTTTTCCATACATTATTGGATTCCATTTGCTAACAGTTTGTTAATAACTTTTTATCTATCTTCAGGAGAGATAATAATATATAGCATCGATATTTTTAATGCCTTTTGCTTTAGTATTAGAGTAATGCTAGCCTCATGGAATTAGTAGCTATTCCCTTTGCCTCTGTCTTTTGAGATTGTAGAGCACTGGTATAAATGCTTCTTAAATGTTTGATGAAACAGACCAGTGAACCCAGTTAAGCCTGGTGCTTTCTGTTTTGGAAGGTTAATAATTATTAATTCAATTTCTTTAGTAGATCTGTGCCTATTCAGAGTTTCCATTTCCTTTTGTTTGTTTTGGAAGATCGTGTCTTTCAAAAAAAAAAAAAAAAAAAAATGGTCCCTTTCAACTAGGTCATCAAATTTGTGGGCATAGCATTGTTCATAGTATATCTTTATTATCCTTTTAATGCCCATAGATCTGTAATGATCTACCTTCTTTTGTTTCCATCATTAGTAATTTGTGTCCTCTTTTTGTTGCTGCTGTTTTGAGATGGAGTCTCACTCTGTCACCCAGGCTGAAGTGCAGTGGTGTGATCTCCACTCACTGCAGCTTTTGCCTCCCAGTTTCAAGAGATTCTCCTGCCTCAGCCTCCCAAGTAGCTGTGATTACAGGTGTCTGCCAGTGTGGCCTGCTGATTTTTGTATTTTTAGTAGAGATGGGATTTCTCCATGTTAGCCAGGGTGATCTCAAACCCCTGACTTCAGGAGATAAACGCCCACCTCAGTCTCCCAAAGTGCTGGGATTACAGGGGTGATCCACCACACCCAACCCACCTTTTTTTTTTTCTTTTTTTTTTTTTTTTTAACCTCAATTAGCCTGGCCAGAAACTTATCAGTTGATTTTATCAATTGATTTCCTGTTTTTAGTTTCATTGATTTCTATTGTATTTCTTATATTTTTTCTTTTTATTATAGATTTAATGTGCTCTCCTTTATCTAGTTTCCGAAGAGAAACTTAGATTACTTATTTTAGATTTATTTTTTCCTAATATATACGCAAAGCCATAAATTTCCTTCTGAGCACTAATTTTAATGAGTCCCGCATTATCTTTTATAATTTCAACTTTTATTTTAGATTCAGTTGTTTTCATTTTTATTAAAGTCAAAGATGTTTTTAAATGTATCTTAAGATTTTTGGGGGCCGGGCGCGGTGGCTCAAGCCTGTAATCCCAGCACTTTGGGAGACCGAGGCCGGTCGACAACGAGGTCAAGAGATCGAGACCATCCTGGTCAACATGGTGAAACCCCGTCTCTACTAAAAATACAAAAAATTAGCTGGGCATGGTGGCGCGTGCCTGTAATCCCAGCTACTCAGGAGGCTGAGGCAGGAGAATTGCCTGAACCCAGGAGGCGGAGGTTGCGGTGAGCCGAGATCATGCCATTGCACTCCAGCCTGGGTAACAAGAGCGAAACTCCGTCTCAAAAAAAAAAAAAGAAAAAAAAAAAAAGATTTTTGGAGGGGCACTCATGTTATTCAGAAGTGTGTCATTTAGTATCTATATATTTTTTAGATTGTCCAGTTATCTTTTCATCATTGATTTCTAGTCTAATTTTAATTTTATTGGAGTCTGAGATCAAACATTGCATAAGTTGTGTTCCTTTAAATTTGTTTATGTATATTTTATGATCCAGACTGTGGTCTATCTTGTTGAATGTTCCACATAAGCTTACTATTACTTTCTCTTTTCATAGCCTAAACTAAATGGTTAGAACTTTGTATTTTCTTCTGCCCTGCAAAACACCCGTGTAATGAGTAACTTATACATAGTATCAAGCAAAAATGTGTTTCTTCAAGATCCCTGTAGACTTCCTTGTTCCATATACACCTGGGCATGGCGGAGGATGAAGAAAAGCACATTGGAATTGGGCAGGTCTAGCATTTGACGAGACTGCTTTGCCCTTTATTGGTTACTTTACGTTGGGGAATTTATTGCGCATTCTTATTTTTTTCCCCTTTGTAAATGGGACTATATGTATCTCTTTGACTGAATTGACTTAAAAACCAGACATGTGAATGTGTACCAATTACACTCCCTGATATGTAATAGGTGAGAAATAAAAAGGATACTTACTTTGCCTTAGCATGCAGCTTTTCCCAGCCTGTAATCACTTATCTGTGTACTACCACACAATATTTTATATTAACTTATCAGTTACATTGTATTTTTTACGTATAAATTTTTACTCAAATTTTAACCTAAATATCTCTTCAAACAATTTTAGATAACTAGAATGAAAGTAAAAATAGCATCTCTTTATTTCACTAGTTGTTTTCCTGTATATTCAATAATTATGAGTAATTGAATATATTCATAGTTTTTAGACTACCAACAGACAAATACAACTTTGGACTTGGAGTTTATGAGGAAAAACCTACTCTAGGGACATTGATCTTCACTTTTTCCCTTAAACTACTATCACATGTCTTCAGGTTGTAATTTGCCTACCACACAGATGATTCCACAAACTTTAGCATGTTGCAGAGTAGGATGAACATTATCTTTGCAATACAAAAATTAGATCAAATGTCTAATTCATTTCCTTGTATCATGTGAACATGGATAAGTTACTTACTTAGATTCCACAGGAATAACACAAAGAGAAAATATGAAATTATTAAATCATAAAAAATTGAATCAATAAATACAATGACCTTATATTGCTTACCTCATGAATGAAGAAGAATTGTATCAGTGATTAAAATAAACAATGGCTGTAATCTATTCAAAATTTTAAAAAGTCTTGGAAAATGAAGATGAGGAAGTGGGAGAGACTATATCACATAAGAAAAAAAAAAGAATCCTTATCTACCACAATAAAGATAAAATTGATACATCTAGAATTGATGGATCATGGACTACCGCATAAGCACATTATTAAAAATAGGATTAAAAATAATAGATGAAATGGTAAATAATTTAGCAGTGGTTTCTTCTGAATAATTGAAGTACTGGATGGGGCTGAGCACAGGACAATGAATTTCACTTTACACTTTTTAATAACATTTTAAACTATGTGCTTGTGTGGCATTATATATATATATATATATATATATATATACACACACACATACAGTGTACATATATGTATACACATATATACTTATATGGCATATTCTATTCATATACATATAAAATGGAAGTTAGAAGTAATATCTTAATTAGTGACTTTATTACACATGCTTATTTATCTTGTTCCCATCTTGCCCTGGCTTAAACCTTTTAGGGTACTACTCCTCTTCGGTCACCACTTCGTGTTTAATGCCTGGTCCTTAGTAGGAGCCCAGAAAAGGATAAAGAGATAGACAAATCTATGAAAATATAGATACATGTTTACTAAAGTCCCTTCAGTTATAAAATTATTTGCCTGTGATCGCAACATAATGAAATTATTAACTGGTGAGCGATACGATGTGAGTCACCCTTGAGCAAAGAAGTCGTCCAAAAAAAGATTATATGGCAAAGGATCTATTGAGCTGGATGGTGGAGAAAGCTAAGCTATTAGCTAAAATCTGTTCCCCACTTCCATTACAATTACACTGTACCTGATAAATGGTAATCCAGCCACTACTTTATGTCGCCTTCTCACTCCATAAAGGTACAGTGGTGTGATTCAATGCTGGCAATAACACGAGTGAAATAAAATGTGCCACTAGAGGAATAATGAAATTTCCTGCTGTGCTTTCTACATGCTTCAACCTGGAAGAACTACTCTGGAATCCATATATAACTACAAAGGTAGCAGATATTCTAAACAAACAGTGTGCACACAGAAAATTAGATCAATAATGAAGCTGAAAAGAAAATATTATTAGACAAAAACCTGTTTTCTGGGGAGTTTTTCAAAATATGTGACATAGGAATATTTTCGAGTGAGAATCTTTAGCTGGTACACTATTTTGGAGTGTCAGTGTGTGTAGTGTGTGTGTTCGAGTGTGTGTGTGTATTGAAAATGTCTTTAATTTACTTAATCGCTAAATGCTTATTTGGTTGGTTAAACAATTTTGTTTTGATAATTATTTTTCTCAGTATATTGGAAAAGTTTATTATTGTTTTTGTGTCTTGTGACTTTATTTTTGCTGACGGAAAGGGTACTGTCAATCAAAGTTCTGTTCCCTAGTAAATAATCTGTGTTTTCTCTTGGGCTGATTTAAAACTGTGTTATTTCTCATTCTTTCGACCATGATGTATTAGGTATTTAAATGTGAAATTATTTTGTTTATTCTGCATAATTTTTGATATTTTCCAAATTTAAGTATTAATATTTTTCTTCTTCTGTAATATCTTCAGAATGTTCTTTAAATTTTCATTGCTTTCTTTTAATTTTTATCCCCTTCTCTCTCTACAGAACATGGCTTTTTCTGAATTGGTCTTATACCAAACTTATTTTTCTTGCTACAATGTATTTGAATTTCCTCTTTATATTTTTTCTTTGCTTTGCTTCTTTTTCTTACATTCAATTTAATTTCTTTGTGTGTATCTCTTTTTATAAAATTTTACTTTGACTTTGTCTAAGTTGCTGATTCACCTATCCAGTGTAATTTTAATTTTTAATATTTGCCTTTATGTATTAGGCTAAGATCTTACTCCTGGATCATATATTCAACTTTTTATTTTACTTTTCTAAACATTTGAGCTTATGCATTATTCAGTATATACGCTCCTTTGAATATATTCTTCTTCAGACTCTCATTTATAGCAGTAGTTTTTCCCTTTTGTGTTTCATAATTTTGGATAATGTACTCATTTTCAAACAGCAGAACTTTGTGGGAATACATACCCGTAAAGATTATTTGCATTTGGTTTGCAGTTCCAGGGCAGCACAAATCTCTGAGCATTTTAAATTAATTTTTTTTGGATAGAATTTTGACTATGTGTATGAATCTTTACAGGGCATATTGTCCCACACAAAGCAGAGTTAGCAATTCATTTTTTTCTTCTAATCTTAAAGATTAGACTACAGACTTCTGAAGGTTCTGGATTTATTCTCTTTATGTGTTCTATACCACTCTCCATTTTAACCTTTAATATATTTTTAAATTTCTAAATAATATACACATGCTATTTTAAGACAAAATGTGTATTTAAAATAAATAATAAAGTGGGAGATTTTTGTGTTTTGGTCTATAGAAATCCATTCAAACCCAATAAGTCTAAGTTAATGAGATAAGCAAATACCTTCAGAGCAGCTGTGCAGGTGATGTCAACATGTCAGTATGATTTTGGACTCTTTCTTCAAGTTGGATGCCTGGGGAATCTATCTTAATACTTTATAAACAAAAGCATACTTATAGAAATATCCCTGCTAAATCATGCTCACAATTTTTATCAGATACTTTTTCAAAAATCAAGACGTATTTTTAATGTAAATTCTACAGTCTCGGAAATCAAAGTTCCTTAGTATGTTTTCCCCTTAATGATTGGATAAAGAGAGGAATACATTAGTAATGCAAGTAAATGTAAGACTGTTTAAAGAAAGACATTTTTTAGGTGACAAGAGCTGATGAAGTCTAGTACACAAACGGAAGTTTTGGACTTAGAAAGCTGCAAGGAGTGTACACCCATTGTAACATGAGAAAGAGAGGTGTGTTTGTGCTTTATGAGTCTGTGTGCGCATGCACTTAAACACATTGATACAATCGATCATAGAAAAATAACTCATATTAATCTGATGATTTCTATTTTTCTGGTGAACTTACAGTGAGGCATCAGCTGAGGCTATGTAAGGAGGAAGTTGTATTTAAGTTGTATATAAAATACTCAACTCAGGTCACTGCAAATGGAAATAACTAAGAAAATATTGAGGCATTATTAGACAGTGTTAAAGGCACACTTTGTTATCATAAACTTAAAGTAGGTCCAGATTGATAAATAAATTTTATTTATTTATAAATATAAATTTAAATTTACATATACACTTAACATATTTATATATTACTATATATATAAATATGTAAAAACATACTATATGATAACATAAGATGTAATGTGTTATATATTACATAATATATGTTAGCTATATAAAAATATATATAGTAATATAAATATATATAGTAATATCATTCAACAGTTAAGTTTCTATAAGGCTAGATTAGTCAAGGTTTTACTGGACTTGATTTTGGTCAGATACATCATTCAAAGGCATTCAGGCTCTATAAAAAGACACACTAGCATCAGACCATTAAATCTAAGTTAGGTTAGATGAGAAGATGGTAGCAGTGAAAAGCAGTTGGATCACTCAGCCACATGCCATTATGTGGCTGAGAATATGTTGGAGTTGAGATAAAATCACAAGGGAGATATAAAGATAATATATCATGTCCAGAAAACAAGATAATGGAAATCAAAATTTCAGAGGTGGAAAAGTAGATTTGAAGAGATTGAAGACCTGAGGAGTCAGAGTACTAGGTGAAATTGCATGAATGTTACAGTCTTTTTAAAAATGATGCTGTTGCTTGTTACAGAAAAGCATACAGAAAGTGAAATAATGAAATATTTTTGTAAATTATGAAAAGTAAGGAAATACTGGTAACATGCTGCAGTATGGAGTAATATATTAATACATCCATTGGTGGCAGACTGATTACACATCAAAGGAATTAGCCCTTTGGTGAATGAAGGGAAACTTCTACATGGGGAAATGAATTTTGGCAATTATTCATTATTGGAACAAAAAATAATGTATCTGATGTGAATTTCACATAGTAAACTTAGAAATAAATATCAGTAAATTTCACATTTATATCTCACTGTTATAATTCATGAAGGCAGCCTCTACGCATATTCCTCAAATAGTTTATCTTTATTACTTGACCATCTTGGAATACCCAATGTAAACTTCTTCATAAACAGAATCAAGGTTTAAACAGGTTTACATTTTATTTCTTAAACAGGGAGATATATAATGATATGGCCAGTTCATGTAAACAAACCTCCTAAATTCTATGGGCTTTCAACATCTGTTCCACACCTCAATAGAGCATATTAAGCATCTTTTAAATACTCAGAACCCTTGGGATCTCAGCCTGGGCAAGATTCTGTTCCCAATGCGTCTCAATACTGAAACTGCTGCTTTTGGGTGGATGTGAAGTTACTGAGCCTTTTCTCCAACCCCCGACTGAGAAGTCTGCAACCTATTTTGGGCTCATTTTAATTGCAAAAATAAATCAGCGCTTGGTGACAAAATCACGAGAACACAGAAAGAAAACCCTTCAGGTATTATAGAAAAGAAATTGATATAAAGTGCAGCAAAAATTTACAATTGGGCATTATGTGTTAAGTTTGAACAGTTGGAGTCACTAGAGAGCTAAAACTATGGTAACAGTGATGATGGTGTAATTGACATTAACACAAATCTGATAGATAAAATGTATAATGTTTTAAAAATATTTCTACCTGGAAATTCAAGTCATGAAAGCAATTAAAAAAAAAATGCTTACGCAAAAGCAGTGTTTGACAGCTTGCAGTTTCCCTGGGGAGACAAGATGGCATCCCAATGTGATAACCTTGCCATTGACATATCCTAGTCTCTCATATCTCTTGTCCCCTTCAGACCCTTTTAACCAGCATGATAGTCAATGCACATTAAAAGCACAAGATATGGATTTTATTGTCATCTTGTAATCAGTCAAATTTCCAAAGGTGGGAAACTCCCATTTTACTTAAGAAGTCATTGCCAAAACAAAGATGCTTCTTGGCATCTCACCGTTTCCTCCTCCTTTAGCATGATTTTACTATAGGTAGTGTAAGGTTTATTGCCGATGTAAAATGAGGAAACTGAGGCAAGTATAAGAAAAAGAAAAAAAAATGAGAAGCTAATTTATTCAGCTCCCTGGCGAGGTTCTGTGGTTCAGGAAGGGGCCAAAGAAGTCGTGCCGGCTGTTCAGGACATGGGGTTTTATGGGGAGGGAAGGCAGTTGATTGGCTATTGGGGAAACAAAGTGAAGGCAATCTTATTAGCTGCTGAGAAGCAGGAAATACCTGGAGCTAGTTGCCATTGGTAGGCGGGCGGGACCTTGGGTAAGTGGACCGGCCCCGGCATACGGGGCAGACTGCTACTGGGCAGGGTTTGGTGGGGCTTCTTTAAAAACATTTTCTGCAGGGTTTTTCAACAGCGGGCTGGGGGTTTGATGCATAGTTTAGTGCTGAGTGTGGGCTTGGGTATGGTATGTGGAGGCGGGTGCAGTGAAGCCATGCTGCAAGTCCAGATAACAAGCTTGGGTAATGACATAGTTATCAGGCGCAGAGAGGGATGGATGTGTCTATTTAACCCTTTGTGAGGCAGCTGGCCTTACAGGTTGAGTGTTGGTTTTGTTCTCTTTTTGTTTTCATTTTTCACAGTCATCCATTGCAGTGTGTGTGTGCGTATGTGGTGTGTGTGTGAATGCATATGTATGTGTTTATATGTGTTGTTTACTCATTTTGATTCTGGGTAGTAAAACCATTCCTTCTGAGAAATGATTTCAAGGTCAGCTTTGGGAGAGCTCTAATTGTTTCACAAGCTTGGAGAAATTTTTGCCCCTCACCAAAATATATAACTCAAGCTATAAATGGCTTCCTGCATAGGAGAAGATTCAAAAAGTATCTTACCCAAATGAAGAACATCTCTATAAAGATGATAAACTTGTCCTGAGTCAGAACAAACAAAATCTTCTGCAACAAAATTTAAAAGAGCGAGGAAGGAAAAGCCAGAGGGTAATCAAAGAGTTGTCAAGTGAGATTCCCTGTGAGAAAGAGAGGCTCTCTATTGCGGAAGGTATTAAAATTTTTAGCTACATGGGCACAGCCTAGAAAGGTAAGCTCCTTTGATGATTTTAGATTCCCTTTTTAAAGAGGTATGCCTATCCACTCCCTAACTAAAGTTGGAGAACTCTAGCGATAGTTTCTTAGAGACCAGATGTGCCTGAAAAAGAGAAGAGTGCCTGCCATGTTTCACTTGATAAAACAGAATGTATTAGAGGAGTCATGTATTTTCTTTCTCAAGTTAGAGAAAAAAATATTGGTCTTTAATTTCTTATCTGTTTGCCTTTAATCAAATTATGTATTGTCTCTCCATTGACTTCTTCATTTCTAAAGTGAAGGTAAAAATTGTAATGACTATTCACACTGTAATTGTGAGGATTTGTTGAAATATGTGTGATACTTCCAATACAAAGTCTGGGACATATATATTCAAAACATGGTCATGATTATTTAAGATAATAACAATTGCAATGTCCCCCAAATGACTATAACCCCCAAATTTATATGCAGAAATTCTAACCCCAAGGTAATGTTAAGACGTGAGATTTTTGTGAGGTCATTAGATAATAAGGGTAGAACCCTCATAAATGGTATTAATGCTTTTACATAAAAGGCTCAAGGGAGCTTATTTGGCCCTTTCACTATGTGAGGACATAGCAAGAAGGTACCAACTATTAATCAGGAAATGGTCCCTCATCAGATACTAAATCTGCCAGCACTTTGATGTTTGCCACTCCAGCCTCCAAAACTGGACAAATACATTTATGTTGTTTATAAGTCACCCAGTTTATAATATTTTGTTATAGCAGCCTGAGTGGACTAAGACAATAATAATTTTATACTGGTATTGGGATAATGATGATAGTGATTAATAAAACAGTATAAACCATGAAATTCATAGCAGTAATAAATAAAACCAGGCTCATAGATTTCCTACAGAGACACCAAATTAACAACATAGATAATCCAAAAAGATGTTATGAACATTCCAGAGACAGTTAAGAAGTAATAGTACCCCAGATAAGTGCAAAATCAGCAAAAGCTGCATTAAGATGCCTAAGAATATATATTGCATTTTATTCCCAAAAGCTTTTCCTTAAAGCTAACAGAGCTTGGTGCCATTGGAAGAAAACACCCAACATACAGTTTCTCCCTTGAAAGGGAAATAAGGAGTGAGATATATGACAATTTATTTTTACTTTTTCAAAAGGATATTTGAGGAACTAATTTCTGTTTCCCCTGACTTGAGCACTATGGAAAGTCATATATTTTGGATGCCTGTGAGCCACAGAAAATAAGGGAGAGTTCAGTGGATTGTTACAGCACCAGAGAAGCATCAGTAACACAAAAGAACACAAGAGACAGCAAGAGATTTTGATTCCATGGAAAAGAAACAGGTAAACCTCTGTAACAAATAAATTTTACACACAAGGCTACAGAACATACTCTCCTGAAAATATTTGAAAGGTCCCAGAATATCTATTAGGGAAGATTGGTAAAGGTGTTTCCCTGGGTGAAGCTAGTTTGTAAAGACAGAGAGATGGCTTTTTTTCCCACCAATGTCCATATCTCAAATAAATAAATAAGAAAATATAAGGAAAAAGGAAATTTTGGCCCAAGGAACCAAATTATATTTCTGGAAACTGACCCTCAAGAAAAAAAGATGTGTGAACTACTTAACATATAATTGAAAATAAGTATCTTAAAGAAGCACAGCGAACTACAAGAAAATGCAGATATAAAATTAAACAACATTTGAAAAGTGATGCATGAACAAAGTAAGAATATCAACAAATAAATAAAACTATTTTTTAAAAAAAACTTTCAGTCAGAAATTCTGGAGCTGAAGAACAGTAACTGAATGAAAAACTTCACCAGAGGTGTTTAACAGCAGACTTGTTCAAGCAGAGAAAAAGAATAAGCAAACATGAGGGCATGTCATTTTAAATTATTACCTTAGAAAAACAAAATAAGAAAAAAGAAGAGAAAACCTAAAGAACTTATGGAATACAGCAAAGCAGACAAATATACACATTATGAAAGTCTTAGAAGAAAAAAAAAAAAGAGAAAGAAACAGTTTATTTGTAAAAGTAATAGCCCCACACTTTATCAATCTAAGGAAGAAAATGGATGTCCAAATTTAAGAAGCTAAGCATGTCTGTAATCCCAGCAACTCAGGTGTGGGAGGTACGGGAATTGCTTGAACTTGGGAGGAGGAGGTTGCTGTGAGCCAAGATAGTGCCACTGCACTCCAGTCTGAGCAGCAGAGTGAGACTCTGTATAAAAAAAAAAAAAAAAAAAAAAAAGCTTTAGATTCATTCAACTAGAATGAATGTAAAGAGACTTAAACTGTGACACATTGCAATCAAATTGTCAAAAGCTAGTGAGAGAATCTTGAAGGCAATAATGGAACTTGTCATGTAACAAGGAGCTCCCACAAGATTTTCAGTAAATTACTCAGTGGAAATATTACAGGCCAGAAGAAATTTAAAAATATATTCAAAGTGCCAAGGAATCATAGACTCATATATACACACATTGCCAACCAATAATACTGTATCCAGTGAAATTATTCATCTAAAATATAAAGGAAATAGAGCTTCTTAGATAAACAAGCACAAAGGAATGCATCGTTATTAGTACTTCCTTACCAAAAAAAAAAAAAAAAAAGGAAAGAAAGAAAGAAAAAAGAAAAAGAAAAAGAAAAATGCTAAAAAGAGTTCTTCACGGTAAAATGACATGATACTAGACAACAACCTGAAAGCATACAAAAACATAAAGCCTTCTGATAAAGTTTAAGATATATACAAAATCCTGTAATACTGTAATGGTGGTATATAAGTCATTTTTAAAGGAAGTATAAAATTTAAAAGATAAAAAGAGGAAAGAAAAATCAAAACAATAAAACTGTGCTAACGAATAGAAATATGAAATGATATAATTTGTGAAATCACTTGGATCTTTCATGTTGCCTGCTTAACCTTCTTCTAAGTGTACTTTACTGCCTTTAAAAAAAATCATAATAATAGAGGCCAATCCAAGATGGCCAAATAGAAACAGCTCTGAATTGCAGTTCCCAGCAAAAATGCAGAGGGTGAGTGATCAACACATTTCCAAATATTTACTGCTCACAGACCAGGACATTCCCAT
Organism: Saimiri boliviensis; assembly: GCF_048565385.1. Taxonomy (NCBI): domain Eukaryota; kingdom Metazoa; phylum Chordata; class Mammalia; order Primates; family Cebidae; genus Saimiri; species Saimiri boliviensis. Next base: position 113,218,900 of record NC_133453.1, read on the forward strand.
GCAAAAAAGCACCATGAGTCTCCAGCACAGCTGTTTCAGTTGGTGCAGTGAGTCTCCACAGAAATACTCACAAAAATCTGGCACCTTTTCAACTGGTGACTGGAAAGCCTAGGAGACAGAGTTATCCATTCAACTGAAGAAAAGGAGGCTGAAATAGGGAGCCAGATGATCTGGCACAGCACACCCCACCCCCACAAAGACCAGCAATCTGAAAGGCTCTTGATTGAGAGTTTCACAGCAAGTACAGCTGGACCCAAGAGGGTCCAGGTCTGTGGAGGGAAGGGTGTCCACTATTACCAAGGCAGTCCACCACTACCAAGGCAGTTCGTGATTACTGAGGCAGTTCACCATTACTGAGGCAATCTGCCATTACTGAGGCAGTCCACCATTACAGAGACCATCTGCCATTACAGAGACCATCCGCCATTACAGAGACAGTCTGCCATTACTGAGGCCGACTGCCATTACTGAGGCAGTTCTATCTATACCCCTATAAACAAAACTGCAAGGAAATTCACACAACAGCTGGGCAGAGCCCACGGCAGCTCAGCAACGCCTCTGCTGGCAGACTGTGTCTAGGCTACCACCTCACTGGCCACACATCTCTGAAAAAAGGCAGAAGCACAACAGGAACTTATAAATAAAGCCCCACCTTCCCAGGACAGAGACCTGAGAAACAAAGACAGTTATGAGTTCCATTCCAGCAGCCTTAAACATACCTGCCCAGCATCTCTGAACAGAGCAACAGAGCTCACAGCTCAGCACTTGAGCTCCTATAAGGGACAGAATGTCTCCTCAAGCAGCTCCCTGACCCCCATATATTCAGAGACACCTCATAAAGGAGAGCTCAGGCTGACATCTGGAGGATATCCTTCAGGGACAAAGATAACAGAAGAAGAAACTGACAGCAACCCTTACTATTCTGCAGCTGCTGCAGGTGATCTCCAGGCAAGCAGGGTCTGCAGTGGACTTTCAGCAGTCCTACAGCAGAGGGGCCTGACTGTTAGAAGGAAAACTAAGAAACAAAAAGAAATAATGTCATCATCAACAAAATGTCTGTCCAGAGACCCCATCTGAAAGCCACCAATTACAAAGACCACAGGTAGATAAATCCACAAAGATGAGAAGAAACCAGGGCAAAAAGGATAAAAACACCCAAAACCAGAACACTTCTCCTCTTCCAAGGGATCACAACTCCTCACCAGCAAGGGAACAAGGCTGGATAGAGAATGAATCTGATGAATTGACAGAAGCAGGCTTCAGAATGTGGGTAATAACAAACTTCTCCGAGCTAAAAGAACACGCTCTAACACAATGCAAAGAAACTAAGAAACTTGAAAAAGATTTGATGAAATGCTAATGAAAATAAACAGCTTAGAGAGGAATATAAATGAAAAGATGGAGCTGAAAAACACAACAAGAGAACTTCTCAAAGCATACACAAGTTTCAATAGCCCAATTGACCAAGCAGAAGAAAGGATACCAGAGATTGAAGATCAACTGAATGAAATAAAATGAGAAGGCAAGATTAGAGAAAAAAGATTAAAAAGAAATGAATAAAGCATCCAAGAAATATGGGATTATATGAAAAGACCTAATCTATATTTGATAGGTATACCTGAATGTGACAGAGAATGAATTCAAGCTGGAAAACACTCTTTAGAAAATTATCCAGGAAAACTTTCCAAACATAGCAAGGCAAGTCAATATTCAAGTCCAAGAAATACAGAGAACACCACAAAGATACTCCACAAGAAGAGCAACCCCAAGGCACATAATTGTCAGGTTCACCAGAGTTGAAACGAAGGAAAAAATCCTAAGCACAGCCAGAGAGAAAGGTTGGGTTACCCATAAAAGGAAGCCCATCAAACTCACAGCAGATCTCTCAGCAAAAACCCTACAAGCCAGAAGAGAGTGGGGGACAATATTCAACACCCTTAAAGAAAAGAACTTTCAACCTAGAATTTCATATCCAGTAAAACTAAGTTTCATAAATGCAGGAGAAATAAAATCCTTTACGAACAAGCAATTGCTCAGAGATTTCATCAATACCAGGCCTGCTTTACAAGAGATCCTGAAAGAAGCACTAAACATAGAAAGGAACAACCAGTACCAGCCACTCCAAAAACGTACCAAATTGTAAAGAGCATTGACACAATGAAGAAACTGATTAATTAATGGGCAAAACAACTAGCTAGCATCAAAATGGCAGGTTCAAATTCACACATAACAATATTAACCTTAAATGTAAGTGGGCAGAGAAGGCCTTTGACAAAATTCAACAGCCCTTATGCTAAAAACTCTCAATAACTAGGTATCGACAGAACATATCTCAAAATAATAAAACCTATTTATGACAAACCAACAGCCAATATCATACTGAATGGGCAAAAACTGGAAGCATTCCCTTTCACATCTGGCACTAGACAAGGATGCCCTCTCTCACCACTCCTATTCAATATAGTATTGAAAGTTCTAGCCAGAGCAATCAGGTAAGAGAAAGAAAGAAAGGGTATGCACTTAGGAAAAGAGGAAGTCAAATTATCTCTATTTGCAGACAATATTATTGTATATTTAGAAGACCCCATTGTATCAGCCCAAAATCTCCTTAGGATAATAAGCAACTTCAGCAAAGTCTCAGGATACAAAATCAATGTATAGCAATCATAAGCATTCCTATACACCAATAACAGACTTAAGGAGAGCCAAATCAAGAACAAACTACCATTTACAATTGCTATAAAGAGAATAAAATACCTAGGAATACAACTAACAAAGAATGTAAGGACCTCTTCAAGGAGAACTACAAACCACTGCTCAAGGAAATCAGAGAGGACACAAACAGATGGAGAAACATTCTATGTTCATGATTAGGAAGAGTCAATTTCATGAAAATTGCCCCATTGCCCAAAGTAATTTATAGATTCAATGCTATACCCACCAAGCTACCAATGACCTTCCTCACAGAACTAGAAAAAAACACCTTAAACTTTATATGGAACAAAAAGAGAGCCTGCATAGCCAAGTCAATTCTAGCAAAAAGAACGAAGCTGGAGGTATCACACTACCTGACTTCAAACTATACTACTAGGCTACAGTAATCAAAACAGCATGGTACTGGCACCAAAACAGAGATATAGACCTATGGAACAGAACAGAGGCCTCAGAGGCAAGACAACACCTGTACAACCATCTGATCTTTGACAAATCTGACAAAAACAAGCAATAGGGAAAAGATTCCGTGTTTAATAAATGGTGTTGGGAAAACTGGCTAACCATGTGCAGAAAGCAGAAACTGGACCCCTTCCTGACACCTTACACTAAAACTAACTCTAGATGGATTAAAGACTTAAATGTAAGACCTAACACCATAAAAACCTTAGAAAAGAAAACCTATGCAAAACCATTCAGGACATAGGCTTAGGCAAGGACTTCATGACCAAAACACCAAAAACACTGGCAACAAAAGCCAAAATAGACAAATGGGACCTAATCAAACTCCACAGCTTCTGCACCACAAAAGAAACAGTCATTAGAGTGAATTGGTGACCAACAGAATGGGAAAAATATTTTGCAGTCTACCCATCTGACAAAGTGCTAATATCCAGAATCTACAAAGAACTAAAACAGATTTACAAGAAAAAAAAAAAAAACATTCAAAAGTGGGCAATGGATATGAACAGACACTTTACAAAAGAAGACATACACGAGGCCAACAGACATATGAAAAAATGCTCATCATCACTGGTCATTAGAGAAATGCAAATCAAAACTACATTGAGATACCATCTCACGCCAGTGAGAATGGCGATCATTAAAAAATCTGGAGACAACAGATGCTGGAGAGGATGTGGAGAAATAGAAACACTTTTACACTGTTGGTGGGAGTGTAAATTAGTTCAACCATTGTGGAAGACAGTGTGGCGATTCCTCAAGGACCTAGAAAAGAAATTCCACTTGACCCAGCAATCCCATTACCGAGTATATATCCAAAGGATTATAAATCATTCTATTATAAAGACACATGCACAGGTATATTTATTGCAGCACTGTTTACAATAGCAAAGACCTGGAACCAACCCAAATGCCCAATGATGATAGACTGGACAGGGAAAATGTGGCACGTATACACCATGGAATACCATTCAGACATTTAAAAAAAAAAAAAAAAAAAAAAAAGGCTGGGCACGGTGGCTCAAGCCTGTAATCCCAGCACTTTGGGAGGCTGAGGGGGGTGGATCACGAGGTCGAGAGATTGAGACCATCCTGGTCAACATGGTGAAAACCCGTCTCTACTAAAAATACAAAAAATTAGCTGGGCATGGTGGCACGTGCCTGTAATCCCAGCAACTCAGGAGGCTGAGGCAGGAGAATTGCCTGAACCCAGGAGGCGGAGGTTGCGGTGAGCCGAGATCACGCCATTGCACTCCAGCCTGGGTGACAAGAGCGAAACTCCGTCTCAAAAAAAAAAAAAAAAAAAAAAAACTACGAGTTTGTGTCCTTTGTAGGGAAATGGATGAACCTGGAAACCATCATTCTCAGCAAAGCAGCACAAGAACAGAAAATCAAACACCACATGTTCTCACTCATAGGCAGGTGTTGAACAATGAGAACACATGGACACAGGGAGGGGAGAATCACACACTGAAGTCTGTTGTAGGGGGATTAGGGGAGGGACATTGGCGGGTAGAGAGTTGGGGAGGGATAACATGAGGAGAAATGCCAGATATAGGTGATGGGGATGGAGGCAGCAAACCACATTGCCATGTATGCACCTATGCAACAATCCTTCATGTTCTTCACATGTACCCCAGAACCTAAAGTGCAATAATATATACATACATATATATATATATATATATATATATATATATATATTTAAAAATCATAATAATTTGTTAAATTAATAACATGAAGTAGTGGGGAAATATAAAAAATAGTTTTTTTATATGATTGCAGTTATCAGTTAAAAATATACTGTTGCTATATATAAGATGTTTTAAGTAATCCACATGGTAGCCAAAAAGAAAATACCTATAGAAAATGCATAAAAGAAGGATAAAGAAATACAAATGTATCAATTTTAGAAAATAAATGAAATACAAAGGAAGATGGCATGAGGGGTAAAATGATGATAGCAAACCCTTTCTTATCAGTAATTTCTCTGAATGTAAATGGATTAAATTATCTAATAAAATACCTAGAAGGGTTGAATGGATAAAAAGCAGTCAAAACAAAACAAAAGGCAACTATATGCTATCTAGAAAAATTTTTCTGAAATGTTAAAACACATATAGGCTGAAAGTAAAAAAATGATGAGAAAGATATTCTATGGAAATGATAACCCCCCAAAAGCAAGAGTGTTCATATTTAAAACACACACACACACACACACACATATATACATGTATATATATATATATATATATATATACACATATATATGTATATATGTATATATATGTATATATATGTATATATATATATATATATATATATATATATATATATATATACTTTAAGTCAAAAAATGTAATAAGAAGCAGGGAAGAACATATTATAAGAAAAGAATCAATTCACCAAGAGGATATAACAATTAAAATATTACATACCTAACATCAGAGCACCTAAATGGAGAATAAATATTAATAGATCTGAAGGGAGAAACAAACTGTAATACCACAATAGTAAGAGATTTCAATACCCCACATTTAATAATGTATGTAACAACCAGAACAGAGACCAATCAGGAAAGAGAGGACTTGAAAGACACTATAGACTAATGAGATCTAAGAGATATAATACAGAACATTCCATTCAACAGCAGCAAAATACATATTCTTTTCCAGAGCACACGGAACATTAGTCAGGATAAATCATGTTAGGCCACAAAACAACCCTTAACAAATTTCAGAAGGTTAAATTTATACCAAGTATCTTTTCTGACCGTAATGAAATGAAACTCCAATCAATAACAAGAGAAAGACATAAAATTAACACTCCTGCACTGTATACTTAAAATGGTTAAGATGATAAATTTTGTGTTATGTGTTTTTTACAATAATATAAAAAGATTGTATAACATGGTTAAGGCTGGACTATTGTGAAGTCAGCCAGAAGGGTAGAAATAAAATGAAATAAATGTTATATAATGGAAATCATAAAAGAAGAGTATGTGTCAAAAAGAAAGCAATTCCCAACAGTGCTCAATGCTTCAGAGAGGTCAAGGAAAATAAGGACGAGAAAGTACATGTGGGATTTGGCAACACAGATGTCATTAATCTCTCAGCAAGAATAGTTTCAGTGGAACAAACATGGGTTCAAAGCGTAGCAAGGCTAAGGCTCTGACCCTATAATTTATCATCTGATCATGAATACTTTTGAGAATAAAAAGGATGCTAAAACAACAAACAACTGAATATTTCAAAAATGTTTATTTAGTGTGCAACACATTGGTTTTATTTTGCTGGTGGATTTATAAAACTTTTCACTGGGCTGCTGCAGGCCTGGAAATAAGGACAAGGATGTAGTTACTACTGGGGCCAGAAGTTACAGTCTTCAGGGAGAGAAACATTCCTTAAGAGCCTTAGATACAGTTCATTGTTAGGTACTTCAAACTCAAAGGCCTTTAGAAGAGTTAAGATGAATGAATAAATTATTTGCAGGCTTGCAAGCAGGTTCACCCGGCTCTTACAAGCCTGAAACCCATGACTTCTTAGGAAGATGGGCTAAGGCAGTGGGGGAAGGGTACTTAGGAATCCCAGAGGAAATGGAACATCAGGGTCCGTGGATGGTAGACAGATGGAATAGCCTATTTGGAACAGTTGTGTACACATTTGCCCTCTGCTGTTTCCAGGAGCAACAGAGGAGACAAGTCCATGAGGTGGATTTCACAAATGACCAGGCCTTATGCATTCTTCCTTCGAGTTACAGGCTCATGGACTTGTCCCAGCAGGGACTAAGAAGAGGGACAAGGTGCAGCAAACGGGAAGCAGGAGGCTCGGGCAGTAGGATTGGGATGGAACTTCCCTGCTACTCCTCTGTCCTTCCCCAGTTAAGTAGTAGTCCGTGCACTTGGCCTGAGAGCTTTCTTCTGAGAGCCCTGAACTCACTCTACCTTTCTAAACCGAACCTTGTGTTAAAATGTCAAGTCTGCCCACTGTACATGCCTTAACATGTTATGAGGTCCAATCCTGGCTGAACCTTAGAAAAATAAGGTAATAGGTTAATGCAAAAATTAATGATTAGCTTAAAAATAAAAATCCTGGTTGCATGTTAAACTGAATGGCCAGAGGACTGCACAGCAGGCCTAAATGGGAGGGACTCTCATTAAACCGAGAGGAATGTTCACCATAGCACAAAAAGTGCGGAGAGGACACAGAGCACAGTCAACTCCTTCTAGAACCTTCGTGATAACGAAGAACAAAGACACAAAATGTTGAAGTAGAGACTGAAAAGGCATTTTAAGATATGAATGAACTGACCATGTTTCTGTATAAATAGGTAAGTGCCAGTAGAGAAATACAGGGTTTTCACTTTAAAAGCATATGAATGCTTTTCAAAATAATTAATTTGTTAATGCAATTTCAATTTAAATCACAATGATATTTTAATTGTGAAAGCCTGGCAAAATAGATAGATAGAAAATATAAATAAAAATAGCAAAGGACATTTTAAAACAAAACTTTGGAAGACTAATAATACATTATATAAAACTTAATTTTAAAGCCACAGCTTGACCCTTTTTATAGACTCGTGAAAGTATCTCTTCCTCTTTGGCCACATGCTCCTTCTGCCACCTCATGTGTGGTTATAGAGGAGCACATTGCTAATGTCATAGCAATACTTTCTTTTGTGCATCCAATATCTTCCCAGAGGACATACTGTATGTAAGATATTAGGTAGAGAGTTTTATAGAAAGGAGAAAGAAAAGTAAAAAACGACTAGAGAGTAGTTCCTGGAAAAATTAAAAGCATCTAAATTTAGTACACTAAAGTCACGTCTTTCATATGAAAAAGTGGAGAAAAGATTTGTAAATCTAGCTGTCACCCCCAAGCTTCCAAATATAAGAAACTTAAGTCACTGCCAAGAACAAACTGCTTTGAAACAAGGGGTATCTTTACAGAGTACAAATAGAAACATCAATATTTCTGTGATTTTACAAAAGTGTAATTCTTTTTCTCATAATCACAGAATCTGCTTCTCTATACACTATGCTTTCTCTACTGGACATACATCACACATTATCTTAGTGGAACACTATGTTTGGAAAATTTTCTATATCATGATAATGTCCTCCTCACCTTCAGTATTAGAAGCTATCCTTTGATTTTTAACAAATCTTTTTCCCTTGGGTTTCAGACATGTGAACTAATCTTCAGCAGTTGTTTGCACCTGGATTTGATTTTATTTGGAGAAAGTAATATGATGAAGTATGTCTCACATGGAAGTTTGATAAGGATCATGATAAAGGTGTCGGGATTTGGGGGAACAGTGGTTGAAGGACTTTCAGGACCAAGGGCAGGCATCATCAGAGTGACCGATTGTGCCAAATGTCATCAGAGGTGGTGGCGTGAACACAGGGAATGGCATGGTAGTAACCTGAGGATTGTTCTGGCTATAGAGATTCAGAGCTTGACCCTTCAGCCATTGCGAAGATTCTGAAATCTATCTTACATCCCTAGATTATTTATTATTTATTTACTTTTGCTTAAACTTTAACGTTAGAGTAGATCCTGTTTCTTGCAAGTACAATACCCAGCATACTTTCCAAAAGAGAACTTACTGACCGGTTATTAATTACTTCCCTCTGTAAAAACTGAGATAGATTCCCAGATTCCATGAAAGCAATCATTTTATCTACAAGACTTTGAAAGTGTAAGCATCCTAATGTCACAACTCAAAGAGACAGTGATACTGATACCTTAAGAAATATCACAAATGTACCATGTTATCTCCAGGAAGAAGAATTTGAGTTATTGAATAGTTTTAAGAGGTAAATACAGGCACACACCACACACACACACGTGATAGGAGTAGTTCAGAGCCATGTAACTTTGGACTTATGTCCCAAATAAGAAAGACAAAGTTTTGGTTTAGTACAATGCCTATCTCAAAATAAATCTTTAGTAAATAGTATATATTATAAATTCATAGGTGAAGATGTAACTTAGTTTAAGGGATACTTTTGACGGTCAAAGCACCTGAGCATAAATTGGGCTTTTCATTACTTCCTTTTTTTTAAGTGCTACTTAAAAAATAAATACTTCTATTAAAAAAAAAAAATGGGCTTTTCAGAGAATGATGAACTCCTTTCATTAAAGGTATTTAAACATAGTTGGGGCAAAAGGTTTCTTAAAGGAGTTTGCAACATCAGATGGAGGTTGGCCCAGATGACATCAAGGTTCTTCATAACAAGTGTACTTTATGTATAATTGCAAGATGTAAATGAGGTTTACACATGTGGTCTATTCTAGTCAGGTGTTTTCTATGAGGACCAGGTGCAGTTTTTGTATCACCTGTGTGGATAACGGAGCAGAAAAATATGGCATATTATTTTTCTCTAGATTTCATAAGCAGCACATATTAACACTAATATGCTCCATGAATGTTGGCAGCTTGGAAAGTCAGAGCTTAGAGAGGCCTTAGAATCAGGTCTTATGGGAGATACTCTGACGTAACCTCATCTCCCTAAAGCCTAAAGGCTTCCTGTCAATGCTGCAAACTGATGAAGCCTGATCATTAAAAAACAAAGCTATATAGTTCCCTTAAATTTCCTGTATACCATTCACAAGAATGGCCTGTTACAGCAAAGATACATCTATCTATCCTGGGAGATTATTATATTATTGAATAAAAGACAGTTCAAAATGTAAACATAAAGGTTCATGAAATATATAAGATAATTATGGTGTAACAGAAAAGGTGCAGAGTTTATGATCAGAAAACCTGAATGCAGTTTGTTCTGTTAAGAGATTTTTTAAAAGACAAAATCATGCTTCTCATAAAAATCGCCACGTTAGTTACATTATTTTACTTACAAATGAAAAAACTAGTAAGATTGTATGACAAGTTGAAAGGAGAGTCCAAAGAACAAATATGTTTATAAATAAGAAATGTCAAATTAGAGAAAGAAAACAAACTTTTCGTTTGAAGAATGTGAGCCTCCTCTAAATTATCAGGCCCAGAGACACATAGAATGAGATACCAGTCACATCCCACTCTTTCCTTGGGTTAAATAATCATCTCTTGAAACTGCTTGCTATTACCACAAGGAGCTATAAATTAACCTAACAATGCCATGCACTCTGCACACTGAACCCCATAACCCATACAATATATAGCCAATAACTAATCAATGCTATTTCTGTAAGCGAATGAGAACTCACAACAGACAACCCACTCCTTATCCTTCTTTTTTTTAACCTTTAAAAACCTACTTATAACAATGATCGAACAAGGCTCACATCTAAAGTTACTTAGATTGAGTCTCCTGGGCAGCTGTCCTCATCTTGACTCAGGTAAACCATTTAAAATTATGTTTGTGCCTCAGTATTTTTTTTTCTTTAGGTCAACAAAGTGAATTTGCAAACTGGAGGTAAACCCAGAGCCTCCCATAGGAAGGAAGTCAGTTGAGCTTCTGCTGAAGAGAATATGCATATCTAACCATAGTATAGTAAAAAACAAAAAAGAACTGTCTACAATCAGCCTAGAAATTGTGCTCTAGACATTGCACAGTTTTCCATTAAGGCACAACATTTTCTCTGCATTTTCTGTGTTCTAAGACCTTAATGTCACCTGACCCAGTCTTCATCTGACATTTTAATTCTGTCTCTAACATTTGTAGATAATTATAAAGTTATGTTTAAATATTTCCAATAAGAAACTACACTTCTATAATAAGAATATGTTTAACATATATCTTAATATCTGATGAGCTTTGGTGTTCATTAATAAACTCCTTCTTGGAGGATTATTAAGAAAACTTCAGGCCGGGCATGGTGACTCACCTCTGTAATCATGTACCTTAATAACTGATGAACTTTGGTGTTCATTAATAAACTCCTTCTTGGAAGATTATTAAGAAAATTTCAGGCTGGGAACAGTGGCTCACGCTTGTAATCCCTGCACTTTGGGAGGCTGAGGCAGGTGGATCACGTGAGGTCAGTAGACCCAGCCTGGCCAACATGATGAAACACTATCTCTACTACTACTACTACTAATAATAATAATAAAAATAGCTGGGCATGATGGCATATGCCTGTAATTCCAGCTACTCCAAAGGCTGAGGCAGGAGAATCTCCTGAATCCCAGAGGTGGAGGGTGCAGAAATTTCAGATTGCGCCACTGCACTCCAGCCTGGGTGACAGAGTGAGACTCTTTCTCAATAAAAAGAAAATTTCATGAGACAATCAGTGTGTAGAGCACAGCCAACTTTTGACCTGTACTTCTACAAGCACTATGCATGATGCCATTATGAATAGTGGCATCATGATCATCTAATTTCTATAGTCCTTGAGAAACTCAGTAAAGGAAAGGAGAATAAACATTAACGTTGAAAATATACTAAACAAAAAAAGATATATACATGCAACAACAAAAATGAATCACGTTAAGTATTATGCCAAGTGAGAGAAACCAGACCAAAAGCCCATTCCTTTACATGAGATTCTAGGAAAAGGTAAATTTATACACAGAGAAATTGACAAGTGTTTTTCAAAAATCAGAGTGTAGTGGGGAGAGAGTTTATGCAAATGGAAGTAGAGAATTTTCAGGCTTATGGAAACATTCTAGGGTGTGTTTGTGGAGATATTCATTTGTCTAAACCCACTAAAATGTGGCTTAAAATTAATGTTATTGCATGTAAATTAGACCCAAATAAAGCTAAAAAAAATCACATGTGATTTGGTCCTGTCTCCTTGAGCCACTTGCAAACACACCTTCTAAAAGTTTCGTTTCTTGTTTTGTCTGTGCATAGTGAAGTTTTCATGAAAATCTTGTTTGGGGTGATTAGTTTATGATCAGCTGCCCTGTGGATTTTATTAATCTTGGTATGATCTTGGGCAACTAAATTTTTTTTTTTAAGATTCTTGATCCCTTAAAATGGCAGAACTAAAAAAAAGTGGATTTTATTATTTTTTGGAATGCTGGCCTACTGTCAATGAACATATTGAGAACAAAGCTCACTAAACATAACTAATATTTTTCTCAGTAAAATTGACTACTTTGTCTATAAAGAAAAGATATATTCAAGCGGATCAAAGGATATATCCACGTAAGTCAGTTCCTTCTGAATACATGCTGGTTGTGTGAATGTGTGTTTCATTTTGTTTGTTTGCTTTTTTTTAATTTTCAGATGACTAATGTTTTATTTACGATTTCACCAAAATTACTAAAATAGAGATTTTGTAATGAATTTTAAAACAAGGGAGTAAGCTCACTTAATGTGACAGCTCAGCTTTTAAATTGAAAGGCTCTTTCTATATAACTTTCCTTTCCTTTTGCGAGGCAAGCATTCCCCTAGCTGGTTATTAGTAGCAACTGTCTTTGGCTTGATCCCAGGTGCAGAAGAGAGGTGATGACTCGGTCTGACAACACTTCCATTTCCTTGGTAAGGATCACTTATGAAGTATCTTTAATCATTTATGAGTATGTTTCATTTGCTATTTGCTGCAAACAGCTTGACTCTGCTGAGTTTGACAGCTTTCCGACATTCTGCAAACAGCTGCAATAATAGCCTTGACAATGTCATTTACCAATGAGGCACATGAGGTGTGAACAAAGCAACTGATACACTCTAAGTAACATGGTAATGGAATGGCAAGTGGTATGGAAAGCACAATGGAAATGATATTGTATTGCCCTGTAGGAGAGGTGAGTTCCTAGATAGAGGAAAGAATTGCTAAAATGCATACTTTTAATCATGTACATGCCATAGCCATAAAATTTTCTGAAATAATGGCTTTGGATAGTGTGAGATGCTTTGCCTTTCCCTATTACCTCTGAAGTATATTCCCGCTGTTGCCTACAAATCTTCCACATTATATTTTTTTGTTTAACCAAATTTTGAGCTTCCTGAGAGTTCATAAGTTATTCTATTCCAATGCCTAGCATAGTGTTTTATACTTATCTTATAGTTAATGCATCTCTAATTACATCTGTAATATCCTTTCTTCATTTAGATCAACTGATCCATTTTAAAAGAATATAAACATATCAATTTCTTAAATATGATACATATATGTATATATACATATATACACACATGTGTATATGTTTATAGCTTTGAAACACAATATTGTAGTGTGATTCTAGATGACAAATCTGAGATTTGATGAACATACTCTCTTTTGCTTAACATTGGTGAATTTGAAAAAAGATTCACAAATTATTTTAAATCATCAGGTCTAAAGGATCAACCCTCACCATTCACATTGGTCATATAGGAGAAAAACTCTGAAACATTTGCATTTCTTCATCATGAATTCTTCTTAAATATATCTTTTAAAGAGTAGTTTTAGATTCACAGAGAAATCCGAAGGAAAATCTAGAGATTTTTCATACATCACCTACCTACCCTCGTATTCACACGGCTTCCCCAACTATAAACATTCAGCACTAGAGTGGTACATTTATTACAATAAATGAACCTGTATTGACACATTGTTGTCACCTAAAGTCTGTAGTTCACATGAGAATTCACTCTCAGTGTTGCACATTCTGTGGGTTTTGACAAATGTCTGGTGACATCTGTGTACATTAGAACATTATACAGAGTAGTTTCACAAGGCTGAACATCCTCTGTGCTCCTCCCATTCACCTCTCACTTCCCCCGACCTCTGGAAACCCCAGACCCTTTTATCATTTCTATAACTTGCCTTGTCACAGAGTTAGAATCATACCATATGTATCCTTCCCATGTAAGCTTTTTTCACTTAATAAAATGCATTTAAGTTTCATCCGTAACTTTTCATGGCTTACAAGCTCATTTTTTAAACACTGAATAATATTCCATTGCCTGTATTTATGCAGTTTATTTATCCATTCGCCTTCTGGAGGAAATCTTGGTTGCTTCCCAGTTTGGGCCATTATGAATAAAGCTGCTATACATATATTTGTGCAGGCTTTTGTATGGACATAAGTCTTCAGTTCCTTTGGATAAATACCTAGGAGCACAATTGCTGTATCATATGGTGTCATGCATTTTGGTTATTGTCACAGCCATTTTTCCCCCTATAATTTATGTTTTCTGCTACATATGATGAATTCAAAGTCTGAGTTTTGTAAAAGCTAATGTTTGATAATATCGTATTAAATCAACCAAGTCAGTTTTTACCTTATTATGAAAATACATTTCCAGTATCTGTTCCATTGATACCTTTTGACTCCGTTGTTCTACTTGAAAGTTTATTCCTAAGAAATACGTGTATAAAGGCAATTCTTTGGAACAATTTATTACAAGAGCATATCTAATAACTACAAATAGAAAACAATGTCAAAAAATTGCAACGGTTTGATAAATGATATGTCAATATATAAAATGTTTAAAAACGTTGAAGACCACATATTGTTCTGTTATTTCAGTAAAAGTATAAAATTTTCTGAAGTGCAATATTTTGTATCAAAGAGTCTTGTGATTTCATCATATTGTTCTCTCATTGTACATAACTATTGTTGTGAATTATTCCTTTATTAATAATCCTGTTTACTGAGTGCTTCCAGGTTGTTACCTAGGAGTTTCAATATACCTCTTATTGAATGCTCATAGGAACTCTATGAGGCAGGCACATTATTCCCATTTTACAGAAAAGAAAATTGAGGTGTTGTATATTAAGTAGCTTTTCCAATGCTATACATTTATTAGCCAGGGGACCTGGGATGTAAACTCCGACCATTTAACTCCATTGCTCTCCCTCTACATCACCTATAAACTAATTACCTGGTAATTAGTCTTGGATGCTGTCACAAGTGATATTGTAAATAAGATAGGATCAAAATAAATAAATATTTGTCTTGATGACACGAGTGTATGCAGAACATCTAAAACACAATAGTCAGTGAAAAACAAAATGGTCCTAAATGCTGTATACACTGTGTTTATGTAACATCTATGAGTGGGAATTAAAATTAGATTACACATAGAAAAAGGAAACTGCTCTCTTAAAAATGTGCCAAAATGGGCCTTTTTCTTTATTCAATTTTCTCCTTAAGTTGTTCTATCATCTGTGCAATAAAAAGTTATATTGGATCTCCCATGTCCAATTAACAGGAATTTTTGACAAAGAAAATATGTTGATACTATTGCAATTCTAAAGAAATTCTTTCTGATTGTCACATAAGTTAGAAAAAGTATTCTCGCGGGTCTTAGGAGTGTATTTTCTATTTTTCTAGATTTTCTACTTTTAATTTTTTTCTCTTTAATTCATCACATTATATATATTATTGCGTTTTAGGTTTGGGGGTACATGTGAAGAACATGCAGGATTGTTGCATAGGTACATACATGGCAATGTGGTTTGCCACCTTCCTCCCCATCACCTATATCTAGCATTTCTCCCCATGTTATCCCTCCCCAACTCCCCACCCCCGCTGTCCCTCCCCTAGTTCCCCACCCCCACAGACCTCAGTGTGTGATGCTCCCCTCCCTGCATCCATGTGTTCTCTCCACACCCACCTATGAGTGAGAACATGTGGTGTTTGCTTTTCTGCTCTTGTGTCAGTTTGCTGAGAATGATGGTTTCCAGGTTCATCCATGTCCCTGCAAAGGACACAAACTCATCGTTTTCTTATGGCTGCATAGTATTCCATGAATAATTTTCTAAATTCTTATGTCAGGTCAGTGGGCAGGATAGGATTAAGCAGCTTGGACTGGAGTAACTACCTGCCATCTCCAGCACTGCATACAATAGCACACATTCGGCTTCAAACAGAACTTGAACGCACATTTATGAAGTTAACCAGTAATTACAGAGCAAGTGAAATCTTTATTCCAAGTAAAACTCTCCAGATACTGAAGTGAAATATCCATGGTCCACAGAACGTTGAGTAGCAAAAGAGCTGATTCTAGGATCCAGGCAGCAGAATCCCAGCATAGGCTTCATGCACTGGGAAGGAGTTCTGAAGGCCACCAGACCTTTACAAGCTTTCTTGTCCTTCCCAACCTTGGACACTCCATCTATCAAATGAGACAATACCCTCCTAACTCCCTGAGTGACAGTAAAGAATATCAGAGTTCTAGTGGAACTCCTGGCATGGGGCAATCCTGCATCAGCTTGTCTTCCTCTTCCGTCATTGTTTAACCTCAATCTTCACAGAACTTCAAGTGGTACAGAGATTTTCCCAGATTAAGTAGAGAAACAAAAGAAAAAAAAGTTTTTAAGTGAGGGCTTGATAAAACGTAAGAGAAGACACAGGGTATCAGTGTTGCATCCCAGTCACAATGTAGAAGAGAAGGGGCTAAGTGCAGCTCTTCGCTTCCAGAAAATAAACAAGTAAATTTAAAAAAATTCTATGTATTGAAACAGGGTGCACTTCTCCAGCCGTAGGTTTGAATAAGTTGTCTTCCCTTACAAACCTGGAAACTGCCTTAAACGAGTCTCTTCACTTAAGCAGGAGCATAATCTATAGAACCTGCAGATAATAATAATAATGTCGTCATTCACTAGAATGTTAGGTGATCCATTAAATAACTCTGAAGTGCTTTGAAAATATTAAGCACAACATAAATGTTAAGAAATATTAATACAATGACATTGGTTATAATTAGAGTCAGTATTTAAATCTAGAGAGAAAAGATCATGATTATAAAGTACTAACATCTAGTAAGTTCTTTTATATTCTCTATTCGCAGGGCCTATGGAGAGCGCTGCAATAACATTATAGGGTAATAAATGTTAAAAGAGAAGGACTCAGAAAAGCTGAGGGAATGAACCTTCCTGGCTAAGTGGCACAGATGATGAGCTGTGGATTGAGTTGAGGAGGTGTTGAGATGGGATTTCCAGGTAAGGCCCTCTTTACCCAGTTGTTCATTTTATAGTTATTTAAGAAACAGCATCTATGTCACTGTCATTATGTTACCAGCTGGGCATGCAAAAATCAACAAGGTGGACCCAGCGAAGGTCTTCACAGAGCTTATTAAACTAGACAGAGCTATGAACTTTGGCTAACTTTACCTCCTTGGTCTTCAGTTTCCCCAAATGTCTAGAAGAAAAAAATATTTTCTCTACCCATTCCACAGTGATGGCTTGGATAGAGATGGAGGTAACAAATTCCTGAAAAAAATAGTAAAGTCTATAAACCTAACCACCATCCTGCAGAAAAACTGATATGTGCAATCAGAAATTTTGTCATGGAATGAATGAACTGATATGAGCATCTGGAACTTGAAGGAATTCCTTCCTTGTCAGGGGATCTAGTTTAGGAAACTAATAAAAATGAGGGTTTAGGGCCGGGTGCGGTGGTTCAAGCCTGTAATCTCAGCACTTTGGGAGGCCGAGGTGGATGGATCATGAGGTCAAGAGATCGAGACCATCCTGGTCAACATGGTGAAACCCCGTCTCTACTAAAAAAATACAAAAAATTAGCTGGGCATGGTGGCGCGTGCCTGTAATCCCAGCTACTCAGGAGGCTGAGGCAGGAGAATTGCCTGAACCCAGGAGGCGGAAGTTGCGGTGAGCCAAGATCGTGACATTGCACTCCAGCCTGGGTAACAACAGCGAAACTCCGTCTTAAAAAAAATAAATAAAATAAAAATAATGGTTTATATAATAATCTTCTCTTTGTTTTGTATTTTGTATTGAGAAGGGCATAGTTATCTTCTTTCTTTCTTTCTTTTTTATTTTTTTTGGAGACTAAGTTTCACTCTGTTGTCAAGGCTGGAATGCAGTGGCACAATCTCAGCTCATTGCAACCTTCACCTCCCAGGTTCAAGCAATTTTCCTGCCTCAGCCTCTTGAGTAGCTGGGACTACAGGTGCCTGCCACCACGCCCAGCTAATTTTTGTATTTTTAATAGAGACAGGGTTTTGCCATGTGAGCCAGTCTGGTCTAGAACTCCTGACCTCAGGTGATCCGCCTTTCTTGGCCTCCCAAGGTGCTTGTTTTTCTTTCTTTAAAAATATATTTCAAGCAGACTCATAACTCAAAATAAATTAGATACCAGACCAGGGCTCCAAATAAACAAATAAAAAATAAATGAATTAGCTGACTGGATTTGTAAAATGAAGGGATCCATTAATGTCTGATAAAATTATGTGTATTTTTTTCCCTTGAGATTTAGGTTTCAAAATTTGTGACCCTAGAAAGAGGCAAATGTAAAAGAATCTTCAGAAGAGCTGAAGTAGATTTGCTAATAATAACCCACAATGAGGTAGTGAAGAAAAAACTTGAAATATGTCCTTAATCAACGGGTTTATTACTAAGAACAATAATCACTCTGCTCCTCAACTTATGCCTTGATGTTTCCACAAGGAAGGTCAGCGTTCTCAAGGGTGCCTTGTGTAACAGCCAGGAACGTTACATCAGGAGAACGTTTACAATTTATAATCCACTCAGTCTTTTGTAAAAACTCTCTGACATCAGATAAAGTATTCATGTAATATATCCTTTTTGTATCACAAGCAAAATTTTGAGGCCCCGAATCATGTATTTCACATATTTCTCATTCTACCCTTAAGATGATCTCTTTGTTGATATTAAGTCCTGAAAGCAATGCTTACATTCAAAATAGCTATTTCTTCATGCAATAGAGACACATAAATAGCTAACATGGCAATAGTGATAATCCCACATTAGCCTCCAATTAGATTACATTTCAATTTTAGAAGCAAATGGCAGGCAGTGGGGATTGCAACCCACGCAAATAGAAATGTGAAGGATACCACATAAAACCATAATTACATGACTTAGGAAATATCTTTTCCCTGCATTTAGGGAAATTACGGGATGCTGCAGGTGATTATCAGTTTCTGATCTGAACCTACAATCTGTTTCCTTATGTTTTCTTATTCTCCAGGCAGCATGGAATTTAGGCAAAAGGAAGGGTAGCAGAATAATTGCTGAGGTGTCCAAACAGCAAAGTGGTAGATATTCAAAGACTATGTAATTAAAAAGTATTAAACATCCATTTGATTATTGTCTCTGCCTAACTTTCCCTCACTAGCCATGAATGACATAAAATGTACCTGAAGGTATTTAAAAAAGTTAAAGCACTGTACATTAAATTTAACTTCTTTAAAAAATAAAAGCACACAGCTTTTCCACGTAAAGACATAGAAAGTTGTGCTCATCATACTGTAAGCATATCTTAGCATTATGAACTGTTCAAGATTATAAGGAAATAGACAAATGTTTAGTCCACAAATTTAAATTCATATTTTGAATCTTTAAGTGCTAGAAATAACAAGTTAAAAAAATAGAAAGAAATTTCACCATTAAAGGCTATCCTTTGGGAGTTTGAAGTTGTTCTTCTACTGTAAGTGCATCACAGCTAAGTGCTGATCATGACTTTATGTTTTGTCAATAGTTTAGAACTGGATCTCCTGGAATAAAGCACATAAGAGGGTTTCAATTATCCAACAACAATTACATGTGTATTATCTGTCAGCTTCTATGTTGTGTTTTAAATATATCACCTGATTCCTTCTCTTAGAATGTGCTGGTTGATTCTTCCATTTCAGGTTGAAAACAGAATCAATAATTGATTTCATTATCATTGAAATGAAAGAATGATTTACTAGATTTATCAAAAAAGCAGAGGGACTATTGGGGAACAATATAACAATACAGCATGTTCCATAGCATAGAGCAATGCAACCATGCAGCATGGTGATTAAAAGCATGCATTTTGAAGTTAAGTAGACCTGAGTTCGAAAGCTGTCACTGAGTTATGTGACCTCGGATAAGGTATTTACTCTCTTGGCACCTCAGTAGCCTCCTTTGTGGAACAAATATAATTATCTATTATATAGAAATATAGTGATAATTAAATTAAATAATGTACATAAAGTATTTAACATATAACTGGATCCATAAAGGCTAAAAATATTAGTTATTACTCTGATTGAAAGCATATATTATATATTCACAATTCTCAGTGTATTTCTAGGAAGCTCTTCGGAAATCCACAAACATTCTTTATAAGCCATAGTTAAATGGGTTCGTACCATGCATCCACTATAATAAAAGTACACAGAGGAGTCAGTTATGTGGATACAGTTGGCTGAATGATACATGCACTGTTTTCCTGAACCTGGCAACTTGCTCTGAAAGATGTTTTAGTGTCCTTGTTTATAGGAAACAGAATTCCATTTAAGATTGTTCCCGTCTACACAACCACTGGTGGATTTGTGTTTGCGCCTCCAATTTCTGTGAAGTGATCAATTATGTTACTGACTGAACAAGTAAAAGCAGGGATTGCATGATTATTGCTTGATTTTGACATTGAAAAGTTCCAAAAGGAAACTAGAAAACAAGAGAAGCTGAGCAAAAACAAATATTCATCTCAAACTCTCACAAAAATGTTTAGTAATTGCAGAAAATATGAGATAAAAAGAATAAAATGCCATAAAGTGTATAGAAAACATATTACATCCCTTCTACAGATGAAAAACTTTTAGGAATAGCATTAATCATTTTGAAAACCGAGATAGCCAAAAGAAGACTTCTGTGAATGGTGTTTTGGTCAGTAAGTCCCTGAAGATCAAAGATAGAAGACACCCTGGGCAGAAGGAGCTCTGGAGGATTATTTTAGCATTTGATGTTGAGCAGCTTTTTTGTTTGTGTGTGTGCGTTTGTTTGTTTAACAAAGAGTTTTGCTCTTGTTGTCTAGGCTGCTGGAGTGCAGTGGCACCATCCTGGCTCACCGCAACCTCCACCTCCCAGGTTCAAGTGATTCTCCTGTCTCAGGCTCCTGAGTAGCTGGGATTACAGGCAAGCGCCACCACACCTGGCTAATTTTTTTGTATTTTTAGTAGAGATGGGGCGTCACCATGTTGGCCAGACTGATCTTGAACTCCTGACCTCGGGTGATCTGCCCGCCTCTGCTTCCCAAAGTGCTGTGATTACAGGCATAAGCCACTGTGCCAGGCTGACCAGCTTATTTTTTGTAGGCTTGGATGGACTCTACAAGATATCTTGTCCTTTATTTGTGCTAGCAGCAAATATTAGAGGTATTTATCCTTAGGCTGGAATAGTGAATGTAGGTACTTGGGACAGAGTGGGAGCTTTGTGTTCCGGGGAATGAGTAAAAATATTCAACAGGATGAAAAATGCCTAAAAATAGAGGACACTCCCTAATGGTGTATGTACATTAGCAACACATGCATTTCCTTCCAGAGAGTCCATGAAGGTAACCTCAAAATACACAGAAAATTGGGCACAGATAGACTAACAGGGATTCTCGAGTGGAAATACAGAAACAAAAATCATTAAATACTTTAAGAAGAGCAATTAAGGAAGGTTAAAAAAAAAGAAACACACAACAAACAAATTACTAAATGAATGTTATTAAAAACCAGAAGACTTCATAATATGTATAATTACTTTCTCCAGAGTTAAAAGATGTTATAGCTCAGAAACAAGAATAGTGTTCTGAAAAAAAATCAATTAAATGTCTTGAAAAAGAAAATTACTACTATTAAAGAAAAAAGGAAGAACGGGCACACTGAAAAGTGATAGGCAGAGATTGACTCAGTAACGTCTTGCAGGATTAGTCCAAAAAAACTGTATTAGTAAAATTGGAATAACATACAAAAAGATAAAAATGGAGAATACCATCAAATCTGTCATCCATTTGGCAAATACAACACAAAAGGTGTATTTCTTAGAGTGGACTAGAATTTGAAATCATATTTCAGCACTTCAGTGGTTTAATGAGATAGGTTATTTCTTGCTCTAATATTAGGGGGCATGTGATATTCTGGTTGTCAGTGGTGGAGGGTTCTCAGGTTGGTCATTCAGAGGGCCAGATTGACTGTGGTTCTGCCACATGCAAATTTCCCTAGTCATACATCTCAGCCCAGAGGAGGAAAGACCATCACCAAGGAGTATGAGGGTACTTTGCACAGTGGATCTCCTTTCAATTTTAGGACAGATGTACATCTTTGCTGATTACTTTTCTCTTGAGAGAGCTTAGACAGTCAGCCATATCTCACTGGAAGAAAGGCTGGTGAATGAATCTTGCTATCTAGAGTTCTCCACCATGGAGAAGAAGAAAAAAGATTAAGAAGCAGTAACATATACTGCCATTATTTTTTTTTTTAATTAAAGCCTTCATACTGAGAATGTTGAGACCCCATATACATTCATATATTTATTTATCCCTATTGTAGGTATAATTATATATATATATGTATGTATAATTTTATATATATATACATATATATACATATATATGTATATATATATATATGTATATATATAAACAAACAAAGCCACCAGACCTTGTATTGTTGCTTTGGGCAGAAAGTTCAAGAAATTCTAAAGTAAAGGTGACGTTTTATTTAATGTAAGCTAATAATGTTTAAAAATAACACATAAATGAAGTTCTTTGCAGTGTCTAGCATATGATTAATAGTAAACCCTCAGTAAATGTTTAACCTTTCATTTTTTTAATTTACTAGTTCCTTTCTGTGAGATGCTTTATACTCATCTAGTTCCAGGTGTCTGGTTAGGGGAGGGACAGCAGGGGATGGGGAGTTGGGGAGGGATAACATGGGGAGAAATGCCAGATACAGGTGATGGGGAGGAAGGCAGCAAACCACACTGCCATATGCATACCTATGCAAGAATCTTACTTGTTCTTCACATGTACCCCAAAACCTAAAATGCAATAAAAAAAGAGTGGTGGGATTGTTAGTCTTAGGGGTCAGTTTGCCTAGATTAAGAAGCACATAGGGAGCTGGCAGAGCATGACTTCTGGGTGTGTCTGTGAGGGTGTTTCCAGAGGAGATTGGTGTGAGTCTCTGGACTGAATAAGGAAGATATGCCCTCAGTGTGGGTCGCTATGCTACAATTGGCTGAGAGCCCAGAAAGAAAAAAAAAAGTAGAGAAAAGGATTTCTTTTCTCTCTCTCCTGGAGTTGGGTTACTCTTCATTTCCTGCCCTTGGACATCAGAACTTCAGGCTCTCTAGCCTTGGGACTCCAGGACTTATACCCATGGCTCTCCAATTTCTCAGGCCGTCAGCTTTGACTAAAAAGTACGGCATTGACCTCCCCAGTTCTGATTTGGACTGAGCGTTCTGATTTGAACTGAGCCATGCTACCTTCATCCCAGGGTCTCCATCTTGTACACAGCCTGTCATGGGACTTCTCAGCCTCCATAATCATGTCATCCAATTCCTCTAATAAATCCTTCCATATCTATCTATCTATCTATCTATCTATCTATCTATCTATCTCCATCTATCCTATTGATTCTGTCCCTGGAGAATCCTAATACAGGTGATATGGCAAAATATCTTTAAGTTGTTAACTAGAGGTCTAAGTAGAATATGTTCACTTTTATTAAATTAACAGCACTTAATTTTTTGACTCCTTTATTGTATGGAGATTAAAAAGTAAGACAAACTCTGTGTCTCGGGCTAGTAATAGCAATATCAAATAGTATATAATTATTTTACAGATGCCTTCAAAATTCATGTTAGAGAGAAAAACTGTCTTTTCTTAGGGAATTGACTTAATATATAAGGTAGACTATGAGCATATGGACATTAAAACATGGAGAGAAGCAAAAGAACTGTACCGTACTGCTTTAGAAATGATAGGAATTTGTGGAGGGGAGGTTAGCGGTAGACAGCAGAGAACAGTGGAGGAAAGGAAGGGGAAAATGGTTATTCAAGAAAAGTAGCAAAATGTCTACAAATGCTAAGAATACTGGTGTCTAATTCAATCTGATGGTATTTTCTTTATGGTGATATAAACTGTTTAACTTCTCCAATATTTTCCTGATGTCCACCATGCACAAAAGCTTTCTGTGACGATTTTGTTGGCTTACACAGAATGCACAGATTGGTCCGCACAGTCTTGAAGAGGAATAGTCACACAGAATGGTGGAACTGTTGAAAATTCTTGAAAAGTGAAATTACATACTTAAGATATAAGCAACATTAGAAAGCAAGCATCCTGGGAAAAGATACAAAAAATATAGAAAAAAATTATAGTGTATGTTTGTATCATGGAATAGAAGTTTGAGCCTATCTTCTCTAGATATTACAGGGCAAGAGCTGAACTTTGATTCATGTGTTAGGCATTTAGGATGAATTTCCTCATGCAAATTACTAGTCTAATATGCAAATAAGAATCACTTAGCTCATGAGGAAGTCTTGTAACTCCTAAATATCTACATCTAAATTGATGATTTTCTTTTTTTATATAATTTTTTGAAATAAAATAAATTAGATATACTTAACGTACCATAAAATTCTCCATATATATATATTTTTTTTTTGAGTCAGAGTCTCCCTGTCACCAAGGCTGGAGTGCAGTGGTGCGATCTTGGCTCACTGCCACCTTCACTTCCTGGGTTAAAACAATTCTCGTGCTTTAGCCTCCCTGAGTAGCTGAGATTACAGTAGTGCACTGACTATATGCCATGTATATATGCCAAATTCTCTTTATGTATTTATAAATTAATAGACACTTAGGTTGATTCCATAGCTTGGCTTTTGTGAATAATGCTGCAATGAATATTTTATTCATCTAATCATCAACTAATGACTTTTTTGAGTTTAGCAAATTATTAAGGTCCCATATGAGTAAAAAAATGTCAAGTATCCGTTACATAACAAACCAAACGAAGGGGCAAAAGCCGTCATGTTTTGTTTTCACATAGTTCATGTTGTGAAGTAAAGTGGAGTATGTGTGACCAGATTACTATTATTCTTAATATAATCACCTCAAAGATAAAAATGTAGGTGATTAAGTTATAAAATTAACAAGTTCCCTTTGTGTTTTTGCCTCAGCATTATGCCATTTTCTCCAAACAGTAAATTAGTGGAAAAAAAATAAGATTATTCTTGTAAAATATGATTAGAGAGATTGTTAAAATAAATGCATGGGGGGCATTCTGTAGATGAACAACACTTAATGAAGGGACAGAGATTTTCATTCTCAACATATCCAGCCTTCCTTGTGACAATAAGGTTCTCATGAGATATTACATGATAAAGTGTTTCTTAAAAAATTAAATGTACAACTGCAAATAACATAAAAAAAATTGGTCTTAAATTCCAGTTTTTCAAACCTGTGAAATAATTTAATTTCTCACATTTCTTTCCCCACTGAACAGTGGATGGACTGTGGGAAAAAAAAAGTGTAAGATGACTTAGCATCCCTATAGTCACCTCTTCCATGTAAATGTTATCATGATCTTTCTATTAAAATAAAAAGACGGGTTGCTCAGAGGGTGAGATGAACAACTAGACATAGCCACCAAGTGGAACAGCTGCCATTGATGGACTGAGTCAACTGGTTCACTCCTAACAGATCTTTAGAGGGAAGGCACCATAGCTGGGCTAAACAGGAGGAAACTGGGAACCCAGCACAGGGCTGCCTTGCTCTGGGACTCACTCCTGGCTTCTGATGACTCAGGAGAATGGGTGAGTTGAACTGGCAAGGAGTATCCTACTCTCTCCATGGGCCTCTGAAATCCCAGCAAAAGGAGACCCCTTGACTATCACAGACACAAGAGCTGGAAGAAAGAGCTGAGCTGCTGAGAGAAATGATAGCGGTGCCAAGCCAGAAGATGTGGAGCCCAGAGGGTCTGGTGCAGGAGCATGTGTTCTACTGAAGATGCTAGGGAAGCCTATCTCCCTAGGCTCAACTTGCTCCCAAGGAGACTTGCGCCTTAGGGGAACTGTGAGACCTGAATTTTGCAGAGCAGTTTTGCCCATCACATAGGGTCAGTCTTCTGGCTTCTTCCAGGGCCTCAGACTGCCTGTATCCACTCACAGCCTCAGGTGCCTTGCGGGTGGTGGTGGTGGGGGGGGTGGGCATCATAGCTTCTGTGCTAGCTGAGCATGTTTGACCACTGGAAAGCTCCAGTAAGGTGACCCCTATGGCCATACATCATCCCACTTGCTCCTTCCCCACACTGCAGCTTCCCCAAGCCCATGATAACCCGCCACATTGCTTTGCTGGCACATGTGTGCACAGGCAGGTTTTGCATTTCTTGCCCTAAAGCATCGGTGTATGCATGCATCCTGCCCTGCCACTGAGGCAGCAAGTGTGAATACCACCTTCCCAGCCCTGTCAGACCCTCTTGCAGTCAGAAACTTGGTGACCACAGAGATAGCCAGCACTGCCCTTAACAGTGCCCTTCCCTTGCACCAACACAGCCACAGAAGTAAAACTAGGTGCAGAGAACAGCAGATCTTCCTCTGCCTGAGTTACCACCCCTACCTGTGATGCACAGAAATTATACACAAACCTGTGCCCATCGGCATCCCATCCCCATGTTAACAACACTACTAGTATGACCACATGCACAGTTGCCAGCAGGGGCCCCTGTCCCCCAAGCCGAGCTGCCTCTGCCACTGTGGTGAACACTCACATGGAAGCAGGCACCCTGGCACCCACTAGCACCCTGCTGCAGTCAACAAGCATGCACCCCACCATGATGCTGCTGCCACTGCTGCTGGCATGTGTGAATGAGGATGGATCCGGCTATCACCAAACTACAAAACACTTTGGATGAAGCCACCCATCAGAATGTAGTGACCAGTGATCCAGGAGCACCTCAGCTGCCCCAGCACAGTGAATTTATAACTTTGAGGAGCCAGAGAACAAAGTTGTGATCTGATACAAGTCCCCCAGAATTAGAGCATGCAGTTCAGGAGTTGGGAGCTGAGTGCTGGCCCCCTAAAATCTTTCAGAAACAAAGAGAGTCAGCTGATTCTACCTTATACCACAATTAAATTCTCAAGTTCATCAAATAGGATAAAAGAAAAAAGAGCCATACAAAAGTCAGCAACTTCTAAGATTGAAGAAACATCAGCCCACAGAGATTAGAAAGAACCAATGCAAGAACTCTGACAACTCAAAAGCCAGAGTGCCTTCTGCCCTCCAAATGACCATACCACCTCTCCAGCAAGTGTTCCGAACTCTCACATGCAATGATAACCATAGGCTCAAAGTAAAGAGATAAAGGAAAATCTTTGAAGCGAATGGAAAACAGAAAACAGCAGGGGTTACAATTCCAATTTTAGACAAAATGGACTTTCAACCAACAAAGATAAAAAGCAAAGAAGAACATTACATAATGGTGAAAGGTTCAATTAAAGAAAAAGACCTAACTATCCCAAATATATATGCACCCAACACAGGAGGACCCAGATTCATAAATCAAGTTTTTAAGATCTACAAAGAGACTTATAGTGGGAGACTCCAACACCTTACTGACTGTATCACAGATTATTAAGGTAAAAGATTAACAAAGACATTTAAGGCCTGAACACAGCACTGGATCAAAGGAACCTGATAGACATCCACTGATCTCTCCACTTGAAAACAACAAAATACACACTCAGCTCATCATCACATGGCACATACTCTAAAAGCAAACATGTAATCAGACATATAAGACTCCACAAATGCAAAAGAACTGGTATCATAACAAGCACTCTCTTGGATCACAGTGTAATCAAATTAGAAATTTAGACTAAGAAATTCACTCAAAACCATACAATTACATGGAAATGGAATAACCTGCTCTTAAATGACTTTTGGGTAAATAATTAAATTAAGGCAAAAATCAAGAAGTTCTTTGAAAGTAATGAGAACAAAGATACAACATACTAGAATCTCTGGGATACACTAAGACAGTGTTAAGAGTGAAATTTATAGCACTAAACACTCACATTAAAAAGTTAGAAAGATTTAAATTTAACAACATAACATCACAACTAAAACAAATAGAGAACCAAGAGCAAACCAGCTAGAAAGCTAGCAAAAGGCAAGAAATAACTAAAATCAGAGCTGAACTGAAGGAGACTGAGACACATACACAAAAACACTCAACAAATCAACAAATCCAGGATCCAACAGTTGTTATTTTGGAAAATAAATAAATTAAATAAATAGACCACTAGCTAGACTAATAAAGAAGAGAGACAATGCAAATAAACATAATTAGACAACAAGAGCATATTACCACTGAACCCACAGTAATACAAATAACCATCAGATATAATTATGAACACTTCTATGTACATAAACTAGAAAATACAGAAGAAAATGATAAATTCCTAGACACATGCACTCTCCCAATATTGAGCCAAGAAGAAACTGAATCCCTGAACAGATCGATAATGAGCTCTGAAATGGAATCTGCAATAGGTAGCCTACCAATGAAAAAAAGCCAAAGACCAGAAAGATTCAAAGCCAATATTTTACCAGATGTACAAGGAAGAGCTGGTATCATTTCTACTGAAACTATTCCCCCCCCCAAAAAAAAAAAAAAAAATGAAAGTAGCAACTCCTCCCTAACTCATTCTATGAGACCAGCGTCATATCATTCTGATATCAAAACTTGGCAGAAACACAACAAAACCCAGAAAACTTCAGACCAATATTTTTGATGAGCATCAGTAGAAAAATTCTTAACAAAATCATGGTAAATCAAACCCAGCAGCACATCAAAAAGCTTATCCACCATGATCAAGTAGGCTTTATCACTAAAATGTAAAGTTGGTTCAACATATGCAAATCAATAAATGTGATTCATCATACAAACAGAGCTAAAGACAAACACCACATGATTATGTCTATAGATGCAGTAAAGGCTTTTGCGAAAACTCTACAAACACACCTTCATGTTAAAAGCTCTCAACAAACTAAGTATTCAAGGAACATATCTGAAAATAAAAAAGAACCAGCAATGATAAAACCATAACCAACATCATACTTGATGGGAAAAAGCTGAAAGCATTCCCCTTGAAAACTGGCACAAGACAAGGATACTCTCTCTCACTACTCCTATTCAACATAGTATTGGAAGTTCCAGCCAGAACAACCAGACAAGAGAAACAAGTAAAAGGCATCCAAATAGGAAGTCAAACTATCCCTGCTTGCAGACAACATGATCCTATAAACTAGAAAACCTCAGAGTCTCAGCTCAAAAGCTTGTTAAGTTGATAAACAACTCCAGGAATGTCTCTAGATACAAAATCAACATGCAAAAATTAGAGCATTTCTATACATCACCAACAGTCAAGCAGAGAGCTAAATCTAGAACACAAACTCAGTCACAACTGCCATAAAAAGAATAAAATATCTAGCAATACAGGTAACCATGGAGGTGAAAGATCTCTACAATGTGAACTACAAAATACTACTCAAAAAAACAAGAGATAACACAAACAAATTTTTTAAAAAAACATTATATGCTTATGGAAAGGAAGAATCAGTATTGTAAAACTAATGATGCAGCTCAAAGCAATTTATAAATTCAGTGCTATTCCTATCAAACTACCAGTGACATTTTTCACAGAACTGGAAAAATCTGTTTAAAATTCATATGGAGGCCAGGTGCAGTGGCTCAAGCCTGTAATCCCAGCACTTTGGGAGGCCGAGGCAGGTGGATCATGAGGTCAAGAGATCCAGACCATCCTGGTCAACATGGTGAAACCCCGTCTCTACTAAAAAAATACAAAAAATTAGCTGGGCATGGTGGCGCGTGCCTGTAATCCCAGCTACTCAGGAGGCTGAGGCAGGAGAATTGCCTGAACCCAGGAGGCAGAGGTTGCGGTGAGCTGAGATCATGCCATTGCACTCCAGCCTGGGTAACAAGAGTGAAACTCCATCTCAAAAATAAAATAAAATAAAATAAAATAAAATAAAATAAAATAAAATTCATATGGAACAACAACAACAACAAAAAAGAGCTCAAATAGGCAAAGCAATCCTAAGGAGAAAAAAAAAAAAAATCTGTAGGCATGATTCTATCCAACTTCAAACTATATAACGGGGCTACAGTAACCAAAACAGCATAATACTGTTAGAAAAGTAGAGAGACAAATGGAACAAAATGGCAGAGACATAAATAAGATTGCACACCGGCAACTATCTGATCTTTGATAAAGCTGACGAAAACAAGCAATGGTGAAAGGATTCTCTAGTCAATAAACGGTGCTGGGATAATTGGTTAGCCATATGTCGAAGACTGAAACCAGAATCCTTCCTTACATCATATACAAAAAAATCAAGTTAAGATAGATTAAAGACTTAAATGTAAAACCCAAAACTATAAAATTCCTGGAAGACAACCTAGGCAATGCCATTCTGGACTCAAAAGTTGGCAAAAATTTTATAACGAAGATGCCAAAAGCAATTGCGGCAAAAGCAAAAATGGACAAGTGGGATCTAATTAAGCTTGAGAACTTCTGCACAGCAAAAGAAACTATCAACAGAGTAAATAGACAATCTCCAGAATGGAGAAAACAGTTTTCAAACTACACAGCTGACAAAGTTCAAATATCCAGCGGGTACAAGGAACTTTAACAAACTTAAAAGAAAAAAATAAAGAACCCCATTAAAAAGTGACAAAGAACATGAACAGACACTTTTCAAAGTAAGACTTATGTGTGGCCAACAATCATATGAGAAAGGGCTCAAAATGACTGGTCATTAGAGAAATGCAAATCAACACAACAATGAAATAACATCTCACGCTAGTCAAAATGGCTGCTATTAAAAAGTCAAAAAGTAACAGATGCCAGTGAGCTTGCAGAGAAAATGGAAGGCTTTTACACTGTGGGTGAAAGTGTAAATTAGTTCAGCCATTGTGGAAAGCATTGTGGTAATTCCTCAAATACCTAAAAACAGAAGTACCATTCAACCCAGTAATCTCATGGGTATAAGTTTTTCTATCATAAAAACACAGGCACACATATGTTCATTGCAGCACTATTCCCAATAGCAAGGACATGGAATCAACCTGAATGCCCATTAATGATTGACTGAATTTTAAAAATGTGACACATATACACCATGGAATACTCTGCAGACACACACACACACACACAAAGCAAGGTCATTTCCTTTGCAGGGACATAGATGGATCTGGAGGCCATTATCTTTAGCAAACTAATGCGACAAGAGAGAAACAAAACAAAACAAAACAAAACGAAAAACCAACAAATACCACATGTTCTTACTTATAAGTGGGAGCTAAAAGATGAGAACACACATGCATGAACACATAAAGGGAAACAACACACAATGGGGCCTTTTGGAGGGTGGAGGGTGGGAGGAGAGAGAGGAACAAGAAAAATAACTAATGGATACTAGGCTTAATACCTGGGTGACAAAATAATCTGTAGAACTAATCCCCATGACACGAGTTTACCTATATAATAAATCTGCACATATACTCCTGAACTTGAAAGTTTAACAAAAATTTTGAGAGAAAAAATTTTAAAAAGAAAATGTCTGCTATATCTTCAAGTTAAGCATCCCAGTATTTTTTGACGCCCAGAATTTGATGTTTCTTTTTATATGAGATAAAATAGCAAGTGGCAACCTTATATTGCTCTCATCATCAAATGCTTTCCATCTCCATCAGTCCCAGGCTTTTTGCAACTTTTCCAACATTAAAAATAAAACTTGAAAAAAACCTGTATACCAAAAAAGAAAAAGAAAAAATATACAACAAGAAGCCAGTAGAATTCTGGTCCACAAAAGGGCCTTTTCCTGACCCTAACAAGCTCAGAATAGAGATGAAATGGCTATAAGGCTGTGTAAGAGCATTTCTCCTGAATTCTAGAAAAACATAAAGAAATCCTTCTGTCTTCGGCTGATGACAGCAACTGGAGTGATGGCACTCTACTGGGGAAGATAGAGTCTTGCTGATTCTGTCACTAGGTAAACACTTGATTACATTTAGGAAGGTAAAATTTTTATCTCTTCACGTGTTCATTCAAAGCAGCCTTGACAGCCACTTCCAAAAAGTACTCAGCATTCAGAGATTTTCAAACAAGCATAACTACTTCTGAAGCAAAGAAAATGATGTTTTGCAAAACTTCCAGGATAAGTGGACTCAGCTACCTTTCTTTCTCATTTTCAATAAACATTACATTGACACATTTGCAGACTCAAAATCATGAATACTTTTTTCATTTCTTTAAATTCATTGATTTTGTGACACGTGATATTTCTTCCACTGCGCACTGAATTGTATGCAACTAAAATTACCATAGTTTCTAATTACCTACTCAGCTTACTTCTGAATTTTCATTTTACTTCATTTCCCTTTGATATTTTACACTGCAGCCTGGTATCTCTTTCCTGGATTCCATATATCAACTTTATTTTTCTTCAGATTCTTCTCTAATGTTCTCACTACTGCTTTTGATCTCCTTTCCTGTTCTTTCCTTTCCTGAAAGGGGCCCATTCTACCATATGAGCTCCAAGCTCTCCTTACTAGAGTTATCACATATAACGTTATTGATTTTTAACCTATTTCTCTAGTCCATTCTTCTCTCCTGAGATTCACTGCCACGTTTTCTTTCACCTACTATCACAGCCACTTTCAAGGGCAAGCCACCTGCTTAGAAACAGAGCCCCATACATAGAAGAGCCCTGTGCTTAATTTAATGTTCTGCTGTCACCATCCTAATACTTTTAATAATCCTTGAATAGGACTTTGCCTTTTCATTTTGTGCTGGGCCTTACAAAGTAGGTAGTCATCATGCCTACTGGCCATTTCCTTGGGCATGTTTCACAGATACCACTATATGTTTCTAAATATTTATCATTTTGTTACCATCTTCTCATCAAGATATGTCTGCTAAAAGCTAGAGATAATTAATAACTTCTTCCCTCATTACACCGAAGAATTGGTCAAAATGTTCTTAAATGGCATTTTATCAGAATTTTCTAAATCTAATTTCTTCTTTCTGTCTTCATGGCTAATTCCTTAATTCAGGTGTTTGTCCTCTATTTCCTACAAGACTGTAAAATCGTTATTATTGCCATAGTACTAGACATAAATGCATGTCAGGTCATGTCACTCCAACCTCAAAAATAAGCAATGGTTCCACACTGACACTGTCCAGATGCATTCACATGGGCCACATAGGTTGGTACAATCTCTTTTCTGTTAATTACTGCTTCATTTCCTCTACTCCTAACAGTGCAAGGGCATTTTAGGTACATTTGATTATTCACTTCTCTGAAACCAGGCACCTCTGTATCCTGGTGAATTTCCCCACAATGTTCTGTCTGAAAAGTCCTTAGTTTTGTCTCTGAAGGGATTTCTATGATTCTTCAAGATCAGATTCAAATGCTATTACTGCTTTGAAATTTCGCTCTTCCCTCAGTAAGGTATATTTATCCCAGGTCAGATTCACTTGGTGCTTTTTATTTATCTCAGTTACACAATTTATCACAAGTTGTCGAAGAAATGTTTGCTATTTTTATTGTGCTGTTAGCATTAGCACATAGCCAAGCATAGTGTAGGCAATAGATGTTTCTTAAACATTAAGTTATTACTATTAGTTATAAAATCAGCCTATATTTTTATTCAGGCATATCTTGTCGCATTATACTTCACTTTATCATGTTTCGTAGATACTGCACTTCTTTATGAATTGAAGATTTGTAGTACCTGTGAGTTGAACAAGTCTGGTGATACCAGTTTTTTCAGTGCAAGTGCTCACAACATGTTCTCTCGCATTGGGTAATACTTGCAACATTACAAACTTTTTCATTGTTATTATATATGTTAAGGTGATCTGTGATCAGTAATCTTTCATTTTACTAAGCTAATTGTTCTGGGGTGTCAACTGTCCCCATATAAGACAGCAAACTTGATAAATGTGTACGTTCTGACTGCTCCACTGACTGAGTCTTCCCCTGCCTCTCTCCCTTTTCCTTGGGCCTCCTTATTCCCTGAGACACAACAATATTGAAACTAGGCCAACAGTAACCCTACAATGGTCTCTAAGAGTTCAGTTGATAGGAAGAGTTACATACCTCTTAGTTTAAATCAACAGCTATATGATTTAAGCTTTATGAGGAAAGACATGTCAATACTGAAATAGTCTGAAAGCCAGGCCTCTCTCACCAAGTGGTTATCCACATGGTATATGCACAGGAAAAAATTACTAAAAGAAATTAAATGTACTGCTCCACTGAACACACAAATGATAAGAAAGCAGAACAGCCTGCTGCTGATATGGAGAAAGTTTTAGTGGTCTGGACAGAGAATCAAACCAGCCACGACATTCCCTAAAGCCTAATCCAGAGCAAAGCCCCAACACTTCAATTCTGTTAAGGCTTAGAGAGGAGAGGAAGCTGCAGAAGAAAAGTCTGAAGCTAGTGGATATTGGTTCATTAAGTTTTAACCCATCTCCAGTGCACTGAGCACAAGCTGAAACAACAAACGCTTATGCAGAAGCTGTAGCACATTATCCAGAAGAGCTTTCTAAGAACATTGATGGAAGTGGCTATACTAAATAACAAATTTTGTGTAAATAAAACAGCCTTAATATAAGAAGATGATGTCATTTGGGACTTTCACAGCTAGAGAAGAGAAGTCAATGCCTGGCTTCAAAGCTTCAAAGGACAAACTGACACTCCTGTTAGGGACTAATGCAGCTGGTGACTTCAAGTTGAAGCTAATGCTCATTTACCATTCCCAAAATCCTGAGGCCCTTAAGAACCATGCTAAATCTACGCTGCCTATACCAAAGAAATGGAACACCAAAGGCTGGATGACAGCACTTCTGTTTACAGCATGATTTACCAACTATTTTAAGCCCACTGTTGAGATATACTGTTGAAAAAGAAACAATCCATCGATGATAGACTGGACAGGAAAAATGTGGCACATATACACCATGGAATAGTATGCAGTCATCAAAAACGATGAGTTCGTGTCCTTTGTAGGGACATGGATGAACCTGGAAACCATAATTCTCAGCAAACTGACACAAGAACAGAAAACCAAACACCGCATGTTCTCACTCATAGGCGGGTGTTGAACAATGAGAACACATGGACACAGAGAGGGAAAAAATAAAAATAAAAATAAATTACTGCTCAGTGACAATGCACCTGGTCACTTAAGAGCTCTAATGGAGATGTCCAAAGAGATTAATGTTGTTTTCATTCCTGCTAACACAAAATCCATTCTACAGCCTACGGATTAAGGAGGAGTTTTGACTTTCAAGTCTTTTTACTTGGAAAAAAGCTATGTTAGGTCATAGCTGCCATAATGATTCTTTCAATGAATTTAGATAAAGAAAATTGAAAACCTTCTAGAAAGAATTCAACATTTTAGATGCCATTGAGTATAACCATAATTCATGGGAGCACTTCAAATATAAACACTAACGAGTCTGGAAGCAGTTAATTCCAATCCTCACGGATGATTTTGAGGATTCAAGATTTCAGCAGGGGAAGTAAATGTAGAAGTGGTAGGAAAAAATCAAGAGAAACAAAATTAGAAGTGAAGCCTGAAGATGTGACTCAATCGCTGCAATCTCATAACCCTTAAATGAATAAGGAGTTGCTTTTTATAAATGAGCAGAGAAAGTTTCTTGAGATGGAATCTACTCTTGATGAAGATGCTACGAATATTGTTGAAATGAGAACTGTATGTTCACAGTGTACAAAATGATGTTTTGATATAAGTATACATTGTGGGATGGCTAAAGTGTCTAACGTAAATATTACCTCACATACTTTCTTTTTGTGATGACAACACTTAACATCTACTCATAATTTTTGATACACAATATTATTATAATCTATCCTCCTTTTTATGTACAATAGATATCTTGAACTGATTTCTTCTTTCTAACTGAAATTGTATAACCTTTACCAAATATCTCTTCAATTCCCCCAACTTACAGCCTCTGGTTACTTTCTATGAGTTCTACTGTTTCACACTCCACATGTCAATGAAATCACATAGGATTTGTCTTTCTGTGCCTGCCCTACTTTACTTAACATCCTTCAGGTACATTCATGTTGTTACAAATTACAAGATTTACTTTCTTTAAGGCTGACGAATATTCCATTGTGTATATACATCATTTTTAATCCATTTATATGTTAATGGGCATTTTGGTTGATTCATTACCTTTTCTATTGTATATTATGCTCCAATAAACATAGGAATGCAGATATTCCTTTGGCATACTGATTTTCGTTCTTTTGTGCATATAAGCAGAAGTGGAATTGTCAGATTGTTTGGTAGATCCATTTTACTTTTTTGAGGGATCTCCACAATGATTTTCATAATGACTCTACTGATTTACATTGCCACCAATCATGTGTAGGATTTCCTTTTTTTTCATATTCTTGCCAACACTTGTAATCTTTTGTGTCTTTGATAACAGCAGTTCCAACAGATATGAAGTAGTGTTTCATTGGGGTTCTAATCTGATTTGTCTGATGGTTAGTGATATTAACCATTTTTCACATATATTTTAGCCATTCATATGCCTCATTTTGAAAAAAATCTATTCAGATTTTTTGTTTTCTTTTTTAAGAAATTTAAATATGGCTCACATCGCAGCATTTTTTCAGGTCATTTTAAAAATCAGATTATGGTATCTAACCTGATTAATAGCGAAATGTCTATTGCCTATATTTAATCATGTTATTTGACTTTTTCTCTTCCCTGATGTATGCATTTAGTGCTGTAAATTTCTTTCATAGCACTGCTTTTACTGGGTCATGCAAATTTTGATGTCACATTTTCATTTTCATTTACACTTTAATGTGTTTTTAAACATTCTTTGATATTTCATTTTAGAACTATGGAGCAATTAAATGTGTGTTTTTTAGTTTCCATGTGTTTGAAGATTCTTTTATCTTAATGGTATTGATTGCAAATTTAATTTCATTGTGGTCAAAGAATACACTGTATGATATAAATTCTTTTAAATATATTGCAGTTTGTTTTATGACCCATAATATGGTTTATCTTGTTATGTGTTCCATGAGTACTTGAATGTGTTTTCTGCTGTTGCTGGGTACAGTGTCTTATAAATGTTAATTAGATTCTGTTGGTTGATAGTGCTGTTGAGCTCTTCCATATCCTTGCTGATTTTCTGTCTAGCTGTACTTATCAATCATACAGAATGATTTTTTGAATTCTCCAACTATAACTGTATATTTGTCTTTTTCTCCTTTCAGGTCTATGCATTTTTGCTTCACATATCTTGTAATTCAGCTCTTAGATAGATCAACATTTAGAAATATATATTTTGGGTGGATTGACCATTTAGTCACTATATAGTGTCCACATCTGTCTCTGAAAATATTTTCTGCTATAAGTTCTGCATTATCTGGTATTAAAAGTAGCAACTTCTGCTTTCTTTTGACTAACATTTGCATGACATGTCTTTCTGCATGCTTTTACATTTAACCTGTCAATATCACTGTATTTGTTGCAATTTCACATAGAAAATATATATCTGTGTAATGTTATTAAACATCCAGTTTGTTTTTAATTGGTGTGTTAACCCATTTATATTTAAAGTAAGTATTCATATGTTAGAAATTAACTGTGTCATTTTAGTTTTGTTCTTTATTACACAATTTTGTGTTTACTTTTTCTTGCCAGTTAGTTGAATGTATTTTAAAATTCCATTCTTATTTTCATAGGCACTATTGATAGTGTTTAGCTGTATCTCCTTGATTTTATTTTAGTCTCACACTCTTCCTCTTTTCATTCTAGGACTCGAAAATACAAATGTTAGACCTCTTTTTATAGTCTCATGAGTCCTTACGTTTACTTCTTTTATCTAATATTTCTCTGTTGTTTAATTAAGTATTTTTTTATTTTATTTCTGTCTTCAATATCACTGATTCTTTTCTCTGTCCTACCCATTCTGCTTCTGAGTTTATCATTGAGTTTTTATTTCAGTTATTGGAATTTTCAATTCTAAAATGTCTATTCGGTTCTTTTTTCATATCTTGTTTTTCTGCTGAGACTTTATATTTCTTTTCTAAAGCTTCCTATTTTTACTTCTTTTTAATGTCTTCATAGTTGCTTATATAATCATTTTTATGATGGCCCCTTTAAAATCAGGATAAATTAATTTTAACCTGTCATCTCAGTATTAATACCTATTGGTGTTTCTTTCCATGTATTAATATATCTTTCTGATTCTTGATATGAACAAGTGATCGTCAACTGAAACCTGAATATCTTGGGTATTATATAATAAAACTGGCTCATATTTAAACTTTCTGTTTTAACTGGCTTTCCTTCAGTTAAATGTTGAAGAGAGAAATAATATCATATAAAACTGGCCATATTATAGTATTCATAATGTCTAATATTTTTAAATGAGACATATAGGGAACACTAATGCATGGCCTTTTAAGAAGAACAAAATTAATTAACAGAAACTGTACATGAGAAAGAATAGACATTGGATTTACTAGAAAAAAGCCTTATGTTAACTTTCTTGAATAGGTTCAAAATGTTTAAAAACAAAAAAGATAAAGGAAACCAGGAGAATGCTGTCTCAATAAATAGAGAATATACATAAAAAGATAAAAATTATAAAAAGCAACCAAATACAAATTCTGGTGATGAAAAGAATATATTGATTGAAATTAAAAATTCACTAGAAGTTTCAATATGAGATTTGAATCAGCAGAAGAAATATTCAGTGAACCTGAAGATGAGACAATTAAAACTATACTGTGTGTGGAACAGAAGGAAAAAAGACTGGGAGTTGAGTCTAATCTTTCTCCCTCACTGCAAGACCCCATTGCAGTGGTCCCTATCCTCATCTCCATAGCATCCCTTGAATAAATTCTACCTTACCATTTTTAACAAAACAAAAGAAAAAAGATTGAAAAAAAATGAATAGAGCCTAAGAGACTTATGGGATGACATCAAACATACATACATATAATAGGAATTTCAGAAGGAGAAGATAAAGAGAAAGGGACAGAAAGAAGATTTAAAGAAATAGTGACTGAACAGTTCTCAAATTTGATGAAAGACATTGACCTCCATATGTAACCTGGAATGACTGTACTATTGTCAGACAAAATAGACAGGGAAGGCAGACAAAATAGAGACATGAAAACAACAGAGAAAATATGTGAAATCCAAAGTTGGTTTTCTGAAAAGATTAATGAAATTTATAAACTTTTATATTAGACTAAGAAGAAAGAGAAGATTAACATTAATAAAATCAGAAATGGAAATGGAAATATATAGAGTATTATAAATTACTATATAACTTACTGTATTTTTAAAGGATTGAGAGAATACTATGAACAATTGTATGCCAACAAAGTAAATACACTAGACAAAACTGACACATTTCAAGAAACACACAAACTACCAAAACTGACTCAGAAATAAATAGAAACACATGTATAACAAATAGAGAAAATAAAATAGTCATTAAAAACCTCCTTACAATGCCTGGAATCACATGGCTTCATTGCTGAATTCTACCCAATATTTAAAGAGGAATTATCACTAATCCTTCTCAAACTCTTCCAAAAAATAGAAGAGGAGAGAATGCTCTCTAATTCAGTCTATATGACTAGCATTGCACTTACAACTTAACTAAAAGGCAGACAATTCAATTTATAAATTGGCAAAGTTCTTAAAAGAACTTTTTTTTTTCTTTTTTCCCGAATGGCTGTTGACTTTATTTGCTTGCTCAATAATGGTCCTGTCAAAATTAGTTAATCTATGCTGAAACATTTGTAATGAAATACTAATTTTAAAAATACATGACACCTTGATAAAAATTAGAGTTTACACAAACATGAAAGGAAACTTTGATACTGCTAGCAGCTATAAAGTGAATGTATTGAGACTGACAGAACAGCAAGAAGGCATTTTCACATTTATATCTGATGCTCAACCATACTTCCAGTAACCAGAATATCTTCTCTCCAGATTTAAAAAAAAATAGTACGCCAATTTCTATAACAAAGCTTTTTTTGTGGGTACAAAAATCAAATAATGACCAACAAGTCAAAACAATGTAATAGGTAAAGAATTAAAAACTGCATCAAACAGGTGCTGAAAATAAATACTACAGGAAGAGGAGGAGAGAGCCATTGTGTTGGGTTTATTTTTATCCCTGTTAGTGTGTATGGGGTTTGTCTTCCGAGCCACAAGCCTGGCCTATCTTGCAGTGTTATTCACTCTGACAAAGTGCACCTGTAGCACGTTGCCTCCAGAGCCTGGCCTCCCAGAAGCCAGGCTCCCAGAGCATTCATCCAGCATTTTTTCACAGAGGATATGTAACTGGCCACCTGTTAGCACACGCAATGATGCTGAGCATCACTAGTCACTGCAGAAACACAAATAAAAACCACAATCGAATATTAGTTCAGAGCTACTAGAATGATTATCTTAATAAAAAGGTAGAGAATGTACGTGTTGGTGAAGTTATAGAAAAACTGGAACCTTCATAGTTGGCTGGGAGAGATGTAATATGTTGTAGCGCATTTTAGAAAATAGTTAGGCAGTTTCTTAAAAAGTAACGCAAATATTTATCATATGGCCCAGTCATTACACTCCTAGGCATATAAACCCAAAAGAACTGAAAACAGGTATTCAAACAAACAAGTACTTGTATATAAACATTTAAAGCAGCACCATTCACAATAGCCAAAAGTTGACCATAGATAAACAAAGACACACAATTTAATAAATCCATACAATGGGATGTTATTCAACCATTAAAAGAAATAAAATATGCATACTATAATCTGGATGAACCTTAAAAATATTATGCCAAGTGAAGGATGCCAGGTACAAAATATCACATATTTATTATGTCAGCTGTCTTAAATATCTGGAATAGATACATCCACAGAGACAGAAAACAGAGAAGTGGTTTTCCTCCTAGGAAAAGGGAGGATGAGCAGCCACTGCTTAATGGGGACACAGTTTCCTTTTGGAGTGATGGAAATCTTTTGGAACTGCGTAAGATAATTAACGTATTAAATGCCACTAAATTATACACTTCACAGTAATCAATGTTATGGTATATAAGCTTTACCCACCAAATGCCAATTGATTCCATTTTTTCTTTAGATTATTTGGATTTTCTATGTGCTGATTAGGCATAGGCATTGACTGGGAATACTTGTTAATATCAACTTTATTGATAACTTAATCATAATTTTAATGTTTTTAAATGGCAACCCATTCTTACACATCTGAAATAATCTCATTTGGTCATGATGTTCTCTCTCTTTCATATATGAATGGACCTTATTTGCTAATACTGCATTAAACTTGGTCATTATATTGAAATGTGTAAGAAAGTGTTTAAATATGATTATTGTAGGTTTGTTTATTTCTCCTTCTTTCAATTTTTGCTTGTATATGTATATACTTGTATATAAATTTGCATGTATATGTAATATGAATATAAATTTTGTATATGCATATGATAATATATGAAACAAATATAAATGTATATATTTTATGTGTACATATGATAAAAAGAACATAAAAATATATATTTATATTTAATATATTATTATATGCACATTCAAAGGGCTAATATCCAGAATCTACAAAGAATTAAAACAGATATACAAGAAAAAAACAACTCCATTCAAAAGTGGATGAAAGATTAAAAACAGACACTTTTCACAAGAAGATATATATGAGGCCAACAAACATATGAAAAAATGCTCATCACCACTGGTAATTAGAGAAATGCAAATCAAAACCGCATTGAGATGCCATCTCATGCCAGTTAGAATGGCAAAAAATTTGGAGACAACAGATGGAGAGGATGTGGAGAAGTAGGAACACTCTTACACAGTTGGTGGGAGTGTAAATTAGTTCAACCATTGTGGAAGACAGTGTGGCAATTTCTCAAGGATCTAGAAATAGAAATTCCATTTGACCCAGCAATCCCATTACTGGGTATATACCCAAAGAACTATAAATCTTTCTACTATAAAGATGCACACACACATATGTTCGTTGCAGCCCTGTGTACAATAGCAAAGACCTGGAACCAACCCAAATGCCCATCAATGATAGACTGGACAAAGAAAATGTGGCACACATACATCATGGAATACTATGCAGCCATAAAAAAACGATGAGTTTGTGTCCTTTGTAGGGACTTGGGTTAATCTGGAAACCATCATTCTCAGCAAACTGACACAAGAACAGAAAGCCAAACATCGCATGTTC
This sequence comes from Saimiri boliviensis, assembly GCF_048565385.1. Lineage (NCBI taxonomy): Eukaryota > Metazoa > Chordata > Mammalia > Primates > Cebidae > Saimiri > Saimiri boliviensis. Next base: position 113,261,057 of record NC_133453.1, read on the forward strand.
TCACTCATAGGTAAGGTGTTGAACAATGAGAACACGTGGACACAGGGAGAGGAGCATCACACACTAGGGGCAGTTGGGGGAGTAGGGGAGAGACAGCAGGGGTGGGGGGGGAGGGTAACCTGGAGAGAAATTCCAGATATAGTGTGCACCTAAAGTAAAATAAATAAATTAATTAATAAATTAATTAATTAATTTTTTAAAAAAGCAATATATTGATATTTATATTATAATTACATTGTAGCACACACAGAGGCATAATTTTCCTGCTGTAAAATGCACATATTTTAAGCATAGAGTTGAATCAGCTTTGACAAATATATAAACTCTATAAATTTGTTATTACATCAGCAACACTGCTATCTTTTAGCCCTAGACATTGCCTCAGATAGTCCTCATTTGCTATTTGAGTGCAACAAAACTTGATTTTCAAGACAATAATGCTCCACTCACAAAAACTGCAATAGTTGATTATTTCTAACACTGAACAAAAGATTTCAAAGAAAGTATTCTTTTCTGATATGTGTTATAAAGCTTGGTCCCCCCATGTACCTGTTTTTTAACTGCTTCTCTGTATGTCATGAGAAACCTTGAATAGTCTTATGACAGGTTCAGCTTTTGTGTTGATTGGTATAATTAAATCTAGGGGTAGAAGCATTCCTTCCTTGAGTTAATAAAACATCTAGCACAGATGCATAGAGACTGAGAAAAACTAAGAATTGATCAATATATATGGTAGAGAGAGATCTTTTCCCTGACTCTCAATTCTATTTCTTTCTTCTTAAGCCTATGTATTTAGCTACGTATTCTGTAAGTTGTCAAACCACAGCTATTGTGCCATCATGATGGTATCCTCCAAAACAGTGGAGACTGTTCATTTATTTTGCAGTTAGCACTATTTCTAGGTCCTGAAAATTAAAATTGAATAAACAACTTCAATTTTCCAGAAGAATAACTTATGATGATGATATTTTTAAATAATAAAATGCTAATTTTATGCCCAGCACGGTTCTAAGAACTTTTCTTATGTCAATCCTCAGAGCAACCCTACATATAGCATCACAATCATATTCTTCTGCAGGTGAGGGAAAGAAGGCACAGAGAAGTGAAACAAGTTTCTCAGAGTATAGTCTATAAGACTTAGATCAGCTTATAAAGCTGACTTAGAGTTAGGTAATAACTTAAAAGGTTGAAAATTTGAACACAAGTAATTATCTCCAGAAAGCAGGCTCTTAACCACAACTTTTTTTTCTTCCTCTCTCTTTAAGGACACCTAGGACTTCCAAGGACATTAATCCACTGTCTTCCTTGAATGTTATGTGAAATATTGTGAAATCTTCAGTGTGATGTGGGAAAGGAGGCAAATGGTTGCTCTAATCAGATAGCATCTAATTTGTGAATAGATGTTTCGTATAAAAAGTCATTGTGGGTCTGAAATTATAACACCTTCAACAACACTAAAAGTCAGTCAGTATCAAGTTACCAAGATATCTCACGTAATGATTTACTTAGGAGGCATTTTCCTAAATACTTCAAAATCACAGAGAAATCATGAGCCTTCTATCCAGTGTGTAATGGTCATCACAGATCATCTCCATCAGAGCTGCTGAATTCCACAGACTAAGTATTTTTTAGCCAGGATCACCTGGAGAACCTTCTGTTGCTCTAGGTCACATTTAAAAACAACAGCTTTTTAGGTTGACCTTTGAAATATTCAGTGAGAAAATAAATAAACATGATACACGTTGCCTCCAGAATCCAGAATGAACCATCGGACATTTTAAAGGTAGAATTCATCTTTTTTCTTTCATTGGGGAGAATTTTACAATATGCTCTAGACCACTGAATTCCTAGACATTCTCTAGTGGTGGTTATAAAAGGCAAATATTGTATTAAATTTCACATGGTAGTAATAGGTATTAACCCTCAAAATGATTCCATGTTGAACTCTACGATTCCCCCATTTTAAAGATGTCAGAGCCGACACTGAGAGCATTTGCATGACTAATAAATATCAAAGGCTGGGTTTTATCTTGCATATTCTGAGTCCAAGAATGAACTACTTTTATTACACCATCGTGATCACCAATGCTTACAGCAAAACAGTATCAGATTTAGGTATTAATCTCCTACATTTTGAAAGTATGCAATACAGGAATATGATTTAGAATAATAACCATAATATTTGGAGCTTAACTTTGACATTTGAAACATAAAGATTCTGCCCCATTCTGAAACTACTGGATCAGAAATATTCTCAAATGGGGTATGTGAACTGGCACTTAAAAAAAGCATCTGAGAGAAGAGAGTCTACACTAAAAGTCAAGAACTACTGCTCTAACTGCTTATTGTATGGAAATGTTGTGTCTCCAGAAAAATCTGTTTCCTCTTTGATACCTGGCTCCATATCTTTATGCTAAATGACAAGGGGCATTTATCAATGTCCCACTGTCCTTCTTCTGTCCATTTTTTCTTCCCACTTGACTTCGAGATGCACATCTAGAGCTGTTGATGAACACTTCCCTGCAGAACCCAGGTCTCACATTTAGCTTATAGCTGCTAACCCTCACCCTACTAAACTTTCATACATTTTGAGCACTGCCCTTGATTTTCTTATTTTCTCTGGCCATTTTGAAGAAATACCTCCCTGGATTCAGTAGTTTTATGAAATTGTATTATAACATCACCCTGAAATATATTATATGGTCCCGTGGTTTCTGCATGGTCAGCCTTAAATAGGAAATAGACATGAATTTGATGTGCCCTATATCAATCTAAACTGACTAGAAAAGCGCAGACATTCAAATTAATAAATAGAATACTGGGCTGGGGGCAGTGGCTCATGACTGTAATCCCAGCACTTTCGGAGGCCGAGGTGAGTGGATCATGAGGTCAGGAGTTTGAGACCATCTTGGCCAACACAGTGACACCCTGTCTGTACTAAAAATACAAAAATTAGCTGGGCACGGTGGCACATGCCTGTAGTCCCAGCTATTCAGGAGGCTGGGGCAGGAGGATTGCTTGAACCCTGGAGGTAGAAGTTGCAGTGAGCCAAGATTGCACCACTGCATTCCAGCCTGAGTGACAGAGCAAGACTCCATCTCAAATAAAATAAAATAAATAAATAAATAGAATACTATCAGACAGAAGGTTGCATTCTATAATCTCCATCGTGGTTGGGGAAGATTCATAGAAAGGAACCCACTTTTTAAATTTCTTATATTATGCCGAAGCACCATGCTAGGAAAAACTTACGGCTGATAAAGATGAGGATGATGATGATGATTAATTACATGTAATTCTATACCTAATAACGTTCAGTAAACTATTTTATTATTGACCCAGTAAGTCTAGACAATATTTTAATAGATATTATTTTTCATGGCAACTCAATCTTGCATCATTATGAAAATTGAATAAATAGAGGATAGTCTATCGCAACTCTCTAAACTTGTTTGTGCAGTTAGCAACATGAAGGCAATAAACTGCATTTTTTTTTTAATCCTGCTTGAACAGACTTAGAGACCAACAGAAAAGGAAACTTTTTTTGTTATTAATGAGGCACCGAGCAAAGGAAGAAGGTTTGGTGTCTAATTTTGGTGCTTTAATCGGTAGGAAAAACATGGAACTGAAAGATTAAATTAAGGTTGCATTGAGAGAAAATGCCAAATTACACAGGGCTTCAGTTTCTCTTGAAGTCCTGCCTCTCTTTCATTATCAATTACATTCATAATCTTAGTCCTTTCACACTCTCTCCTTTTTCTCCCAGTGAAACTTATTTTCAGGAAAAAAAAAGTCTCAGAAACATATTTTCATTAAATCTTTGTTGTTGTTGTTGTTATTTTGTTTGAGTTTCACCCTCGTTGTCAAGGCTGGAGTGCCATGTGCAATCTCGGCTCACTGCAGCCTCCACCTCTCAGGTTCAAGTGATTCTCCTGCCTCAGCCTCCCAAGTAGTTGGAATAACAATTGTCCACCACCACACTCAGATAATTTTATTTATTTTTAGTGGAGACAGGGTTTTGCCCTGTAGGTCTGGCTGGTCTCGAACTTCTGGCCTGATCTACTCACCTTGCTCTCTCAAATTTGGGATTACAAGCATAAGCCACTGTGTCTGGCCTGCATTACATCTTTTATCACTATCTTTTCTAAGGGATATTGTATGGTATTCCTGGACCATCTGTCTGTACTCCCATAAAAATCTAAAAACTCCTTGGGAAGTTGAGGTTTCATAGATAATATAAAGACCTTTCAAAATGTGCTATCTTATCAAAGGTCCTTTATTTTATGAAGAATATTTTACATATAATAAAATTTAAATAATTTAAATGTACAGCTCAGTAACTCTGGACATATATCCACCAGTGTCACCAACACCACTATCAAAATGTAGAACATTTAAAAGCCCTTTGTAAATGTAAAACGCAATGCAAGTCTTTGGCCTAGATAAAAATAATAAATACAAAACTGATTCTCTAATTGTGATGTCTCATAATTATTTTGTTTTGTGGTCTAACCTTAAAAACAAACTGTATTATATCCCATATCTCATGACTCATATATATCTTATCATAAGATACATATAGGCCGATGTGATCCTTGCTTCTATTTGCCTTAAATATGTCATATCCTTCTCTAACAAATTCTCGGAGTCTATGACAGACGAGATGTACCCATGAACACCGAAAGGTTTCTAATAAGATCTGAACTATACTGAGAATCATGGACCAATTATTATATGTGGTCTTGCCCATCATCTTATATCCTCCACACCGCCTGTGTTAAAAAGAATATATACCAAACAAGACAGATAAAAAGAAAGGTTCATTTGTAAAAACAGCACAAAATTTTAAACCAACTGCCTTTTGTATTTGTGAGCATAAAATTAGTTTACATGAGAAACACATTGAACAGCGGTAATTCTGTTCAGCTCACAAACTGAAATAGAGGACAGGCTGCAATAACATTCAGTGTCCTCACCATAATCCCAGCTCCAGTCCCATTACACTAAGCCACTTCTGCATAGCTGTGAAAATCATGTTTCCAGAATTCTTCTTGAAAATGAGCATACACATAATTGATTTATTTTGCTGACACAGAGAACTTATTTTGTAGATATTTCATTCTGTCAAGAACCGTGGGAGGTCTGAGACTTTATTCTTAGTTGCAAGCTAACAAGTTAGCCTGCCACGGTTTTATGGATGCTGGCAGAAAACATGAGACTCTTGAGTCAGAGTCAAAGGACAGTTTATCAGTTGCAGCAATAGCAGCACAGTGGCCAGAATACCATCATTTTTACTCAAGTTCCCCAAGCCCCAGTTCCCAGAAGGCAACATGAAGAGGGGCAGGGGATGACTACATACACAAGACATTGTTACAGGAAAGAAACCCCCAGTTTTGGAAATGTAAATATTTTATATTGAGTTGCAAGCCAACCTGCACAAAATTTGCCGTGGAGGAAAACACTAAATTCGTTGAACTGGATAGTAAATAAACCTTTTCTTTGTTCTAGAGAAAGGCACAATTTGTGTCTTCTAGGACTGTTTACATTACAAATATCCTTGAAAAGACAATCTTAAAGGGTGCCAGTGGTTATGTTCCCAATTTATGCAGAAACATGATACACCCATGAAGAACTGCTTCCTAATATGGCCTACCAGAAGACAAATTAGAGTGTCAGATCAATGTAGCCAGTTTTCTTCAAGTATACAGCATTTGAGAAATGCAAAGCAAAGCGAGTGCATATGTGTGTTTATGAATGCATACATAATACATATGCCTTATATATATCTTATATATGACATGCATATAATATATACATATAAATATGTATATACGATATACAAAAATATACACACATACATAAAGGGAATTTTATACATATAAAGCAAATGTATATGCATAATATATAAATTTCTTTAAAGTATGTTAAAATATGTATACATATATGTTAAAATATATAAGGAAATTATTCCATTTGAAGATACACTGGTGATTTTTAAACTCTCTTCTCTACCTTCTTTATGCATCTGTTCTTATTTTAGTCAAATAGCAATTATATCAGTTATATCTAGTTAATTTATTTTCTAGAGCCTGCAACACTCAAATTGATAAACATATTTTTTTCTGTGTGCTGTGAAAATAAAACCCACTTTAGAAAAATGTCACATGCCCAGTAGTCTAAAAATACATTAAAATGAAAATTATCATATGAAGTGCCTGCCCTTGTCAACAAGTTTGAATTCTGAAACAATGTAATGCATGTCCAATTAGCAAATGAGTATGAGCTAAATGAAGGAAAAACAATTTAACTGTTGTCTGTTAGACCATGGAAATGAGCAATGTATGGACAATTGTCATATTTACTCATGTATAATTGGATTGAGTACTAGATCATGTAATGAACAGTACTGTTGACCCTCAGCAACTATAATATTTGTATGTAATAACTCAAAAAAATACTAGTTATAAACTTTCTCCTTGTCTCAGGCTGCTATTTTTAAAATAGAGCAACAGAAGTCATGCTCTCAATTATCTTTTTTAATTCTGCTTCTATTAAGAAAATCAAGTACTGAGAATATCTAAAATCTAAACATCTACTCAGTGACAAACAATGTACATGTCTTCTGCATTTCATCCTCACTAATATCCCCTGAAGTAGATGTTTTCAATCCTGTTTTACAGATAATGAAATGAGGTATTAGGTGTTATATTAGATGCCATGGAAGTAGAACTTGTGATTATTTAACATCAGCACAGAGCTTCTCTCCTCAACCAACTGGCCTTATTCTTTTCTATCTGTAGCACTCACCTAGGTAGTACACAGGGAGGGGAGCATCACACACTGGGGTCTGTGGGGGGGGAAAAGGGGAGGGACAGCATGGGGTGGGGAGTTGGGGAGAGATAGCATGGGGAGAAATGCCAGATATAGGTGATGGGAAGGAAGGCAGCAAATCACACTGCCACGTGTGTACCTATGCAACAATCTTGCATGTTGTTCCCATGTACCCCAAAATCTAAAATGCAATAAAAAAATAAGTGTGCTGATAACTTTGCTAAGCCCTATCCTATGTAGCTGTTAAACATGCCCTGCTTACAGGCACAGAGTACTTCAACCAAGATGTCAGTGACGGACGTGCTCACAGGCATTTCCTGGCTCTCCATTCCTTTTACCTGACTGCATTCTTTCTATAGACTCTTGAAGGTAGGATTAACTTCTTTGCCTTTTCTCCTTTCTAGAGGTCGCCCACATTCCTTGGTTTATGGGGCCCTTCTTGCACTTTTAAAACCAGAACTACTAGATTGAGTTTTTCTCATATGACATCACTCTAACCTACACTCCTGCCTTTCTTTTTCACTGTTAAGATCTCATGTGATATAGATTGGGCCCACATAAAAAATCCAGAATAATCTTTCTATCTCAATTTTCATTACAGCTGCAAAGTACCCTTTGTCAGGAAATGTAATATACTCACAGGTCCTGGAGATAAGAGCATGGACATCTTCTGGGTGATGTTATTTTGCCAACCACAATGAGGAAGGTCTGGCACCACAGAGATAATAAAAATAAGTTTAAAAAACAACAGTGAGGCCCACATGCATATTGTTTATAAGAAGCCCAACTTAAAAAGTATTCAAGTAAAATGTAAAGGGAGAGCAAAGACATAGCATGCTAAAAATTTTTAAAAGAAAACTTGAATAGCTATATCATGTTCAGAGGAAGAGGATTTCAGAACAAGAAAAATTATCAGAGGCAATGAATTGTCACTTTTCCAAGAAGACATAGCAACTGTAAATATGTATATACCTAACAGAGTGTCAAAATATGTGAGGCAAATGCAGACAGCACTGTAAGGAGAAATAGACAAATTCACTATTATAATTGAAGACTTTAACAAACCTCTAATAGTATTTGATCATTGAAGCAGGCAGATAATCAGTAAGGATATAGTTGACTTGAGCACCTCTATCAAACCAATTGATCTAATTAATATTTAGAGAATATTCCGTTCAATTCTGGCAAAACCCATATTCTTTTCAAGCTAATATGGATCATTCATGAAAAAAGATGACATTGTAGTCTATAAAACACAGAAAGAAAGACACACAGAAAGAAAGAAAAAAAGAAAGAAAGGAAGGAAGGAAGAGAAATAATGTAAAGTTATGTTAAGAGTTAAGTTTAGCCTAAAGTTGCCTCCTGAGATATTTTATGTTGAGCCTGAAGTTTTCTCCCTAAGTTGTGAACTATAACAAGTGGAGATGTAAGCAGACTTCAGCCTACACTGGGCCAATCACCAAGTTTTGGCCAATCAAATGTAGCCAACTGTTCAAATCATGTTCAAATAAGGCAAACGCTGAGCTGTAGCCAATCTATCCATTTTTGTACCTCACTCCCATTTTCTGTACCTCACTTTCCTTTTTCTGTCCATAAATTTTCTCCCCCCATTTGGCTGTGCTGGAGTCTCTGAGCCTAAGCTGGCTCAGCAGTCTGCCCAATTCACGAATCATTCATTGCTCAATGAAACTCTTTTAATTTGGCTGAAGTTTTTCTTTTAACAGTATGCTCTTCAACTACAATGGCATTCTAGAAAACTAGAAACTAACAACAGGCAATAGCTGGAATATCATCAATATTTGGAGATGAAACGTGCTTTATAAGCAGTACATAGTTCAAAGAAGAAGCATCAAAAATTTTTTCAAAATCTATTTTTGTCTAAATATAAATTAACATACATCTTATCAAAATTCGTGGGCTGCAGCAAAAGCAATACTTGCTGAGTGTATGATGGACTGGACTATATTGTTTGCTGAGAGTGAGGGCAAGGAAAACCAAGTCAGCCCCCGCAAGCAGAAAACTGCTCAGGGTGTTCTAAAGTAGTAAACAGTAGGTGTTTATCATACACCAATTAAACTAGTTCTTTAAGCACGGGATAGGGATATGCGACCCTGCCCCCATGGCTCCCTCATGGAGAATGCTTGTAGTTTGTCTTTGATCAGTGGTAAGCAAGCACCAGCTGCCTGCCTAGTTTCTTTTGGTTCTATGAGAAAACACAGAACACCTGTTTGTTAATAATAATCACCTGTTCAGAGAGACTAAGTACATGGGTCAGAGTCTGCTTGAGGCCCCTAGCCAGGAATGCTGTCAGCTCCCTGAGCGTCTCAGCTCTGAAGAGTGCTCAGCTCGGAAGGCTGTTAGCCATTGGATAATCCCACTTCACATTCTATATCTCTGTCTTTTTTTCTTAATACCTTCAGTGCCACCTGGGTTGGGGTCTCCACGACTGAGCTGGTCTCAGTAAATACTCCGATGGAAATGTATAGCATTAAATGTATACATTAGAAAAGAGGATCTAAAATTAATTATCTAAACTTCCATCTTATGAAACTAGAGAAAGAAGAGCAATTTAATCCTAAAGCAAGCAGAATAAAACAAATAACAAAAATTAGGCAGAAATCATTGGTGTTGAAAATAGAAAAAAACAATAGAATCACTAGACCAAAAGCTTTTTATTTCAAAAGATTAAGAAAACCGATGAACCTCTACCAGTCTATGCAATGACCAAATGCTCATAATTGCCCTTAATTTACCCTCTGAATTGGCTCAAACTTTGGTCAGGCATCTCTTTTTTCAATAGAACCCTGAACTTTTGTCTTAACTCCAAATCTGAGAAAGCTCTAAAATACAGAACACCCCTGTGAGCAGTTTATCCTGTGAGTGAGCTGACCACAGTGAAAATCAAAAGCTCTTAGACCCACCCTGATTACACTCTGCTCCATCACATTCAATTTCCCCTCAAAAGTTTCTGTTAGTTCTACTAGTTGAATGCCTCTCTAAAAAAGGAAAACTTTCCTCTGTTTGATTTTGAGATGCTTGTAGATCTTCAGTTTGGAGAGTTCTTCCTGTCAAAATAGACTTTTTAATACAATCTCTTTTCACCTAAGTTCAGATTTCTTTTTATTTAGCATTAATGTTGACCAAAAAAGCCAAACTCTGTAAAATATTTGAAAAAATTTATTCTGAGCCAAACACGAGGAATATGATCCATAACACAGTCCCAGGAAGTCCTGAGAACATGTGTCCCTGGCTGTTGGGTTGCAGCTCAATTTTATACATTCTAGGGGTCAGAAGTTACAGGGAGACATCAATCAATACATATAAAGTATACATTGGTTTGGTCCAGAAACATAGGACAACTTGAAGTCAGGTGATGGCAAGGGGATTAGAGGTCATAGGTGGATTTAAATGTTTACTGATTGGCAATAAGTTTAAAGAGTTAAGATATTATCTAAAGAATTGAAGTCAGCAGAAGAAATGGTTTGTGTTAAGACAAAGGGATTGTGGAAGTCAACATTCTTATTAAGTAGATGAAGCTTCCAGGTAGCAGGCTTCAGAGAGAATACATGGCAAATGTTTCTTATCAGACCTTAAAACATGTCAGCCTCTTAACAAAAACTCCCCTGGATCAGGAAAAGAACTGGAAAGAGAAAAGGTTCTCCATAGAATGTAAATGTTTCCCATAAGAGATGGTTATGCAGGACCATTTCAAAATATGTCAAAGAAATATACTTGGGGGCAAAATACTTGGGTTTCTTTCAGTGTCTGGTGCCTGTCATATAATACTACAGTAGAATGTGGTTGGAATTTGGGATCTTTTTGCTAAAAAGAGTGTGTTTTGTCAGTCTTAGGACTGCTGTTTTAATGTTAATGTTGGTCAGTTGTGACTAAATTCCAAAGGGAGGAGATTATGATGAGGCATATCTGATCCTCCCTTTCCACCATGGCCTGACGTAGGTTTTCAGGTTTCTTTGAAATTCTCTTGGCAAATAGAAGGTTCTATTCAGTCAGCTAGGAACTTAGAATTTTATTTTTGGGAGAACCAAGAAAAAGAGAAGACATTAATTATTCAACATCAGAAATAAAAGATGGTCAATACTCCCAATCCCATGGACATAAAAATAATGAAAGATAATTAAAAATGATAATATTAATAACTATGGATAACAAATGCCCTTAAATTTAACAATAGATGAAACAGATCAATTGCTAGGAAGATACAAACTACCATAATTCTCACAAGGATTAATAAATACTCTGACTAGGCTTATATCTGTTAAAGAAATTGAATGAAAAATAATAACCTTTGAAATAAGTAGAAGGAAAAAATGAGAATGAGCCTTAACAAAGATCCTGAGATGAAAGTGAATACAGCTTGAGCAGGAAAGATGTCAAGTTCTGTCTGGTTAGAGCAGAGGGGAGACATATTAACATTTAAGTTAGGTCTCCATTTGATAACAGCTGCCAACAACCTGTTTCCTCTCCATTGAGTTCTGGAGTTAGAGGGCAAGGGACTCTCTAGGGGGTCCTTCCCATGGACCAGCAGGAAGGAGTTTCTGCAATAGAATCAGCCTCTTGGCAGTCTGACAAGGGAGAGAAGAAATGCTTTGTTCAGGAGCTGAGCTTCAGTGGCATAGCACGAATAGGTAGAAATATAAAGCAGTTAGCACTTACAAAGAAGAGTCCATTGAATGGCTTTGGCACTGTGATAGGGGATTCAGAACAAAGGAGCCTTGGGATGCTGACATGATTTAGAGGATTTGAAAAGTTCAAACTGGGGGTGTGGCAATGGATCTAGAGAATATCTGCAAGCATTAATGTCTTTGCTTCTCATTACAAATTGGTTGTAATCCCAAATTAGTGCCAGGTCATTTTCCAATTGTTTAATTTTGTAATTGTTGATCTTTGGGGTTAATGGGTTCTGTGGCAAATTTTTCATCACCAGAAATGTAAAACTCATACTTTACCATACTTTAGGACTAAAAGAGTGTGTGCTGTTTGTTGTGTGAACATGTGTGCATTTTGGGTGGTAGAGGAGTTATGGGAGTATTATTTATTTTAACAAAAAAGCTTTTAGCTGAGGGGCTTTTTAGATTCATGGATCACAGTCAAGTCAAGACAAAGCGATGGAAAATTATCAGACTGGAAATTGAGATGGGTTAGCATGATCACAACATGCTATATGTTAAGAAATTCTGGACGTAAAGAGTGTGCAGCTATGTGGTACGCAGAATGTCCTCAAGGATCCCCAATCCCTGGCTATTCAATCAAGCACTGATCTAGAGACTGTTGTAGAGAGACTTTGCAGTTGTAATTTAGGGCTTTTAGTCAGTTGACCAACTTAGAGTTTGGAGACTTATCCAGGTGAGCCTGATCTAATTACACAAGCTGTTAAGAGACAGAAGAGCACATAAGAGGAAGTCAGAAATCTCTGAAGCCCAAGAAGGACTCCACGTGTTATAGCTGGAGTAAAGATGGACAGTGATACGAAAAGGAAAAGAAATTCAGGTGGCCTCTAGTAGCAGGAAGGGAGCCCAGCACCTAGCAAGAAAATCGGAACCTCAGTCCTACAATCACAAAGATAGGAATTCTGTCTACATTTGAATGACCTTGGAAATGAACTCATCCCTTCAGGCTGCCACATAGGAGCTCAGCCTGGCTGACACCAGGATTTCAGCCTTGAAATAGCCCAAGCAGAGACCAGCTGAGCTTACCTGGACTTCTGACCTACACAAACAGATAATAAATAGGTATTGTTTTAAGATGTTACGTTTTAGTGATTTGTTATCAATACAGAAGGGCTGGGCTCTCAGCCAAATCCCAACCTTAAGCCTGGAACCGCGGCCCTAAGTGAAAACAGCTGACCCTGGTTTTCCACTCAAATGTTGCCTTTTTGGCCTACTACGCCCCTATCCTATTCCCATAAAACGACTTCAGCTGACAGAGCAACAAAAACGGCTGATTAGCAGGGATACAAGCAGTTAAGTGACGGGGATACACGTGGCTGGGCAGTCAGCAGAGAAGCAACTGAGGATCAGAGACTACAGATGGACACAGCTAAGCTCAGATGATGCGGCTTCTGGGAAAGATCACCTTCTTCCCATGCCATCCTTTTTCCAATTCCCCATCCCACTGACAGCCACTTCTATCAATCGATAAAATCCTCCACATACGCTGCCCTTCAAACCTTTCATGCGGCTTGATTCTTCCTGGATGCTGGACAAGAACCCCGTGCTGAAAGGGCAGGGGCCTGGATGCCGCTGCAGGCCCCGCAGGGAGCCCGCTCCCACCGGAGAGAAGTGGCTGACTCCAGCGTTCACTCCAGTCCCTGCGCTCACTGGCTCGCACGCTCCCTCTCTCAAGGTTTGGCCAGCGGTGGGCTTAGCCAAGCCACTCTCGTTCCACCCACAAAAGGGGTCAAAGTCAAGAGAAGAATCCCATCTCATCTGGGGGCTTGCCTGGGATTCAAAAAGGGATGAGTTAAAATGCAGAACTGTTGGGTCTGTCTCTTTTCAAAGACCTTGCACTTCTCTTTTTCCTTTGCATAAAAGGAATGTTGGAAATGTTTCCCTTCACAGAGGGCTAGCCAGTCTGAACCAGGGGAGGGATACGGTGATTAAAGGAACCCATTTCCACAGAGCAAGATGCTCTTCCCCCAGGCTCACCGCCCCCTTAGGCAGTTTAAATTGCTTTCTTCTTTTCTAAACCAGACTTCTCTTCCTACCTCAACACTCTGCTTATGATAGGGAAACAACAGAGGAGCGGCCCCTGCTGGCTGTTAGCTGTAAAATTGGCAAGGCTTGTTTGGGACTTAAATCTAAATGAAAGCTGTGCTCCCCCTGAAACATTGTTTTGTCCCAAACTCGATCTGGAGCTTTAGGATGAGGCCTTGAAAGGAGAACCACATCTGAGGGAGCTAAAGTCAGGCCACAGGCACAGTGCAAATGAGCAGGACTAATTCCTGCTGATTAAACCCCACTTCATGGAAGGAGGCCATGCTCCATGGCATAAATAAGACCCAGTAGTCGGGTTATCGACAGTAGGGGAGGTAGAGGCATAGGTGAGTGTGGATAATTCCTATTCTCTAGGCCCTCCCTGTTTCATGGGTGCAAGCCACATTGGCACCCATGGGTAACGCCTACCAAAGTCACTGGGACTTGGGGATAAGGATGGAAAAGAAAAGGGGGGTGTATGCCTGCTTTCTTTCTACCTCACACCCCTAGTTTTTGCTGAAAGAAGGAAGAGAATGAGGGACACCGAATACCCTGTCTTTCAGAATTGGCCACCAACTTCACCACCTTCAGTTTATACTCAGAAATGGACCCTGGGACCAGATAGTACTGTAGAGGACCTACCGAAAGGAACCACACTGGTCTTTCAGACACAAGAAAGAGGCAGAAGTTTTAACGGCCACCATTCAAACCCACAAACTCCAGAATTCCTAAGGTTCACCCACTAACTGCTACAGATTTGACAGGAACCGTTATTTCTCTCATAAAGTTTAACCAATCCTTTGCAAAGTTCAATCTGTTTCACTGGGGTGAGACAGCTCGGGATGCAATGTTGTTAGTCTATTTCGCTTCTTCTTTCTGTAATCTTTGGTACTAGATTCTCTCCTGTATAATACATGTTTGATCCATGCATACTTAACCTTGTAAAGCTTGTTTTTCTTCTTGTCAAGAAGCCGTCAAGGCTCCAAACGGGCAGAGCCTCAGATAACCGCCCCTTTTGCTGGGGACCCTTGGGTAGACCTCTGGGAGGAATTTAACTGCTGTTCCCCAAAACAACTCCCCCTTTTCAGCAGAAAGTAGCTAAGACTGGTCATTGTCCACATTCTAACAGCAGTTAGCTGTGCCTCTTCAGAGGGGGGAAATGAAACAGAACTGCTGGGCTGCAGGCTAACCCCACCCTTAAGCCTGGAACTGTGGCCCTAAGTGAAAACAGCTGACACCACTTTTCCATACAAATGTTGCCTTTTTGGCCTGCTATGCCCCTATCCTGTACCCATAAAAAGGCTTTAGCTGGCAGAGCAACAAAAGCAGATGAGCAGTGAGAATACAAGAGGCTGAGCAGCAAGTGGAGAAGCAACTCAGTGCCAGAGACTAAGGACAGAGGCAGCTAATTTCAGACAGTGCAGTTCCTGGAAAGATCACCTTCTTCCTGCACCATCCCCTTTACAATTCCCCATCCCATCCCTCTGAGAGCCACTTCCATTGCCCGATGAAATCCTCCACATGCGTTTCCCTTCTATTCGTTCCTGTGACCTAATTCTCCCTGAATGCTGGACAAGAACCCGCGTGCCGAGAGGGTAGGAGCTTGGGCACTGCTGTGGGGCCTGTACAGAGCCTGCTCCCACCAGATAGGAGTAATCAGCTGTCTCTTGCATCCATTTACTCTGGTTGCTACATGCGTTTGCTTGCATGCACCCTCTTAGTATTTTTATGAGGGCCTGAGGCGCTCTCATGTATCATAGGATATTCTTTGATAATAAGAAGCTAGTGACCTATAACCAGAAAGGCATATCTGGCTCCATGTGGGTTAGCCTAGAGGCTCTTTTCCACGTCTTCCCACTCCAACGAGGATAACAGAGCAGCCACATTCCCAAATTGCCAGTTACTATGGCAGAAGGAAAGAGAGCTCTGGAGAAGATTCTGTATTTTCAGGCTACCAATTAAGTGTTCACACTAGGAAGTGATATATCAATTCTGCTCACAAATTCTTGGCCAGACTAGTCATATGGACACACTTACCTAAGGAGCCAGGAAATTTAGTAGTGCCATGTGCTGGTCATATTTGATGAATGTCTTTAATGATTATTGCATCCTCAAGTTGGAGAGAGAAAGCAGGCACCATTAGGGTCATATAGGAACGGAGTCTAATAACAGGACAGTTGAAGCTGATCACAAGATATCTCTGACTTTCAGATTGATATCTCTCTTCTAACCCTGTTGAATCAACATTTAGTTTTAGGCCTATGATGATATTAACAGGAAATGGAAATATAATGGTGATATTAACAGGAAATGGAAATATAAATTAATAAACTATCAAAAAAAGTCTAAGGCACAAATAATTCATATTTCACGCTTTTCTTTCAAAATTCCTACCAAGTTGGGAAAAGGGAGACATTACTTTTTCTCAAGTCTCGTCAGAGTAGGTGTATATAGACTGTAAACAGACTTCAAACCCAGCAACTTATCAAATTTTTTGTCATCTCTAGGGTTTCATGGACCTAATTTTATTTTTATCACTTTCTGTTATTAAAGAAAGTATGCAACATTTTATAATTTTCAGGGCTTATAAAATATCTCTCTTCTTGCCAGTAGGGTTCTTCCTCACCCAAGGCACATACTCCAACGTTCATGTGCAGTTTTGGTCTGGTTACTTAAACATTTCCAATAGCAAGAGAACCTTTTTTTCAAATTAATCTTATTAAACACATGCAGCAGGCCGGGCACAGTGGCTTATGACAGTAATCCCAGCACTTTGGGAGGTCGAGGTGGGAGGATCACCTGAGGTCAGGAATTCGAGACCATTCTGGCCAACATGGTGAAACCCCATCTCTACAAAAATACAAAAATTAGCCAGGCATGATGGCAGCTGCCTGTAATCCCAGCTACTGGGGAGGCTGAGGTTTGAGAATTGCATGAACCCAGGATGCGGAGGTTGCAGTGAGCCAAGATCTTGCCACTGCACACCAGCCTGGACAACAGAGCAAGACCCTGTCTCAAAAAAAAAAAAAAAAATCCCCCAAGCAAACTAAAAAACACATGCAGCAAGTCTGTAGGACTGACACATTTCAGGAATAGATTCTCTTATTTTTAGCACATACATACACAAATTAATGCCTACTTAGACATTTCTTGATGGAAATTTTATTCCAGATGTTTAATAATGGTGTGTTCATGTGAACGAAAGGCACTATCTGTAGGGTAACTTTGTGCCACTAGAAATTTTTACAATTCCTTTAAAGTAAACTTCACATCTTTTATCAATACCTGTTGTATTTTGGGTGTTTCCTTCTACCCGTATTTCTACCCTGGAATGCTATTTTGAATATACCATCCAATATATAAAACATTTTATCTGGATCTGTATTGCATGTGAATTTTATAAGTATATGAAGTTTGCCATCACTCAAGTTGTGTTTCAATTATAGAAGGGCACAGAGCCCTGCAGCATATCAACAGAATACTTGTCATTAGAAAGTGAAATGCCACAGGACATGGTGGCTCACGCCTGTAATCCCAGCACTTTGGGAGGCTGAGGTTGGTGGATCACCTGAGGTCGGGAGTTCAAGACTAGCCTGACCAACATGGAGAAACCCCATCTCTACTAAAAATACAAAATTAGTCAGGTGTGGTGGCACAGGCCTGTAATTCCAGCTACTGGGGAGGCTGAGTCAGAAGAATCTCTTGAACCTGGGAGGTGGAGGTTGTGGTGAGCCGAGATTGTGCCATTGTACTCCAGCCTAGGCAACAAGAGTGAAACTCAGTCTAAAAAAAAAAAAAAAAAAAAAAAAAAAAACAGTGAAATGTCATTTGGGTGTGGCTATTTTGGTATTTATAGCCCCTTGGATTTGTCTTATCATCAAGCCAGGGTTTCTTCATCATATCCCTAAGACTGTTTGGAATCATCATGGAAAATTGTTAGACCTAAAACAGAATTTTGTTCAATGCTTTGCTATATATTTATTCATTTTCATGCCCTTGATCTGTTGGCCTGAGTCAATGTTATTTATTTGTTAGCAATGATATAATCGCAACAAATAGGAATTTGCAACTGCCTGAAATGGCAGATGCTCAGCTAATGTCAAATAAATAGAAAACCACATTCAAACATTCATATCTAGTGATGGGGATGCAGAGACCTCTCTGAGATGTGGTTTAAGTGTGCTTAAGCTGTGGCCCTAGATTTGTGAAAATATTGCCTGGGTGCCAAATGACCAGTAGTGAGGTAGTTATTTCTTAAAGAATGTCTGCCTCAATCATTGTATTTTCATTTTATTCCAACTAGAATTCAGAATCGGATTCTCTGACTCTAGGATAAACATACATATTCCTACACACATTGAAAATACAGCCACGAAGTTTTAATATCTGCATTGAGCAAAGGTTATTGCAATGACATAATGTCAAGTTTATATATGAAGCAAACACTTTTCTATAGGTACTCTAGTCCTTAGCAGCCAAGACCTAAATAAATCTCTCCTGTCTTCCTGTCATCTGCCAGGAATAAAAAAAAAAAAGCTAAAATAGACTAAAGCGATCTAATTAAACCCCAGAGCTTCTGCATAGCAAAAGGAACAATCATTAGAGTAAACCGGCAACCAACAGAATGGGGAAGAGGTTTTGCAATCTACCCATCTGACAAAGGGCTAATATCCAGAATCTACAAAGAACTAAAACAGATTTACAAGAAAAAAAACAACAACAACAACAACAAAAACCCATTCAAAAGTGGGCAAAGGATATGAACAGACACTTTTCAAAAGAGGACATATATGAGGCCAACAAACATATGAAAAAATGCTCATCATCCCTAGTCATTAGAGAAATGCAAATCAAAACCACATTGAGACACCATCTCATGCCAGTTAGAATGGCAATTATCAAAAAATCTGGAGACAACAGATGCTGGAGAGTATGTGGAGAAATACAGACACCTATACACTGTTGATGGGAGTGTAAATTAGTTCAACCATTGTGGAAGACAGTGTGGCAATTCCTCAAGGATCTAGAAATAGAAATTCCATTTGACCCAGCGATACCATTACTGGGTATATACCCAAAGGAGTATAAATCATTCTATTATAAAGACACATGCACACTAATGTTCATTGCAGCACTGTTTACAATAGCAAAGACCTAGAACCAACCCAAATGCCCACCGATGACAGACTGGACAAGGAAAATTGACACATATACACCATGGAATACTACGCAGCCATAAAAAACAATGAGTTCGTGTCCTTTGTAGGGACATGGATGAATCTGGAAACCATCATTCTCAGCAAACTGACACAAGAACAAAAAATTAAACACTGCATGTTCTCACTCATAAGCGGGTGTTGAACAATGAGAACACATGGACACAGGGAGGGGAGCATCACACACTGGAGTCCATTGGGGGAGTGGAGTCTAGGGGAGAGACAGTGTGGGGTAGGGAAGTTTGGGAGGGATAACATGGGGAGAAACTACAGATATAGGTGACGGGGGATGGAGGCAGCAAATCACCTTGCCGTCTAAGTACCCATGCAACAACCCTGCATGATCTGCACAAGTACCCCAAAACCTAAAGTACAATTAAAAAAAAAAAAGATTCCTCATCTCTTTTGAAGAAAATAGTGTGAATTTAAATGATATGGACAACCACTTGAATCCCATTCTATGTGCTTATCTTATACTTTCTACAAATTCTTAGCAGCAAACTTTCTATTTTCAAAATTATTTTTTGACTTAAAATGCACATCTTTATGTTGATCCCTGTCAGCATTTCAAGTATTTACTTGTTCCCATATGTCAAGCCTGGCAGGATATTTTGAATATGTAATTTAACACACAAAACATTTTATCTGGCTCTGTATTATGTGTGAAATTGATAAGCATACATAGTATGCCTTCACTCAAGTTGTGCTTGAGATGATGGAACAGCACAGAGCCTTGTGGCACATCACCAAAATACTGGTGGTAAAACATTCCTTTGGGGTAGCTGTTTTGGTATTTATAACCCCAGGTATTTGCATTAACAACTCCTCAATGTTTCTCTATCATATTATCGAGACTATTGCAAGTCATCATTGGAAAACAAAACAACAAAACAAAGCAAAAAAAACCGTGTTAAATAGAATTCTGTTCAATGCTTTGTTATATATTTCTTTATTTTAATCCTCCCTTACCTGTAGGCCTGAGTGAGTGTTATGTATTCTGTATGCAGAAGCAGTGTGTATTCAAAAACTTTCTTTTTTTCTTGGGACAAGCCTGAATTTCATCATCTATCAAATGAAAACACTAATACGCATGAACACAAAGATAAATCAGTCTAGTATATTAAAAGCCTCAAGAAGAAAAAAGCACAGGTCATATAGTGATTCATATATAACAATCTCATTTCTTATTTTATTGCTCTTCCCTTTGCTCCCATCAATGCCATAAACTTTGTAATCCTTTGTCTGCAATATCATCAGCAGATCTGGACATCATAAGTACAGATATTCATAATTAAACTAAACTAAAACAGACATTTTCTTTTTCCAAACCAACCCATTAGATGTTTTGTATTTATCTTTATTTTTAAATATACATAAAGTAAAATTAACTCCATGGTGGATAGCTCTATGGATTTTGATAAATGCACAATTATGTATGAACCACCATATTTCAGATACAGAATAGTTTCTTTTCTTTTCTTTTTTTGAGATGGAGTCTTGCTCTGTTGCCCAGGCTGGAGTACAGTGGCATGATCTCTGCTCACTGCAACCTCTACCTCACTGGTGCAAGAGATTCTTCTGCCTCAGCCTCCCAAGTAGCACCACTTCTGGCTAATTTTTGTATCTTTAGTAGAGACACAGTTTCTCCATGTTGGCCAAGTTGGTCTCAAACTTCTGACCTCAGGTGATCTGCCTGCCTCAGCCCCGCAGTGTGTGGGATTATGGGCATAAGCCACCACACCTGGCCTGAGATAAAGAATAGTTTCATGTCATTTTCTCTTGTTGTCCCTTCACAGTCAGATGCTCCCCCACCCCAAATCCTGGAAAAAATCTGACCTATTCTATGTTCACATATTTTTGCCTTTTCCATAATACCATGTAAATATTGTGTGAATGTAAGTTTACATTTATCTTGGGTGCATAGTTTAAGGTCATGTGGTCAGTATATGCTTAATTTTAAACAAAACTTCCATATTGTTGACCTAAGTGGTTGCACCATTTTGCAATGTCACCAGCAATGTATGAGGCTTCCAGTTGTTTTGTATGCTCATCAGTACTGTGTAATGTCTGATATGTGTGTGTGTGTGTGTGTGTGTGTGTGTGTGTGTGTTTAAGTGTCATTTTTGTTATTTTAATAGGCCATCTCATTATGGTTTTAATTTGAATTTGTAATAATGTTGAATATGTTTTTCTGTGCTCATTTGCCATGCATAGAGCTTCTTTAATAAAATACCTGTTGCAGTGTTTTGCTTATTTTCTAATCAGAATTTTTATTGCATTTTTAAAAATTCTCTCTGTATTCTGGATACAAGACCTTTGTCAATTATGACTTTAAATATTTTCTTCTTGTCTATAACTTGTCTTTCATTTACATACCACAAGTTCTAAATTTGGGGCGAGTTCAATTTGTCATTTTTGAAAAGTATTATGCATAATGCTTTGGAGTCACATAAAACTCTTTGACTAATTCAAGTCACAAATACTTTATCCTTTTTTTTCTAGAAGTTTTACAGTCTTATAGATTACCTTTAGGTTTAGGAAGATGTATTATTCATTTTAAGTTAATTTTTTATAAGATCTGAATAATAGTTTAAAGAGACTTTTGGCAATCATTGTGTAATTTTCCACCACCATGTATTGAAAAGGCTATCCTTTTTACAATGAATTATTTTCACACCTTTGTCGAAAAACAGTAGACTACATTAATATGAACATATTTCTTTACTCTATTCTGTTTACTCAGTCTTCGTGTCTATTTTTCATGAACTTCATACTATCCTGATTACTATAGTTTTATAACAAGATTTTAAGTGAGGTGGTGTGAGTTCTTGTTATTTTGAATAAAAAAAATTTCCTTCCCCAATAAATTTTTAAATGTTTGCTATAACTACAAAAAAAAAAAAAAAAAAAGAATAGAAAAGAAAGCAAGCCAGAATTGGTATTGCTGTTGCATTGGATCTTTAGATTTCACTAATTATATGACCAAAGACATTGCGCATGGAGCTGTAACCTCACCAGCCCTTGCTTTTCTCTTTTCACAAACAATCAGCAATAGGCCTTCTCCCTCAACCCCTTCTTCACCTTCCTGCTATTTTCCTCTTGCAGTATTCATTAGGATACAGTGAGTAAAAGACTGCTGTGGCCCCGTAGCTCAGGGCAGAGGAACCATAAGGGGCAGAAAAGTGAAGTGAAATGCAACTTTGTAACTTATGACTGATCCAGCTGAAATACTCTGTAGTATGCTTGTCTAAATCTGTACAAACCCTAACTAACCTAAACACATATTCAATAGTAATTTCCTCAAACTAACAAATTTTAGCTGGTAGCTGTGTTTAAAGTTCAGCTTTCTGCATCCAGTGATGCATTCCACACTATCTGCGACATCAGATCATCACTCCAGAGGGTTGTAGCTTTGGTATTTAGATTTGCAATGCCTTGAAGTAGCTCCAGCTCTTTTCTTTGGACTCATAATCACCATACCTGATGGATAAAATATCAAAAAGTAACAGGAATATGTCTTGGTCCAGCATTAAAATGTAGTAAGCCCCTCACAGGGAAACAATTCAAGTTACTACCTTTAATTTAAAAACTCCATAAAATGCAAACCAAGACAATTATAACAGAAGACTAATAGCTCCATTATAAGTCACTCCGCTTACAAGCCCTACATAACAGGCAGTTACCTTGGCCAGTTCTGCACTGCTGCAGCTGTGGCCCTGGGCCTAGTCTCACATTCCTTTCTGACACAGCTGTATTTTTCTTTTCAGACTCTCCGGAGGTGAAGTGCACCGAAGATTTGTTTACTCCCCTTGCTCGTTACCCACCTAACGAAGGAGCATCTTCAAATTTGACTTAAGGAACAGTCACAGAATTTAACATTGCATGAAACGAGAAAGGGATAGTGGAAAACCGGGATATTGATCCTTGAGAACTGCATACGATGTTTGAAAGAATGCTAGGAGTGCTGAAGTGAAGGAAGGGCCGGGGAAGGGGAGTAGCTGCTCGGAGGCTTCCGAGGGTCACATGACCTTCTGATTTGCCATGATTTGTCCTATGTCTTTCAATGAACCTTGCAGGTCCAGAAATTAAATTTTATTAGCAAGCTCAGATGAATAAGGCTGTGGCTAACAGATGAAATATATTCTATGTATAATGGCAGAGACGGAGGTTTTCCAATTATTTTTGGATATAGGTGTGCCTTTCTTCAGAGCATCATCTTCTAGGTAGCAATGTGTTTCACCAGCATTTCAATCATGAGAAACTGCTGTTAACCCTAAAATTTGAGCAAGAGGGAGCAGATAAATTAAACGTGAGTTGAAATGCATGACTATTTGTACCTCAATATGCTGCCAAGCAAATATGCAAGAAGCACCAGAGACAGTAAAGGAAGTAAGCTGGAAAGCAGTTTTTGGTAAACATATGCATTTCAGATCTTTGATTGTGAGAAGAACAAAGGTAAAAATTAAGGACATGGGAAAAATTAATAAATTGAATTGATTAAAACAGTCATCATCCAGCTCTGGAATTAGCCTGTTTTAACTAATTACATAAAATCCATTTACAGTGAATTCTAGTTAATGCCTAAATTCTCAAACCATAATTAGTGTGAACCTTATAACTGCAATTGACTAATTTAATTGCTAAATTTGCTATTACATTTTCTTTTTGTGCGGCTTGAGTTTAAATTATTAATAACACTCTGCCATTTGTTTTACATACTTTCCTTTTTAGGAGCAAATGTGCTCTGGTTTTCATAAGGACAAATTAAGTTAGACTTTTAGATGTTTTATCAGTTTATTTCATAATATTTTGAACTCTGGATGTCTCAAATCGTATTTCACTGGACATAATTTTATTTCTCTTTCTCTGTGGATTTACAAGAAAAAACAAAGTATGCATGGAACCTTAAAATACAATGTATAAAGGGTCACTGGTTATTGAGGAAGACCTTTACATCTTTCTACCTTTGCAATTACTTTTTCTCCCCCAAATAATATTTTTTAAAATGTTAGTTAGCCATGTGTGACCCCATGGAGTCTTCATGCCTCAAGAACCATGTATAGCCCCACATTTTCTAGGCCTCAGGAAGGTGTATAAGGTAGTGCTCAGTGGTCATTTGGATGACAGTGAGAGGAAATTTGCAAGGCTGGGGCTGGTGAAGAGAAGGAATTAGCAGACCAGGGGCCAGAATCTATTGTCTTTATCTGTAAGGAACAAAAAGAAAATTTAAAAAACTGAAACCAGAACTCAGAAGAACCTCTCTCATATGGTACTGAAGTCAGAATTTAGTGCAAAAAAAAATTAAGAATTGGAGATTAATGCTACACCCACAGAGTCCAACTGAAAAACCTTTAAGATTGCCAAAAGCTGTCTCCACATGACATTAAACAGCTGTTTAAAAATTAATCTTTGAAATTGGTATCTCCAAATGACTGTATTATTGACAAAATACAATTCTTAAAAAATATTTTTGGTTTTCCCAGTTTAGTTAAAACCAACACTCACACACACACACACACACACACACACACAGAGAGAGAGAGAGAGAGAGAGAGAGAGAGAGAGAGACACAAAGATTTTTGTGACTTTTTGTGACTGTCTTTTTCTGACTTTTTAATTCCCAATTCTAAACACCTTGTGCTGAGTATACCAATCAGGTCTGTTGATAACTAAATACTTAAGGCATATAATTAGACATATATGGAAATATAGGAATATGTAAACACACACAAACACATTTTTTAAAAGTCGTGTCTTTTGCCTGATTTGTAGAAAATTTCAGAAAGACACCTTTCTAGTTAGTAATAAAAGACAAAATCAAAGCAGAAGTGGTTTATTTAAATGAATCTATGAAGCATAAATCCTAAACTGCTTCACACTAGACTTCCTGAGTAGCAAGGTGGTGTAACTAATAAGCTATCAATGGGAATTATGAAAAAATGACCTGTAGCAGTAGGAAATCATGGGGAAGACTCTAATCCATCCCTCGGCAACCTTATAAGTAAATGTCATGTTTGACAAAGTACTTCATGTCGAGAAACACCATCTGTGCAGAATATTAGTGACGAGGAGGAGATGTCATGCTTGATAAAGCTAGCAATGCCGATGCCTATCAGAAGAGCCAGCTAATATTTTAAAAGCTTGAGGAAAAGAGAGTCAAGAGAAGAAAATGATGAGTTTGAAGAAAACACCCGAGACTACTGCTAACGGAAACAAGCACATGAGAATCATTCTGGGTAAAAAGTTTTTTATTCAAAAGAGTGATTTGTACTTCTGTAAGGGTACTGTACCTCCTCATATTTAATATTTTCTTTCTGCTTTCAGCTAACATCTTTATTTGCTTTTTGGCACTCATTAAATGTTGTTTTCTCACACAGACGAATATATATATCAGCACGAAAAAATTTTAATAATTGGAAGCTAACAGGCTTCATTTCTTCATTTTGAGTGCCCTATTCAATTCAGTAAATATGCTTTGTGAATCTTTTCTGAGACAGCTCCTGTGCTTATTATTACAGGTTTCTATGGATAAAATGTTTGCCTCCTTCAAAACTCATGTTAAAATTTAATTAGCACTGTGACAGTATTAAAAGGTGGGACCTTTAAGAAGTGACTGGGCCGTGAGAACTCTGTCCTTCTAAATGGATTTCTGCACTTATCTACTTAGGGGATCAGTTAGTCATCATCATTGTGGGAGTGGGTTCACCTTCTCTTGCATGCCCCTCTCACCTTCCTTTGCTGTCTTGTTCTCTAATTTTTCATCTTTCTCACTCTATCTTTACCCTTTGGACATGTGATACCTTCTGCTATGTTATGATGCAGCAAGAAGGTCATTACCAGATGTTGGTAGCTTGTTACTGGAGTTTTCAGCCCCCAGAACTGTGAGTCAGTAGATTGGTGTTTACTATAAATTACAGTCTGCAGTATTCTATTACAGCTGTACAAAATGAACTAAGACACAGGCACAGACTTGCACTTAGGGAGCTCACTATCTAATACAGATATGCACAGGAAACAAAATTTCATTGCATCTAGTGTAAATTTCCACATTATGTAATGTCTGTACAGAAAGCCATGGTGATTATATGCTAAGAAGACCTCACAAGAGCTGTTCTCTGAAGGATGACAGGAGTTCATCGGACAGCATGAGTTTAGATAGAAATATGAATGGTGCATAAACTTTATAAAGAAATCGACATGTCTATATTTATTTCACTGAAATCACATTCTAGACAAATTTTCCTAAACACCTTCATCAATGATATTTTTATGCCTATAGTTATTTACAAAACAAAAATGTTAATAGTCAGCCTTCCCACTTAATTACAAATTCCATGTTGATTCATCATTTTGTCCTTATTACTTACAAAGAATCCACTAAATTCAAAATCATTTAACTGCCAGACTGTTCCGGAAGACCCTTGGTTATTATTCTCTTTAAGTGTCTTCTGATATTCACCTTATAATTAATTATATTCACTTAACAAAAGAAAAAATGTGAAAAAGACAAACTATGTCTCTTAAGAAAGTTGCACTAGATCCGTCTCTCTTTTATTGAAGTACGCATTGAAGAACATGAACCTTAAATGCCTGCAGAGTTTTTCTAAGAAGATTTGCTTTAATGAATATTTGTTCACTGTTTACTGGGTCTGTGAAGATCGACAGGAACCTACCCATTTAACTGGCCTCAAATGGCTTAATGTAGCTCTGAGTAGAACTTAACAAAGCAAATTGTTTCTACCCAAAGTGGGTTGGGATGGCCTTTGAATGCTGTGCTTTGAAGCATTTCTTCAATATGAAAGAAACTTCTGTTTTCTATTTCTCTTTGAAACTTGTAGGCAAGAACTTCTCGGACTTTTGGTAAACAAAACAAAACCATCTGGAAGCAAAAGGCTAAAATACATCAATGGAAACGTCAGAGGAATTTAAACCAGAGCAACTCCATCTTGAATAGGGGCTTAGGTAACACTGAGATCTACTGGGCTGCATTCCCAGGAGGTTAAACATTTTAAGTTATAGGATGAGATAGGAGGTCAGCACAAGATACAGATTATGAAGACCTTGCTGATAAAACAGATTGTAGTAAAGAAGCCAGACAAAACCCATCGAAACCAGGATGGTGACAAGAGTGACCTCTGGTCATCCTCACAGCTTATTATATGCTAATTATAATGGATTTGCATGCTAGAAGACACTCCCAACAGCACCATGACAGTTTATAAATGCCATGGCAACGTCAGGCAATTACCCTATATGGTCTAAAAAGGGGAGGAACCCTCTATATGTCTAAAAAGGGGACAAATCCTCAGCTCTGGGAATTGCCCACTCCTCTCCCCGAAAACTCATGAATAATCCACTCCTTGTTTGTTTAGTATATGAGCAAGAAATAACTGTAAGTATTCTTAGGCCAGCAGTTCAAGCTGCCGCTCTGCCTACAGAGTGGTCATTATTTTATTCCTTCACTTACTTAATAAACTTGCTTTCACTTTACTCTGTGGACTCATCCTGAATTCTTTCTTGTGTGAGATCCAAGAACCCTCTCTTGGGGTCTGGATCGGAAACTCTCCAGTAACAGATGACTAGATTTATTGTGGATGCTATCTGATTATTGTTTAATATCATTAGATTAAAGGACAAAGGGCATTGAAAATGCACCTAACCTCAGACTGAAATCTCATCTGCCATAAAATTCCTCTGCATTTCTCATTTTAAGAGAATCAGAATTAAAGCTGGTCAAGATTTTGGTCAGCACTTAAAACTATGAGTAACTACACAGGGCTTAGTAAATACAGAAAACATCATAGAGCTAGCCAGTCCTATTAGCTAGATGTTTTCTGTATGTCAGACAATGTGTGGGTCTTGGAGACATAGAATTTACTCTCTTGGAGCTCCATTCAGTTATATGAGAAATTGCAAGAACCATACTGGATCGAGAAGTATGTGTGCTAGGTCAAAAGCACCAGTAAGTTGTCAATAATGTATAAAAAATATAATTAGATACAGAACTAGCGGAAAAAACACAATCATAATGTTCCAGACTTTGTAGCTATGTTGTATTGAAAATAATTCTCTGGAATTAGGAAGAAAAATAAATCACCTGCTACATATGTTATCACAGATGACTTAATTAAAACTAAAGTTGGATATCTCCTGTAATTCAACATAAGACCAAATTTACTAATTTGAAGACACACATGCTGACAGCAATGTTAAGCTTTATCTTTTAATACATTATTTAAAAGACAGAGTTTATAAAAGTGTTACTAATGTATATATGTCTATTCATAATAGGATACAGATATGTGCAGGCATACATCATTTTATTACACTGTGCTTTAGTGCATTTCAGATATTGTGGTGGTTTATTTGTGGGTTTTTTTTTTTTAAATTGAAAGTGGTGACAAGCTTGAAATCAAGGACGTCTACTATTGCCACTCTTCCAACAGCAGGTGTTCACTTCATATCTCTGTGTCAGCATTTTTTAGAAATAAAGCATTTTTTTTGTTGAGATGGAGTCTTATTCTGTTTCCCAGGCTAGAGTGCAAAGGCATGATCTTGGCTCACCGCAACCTCTGCCTCCTGGGTTCGAGCAATTCTCTTGCCTCAGTCTCCTGATAAGCTGGGCTTACAGGTACCCACCACCACCCCTGGCTAATTTTTGTATTTTTAGTAGAGACAGGGTTTCATCACGTTAGCCAGACTGGTCTCAAACTCCTCACCTGTTTATTTGCCTGCCTCAGCCTCCCAGAGTACTGGGATTACAGATGTGAGCCAGCAGGCCTGTTGAGTATTTCTAAATTAATGTTTGTATGTACATTGTTTTTTAGATACAATACTATATTGCACACTTTATAGTATTGTATAAATATAATGCTTATATGCACTGGGAAACCAAAAAATTTGTGACTTGCTTATTGTTCACTTTATTGCAACAGTTTGCAATGAAACCCACAATATCTAACATGATACTGGAGAGGATAAAAAAATTGGACACTTTGTATTATAGTCATTTCGATATTAGAGAAAAACGTTTTCAGTGCCAGGAGTCTTGTGTTTGGAATCCAGCTCATTCACTTGCTAGTTAGATAAGACATCTGAATACCTAGTTTACTGACTCCTTGTGATTAGAACAGTACACTGTAACAGTAGATTGTCAATAAAACTTGCAATTAAACTTCATAAATGAGTGTTTGCATCCCTTGCTCATCATTTTCTAACAGAATCCCTCTGTTTTTATTACTTTTGTAAAATTTACTATTCCTTTCCCACGTTTGAATGTTCTTCTGAAGCAAGTAGTGGTTAGAACATGGTGATCTTAAGTGTCACTGCTAGGCCAGTGTTTAGTGTTGTACCCCGAAGCAGCCAGTAAGAGATGTGGAGGCATCTATTTTTGGTTCAGAATTTAATACACAAGGGACTTGTCAAGCTGAAAGTGCCTCCTTCACATCTCACAAAGTTTATTGATCCACTGAAAGATGTGGCTCACGAGGAGAACAGAAATTATAGACAACTGGGATGGAAAGGAGAGAGAGGCATTGAGCCACGGTCCCATAGAGCTATCCCATTGAACAGAAGAACAGGAAGTGACATTATGCAAAGCATATGTGACGAAACAGGTACACAGCTAAAAATCAGTTAAGGCTCATTGTTCTAAGCCTGCAGAGGAGAAAAACTAAAACCTTTAAGTTGTAAGTAGTAGGGACTAGGGAGAAAGAAATGAACATATAACATGTCCAAAATATGTTAACAACGCATCCTCAAAAAGTATGTTACTATGTACTTATTCTATGTGGGATTATTACACATTACATGCCGTGTCTGAATCCACTCTTCACGATTTCTTGCTTTTCTATTCTTTGCCTGAGTTTCAGTAGTGCTCATTCTGTGGCTTATTTTCTCAGAACATTTTTAAATGTTGAGGATTAGTCTAATGAATTCCATCATTATCTAATTATTATCTAACCAGCTTTTGGGGAATAACTTTAAGAAAACCTTCCAAATGTGGAAGAAAAATCAACAGTTGAAATGCTATCCTATCATCTCTCAGCTTTCATCTTTTCTTCTGAGGAATTAGCTATCATTTCGTTGTTGCTTTTAAGGAGATTCATCTTTTCTTCTCTAGATACTTTTAAGGTTTTCACTTTCTCATTGGCTGTCTCTCATGTTTTTATCACGTGATAAAAGTTGTACATATTTATTTTGTGTGTATCTATCCCAGTGTCTCCGGTAGCCCTTCTTGATATCTTTTATCAACTTCTAAAAATTATTAACCATCGTCTTTTCAAATACTGTTTTTTTCTTATCTCCCTTTCTCTCCCCTTTCTGCTTGATAACCCAACTACATATGCCTTTAAGATATTTTCATACTCTCCCTACGCATTTTCCATTTCTTTCCTCAGTGTTTCAGTCTTGATTCTTTCTTGTCAATCTATTTTGCTCATGAATCCTCTATCCCATAATGCTCCATCTGCAGTTGTACCCCCCTAATGCAATACTTATTTAAATAATCCAAAGGTTGTCATTTGTTCACTTTGTATAAATTACAATTTTCTTAGCCATCTTTCCATCTATTTTCTTATCATATTAATTATGGTTATTTTAACATCATGTCTGATAACTCCGATTTCTGGGTCATCTGTGAATCTGTATCTGTTTTCAATTTTTTTCTTTTGGTTCTGTTGTTTAGTATGGCAGTTTCCTTTGTTTGCTTACTTATTTGCTTAGCAAATATTGGGCATAAAAATTGTAGAGTTTCCAATAAATTTGGATCTTCTGACAGGCAATTTGAGAGGAAGCATATCATATTAATTCCATTAAGACTTGCTCTGTGTAGACATAGGATATCAGTCTTTACATTACTGAGGAACTTTCTATTTCCCCTTACTCTTGGAATGTGTGATCCCAGGGAGTTAAATCCCAGCATTACCACACACCTTCTTCTTGTCTTTTCATGTTTGTGGAAATGGGGAAAGTAAAATCAAGTACAGATTTTATATATGTCTAGAATGGAAAAAGTATAACATGTTTCAAACAATGTGCCTTAAATTGATAGGCTCATTGCTTACAATTTTGCTTTGTCAAAACTTGAGTCTCACTTTGATTATTTGAACAGTTGGTATATAGAAAAAAAATATATTAAAGAAAACACTTTTCACCCTGAAAGATACATAAATTAGAAGTCTATGCCTTGGGGATGAGACCTCCTAGATGTTATGGAAGGATTCTATCCAACAGAATAATCATAATATGTACTCTCATTGCATCAGAAAGGCTTTCTTATTTTTCTTCCATAAGACCATTTGTGTGTATGTATTAAAAATAAATTGAAAAATCAGATCTAAAATCAGTGTCACATATGGATTCTATCTTTAAGTATCTCTCTCTCCCTCCAAACACCAGAATAATAAAGTACATCAAATAACAACAAAACTAATGTTTGTCTTTTCTTGTATTATACATATTTGCCTCTATATCTTGACTAGAGCTTCCAGGCTAATATAAACAGGATTGAAATAATCATACTTCTTGCCGTGTTCCTAAATTTGATGAAAATCCTCTGGGTGTTCTGCTTTCAATTATGAGGTTGGTTCAAGATAGATAATCTTTATTACATAAAAAACATATCCTTCTGAAACTAGCTTTCAGCTTTTATCAGAAAGTGTTGCTGCAGTTTTTCACATGATTGCTGTTGTCTACAATATAAACATATATCCTTTTCCTTCCATATGGTGGTTCAGTTATAGAAATAAATTTCCTAACATTAAATTAACTTGCAAATATTGCTTTTTAACAACTGAATTATAATTTTAATATACTATTGGATTATATCTGTTGTAATTTATTTAAAATCATTATCTCTATACTTCTGTGATCATTCTATAGGTTTTTTTGAAAAATAATTTTATAAGTAAATTAAACAAATTCTATAATTATATAAATTATAGAATTTTTATGGTTTGCTCCCTAGGAAAAACTGTTTGTAGTATTTGAATGTATCCACACAAAAATCTGGCAGAATATGTCATATAATAAAAATTGATGTTTTATATTTTAATTCTTTTGCATTTTAAGAATATGGTACATAGTTATTTACATACTTATGTTTTCTCCTTGTGATAAATGTTCCTATTTTTTTAGTGACACAAATACATCTCAAATCTTAGAAATGTCAGGCTCCCAGTGAACTCTGTGTAAGTCTCTGATATTTAAATCCTGGCTCCATCACATCCTTAGCTTTAGTGTCTGGGCATATTGATCAGCTCCTTTAAGCCCAGTTTTTTAATCATTAAAATAGGAAACAAATGATGTAATTATATCATATGACTGTTTAGGGATTATATAACATAGCAAATGTGAAGTCCTAGCGAGGACTAGCACCTGGTGAACATTGAGGAACTGCTACCAGCTTGACCAACAGTAACCACTGCTCAAAGAGGAAGGCCTGAGTCCATTCCCTTTGTTGGAATTTTCCAAACAAACAATTCGTGTCAATGTCTGTGTCTCTACCTTTGACATTCATTAAAAAAAGATTTACTGATGGTATATTATGCACATGGTACTATTCTAGGCACTGTAGATATGGAATTAATAAAATAGACAGAAAAAAATGTTTTCATAGAGCTTTTATTCTAGTCATCATCCCTCTGCACCAATTACTGAATCTTTGTTCATTATCTGCTGGTGACCTGCTCCTTTTTATCATGCTTCAAGTTTTTTTTTTTTTTTTTTACGAAGATTGTATTAATTTTCAGAAGCAATTCACAATATGGCACTGATTTTTTGGTGCCTTTTCTGAAAGCCAGGTCCAGCTTGTATTCTTGAAAGTTTGAGGGAAGGATTGGAAGGCTCTGATCAGAGCTGTGAATTAGGAATTCTGCTTTGATAGCAGTGAACACACAGAATAAGGAAGCAAGGAGGAACGAAGGCAGCCTGACTGGGAACTGGCATGATGGTGTGAAAATGAAGGGAAGGACAATTCAAAAAGGAAAGATGCGTAGATGCAGACCGAACAAGTTTTGACAAAATATTATACACTAGGATGGGGAAGGGAAAATACAATTTGAAAAGGTGACTTCATGAATTTTAACCTAAATAATAGAGAATGTACAAGTGCCATTAACTAGAATCAGAGATATATGAACTACAACTAATTTTGGATGGTGAGATGATTTTATGTGCTGACCTTCAAGTGTTAAAATAGTACTCAGGGAGGTAATAAGCTGTCAATGATTTATTAATAGCTCTACAATCGGTGCCTAAAGCAGTACCTGGCATGGGAAGTATGCATAAACTGACTGAATAACAGTTTGTAATGACCTAAAATACAAAAATAGATTAAAATGCTATTTGTCTTTCAAAATTTATATGTTTGCCATCAAAGGGATTTATTAAAAGAACTTGAAAAGTAATTCTTAAATTTAATAAATAAATAAATATCCCTAGAAAGTCAGGTTTTTTAAACAGCATCGAGGGGAATTTGCCTTATCAGATTTCAAAGCACTCTATAATTTTATAGTAAATAAAACATAGTCATTCAGGAATGAGCTTTACCATCCAAGCACTCAGAAAATGATTCATTACTGTGGAGTAAGGGGAAAATAAATTGTGTGTGTGTGAATGTGTGTGTGTAAATATTTATGATTTAAATATGTATATCTAATATGAATTAATAAAAAATTGTTTTAAAAAATATCATTTCAAAATGATCAGAAAAACTATGTCCTATCCTCTAAAAGGACTTTCTCCAGGATGCATGACGTTCTCCTTTTATAATGAGGGCAAGGAGTGAAGGGGGAAGAGTTTCTCTATTTCATATGACACCAAATGAATTCCGAGTGTATTACAAAGCTAAACATGAAAGCGACAGGCATAAAAATAAAAAGCAAAATGGTGGAGTACCCTCATACTTCCCGCCCCCCACAGAAAAACAGCAAATAGACAGTTTTCTATGAATAGTAGCCTTGGGAGAGCTCAAGCGTCCATTTAAGAAACGGCAGCAATGGCGGGGAGCAGGGGCTAACGCCTGTAATCCCAAAATTTTGGGAGGCTGAGGCCGGTGGGTCGCCTGAGGTCAGGAGTTCAAGACCAGCCTGGCCAACATGGTGAAACTTTGTCTCTACTACAAATACAAAAATCAGCTGACGTGGTGTCATGCACACGCCTTTAATCCCAGCTACTCAGGAGGCTGAGGCAGGAGAATGGCTTGAGCCCAGGAGGCAGACGTTGCAGTGAGCCGAGACTGAGCCACTGCTCTCCAGCCTGGGCCACTGAGTGGGACCCTGTCTCAAAACAAAACAAAACCTGCAGCAATACGTGGCATTGTTGGCGCAAAAACCAGACAGCAACCACACAGAAAGGATCGCTGGAGAGATGGACACACCTGAGATGCTTGATCACTAGCATGAGAGAAAAAGGGCAGAAGGTTTCAAGGCTGTGTCTCAGCCATGAAACACAGAGGAAGGAGAATCCTTGTGCACTATTGGTGGGAATATAAATTGTTATAGTCAGTATGACAAATCATATGAAAGTTCCTCAAAAAATTAAAAATAGCATTACCATATGAGCCAACCATTTCACTTCTGGGTATATATTGAAGGAAAATGAAATCCAGATGTCAAAGAGATGTATGTTCTCCTATGTTCACTGTTAGCATTCTTCACAATACCCACAGAATGGAATCAACACTTAGTGGAATTTGTATAATCTTATATTTTCAAATACGTGCATGCATATGTGCTTCTCCAATGGTGTGCTTGTGCTGGTGAGTCAAGGTATACATATGTGTATACCTACTGAAAAATATCTAGAAAGATATTCAAGGAACTGAAAACAGTGGCTATTTCAAGTAAATAAAGAGGAAGACTGGGAAGAGTATGAAAAGATTGCACTTTATGCTTTCATATATGTGTACTTCCTATCCTCTAAAAAGACCATGTATTATTTTTAGAATAAAAATGATGAATATAAAAGTGAATGAATGAAATAGGTAGTTATCTGAAAGAAGACTATAAAACCTGTGAGATTAGAAAACATAATTTATTAGAATGATAAGATTTTTGTTTCTGAAATTATCCTTACTGGTGATTATAACAACTCTTATAATGAATATATTTATACACACCAATGAACACATTTTCATGTTTCAGCCATCTTTGAATAAAACCTTATAACACAATTCTTCAAAATTATGGAAAGTTTAGTTATTTATCTTCTGTTTTGTTGGGATTAATTGTGACAAAATCAACTGCTGTTCTCAGGAACTTCAATGAATTAAAAATGAGAGTAGGTTGAGCAGGTTAATGCAGCTAACTAGAAGTTAGGAGATTATATCTCTAGTTCAGGCTTTTCTAACTACTGTAGACTATGGCTTATTCACATATTGCATATGAAGAGAGACTAATTAAATTAGATACATATTTCAGAATTGCTGCATTTAAAGAATTCTAGAATCTCATCCAACTATAAACTTCTGGAATATAAATATCATTGAGCGCAGTGGTTCCCTTAAAATGAATGTCCAGACCAGATCTTTATCTTAGTGTAACATCTTCCAGAAACAGACCTAAAAAGAAAGTATAAGTTGCAGTAGATTGTTGGCAAAATAATTTCAGAAAATGCTCATATGTAAATGATGTCTTCAGACATGGAATAGGAGGAAGCCAATAACAGTGTGGTGTGTTATTAAGCTGGTTGCTACTGTAGACATTGGTGCTCAATCCCACTCGTGATGACTTGAGGAAACTCTGGTATTTATACACTGTCCCTCACTGGTTGAGAGTTGTGACTGGTGTCACAATGCTGGCCATAATTCTGTTTACCCTGTGCAAAGACTAAGCATGTTCCTACAGCTGGAAAAATAAAAAGTGCCCTATGAAAATGTCTCAGGTATTTCTGTTAAAGCAGCATCAGAATACAGAAATACATGCTCAGAAGATAAGGGCAAGACACCAGGGCACCTGCTATATGTCACCACTTCCATTTTCATTCTGTCAATTGTCAAGTGGTAATCAGTCAGAAATACATAACCACCACCAAATATACATACATATATATATATATATATATATATATATATATATATATATATATAATAGCGGTTTCAATGGCACCCAGTATAGTCCCTGATTGTGCATCTGTTCCCAACACTGTAATGACTTTCACACTCTCCATCCTGTGCCACTCATTCAATATTCCCACCACCCTTGATACCACTTCTGCTGCTTAAAGTTGCTCATGCAGTAGAGTGACCCAGACTCTTGTTCTTGTGTATTTGCTACCCTTTCCTTTGGTGACTGGGAGTTCAGGCAATTGGACTCATGCAGATTTTCTACTCTGGCCACAATAGTTACTTTATACATGGACCCATCACGGAACAATGGTCTTGTTTCTTTCCTCAAGGTAGGCAAAGACAGAAGATGATTCAACGTCACTAGAAAAGTTATCGTAACTTTTACTTTGTGCCTCACTTTGATAGATGCTAGTAAAGTTTATTGTCATCTATCATGACCCTTCTGTTGTTCAGCCATTAAACTGGAAGCCAAGATATGGAGATGATTGGGTACAACAACCCATGCACACTTTAGCCCTTGAGTTCGACACCAATCTTCCATCTATCCATGCCCCTTATCCACCATCTTCATTGTGGGTATGGGTATTTCCCTTTCCCCAGTATACGATTATTGTAGTATATACCTGCAGCTTCCTTAAATAAAGTGTGGATAAATTTATACTCAATGTACTTGCTGTGACCTACAGTTTATGAAATTTGAGTCTGAAAATTGGATCAGATATGGAAACTTGGTAATAGTCATTCCTTTGTAACAGGTGATATTGGTAGTCGACACTTCTACTCTTGATCTGTTGGTTGTGTATGTTGAGCGATGAGTCAGTGTCCCTGACTACAACTCCTTGTTGGAACACTATGTTGCTTAATTTCACTTGGTCTCTAACTGGTTAGTGCCACCAATCAGCCTCCGCTATTCTAAGATTCTGCCATTCTTACTGACACAAAGGAGTCTATTTCCATAGCAGTATCCCTCACTGTCCACCTAGACCTGCAGAGGCCACACTTAGCTTCTCAACAATGCTCATACCCTCCTAACTAGCACATTTTTGTTGTGAGTAAAGGGAGACTCTTTGGGACTTCCCAGAGAACGTGGTTATTTGGTGGATTCTCCACTGTTACATAATAAATAGATTTTAATGTGGCCTGTCATTTGGGTCTCTTTATCCGCTCATCAATATTCTGCCAAGGCAGCTCTGTAATCTTCACTTCATTTTCAATGTACCACCACTTCCTTTAAGCTTTAATGATCCCTTCCAGCAGTGTATCAAAGCTTGCTCTAGCTAGTCTTGCCAGGGCATTAAGCCCCAAGTTAGAGAAGAGTATCTGAATATCAATGAAGTTTCCATGATCAATCTCTATTCTCTCTTCACCCACTGGGGTTTGGCAAACTCCAGAAATATTTCTAAGCTGCTTTACTCTCTCTGTCCATCCATATTAGCCAGTTCCTTTAGTAATTTTGTAAATAATCTCTTTCCTCCTGCAGCAGGGACAAGCCATGCAAACTGAAACATACTGAGACTTGACCTTGATTGTTGCTCATAAAACAATAAGAAAACAGAAGTCTTGATGAGGTGAATATAATGTTGTGCAGCACCCACCACAGGTAAAAACATGAATAGCCTCTTGGGAAGGGAATCCTGATAATCTGTTGCAAGGAGGAGGAGGCCACATGTACCTTCTCAGAGGATTGAAGAGAATCCGCATGTTCGGGTGCTCCAGCACATCTGTTGGATGTCCCTGATCTCAGGATTCTATTCCTTCCCATTCTGGGTTCTGACTCCAAAACAGGAGACTTCTCGGGACTGTGCATTCAGTTACCCTTGTAGTTGCAGAACATGAGTGCCTTTAAACTGTCTGAACATTACACTGGAGTTGATTGGATGATGGTTAACCTGAGTCTGTGATTCTCTTCTTCCAGAGTTTTAATGGCAGTTGACTGTAGTGGACCACCTTCTTGTATTTGTCATTGATTTATTACCTCTCAAATGCTAAAGCTAGTTTACGGGCCAGTGCAACCATCCCTACCCATATGCCATCCCAATTCACCACAAGTAGAAATCTTAGAAATAAATCTTAGAAATTGTGATGATATGACATGTCAGGAGTTACCAGCTTTTTTTTTTTTTCAGCAACATCAAAGAGATGTTTGCCCTTTGGATAACAGGTAATCCTAAAATAGAAGGGATTCTTAAAGTTTGACTTCCTACAACCACTTCTATCATCAAAAATTATTACTTTGGTTCTCCCTAAAGAAAATCCTGGAATAAGGATTCTACTGCAATTAGTTGATTCAGAAGGTGATCATGGAAAATACTAGTAAAGTTGTAGGAATTTGAGACAAGGAAGAGAAGCAAGTCAGTAAGGGGTGGAAGACTAGAGAAAAGTGAACAAAAGGGAGAGTATTAGGAGGTGAAATCACAGAGAGAATACGGCAAGATTTTGTATGGCCTTGGAGACATTGTAAATCTTTCAGATGTTATTTTTTGTAAGACTGTGGGACATCGAAGTGTTTTAATAAAATAAATATGTTGCATATGCTTCAATGGGAAAACTTTGCCTAGTGTGGTAAAACATTGAATAAACAAGGTCAAGAAAAAATCAGGAATATGAGTTAGGAGGTATTTATGACAAGACAAATGAGATAGAATGATGGCTGGGACATGAGTGGTGGCAGTACCAGTGGTAAGAGGTAGTCACGTTCTCGATTTATTCTGAAACAAAATCCAACACGATTCACTAATGGAGCTAATGTAGGGCTTGAGAGAGTTTGGGGATTAGAATGACTACAGGGTTTTGGCCAAAGAAGTTCAACTCATTAACTGAGATGGTGAAAGGGATGAAGTCAGGCTTATTAGTGAAGGATGCTGTTGAATCTACAAGCGTGAGGTAAGAGGAATTGTCTCCTATAGAGAAATACATTCCAGTCAAGTCAAAGTCAAAGGAGTAAATTTAGGGGAACAAATAAGTCTCAGGCTAAGCTCTGGGCCATTTGAACTAAACATGTTTAAAAAAAAAAAAAAAAAAAACAGGAAGAAGAAATGGGGGTGGGGAAAAAAAAAAAGGACAAACAGCCAGAGGTGTAGAATGAGGAAAGTGTGGAGCTTAACATTTTACTGATAAATGTGTTAGAATAGAGTATTAACAATGACAGTGCACTTACTAAGTGCTGAGGTCTTTCTTTACATTACTTTATTTAATCTTACATACAATGAAGTGCTGTTGTGAAGTATTCCTCTTTGTGTTTTATGTATGGGAAAACTAAAGCCTTAAAGTTAAGCCATTTGCCCAACTCACTGTGCGAGGAGGTGAATGAAACTGATAGGAATCCTGGCCACCATGATTCATGTGCCAGAGCTTTCATATGATAGCACTCCATTCTCTTAGCAAAGGCAATATATCTTCTTCTTCACTTTATTTGAAAGAAGCTCTCTTTTTATTCCTGCCACAAATCTACTTTTACATTTGATTACTGTTTCATCACCTATTAGTATCATAGTACTGGAAAAGACCATAAAGATCATCTTGTCAACACTGTTATATTAATTTCACGTTATGGTGCAGAAATAAAGAGAATCATTTGCATGGTGGCATAGTTGTTAAAATTTCAGGATTTTAAACCGGCTTGCCTAAATTTAATTCCTAATTCCCCACATGGTATAAGTACTTAAGTGACAATAGAGAAGTTAATAAAACTATCCAATTCTCTATTTTCTTATTTGTAAAACAGGCTAACAATAGTACCTACCTAATAGGATATTTATAATTCAATGAATTAAGAGATACAAAGCAATTAGAACACCGTTAGTTATTATTAATCTTATTAATATTTTATATGACATTTTGACATATAATTCATATACTATAAAACTCACCTTTTAAAATGTGAGTTTAGTGGTTATTAATATATCCAACCAAGTTATATAACCTTGACCAATATCTCATTTAAGAATATTTCATATCTCCACAATAAAGCACGTTATCTGTGAGTATTCATTCTCCAGTCTCTGTTCATGTGAGCCCCTAGCAACATCAGTCAACTTTCTGTCTCTCTGGGTTTTCTTATTCTAGATATTTCATGTAAATGGAATCATACAATATGTGGCCTTTTATGTCTGACTTGCTTCACATAATGTAATATGTTTAAGGCTCATCCATGTTATTGCATGTAACAGTATTTCATCCCTTTTTAAGGCCATTTGATACTGTACTGTATAGAAATATTGCATTTTGTCTATATATTAATCAATTGATGTATACTTGGAGTATTTCTGCTTTTAGCTAATATGGATAATGTCAAAATGTTAATGTATAAATTTTCGTGGAGATATGTATTTTTCAGTTTTCTTGGGTGTGTCATGAAGTTGCTAGAAATGAAATTGCTGATTCAGATGGTAATTCCAATATGAGATTTTTGAGGATCTATAGAACTGTTTCCTAAAGTGACTGCTCCATTTTTCCATTTCTACCAGCAATGTATAAATTACCAACTCCAGCTTCTTACTAGCATGTTTTATTGTCGATCTTATTTATTACAACCCTATTAAAGAGTATGATGTAGTATCTCATTGTAATTTTAATTTGTATTTCTCTAATAGCTCATGATATTGAGCATATTTTCACATTTATTGACCTTGGTATGCCTTCTTTGAAGAAATGTCTATTTAAATGCTTTGTCCACATGTTAGGCTATTAGTCTTTATTTTATTCAGTTGTAATAAATATTTTCCCTCATTCTGAATCATAGTTTTATTTTTTGATTGTATCCTTTGAGCACAAAATTTTTATTTTCAACTAATTCTAATTTATCTGTTTATTTTCTTTTATTGACTGTGGTTCTGGTGTCATTTTTAAAAAGACATTGCCTGGTTAATGTCATGGAGGTTTAAATATATATGTTTTCTTCTAGGAGTTTTATTACTTCATTCTGACTTTTAGATATTTGATTAATTTTGAATTAATTTTAGTACATGGAATGAAGTATAGGTATAACTTCATGTTTTTTTCAATAACATATGCACTTCCCCAACACCATTTGTTTAAAAAAAATCCTATTTGTTTCTTTATCAAAGGGTGTCGACACTCTTGTTAATAAACAGATATTCAAAATATAAAAGTTTATTTCTAGACTCTCAATTCTATTTCATATTTCCATGTCTCTGTTCACATTCCAGTACCATACTAACCTAATTATTATAGTTATGAAGTAAGTTTTGAAATTAAAAAGTGTTAGTACTACATGTTTTCCTTTTTTTTTTTTTTTTCAAGATCTTTAGGTTATTTTGGGTCTGTTATGTTTTCGTGTAAATTTTTGAATCAGCTTGTCAATATCTGAAAAAATAATGTAGCTGGAATTTTGATAAAAATTGTATTCAATCAATTTGTGACTATGGTCATTTTAACAATATCAAATCCTTCAACCCATTTACATAAAATGTCATTTTATTTATTTAGATCTTTATAATTTTTTGACATTTTACACATTTTTGTTAAATTTATTCCTAAATATTTTATTTTGGTGATATTGTAAATGGAATTATTTACCTAAATTCACTTCTGGGTTATAAATTGATAGCTGGTAAAAATACATTTTAATTTGCTTATATTGATCCTGTGTCCTGCATCTTTGTTAACCTAATATATTTGCTCTAACAATGTGTGTGTGTGGCATCCCTTAGAATATTCTACATACAAGACCATGTCATTTTAAAATAGAGATAATTTTGCTGCTTCTTTCCAATATGGACACTATTTATTTATTTATTTATTTTTGCCCTTTTTGTTGTTGAGGCTAAAACATCCAGTACAATGTCGAATAGAGGCTTCAATAACAGCAATACTTATATTGTTACTGATCTTACAGTGAAAACATTCAGTGTTTCATCATTAACTGTGACGTTAGCTGTGGGCTTCTTGTGGATCCCTTTATCAGGTTGAGGATGTTTCCTGTATTCTTAATCATCTCAAGTGTATTCTTCACCCAAGGCTGCTATAATAAAGTACCATAGACTATGTGGCTTGAATAACACAAATTCATTTTCTCAAGTTACTGAAAGCTGGTAGTATGAATTCAGGGTGCTAGCACAATCAGGTTGTGGTGAGAGCTCTCTTTCTGGCTTGCAGATGGCTGTCTTTCAGCTGTCTGTCACATCACCCTTTCTCAGTGCTGCATGAGGGGAGAGATGGAAGGGGAGAGAGAGGGAGACCTATCTTTTAATACGGCTACTTATATCAAATTAAGAATCCACTATTATGACCTTATTTAACCTTAACTACTTTCTAAAAATCATATCACTAAGTGTAATCAGATTGGAGGTTAGAGCTGCAATATGTGACTATTGGAAGAACACAATCAGTTCATAGCACTGAGTGTTGTTTTTCATGAAAAGATACTGTATTTCTTTTCTGTATCACTTGAAATAATCACATGGGCTTTGTCTTTATTTTATTATATGGATATACCTTCATTGATTTTTATAGTTTATATGTTGCCAGACTCATTTTGCTAGTATTTTGTTGAAGACTTTTGTCTCAATGTTCATGAGAGGTACTGATCCCTAGTTTTCTTTCGTGTTTTTTAGTTTCAGTGTTAGGGTAATAGTGGCCTCATAAAATCAGCTGGAAAATGCTTCCTTCTTCTCTACACTTTAGCAGAGTTTGTGAAGGATAGGTGCTAGTTCTTCTTTAAGTATTTGGTAGAATTAACTATAGCATCTAAGTGTGTGTGTGTGTGTGTGTGTGTGTGTGTGTAAAGTTCATGGATTACTAATTCAATTAATTTACTTGTTAAAGTCTATTCTGATTTTTCGTGAGTCAGTTTCAGTAGTTTGTATCCTTCTAGAAATTTATCCATTTCATCTAGATGATCTAATTTCTTGACACACAATAGTTCGTAATATTTCCTTATAATCCTTTCTTGTGTCTGCAATGTCAGTAGCAATGCCTTCTCTTGAACTCCAGATTTTAGTAAAACAAGTCTTTCTGTTTTCTCTTCAGCTCTCTAGCTAAAGATTTGTCAATTCTGTTGATCTTTTCGAAGAACCAACTTTTGGGTTTCTTGATTTTTTTATTGGATTTATGGCCTTCCTCTCATTTATTTCACCCTAATCTCTGTTCTTCTCCCTTTTCTTGCTTTGGGTTTATTTTGCTCTTATTTTTCTAGTTTATTAAGTCAGAGATTTTGTTATTAATTCGAGGCCGTTTTTCTTTTTTAATGTAGCCATTTATATTTACAAATTGTTAAATGACAACAATTATTCAGGTATTTTCCTTTTGAAGAAACTGCAAACCGATCTGCCTCCTCTAGTGCATGCGAGGTTGATGACTTCCAGTGTGAGTGTGACAGTGTTGATTTTCAAGGCTAACCAGTAGCTAGGGAGAGGGTGATGAGAAAACGGGATGTAAAATGCCATAAAACTTCCCGTTCTTTCTGAGATTCAGTATTTTTCTTGAATAGATGTTCCTTTGACTTTTTTCAAGCATTAGATTAATTTACAGAATTCTGAAAAGAGTGAATTTATTTTTTTAACAACGTTTGCCAGTGTTCGCATTGCTTTTTCAAGGAGGAAGGGATTTTTGGAGGTTCTTGTTTCATCATTTCCATTAATTTAATTCAATACTTTTATTATTAACCAGAATTTGAACCTGGACTTTCTAAATCTTGGGTGTTTTCATATAATTAACATTTAAGAGAGAATCCAATGGGAAATCAATGAAAGTATTAATTTGCAAGTAATTTTGAAATAATCTACCCCAACTCCTTCAATGATGATCTCTTTGATTTTTATACTTCCTAAACCATAGAATTATTACTTCAAATATAATTATAATTATATGCAGAAATTAAATAGATATAAAATGATTCAAAACAAAATTGCCTTATTTTGAAGTGGGAGTGAGACACCTTTGTGGATTTCTGCCTCCTCTCTTCTCTGCTTATGGCATGACTTGAGGAAATCCCAGCGTTCTTGACAGAAGCCCCAAGTTCCAATAAATGTCGTTTGAAAAACAAAGTAGCAGTTGGAAAAGGTGAGAATAATGAAGGAACGAGAGGCAAAATGGCTTCCCTAATATTAACAGGTGAAGATACAGATCCTGTGATTCTACTCCAGTTTTGTCTTCTCCCACTTGGAAAATTCTCTGTAATGCTGTATTTTTCCACTCCTCAGCTGATTAAATTGAAATTCATTTGCATTGTTGAGAAACATTATTATTTTCATCATTTAGTAATGCTATGTGCAATTTACTTCATTTCGAGATACGTGTTTAACTTGAAATATATGCTGGCTCTGTCTTTAAAGAAAACAGCCAACATTTGATATCAGAAAAATAACAAAAATAACGACCTGCAGAAAAGAAATAAAAATCCTACCCTACTAAAGAAGGCTATTCTCAGATAGGATTTTATGTTTCATCTTGACAAAGAAACAAGTACAAATTAAATATCAGTGCAGGAGAATTGCAAGAAAATGCAATTTCCCCAAAACAAACTAACCTTATCCTTTGAGCATTTGGATTTAACTAGCTAATCCTCCTGTCTTTATTAGTTTTTCTTTGTTTTTCCAGGAGACTTTTAAAATATGAAGAACATATAAAAAGCTCTTAATTTCTTTGAATAACTTTTGGACAATCCTACATTGTTTAAAATTTATGGCATGACCAAATACATCACATCTATCATAAAACAGAAAGGGGTTCTCTTTTCTTGGCGCAGGTCAGGGAATCTGTTTGAAATCTTTTTTAAGGCTATCTGAAATGGTTTTATTGAGAACAAGAGTCATGGCTGCTGTGACTGAATATCACTGATTTTTAACAAGCTGCTTCATAATATGTTTCTCTTCCATTTATTTCACTCATTTACCCCACAAGCAATACATTTAAAAATGCAATAAATGTTTTTTTAAATGCATGAACACTTTTATATTTACCAGCAAGTCTTCAATAAATCTTATATAATGATTTTATTGGTTTTATTTTTATATAATGATTTTATATAATTTTATCTAATGATTTTATATAATGATTCATCTGGAATATTCCAGATGTGATATTTATAAATCATTTTCTATTCCAATCATGAACTTTAC
This sequence comes from Saimiri boliviensis, assembly GCF_048565385.1. Taxonomy (NCBI): domain Eukaryota; kingdom Metazoa; phylum Chordata; class Mammalia; order Primates; family Cebidae; genus Saimiri; species Saimiri boliviensis. The sequence goes on from NC_133453.1 coordinate 113,305,965, forward strand.
TCCAAGCCCAATTTTCAGCTCAGAGCAAAGAATTCAGGAAATCTGTCCACTTACAACACATACTTTCTCTTCAAGATTACAGATATTACTTAGGTCAATTCTACACATTCCCTGAGTGGTCATTGAGGCAAATAACACTAAATCCACTAAGATGTATGGTAAGGAATCTATTGATAGCCAGAGGATTGAAATGTACAGTATTCTTCCAGAGCATTTTCCCTAGCCCTCTACATTTCTCTGTACTGCCTAGAAAACAGAAAATACATCTCAGATTCCTGTGCTCCTGAAGTTATCCCAGACTTTACCTGAAAGAGTTAGTTGCTTGTACGTCTATAGTTCACAGAGCTGGAAATATACTTACTTTTTGAAAGCATTAATCATATGATTTCATTCATTGCTTTTGTGTCTGTCTCTTCTACACAAGAAAGCAGAAAAAGTATTCATCTCACCTTTGTAATTCCTGTATCTGTCACAGAATAAGTAACCAATAATAATATTTTAAAGAAATGAAAGAATGAATGATGCATGACGTGCAGCAGCATGCTGGAAAATGTGAGAAAATAGAATGAATTTATGCATTTTTCTCTGGCAGGCTAGTAGGAACAAACTAGTCTATTCTATATAGCCAGGGTAGAAAAGAGAATTACTCTACACTCTGTCCTGGTGACGTCACTGTTTGAAAGAAATAGGAAAGGCTTTGGTCTGGACCAGGAGGTGTTGGGTGGTTTTACTTTCTGTCTGATTCACCGCAATGTATCTCTTAAATAAAGCTAAGCAGCATACAAGCATTTTTCATAAATATTTTTTAAATAGGTGAACAGAAAGAAAAGGTAAACTTCATACTGAGCATGTCTATTTTTTATTTTCAAAAAGAGGGACTCAAAGTCTGATAAAAACCATCTAAATATTTCTTAGAAATATAGCTTCTGTAAGTCCCAGCAAGCTTACCAAATTAAACTTTCAGAGGTAGGGGGAAATTTTTGTTTCAAATGCATCTTACCGTCAGGCTTGTTTGAAAAAAAAACATAATCTAAGGAATACTAAACAGTGGAGAAAGACAAGTTCTTCGCTTGGTAGATGTGCAATATGGATTCAGGAGATGACGCTTCAACTTTATACAATGGTGCATTTTACCTCCAGATCACGTAACCTTTCTTACCCTTATTTTCCAAAATAAAAAGGATAAATTAATGAGTGTTCTAGTAGATTAAACAAGAATTGACACAAACACACACACAGCATCAAAACAACCAAATAAAACACACAAAAAATGACTTGTATGCATTCTTTCACGTTCAACAAGGCGTGCATAAATGAATGTCAGGCAAATTGCAATCTGCCTCTTAAAGCTTTCTATTTTCTCCCTAGGAAGGAGAGAATTATAAGGAAGGACCTGTAATCAAAATGCCAAAATAATCTCTGATATTTAAAAAGGAGTTTGAAAATTTTAAAGTCCCTTTTCTCTCTTGATAAAGGCTGACTCTCAAGACTATCATCAGTAGGAAGTATTGAGGATTGGAAAAACAAGCCTCAGACTGCAGCCCCGATCCCAGAAACAGCAGCCACGGTGATGAGGAGTCTTCAAACCAAGGTAATCTTGAGGGTGTCCTGCAACTCTTCAGAACGGGCCTGCCTTAATAACCAGCTGTGTTTATTCACTGACTTCAAATACTGCAGACAAAAATACCTTGTTGTGAAAGTAGACAGGCATACTTGATTCCTATTTCTACCATAACAAATCACAACAAAATTGATGGATAAAGAAACACAAGTTATTTTAGAATTCGGTGAGTCAGAAGCCTGTCCAGGCCTGACAGGCCTAAATCAAGTTGTTGTCAGGGCTGTATTCCTGCCTGGATATTCCTTATTAATTCAAGGGGAGTTTGATTCCTTGCAGCCAGAGGGCCAAGGCTCCCATTTTCTTACTGGCTGTAAACTGAGGGCCATGCTCAGCTTCTAGAGATAGAGGTATTCCTTGATTCCTTGGTTCCTGGCCTGATCCTTGCCTTTTCCATCTGGAAAGCCAGAGGCCGAATTTTTTTTTTTTTTTTTTTTTTTTTTTTTTTTTTTTTGAGACGGAGTTTCGCTGTTGTTACCCCAGGCTGCAGTGCAATGGCACGATCTCGGCTCACCGCAACCTCCGCCTCCTGGGCTGAGGCAATTCTCCTGCCTCAGCCTCCTGAGTAGCTGGGATTACAGGCACGTGCCACCATGCCCAGCTAATGTTTTGTATTTTTAGTAGAGACGGGGTTTCACCATGTTGACCAGGATGGTCTCGATCTCTCGACCTCGTGATCCACCCGCCTCGGCCTCCCAAAGTGCTGGGATTACAGGCTTGAGTCACCGCGCCCGGCCCGAATTTTGAGGTCTTCGCACATAGCATCTCTCCGACCCTTTTTTATCTTTGCGTCTCTTTCTCATAGACAGAAAAAGTTCACCAGTGTCAAGCATTCATGTGATTATATTGGGCTCACCTGAGTAATCCGGGATAATCAGTCTATCTGAAGGGCCTGATCTTTATTTTGGTGTAACAGAAAGAATAGTAACAAAACAATTAATATACTTTATTAATATTGTAATAGCCTGTTTATTATAGTTATTTCATATCTAGACAGTTCAGTAAAGCATAGAGGTAGAAATAAATAGGAATGCACATGGCTATTAAATTTGTTAAAGCTGCAGGAATATTAAACTAGTGAGGATAGAAAGGCTATTCAATAAGTGATGTTGAGACATTAAGGTAATTATCTGTTTTAAAAAGATAATATTGACTTTAGTTCTTACAAAAATTAATTACGGAAAAATCACAGATTGAAAATCTAAAATGTCTATGACTACGAAAGATCTAGAAGAAGGTATAGACAGACAAAATTAAAATATCTTACTGAGAAAGCTTATCACATCGGGTAACAAAACTCATGAGAATAAAATAAAACAACAAAACATTAAAACAAAATGAAAGGCAAACAATTCATCACTGAATGAGACTCATGGAATTAATTAAGGATCATCTGTTGAATGAATGAAATAGAGCTGTACATTTTAATATAAAACGTTTCTAAGGCTGGGCACGGTGGCTCAAGCTTGTAATCCCAGCACTTTGGGAGGCCGAGGCGGGTGGATCACGAGGTCGAGAGATCAAGACCATCCTGGTCAACATGGTGAAACCCCGTCTCTACTAAAAATACAAAAAATTAGCTGGGCATGGTGGCACGTGCCTGTAATCCCAGCTACTCAGGAGGCTGAGGCAGGAGAATTGCCTGAGCCCAGGAGGTGGAGGTTGCGGTGAGCCGAGATCGCGCCATTGCACTCCAGCCTGGGTAACTAGAGCGAAACTCCGTCTCAAAAAAAAAAAAAAAAAAAAAAAAAGTTTCTAATGTATTTGGAGTGAGAGTCAAAATGCAGTATATTACACATAATCCAATTAAACATAATGTGGGTATCATTTAGTCATAAATGTTCAGTTTATTCATTCCTTTGGTTTCATCATGCAACTTGTGCAAAAGTGTTGTCATGTGTCTCTGGTACACATCACTGGAAATAGAATCAAAATGTTGTTTCTGGAATATCCAGCATGCCTTAATGGACTGAATGTATTATTTATGATATTAAGGATATCACCACTGGACCTGTCGAGACAAGTCCTAACCTCTTTCTCTTATGAGACATAGACCTTGCAATTTAATGTTGTTAAAAGCAATGCACCCCCAAGGTGGAACTACTCATTGCTCACCTTTTTATTCGAAGGGTGTGATAGATGACAAGGATGTTTCTCATTATTCAGTATGGCTAAATAAACATTACAGGACCTACACTCATTCTTTTATAGATATGCCCATTACTTTCATAACTAATATTAAGCAAGTATATCCATCGTAAAGCAAGCTAGTTGAACAACATAAAATGTATTCTTCACTTTCAATACAACTAAACTGTAAATGAAACACCATTGTAAACTCACCTTGGGGAAATGACTTTTATTTAGCCTTCATGTTGCTTTGTTTACCTGTCAGTATAATAAAAAGTAAATTAAAAAGTGGCAGTGTTTAACATCATCCTAGCACAGAGCAATGTAGTACAGATTTGCCTGCACACAGATTGATGAGTTAGGTGACTTTCCGCAAAGCTAAAGAAAGTAAACTAATTGGTCTTATTGATGTCTTTCCTTCTTTCCACATCAGAAATGCCAAGTGTGGCTGACATATGTGTCTCTTTATTTTGTGGGAAATAAATCTTGCCTTTTTAATCTACCAGATGTCAATCAAAGTTGTTTTATTTATTTTTAAATCATTCAATGAAAACATAATCCAAAATTCTCTTTCATTTACCAGACCTTCTAGTGCCTATGTTTCTAAATGTAGAGGTTATCTCTTCAAAGAAAAAAAAAAAATTGCCATTCAAAAAGAGTGTTTTAAAAATTACAGTGGTCAAAAAGAACTTGAGGCTGTTGTAGTGTTCCTCATCTTTACCCATGTAGATACCATGACTTTTGTAATACATGAAAATAATATAAAATTCAAATTGCAGTTTCCCTTAAGTGTTATTAGAACAAAACCCATTTGTTGATATGTTATCTATGGCAACTTCCCTGCTACCAAAGCAGAAGTGAAATAGTTGCTCAACCTAAGATATGTACGACCTGGGTATTTGCAGAAAATATTCACTAGTCCCTCCTCTCTGGTCACAAATCTCTCGGGAGACCACAGAATGCTTCCTCTTTGGCTTCCTTATTCTTTAAATCACTTTCCTTTTTACTCAACCTTATAGAATATTGTCTTGATTTCTGTCTATACTGTATTTGCTATATATGTGACAAGTTAAATGAAGAAGGTAAAGCACAGGACAAACAAGGGTGCTCAGGCGTTAACTTTCTGTTCTTCAATTATTCCCTGTGTCTGCTGTGTAGACCTAACTACAGCACCAGAGAATTCAACGTACACTTGTGGAACTCACTCTAGCAACATTCTCTGGTGTTTTTAACTACCGATCTTGCTCCTTTTCTTACTATCTTAAAAGTATTAAAGATTCATTTGAACAAATAATAAAACCTGTCAATTCTTTCAACCCTCCAGGCTACAATTGACTATATGTGATCTGATCTTTTCTTCCTGGAAACAGTTGTGTTATTTATACTCTGATAAGACTCAATCACAAACACATGTTTCTTCAAGGCAGTCTTTTTCCCCGAGGCACCGATCTTCTCAGATTTCAGAGGTCTAAAATCTAGAATATAAAATTGAAAGTGGTGGGGGAAACTGTGCTTGTGACAAACTGTTAGACAGAGAGAGGGCAAAGAAGTTGACTTAAAACCTCTAGATACCATAATTCGAATCAAGACTTTGTTTTTTCTGTTTTATCCATATATCAACTATCTCAAAATTGGTAGATAATTCTATTAGCCCATTTTTTGACAATATAAACGGATTTACATTCTATTTTGACCTAGTGCATCTTTCAAAGCTATGAATATATTTTTAAAGCACGTTTTTGTTTTTTAAGGTGTGATTTTTTTTTTTCCAGTTACGTTTTTCTATCTGTGTGTGTGGAAGAGGGGAATATTTTTAAAAAAGAGAGAATATATTCTACTTTTCTTATTATATATTTTTAATTGTAGTCCAGGTTGTATCTGTAAAACCAAAGGTCAAGTAGCAATACATAGCTTTGCCTGTAGTCCTGTTTGCCTTTAAAGGATGTTAATTTTCAAAATCCCTGCAGACTGATACTGAGCACAGATGTGCACAGCAGTAAGTGCACAATATGCACGCATGTACCTTACCTTCCAAAGTAGCAGCTGAAAATGGCACTCAACCTAATTAGCTCTCAAAAATGATTTAGAAGGACAAGAATTAGGAAGAGAGACAGAATTAGATAACGATACTAAATTTTGAAATAGAAATACATCTTTAGCAGAAAGTCACTTAAAAGATTCATATGAGGAGATAAGAATAACATAATCATTTAAGGTCAGCCTCTACTGTAATTCCATCAGCCTCAATTTTAAGTCTACAATTAGGTATGACCCTGCAGGAAAAGGCCTTCCTTTGAACCATCTAACCCTATAGCTTGCCCAGGGGTATATTTCACCAGTACACTCCCTGTCTCTGATTTTGACCTCAATCTGTTTTGTACAGCTTCTTTTAGTGCCTCCAGTGTTCTTGGCCAGTGATTTACTCATAGATGCTGACTTCTGCCTCCATCTTCTCTTAGGACTCCATCTTTACTCTAGGCAGGGCATTTTCATTGAAAATTGTGCATAGGGCTTCCTTGTGTGAATTGGGGCTTTGAGGTAATTTCCTGGAGATACAATGCTATCTCCTTAGAAATGCCTGAGCAAATGCTACAATGATGACAACGTCGGTGATAGTCGGCTTTCATGAAGGCCTGAAGACGAATTGTTTTCTCTGGACATCCTGGACTCTTTGTTGTTTGTGGCTCTCTTTTTGTTTTTAATATCATGGCTTTCCAGAAAAGCTTCCTTGAGACAATATCTGAAGTTGTTTTTGAAGGAACAATTCCCTAAAGGTTTAAAATAGAACGAAGATTGGTGGAAAAGTCATTAAACTGCCATCTCTATCCTACCTATATTTGGTGAAAATAACTTCTGTTATTTTCATGTATTTGGTGAAAATAATACACCATGTGTGCATAGATATGCAAAGACCAATGTTATTCAAATATATGCTTATAAAAACAAAGTGTGTAATATGAACTCCTAAGAATTCTAGCATGTAGTAATTAATTTCTTCAAGAACTCCTGATTTCTAATATTGCAAACTTTGATAAACATATGTACTTTTATTCTTTATCACATAGAGAAAAAAATTCATGACATTTTTGTCTTCAGTAATAATCTAAATAGATTGAAAGAGGTTGTTCAGACATGATAAAATTTTCTCCATTCAACACATTATTTAACTTTCTCTTCAGAATATAGTTGTATATATTTAGAAGGACAGATCCCTTTTCCAAACTTGAAAAATGGCTGACATTGGAGAGCAACCTAGGTTTGCATTCTGGCTCCATTGCTTACTTGCTGGGTGGCCATGGACTATTTACCTAACATAACTCTATTTATCCATGTGTGATACGTGGATGATATTACTGTGAAAGGCTATGGTGTGGATTAAAGTGAGATCATGTTGGCTAAGCATGTTGTAAAGTACACAATAAAAATCGCTGCCCTTCTTCTGCCTTTCCACTGAAAAACATTTTATTCCAGCCATCTCTTTAGTCCAATTCCTGAAACTTGGGTCATTTCTGACCTCCATTCCAGTTCTTCCCACGTATACACTTTCTGCTTCGTGTTATTTAAACCACCCATAAATTTGTAGCTCAGGATGACTTGTATTTTGTGAGGAATCACGGATTGATTTCACTATCAAGACGTACTTTCCACCCTTCCTTCTTGCTACTCTTTTTCCTCTCTGCAAAAGGTTGCCCTCAAGCAAGAAGAATTTCACTCTTTTCCATGAAAACACAAGTCTGAGGCTTCTCTCGAGACATTGACTTTATCAGAATCATATTATCCAGTCATGAAAGAACATTTTCTCATGTTTATCTTAAATCAAACTTCTGCCCGCTATAAATTCTGTTATTTTGCATAACAGAATTTATGCAAAATATATAATTTTGCATAAAATTGTATATTTAAAAATACATTTTAAAAATAAATAATTTTGTGTAAAATAAAATCTTTGTTACTCCCTATGGTGACAAGTTGTTAGTTTCATAAGCAAGCAGATTTTTTTTCTCACCATTCAAATTCACTTGATCTGACTATTCAGTGATGTTCCCACCAATCTGTTAAGCACACACACACATTGTGAGAGACAGAGGGGGAGGTTTATTAAATATAGTGTAGTTTTTATAATAATTGTTTTTCTAATTGCAGCCCTTATAAAATAATCTTTCTGAACTTGTCTGAAAGTATTTGGATGTACAGATATCCATATTTAAAATTTTTTTCATCCATCTTCCTTATTGGCACAGAGTAGATGCTGAAAGTTATGCCTTCCAACTGATGGCTTGGGAATCTCTGCATTGGAATTTCAACCAGAAACCCAGGGTTACACTGGCTGCCACTCAAACAGAGAAGCCAAAAAATCAGTTTGCTTCCATCTGGGTAGGTAGAAATTTATCCTGTCATTTCTGAAACATATTAATAACCAAGAAGAGATCTTCCTTGCAAACTTCTAGAGGGAAGTATTGAGGAAAATTCTAAAGTAAAGTGGTGATAGTCTGTGAAACTTATAATTTCCCATAAGGCAAAAGGAAAGCTGTGCCCTGCTGAAGCGTCTTCACCCCTCAGCATTTCCAGTTCTCCTTTCAGAGGCTCTCAAGCCTAAGAGAAGTTATGAATCTGAAGTCATAGTTCCCGTTTTCTGTTTAAAATAGGTCACAGCACTCTGTTTCCTTAGTAAAAAGCTAAGGTTCACAAGGTGTATACCTTGGACAAAAGACAGTTTTATTCAGTTTCCTCCTAAATTTAAACAAAAACAAACAAAAAAACAAAAACGTTGGTTTTTCCAAGGAAGGGGTTATGTGGGGAATCTGCGACCTCATAATTACTTTCCCATTTGCCCATCTACTATGAAAAAAAAATTAGTTAAAATGAGATATTCTGACTATACTGGATACCTTAGAGTGTTCCACGTCTTGTCTTTTACCCTGGGGTTCAGGTGAAGAAAACATTCTTGCTCACAGACACCCATCAAGTCTGAAGTCCATGGATGTGATTTGTCTTCAGAAAGAGCTTGCCTTCCATCATCTTGACTTTACCAATTATGCTTTTTTTGCCCAAGACACTTACCCTGGCTATATCATATCTCTGTAAGGCATTTACTCCATTTATCAAATCATAGATTCCTTGAATATTAGGACCAGGGAGCCAGATATAATATTCCTAAATCTTCAGGAAATACGGCAATTAAATGAGCAAAAAGAGTTGATTCTTATCTTGCTGAAGATTACTTCCAGAGTAGAGCAATCTAATGCTTCTCTCAATTCTGCAGTTTCTCCATCCTATTTGACAATGTATCTGTAGTCTTTTATTTATCTGAAAAAATTTATACTTTAAGTGGTTGGATAGCCTCACCTCCTTTTGACAATTCTTTCATATATTTATTTAATTTTGATGAGTGCTGATTATGTATTTGCTAGGCACTAAAGCTACAGCAGTAAACAAGATGGGCATGGACTTAGAACCCTCACTGTGTTCACAGCGTCTATTGTAACCTTCTCCCTTCTTCTACATCTCCTAGCTGCTTCAGCGCTTCTCTGATTATGATTACTTGCTTTCTTTGTTCACCTACGCTGTCATACCTGCACTTCTGGTCTGTTGCAGCTCTTCAAGGACTGACTGGATTCCTGCCTTGGAAACCATCAGCACCAGACCAGAGACGGAAACAGATCACCCCAGCTCAACTCACAGCTCAGGTTTTTCAGACCCTAGAAACCTTCTCAGTGGCAGTGAAGTGCCCAGGTTTCAAACTGGAATTAAAGAGATCTGTGGCAGAGTTGAAGATATGAGCTCTTCGTGCAGCTGAGGACCAGAGTCTCCCTAATAGTCTGTTCTTGCTTCTGCTGCAGGATTCAGTCCTGAAGTTCTTAAGAAAAAGAATCATATGATGCCTGCAATGAACCCTTACCTTTTTTTCAGGCCTCAGAAAAGATTCAGCACAGGATATTGGCATTATTGTGTGGGATAAAAGTGACAATTGTCCTTTTTAATCTATTTTTAGTGTTATTGTTTCAATTCATTTGCAACTGTTAATTTCCAAATGCTTTATTTGCTGAGACTCACTTTGGATGTTCAAAAAAACTGCAAAGGGTCACAAAAACAAAAGTTATAAAATTATGGCTCCTTTATTCAACCAGATGCTATACTTTCCAGGTAATTGGCTGACAAATTAGTTCTGAAGAATTCTGAAAGCAATTCTAGTTGGAACTGCCTTCCACCACCGTCACTACCTCCACACCACACACACACACACACACACACACACACACACACGAACACACACACAGGAATCACAATTTAACAAACAATTATTTAAAATAACATCTAACACATATAACACCTTATGGCAATAACCATATGCCAGTCACTGTTCTAAGCAATAAGTTAATGAATTATCACTACATTTCTATGAGGTAAGTATTGTCTCTTACATATATGAGGAAGCTGAGGACCTGCAAGTTTGAGCAGTTTGTCCTGACTTCCACAGGAAGAAAATATTGGATCACATCTAAACCCAGGAAGTGTGATTTAAAAGCCTTTTTTCAAAATGGCTTCTCATTACTGCTTCTTATAAGATGATTAAAAGAATATGATTCATCAGCTCCCACATTTATATCATTCTAAACAAAGACATATGGAGCATCCATTCCGGCCTGCCACTATGCCGGTTGATAGTAATATAAAGAAAATAAGAGACTTTCTCTGCCTTTAAGATATTCACATTCTAATAGTTTATGTGTGTGTGGCATTGTATAAAGGTTATAATAGATCATAAAAGCCCACACAGTGACAATGATAAGTCAGTCTGTGTTCTCAACATGAAAGGTACTATGTGAGAACAAAAGGGCCTTTACTATCCCCATCTTTCTCAAAGTTGCCAGTTTGAGGAATGGAAGGAGCAAGAGGTTTGTAATGGATGGAATCATATGAAAGTGATGTTTTGAAGGTTAAATCTTTTCAGTATTGGTAATATCATTTAGTTAAACCTAATATTTATGAAAATTATCTTCTTTAAATTTGGTACTATTATTTGTTAGCAGAGTCTTTTCCTTCTTGGGGTTATTATTTTTTTTTTTTTGAGATGGAGTTTTGCTCTTGTTTCCCAGGCTGGAGTGCAGTGGCACAATCTTGGCTCACTACAACCTCTGCCTCCCAGGTTCAAGCGATTCTCCTGCCTCAGCCTCCTGAGTAGCTGGGATTACAGGCATGCACCATCATGCCCAGTGAATTTTGTATTTTTTTTTTTTTAGTAGGGACAGGGTTTCGCCATGTTGGACAGGCTGGTTTTGAACTTCTGACCTCAAGTGATGCACCCGCCTCAGCCTTTCAAAATGCTGGGATTACAGGCATGAACCACCACGCCTGGCCTCTTCTTGGATTTTAATTTTATTATTTATTAAGAGAAAATGACAATATCTTATTTTCACAGTGGGCTTAGCATTTCAATGGACTAAGCAAAGCTGAGGAAAGTTGCCATGTCACAATCATATGATGGCGTATGCAGTAAGTTTTACAGGACTTTAAATAAGGCATAAATCCTCTGGATTTTTGTAGGTGGTTTCTTTCTAGAAGATGATTTGAAAAAAAAAATTGGTTAAATGAAGACAAAGAGAAAGAAGAGTGTTCTGTTTACATCTTTATCTCCACTTTCATCTCCTCTTAACCAATAACCATGATTGGTATTTATAATTAATCATCAATTGCTCAGTGAGGAACTTATATGCCGTGCATAGATCAGAAGATTTGAAATTTGAGAACTATGACAACCTCTTCGGCATTTTAGTCCATAAATGAGTGGTGGAGGTTTTCACAATTTTTATTGAAGAATATATACTATCTTATATATTTGAGGACGAAAGTGTTTTTATTATGGGCTCTTAAAGTGGTCAGGCCACTTTACCACAACAGGCCTCGCTTTCTTTCATTGTAAAGGTGATAAAGTCAGACTGTGGCCACTAAAGCCCACATCAAACTTCCAAACTCACTGACTCACCTCTAGTATGAAAACAACCACCCACAAGCCTCTCTGCTTTCATTCTTGTCTCCCTACATCTATCTGTTTCTTCAGAGCAACCAGAATCATTCCTGTAAAAGTATACATCAGATCACATGATACCACAACTGAGAATTCCCCAATAGTTTACCACCCCCTCAACAATAAAACCCACATCCACCATGACAAGAATCAAGTCCCACAAGGTCTGACCCTGACTACCTCATGGGTGGTTGTTATCAAAGTGTGGTTAAAGAAATCAGTGGAAATTTAGATTGTGAATAGTTGTATCCTTTCTTCATGATAAGGTATGCATGAAAGATAACCTCCTGAAATGTGTTTCCTCAGAGGAGAATCTCAAACTTTAACCAAGGTCAAATCTTTTGTAAAATAATGATGCTGGTACAGGAAGTTAGAGCATCTGAAAGGAAGAAAGCAGAGGGAAGATTTATTGTAAGTTTTCATTTCTTCCTGATGATGTAAATGACTGACACCCGTTCTATTCTGTGCTTACTGTCGTCTTTGTCCTCCTACAGATTTGCTTTATTTGAGAGCCTTTGAGATTTGAAGGAATGAAGCTGTACTTCTGGCATACAGGACATCCTTGCAGATATTAGGAGCTGAGTCCACAGGCAAGGTGATCTCAGTAACATCTGTCTCTTCACTGACACACTGGAATACCATATGTACATAGAAGATGAACTTAAATCCTGCCTGTGGCTTCAATATAAGAAGATGCTGGTATTATAAACCTCTTGCTCCTTCCATTTCATAGTGAGAAAACATTGGGATGCCTTTTGCTGGGAAAAGGGCAAATGTGATAAACACAACGTTTTCAAGAAGCAATTACTAGATAAACAATGAGAAATGACAATTTATAAGTGACTTTGTTGACATATCAACCAAGCACAACGTGTCAATTCTCATATTCCCCAGAGAGGGGAAATATGAGAATTCTTGAGATTTGAATGTTTAATTAACATTTGATTTGTGCTTTTTAAAGTGAATATCTCTTACCTATCTATAAATACAAGCTATTTACTGATGAAGTTGTATGATGTTTTTGATTTGGCTCAAAATAGTTCATCTATTTATACCTTCAGGTAGGCATGAAGGTATAAAAAATAATAGTCTCATATTAAGAAATTTTGAAGCTGAGTAATAGACTTGTGATCTTTCATTATGCTGTTTTGTTCTACTTTTGTTTATGTTTAAGCTTCTGTATTTTGAAGAAGGAGGAGTGTAGAAGAAATGAAGAAAAAACAGTGTAATGGGGTAGGGAAGAGTGAGGCCTATTAAAACAGAACCCTGCTTGTGCCCAGCTAGAAATAACTCAATCGAAATCTGCTTTGCACACGTGTGGCTAAATACCACTTGGTGACAGGCTGGATCGTGAAAATGCCCACATGTTCTGGATCTTTAGAATACAGAAAACATTTCAAAAGCTCACCAGGGCCAAAGAAAGATGTTACTCTGAGAGCTGTTTCAAAATGTTTTGAGCAAAAGAGGGGAGAATTATCAAGAAGAGAAATGAAGACAAGGCAAGGTGAATATACAAAGGGGTGAGAAAAGGCAGATACGCAGTCACGTCACCAACCACAGGGGATGTTAAAGGAAGTGAGGAGCAAGGTGTGTGGGAACGAGACAAACTTCAGTTAGGTCGCTATTTCCAAAACCTCTGGGCTTTCTTGGAGCCTGGAACTCCCTATGCTGATGGGGTTGATCCTTGGCCACCAGGCCATTTGGACTAATGACCGTCACTAGACTGCTTCAATGAGATGACTCCTTCCCTTGGGAATGAATGGTGGATTGTCTACTCCAACCTTTTCAGCTGCAAAACTGAATGCCATTCTGCAAATGCTGATTATCTGCTTTGCTAAATGGATGTAGTGTACTGAGATAAGCCTAAGGTTCAACAGCAGATGGAGAACTTCAATACACAGTTCCTTTGAGGGAGGTGGAGAAAATAAAATTCGAGATCCTGTCTTGGGATTCAATTTTTGATGGTTTATTGATCTGATCTGTGGTTCATTAGCAGTCTCTTTTCTCTTGGTCCATCCACTGAGGTAATTGAAAGGTCAGGAATTTGGGGGTCACTGAGCATTTTCTTGACAATAGTTTTTTGGTCAGTTGGACCAGAGTCCTGCTGCTACAAAGAGTAAAATAAAGGATCTGAGACTTTCAACAAGACGGAGTCTAATAGCTATTAAGTTAGGTTTGGACAATCTGAGCACATTTCATTTTGAAAAGAGTGTTGAGAAGAATAGAAATCTTACTATTTGCATTCCTCTGAATATAGTAAGCTAAAATAAATTCTAATACTAAAATTAACTTTTTATTTGTTTTGCCCATAGAGAAAGAAGGGCAAATCTTCTCTCACTCATATCTTCCCCCAAACAAACAGGTATATATAAAAATAGAGGCAAAATTGAGGTATTAAAGCACAGCATATTTTCCTAAGAAATGAAAATATGATCAGAAAAGACATCCTTCTTTAAAGATAAACTTCATAATGAATGCTATGAAATGAAAATGCAGGAGTTTTCGGAATGATAAAGTACAAAGGAAAATGCATTTAAAAGATAAACAGTCTTATATCTACCATACAATTAGGATCACTTCTGGATTGTTGCTGTTATTTCTTAAAAAGTATCATTAAATCCGTGAATATAAATGTTGGTCAGTCATGAGAAATTAATTTAGGTTATATGATAAACTCTGGTGACATCATGTGTTTCCCCTTTTCCATCTATTTCAGCTTGGAAATCAGGCCTGTATTAAAGTATGTGGGGTTTGGGGGTTGGGAGAATAAATTTTGGAGATAGAAATGTTACTAACAGGATCTGAAGTATGATGCAGGTGTTTACTGAAAAGTGATTCAAGTGCCTGAGGGAACATTCATTTGGCGAGAAGGATGGGCTGTGTCTGCTGATGTTGACAGAACCTAAAATCTTAGAAGCATGTTGTCAAAACACAGGCCAGCACCAGAACCAAAGGAAAGAGGTGGGGCTGGTTCAGCTTCTTCTTAAATGCCATAGTGTGCTGGTCATGGTAGGGGAAGCCTGTAATCCCAGCACTTTGGGAGGCTGAGGCAGGAGGATCATTTGAAGCTAGTAGTTCAAGACCAGCCAAGACAACATAGTATGATTCTCTCTCTCTAGCTCTCTCTCTCTCAATTTTAATTTTAAGTTACGGGATACATATGCGGAACCTGTAGGTTTGTTACACAGGTATACATATGCTGTGGTGATTTGCTGTACCTATCAACCAGCCATCTAGGTTTAAGCCCCACGTGCATTAGGTATTTGTCCTAATGCTCCCCTCCCCTTTCCCCTACCCCCCAATAGGCCCCAGTGTGTGCTGTTCCCTTCCCTGTGTCCATATGTTCTCATTGTTCAACTCACACTTATGAGTGAGAACATATGGTGTTTGGTTTTCTGTTCCTGTGTTTGCTGAGAGTGATGGCTTCCAGCTTCATTCATGTCCCTGTAAAGGACGTGAATTCATTCTTTTTTATGGCTGCATAGTATTCCATGGTGTATATGTGCCACATTTTCTTTATTCAGTCTATCATTGCTGGGTATTTGGGTTTGTTCCAAGTCTTTGCTATAAACATACGTGTACATGTATCTTTATATTAGAATGAGGGGAGGGGATGAGATGGCCAAATAGAAACAGTTCTGGTCTGCACCTTCCAGTGAGACCAAACAATGCAGAAGTCAGGTGATTTCTGAGATCCTATTTCTATGAAAAAAATAAAAGGTAAAATTAAGTGCTGTGTTCACAAAGGAAAAATTTCAGCAGGCTGACTAAACCAGCTACTTTGTCCATAACAGGTTGTTTTATGCCTGTTGCCATATGGTAAGTTTAAAAACTGCCTCTTTTCTCAATTTCAAAATGCCCCAATTTGGTAAAAACAGTTGTACCATTCTGATCCTCTGGAGCCTTTCTTCTTCTTTTAAAAATATGTTTTATATGGGCCGGGCGCGGTGGCTCGTGCCTATAATCTCAGTACTTTGGGAGGCCGAGGCGGGCGGATCACGAGGTCAAGAGATCTAGACCATCCTGGCCAACACGGTGAAACCCCATCTCTACTAAAAAATACAAAAATTAGATGGGCGTGGTGGCATGCACCTGTAATCCCAGCTACTCGGGAGGCTGAGGCAGGAGAATTACTTAAACTCAGGAGGTGGAGATTGCAGTGGGCCAAGGTTGTGCCACTGCACTCCAGCCTGTCACCAAGCGACAGAGGAAGACTCTGTCTCAAAAAAATATATATGTTTTATATTCATTAGAGATGTAAAAAAAGTGGGAATGGAGGGGCATTTGAGAAGTCTACTGTGAGTTTTTTTGTAAGAGAGTTTTCTAGATAAATAGATCTTGCTAATGTCACTCATAAAATTACACACTGATGAATATTAAGCAATTGACCATGACCAAAGCTGTACATGTGTATAATAAAATAAATGTGTATAAAGTATACAAGTAAAATATTGAATAGCTCACGTGTTTAGTTGAATACTGTACTAAAAAACAGAATGGTCGCATGGGTACTGAAAGTATGGCTTCTACTAAATGTGCACCAATCTCACACCATTGTAATGTGCAAAAATCCTAAGTTTAGCCTTCATAATCAGAGATCATTTGTATTATATCACAGTACATATTTAATATATACACATCTATATATAAATGTATAAACACACATATACAGCTATACACATATACTTTACAAGTGGTAAATGGCCAACACTTACCACTTTCACTGTAGGAATTTTAACCAAACTGCTATGGAAGTGATTATTCAGTTAAAAAAAAAAAACTGATCATAGGCTTTTAAATAATAAAAAAAATTCAGATAATGGAATAAAAGTGACCTATTTTCTTAAAAGATAAGCCTATGCAGCCCTTTCTACACAACACATAGAGAAGAAAGCACTTCCTGGATAATTTTAGGTAGGAAAAAGTATGTACATTTGTAAGACCATAAGAAAAATACAACTTTAGTCTTCTCAGTTTTGTAAAGTTTAAAAAAAAAGGTGAGGGAAGACATGGCTAGTGCAATTTTAAAAGTGTAAATACAGATTCTATATATAAAGGTTAAATTTGGAGGAGCTGCAAAAATATGCTAGAATTTTTATTTCAGTAATATTTCAAAGACATTACTGGCTCGATGTGAATTATGTGTGATCTAAAACAACAGCAATATCAGTGTGGAATACAGAACTAGGAATTGAGCAAATAGATTTTTAATCAAAAATTTGGCCTGATAAGTGGCTCACACCTGTAATTACAGCACTTTGGGAAGCAGAGGCAGGTTCACTGCTTGAGCCCAGGAATTCGAGACCAGCCTGGGCATCATAGTGAAATGCTGCCTCTACCAAAAAATACAAAAATTAGCTGAGCATGGGGTTATGCACATATAATCCCAGCTACTTGGGAGGATGAGGTGGGAGAATCACTTGAGCCCAGGATGTTGAGGCTGCAGTGAGTTGAGATGGTGCTACTGCACTCCAGCCTGGGCAGCAAAGTAAGACCACGTCTCAAAAATAAATAAATAAATAAAAAGATCTGTTTGTGCTGTAGTGTGGTGAAAATTATTGTGGTGATAGTTGTAATGTCAATAAGGTATGTGACTATATACACACATCTATATATGAGTAAACACACACAGTGGGGAGGGGGATCTGCATACAGCAATATAGAAAGGATTTTGTCTAAAACTGATCTGGTGTTCCTTTATGATTCTTTATTTGATTGACAAAAATGGAAATTTTCTTAGTCTAATTTGGTTGGAAACTGTGTTTAAGCCAATATGGTAAATAATCCCTGTAGATGCTTTTTCAGTCTCAGATTCTGCTCTCCTCTGATGTCTGCAGGATGGCAGCACATCATTTGAAGGATGCAGGGCTCCTGTGACCTCGTGGTATGGAGTGACAGAATCCTTGATTTTTTTTTGTTTTGGGGGTCCTTGCCAGTCCTTGCTGAGCTGAGGCTGATCTAGCATTCTTCTGGTTTTAACGGAACCCATTATTTAACATTCTGCTAACGTCTGTGCTGACATTGTGGCTGAAGTTTTCCTGACCATTCCTTGTCTTGCTGTAGCCATGGCCAAGTGCCTTCGCTGCAGAAATGCTCCCTAACCTCTTACTTGAAACCTCAGAGTCTCTGTCCACATCCCTTTGTTCCCCTGGCCCAGATAGATTCCTTTGTTATTGCCTTGCCATATGCTGATCGTGGTGGCCCACTGAAACTTATTCCTCTCTACAAAAAAACTGATTCTCTCTAGATTGCTGGTAGATGAGCTGTTATTGTAGAATCTAGCTGTGAGCACAAATAGGGTTAGTGAAAATAACTTTGTCTATTTCAAATACAAAAGAAAAACATGTATATAAGTTGTTCGGGAGTAAACTATTCCAAAAAAAGAATCACCTCTTTTGAGTCCTAGGATTTTTGTCCTCTTTCTCTCTGGACACATTGACAATAGACTCCTTTTAAGACAACAAAAATGTTTTTTGTATACTTCATTTCAGTACTTTGCATAATAGGAGTTTCATGTTTAAAGAGCAGTGAACTTAACCTTGTACACATTGCTCTTCTTTTTAATATTTATTTAAAACAAATAAAAGATGAAATTAGAAAAATGAGAAAGTAATCAACGATTGTAAAAAATACTGAGACGTAATTAAAAGAATACACATTTTATAAATTAAGTATGTAATTTTTTAAATTGACACATTGTAATTTTACATATTTATGGTGTATGGTTTGATGCATTAATTTGTATACATGTTGTATGATGATCAAATCAGGATATGCACTAGGCCATTTTTGCCTTGCTATAAAGAAATACCTGAGACTGGGTAATACAAAGAAAAGAGGTTCTACAGCCTGTGAATAATATCTGCTGGGCTTCTGGTGGGAGCCTCAGAAAGCTTTCAGTGGTGGCAGAAGGTGAAGGGGAAGCTGGAGTATCACATTGTGAGAAAGGGAGCAAGACAGAGAGGCAGGAGTCCTAGACTTTTAAACAACCAGATCTTGTGTGAACTATTTCACATGATTAAGAATTCATTCATCACCAAGGAGATGGTGTCAAGCCATTCATGAGGGATCCACTCTCATAATACAATACCTCCCACCAAGTCCCACTTACAGCATTGGGCATCACATTCCAGTGTAAGATTTGGAGAGGACAAATGTTCAAACTATATCAGGGTATTTAGCACATCCATCACCTCATGTCTTTATCCTTCCTTTGTGGTAAGAACACTCAAAAGTCTCTCTTCTAGCTGTTCTTTAATACACAATACCTCACTGTTAACCACACTTATCCTACTAGGGAATAGAACACCAGAACTTATTTCTAATTGTAACTTGGTAGCTACAGTTGGACAATTAACTTAACCTTAGTTAATTGGCCTTGGTCTGTTCATCTGTAAAATGGGCATACTGTCTGCCTCACCACATGGCTGTGGGCATTAAATGCACAAAGATTTGACAGTAATTAGCAATCAATGAACCTTACTTCATATTCTTATTTATTAAAACTTTATAAGCATACATTTTGATATATGCCTTGCGGATACTATTCTAATGAAATTAAGCTTTAAAATAAGAACAAGACTCCTACTACTATAATGTATCAACAATTCAATGCGTTTCTTTCCACACATTGTTCATATACACACACATTGTTAGAGATCAGTAGAGATATTTTATGTTTTCTATTGTCATTAAACAGATGATGATGATGATTTTAATATTGCTATATAATCTTTATAATAGTAATTAAATATGTTTATATATTAAAGGGCCATTATTGAAATTTCTTTGAATTTAAACTTCCAGATTATTTCTAAATTTTAGCATGTCAAATGATTTTTGTAATAATCAAAAAGTTCATTTTGAGTAGAAAACACACCCTCACATACACACACATATACTTTTCTTTTCTAAATATTTATAAAACATACAAGTAAAGAGACTTGTGGCACAGGGTGTTTCTATATAGGAATTGATGGGTCCCTGAAATGCTCGTTCACTGCGTGTATGTCATCTAAAATCTCTGGGTGCTTCTAATTTTCTAGCGCTTACTTGTGATACTCACCAAAGTTGCAACAATAGCAACAACCAGTTTCAGTTTGACCACTGACGGCCGTCTTATTAAGCAAGTGCTCAACCCGCTTTCAAACCTTCGCAAACCAGGACAAGGGCCAGAGGTTGAGGGACTAAGAAAGTGGTGATGAGGTTATTTTGAATAGCAGCCCTTGGTTCTACAGAACTACAAACTTGAACCATGGAAAGAAATTGATAAAGTTGTCAAATGGAGAAGGAGAACCATATGCCACCTCACAAGCTCAGCACCAGCTCCCAATACCTCTCCCCGGCTGCATGCACACTGGGATTCACCCGCAAGGCCTCAGACATCTGTGCATCAGTGACAGAAGATTGGACATGTCCAAACGGCCAAGCAGGCAGCTGTCCTTCCCTGCAGCTAACACATTTAGCAGTCCTAGTTAAGCAAGTGTCCTTTTGGTTAAATATAATTAATCTCCTTCTAAGTGTCGGGAGTGGCGTGGTTGTGTGTGTTTTTAGGCAAGAACATAAAAAGAACAATCATTCCATGTAGCCCAGGAAAAAAATAGACATAAGTGCTCAGACGGCAGGTGGGCATAGGAAGAGGAGAGAGGCCCTTTTTGAATACAGACCATCTATATACTTGAAAAAGATACAAGAACGTCTCGTGCACACAACGTTTCACTTAAAAAGTACCTGGAAATCTTCCAAGAGTGATTTTCACTAGCAATAGAAAACAGCAATCTTTTTTTCTTTTAAATCTCACTGTAATACATTTAAAATATATTACTGTTAAAATGTTTATTCATTTGTATGTTATCAAGGTTAATTTTTTCCCTCTTCACTCTAAACAGTCTACGTCATTGAATTTTTACAGTTAGAAGTAATTTGGAAATAATCTGTTCAGAGCTCCAAACCCGATTCGCAGTTAAGGCATCTGAGATCTAGAAAGTTAAGCAATTGGGTAGGTCATTTAAATAGATTAGAGAATCCAAGGATCTTGAAGTTCAGTTGTGTACATGTTCCAATAAGAATTAAGCCAAATCTACTTCAAAAGATGGCCTCAATGGAAAAACTTTTCTACGTGATTTCTTTTTTTTTAATTGCATTTTAAGTTTTGGGGTACATGTGAAGAACATGCAAGATTGTTGCATAGGTACACACATGGCAGTGTGGTTTGCTGCCTTCCTTCCCCTCACTTGTATCTGTCATTTCTCCCCATGCTATCTCTCCCCACCTCCCCACCCCTCCGTCCCTCCCCCAATTCCCCCCAGCAGACCCCAGTGTGTAGTGCTCCCCTCCCTGTGTCCATGTGTTCTCATTGTTCAACACCCGCCTATGAGTAAGAACATGTGGTGTTTGATTTTCTGTTCTTGTGTCAGTTTGCTGAGAATGATGGTTTCCAGTTTCATCCATGTCCCCATAAAGGACACGAACTCATCGTTTTTGATGGCTGCGTAATATTCCATGGTGTATACGTGCCACATTTTCCCTGTCCAGTCTATCATTGATGGGCATTTGGGTTGGTTCCAGGTCTTTGCTATTGTAAACAGTGCTGCAATGAACATTCGTGTGCATGTGTCCTTATAGTAGAATGATTTCTTGCAACGTCTTTAACCTTTCATGAACACTGTGAGATGATTAGATTTCCACTTTTCACCCTGATGCAGTGTTGGGTGACTTCCTTCCCCGAGGTGCTATCAGTACATCGACTAACACAATCAGCCCAGGTTCCAGGGAAGTCTGCTCTTGCCCAGAGCTGCAGCCTCATACAGAGGAGAGGAAAGGCCAGTGTCAGGCTCCAGACACTGCATCCCATCTCTCCACAAACTTTCTTCTCCGTGACCTCAAAGCATCTTCATCATCAATCAGTGTTTTTTTTTTTTTTCATCTGCCTCTCCCAGCTGAATGTGAACTCCATTAAGAGCAGAAACCTCGTCTCCCTTAGTCCTCTCAGGATGCTTCACCCACAGAGAACATAGAAGGTGTCTGACAAATATTTGCTTAATAAATGAGAGAACAGTCTTATGAAAACCACTTAATGTCTCTGGTCATCAACTTTCCTCATCTGCAAAATGAGCAATCTGTGTCGATGGAGATGAGATGGCAGTTGTAAGCATACAGTGGTGCTCAGCAAATGGTTTACTGATTGAGTTTAGCGGTAAGCTTTATTGTATTTGTAAAATATAGCTAATAATAATAGATAATATATATAAATACTAAAATAACAATAATAATAAAGCTTCTCATCCCATTTATGATTTATGCTCCTCCTGTCTTCTTCCTTTTTCTTCTGTTTTTACACTATCTCTTCTCCCTGCAATCTGATGCTTGGTGCATTTCCATTGGGAAGAATTCTCAGGGCAAAGTTCAGGTCAAGCCGGGGTCTCTTGGGCTGCTAGGAAGTGCAGGTCTCTATGTCCCATCTGCAGATATTCTCATACACTTGGTCCGGCTCTGCTCTGCTTTGGATTCAGCAGTGGGTGTCTGGCGTCTGCTATATGTAATGCCCCTCTGTCTGGCTGGAGATTTGGTTGTAGGTGATCTTTGACCTGATCTGAAAAGCACTATCGTTTGTTTTAGCTTCCCTCTCACTAAAGCAAGATACTTTGCGTAAGATGGTCTCTGGTCACCTCTGATGGCAGCTTCTTCACGCAAAAGACCACAGCTCCTCTCCTTCCTCAACTGACTAAAGGTGTCCAAATGTGACAACTTGTCAGAGATTTTCTTGGATAGCATAGATTTTTCCTGCTATTTTTTAGTACTTATTTGTAAGCCTCCTCAAGATATTTAAAACAACAATAGGGCAGAATACAAAGTTCAGGATTAGCTTTCATACCTTCACTCTGATTTCACAATGAAAATGAGCACCTACTCTGTGTCAGTCATTCTTCTAGACATTTGAGATACATAAGGGAGAAAAAAATCACAATAAAACAGAGAATCATCTTTATCCTCTTTGGTCTTATATTCTAGTGGGAGAAAAAAATAAACACAATAAGTGAGCAAACTATACAGTGTGTTTGAAGATGTTAAGTGATCGAACATCATGAAGCAGGGTGTGGGGAGCTGGGCATGCCGGGTGTGAGATCTGAAGTATTGAACCCACCAGTCAGGGTAACCTCATTGAAAATGCATTATTTGTGTAAAACTGAAAGAAGAGCTGCGGAGCTGCATGGAGAGTCAATGAAGGAGTGATTCCGGTGGAGGAAACCATCTATACAAAGTGGTCAGGTAGGCAAGTGGGCCCAGCTGTTTAAATGGTGAAAGGCCTGAGGGATGGTAAATGAGCACAAGGAAGAAAGGGAGCAGTGGGTGGAGGTGAGACCAGAGAGCAGAGTGTGCAGTACATTGGATGTATTGAAGGGACCGTGAGTGGGTTTTGTTTGTTTGTTTGTCTGTTTTTATTTTTGTTTTTGTTTTTTACCTACACAGAGATGGGGATCATTGCAGGGTTTGATGAAGAGGAATGGAATGACATTTCAAAAGAATGATTGTGGCTTCCTTTATACTTAGAAAGTTAGGCCGGGTGCAGTGGCTCACACCTGTAATCCCAGCACTTTGGGAGGCTGAGGCAGGTGGATCACGAGGTCAGGAGTTCAAGACCAGCCTGACCAAGATGGTGAAACCCTGTCTCTACTAAAAATACAAAAATTTTCCAAGCGTGGTGGCATGTGCCTGTAATCCCAGCTATTTGGGAAGCTGAGGCAGAGAACTGCTTGAACCAGGGAGGTGGAGGTTGCAGTGAGCTGAGACAGAGCGAGACTCCATCTCAAAACAACAAAAACAAAAATTAAAAAAAGGAAGTTAAAGAAAAATATAAAAAACAAGATATTGCAGGTGCAGTGGTTCATACCTATAATCTCAGCACTTTGGGAGGCCGAGGAGGGCAGATCATTTGAAGTCTGGAGTTCAAGACCAGCCTGACCAACATGGTGAAACCCTGTCTCTATTGAAAATACAAAAAAAAGTGCCAGACACGGTGGCTCATGCCTGTAATCCCAACACTTTGGGAGTCCGAGGAGGGCGGATCATGAGGTCAAGAGATCAAGACCATCCTGGCCAGCACAGTGAAACCCCATCTCTACTAATAATACAGGTGGCGTGCACCTGTAGTCCCAGCTACTTGGGAGGCTGAGGCAGGAGAATCGCTTGAACCTGGGAGGCAGAGGTTGTAGTGAGCCAAGATCCCACCACTGCACTCCAGCCTGGCTCCTGGCAACAGAGCGAGAGTCTGTCTTAAAAAGAAAAGAAAAAAAAAAAAAAAAAAAAAAACAGCAACTTGTTTATATTATGTCAGAGGCACAAAGAAAGACAGTAAGCAAGTTAGAAGCTCTTGCTTTATACTACAGGGCAAGTAAAGGCTGGCGTATCAAAATATTTTCCAACATATTCTTGGCTCAGGAATTTGGTATAGATCCTGGCCAATGGAACTGGTCATTTTTATAAAAAGAATCAATTTCCTGATAGATAAAGTAGATAAAGTCTCAGGCAGTTCATTACGTATAAGCCTTCGTTTTTGAATAGATATATGAATGATGTCAGAAAACTGTAAAATATGCTGGATAGGTTGAAAGGGTGCAATAAATACTCTTGTAATTGAATTGAATGTTAGCCAAAATAGTGTCTCATATGCGTCAATAGAAAAACAAACCACCACACTGCTTAGAGCATGTGAAAAGTTGCCCTAGCAACTCTCATCTGTTTAGTGATCACATTGATCCGACATCCTGTTGACTTCCGACAGAGTTAATTTCTCACTTCTCCAGACTGTAATGTCAGCACAGTTGCACATCTTTCTGTTTATTTACCAAAAATGTCACCACAGTCCAAGACCCAACATTTAAAATGCATAAAACCTATGACTGAATTAAACTTCTTCCATATTGATAATTCTAAAATAAGATTAATATGCTGGAAATGATTTTGCAATGTGAGTTTGAGTAAGGCCATTTTATTTTATATTATTTTAAGGGAAAAGCATATAACTGATGAGGTTGGATATTTAGGTTTTGAGGGTGGGAAATATTACTAGATGAATCTAAGGAGATGGTATCAGAGATTCTATGACCAGGTTGAGGAAGATTTGAGTGTCAACAACTCTTAGAAATTCCAGAAATGTGTAGCCTGCTCTCCTACTCCAGTTCACCTGGATGTGAGTTCAGAATGGCTCACAGTCAGCTGGATATTCTTTAAAAAAAAAAAAAAATCACAACTTTTCTGGGCATCTGTTTCAATTGCCAAAGAAACACAAACCACAAGATTGTTGAGAGAACTGAGTAAAATACTTTACTTAAACCAGAGGAAGACTTTGCCGGAAAACACTAGAAACCCAGGGCTGCTCAAGTGTTAGAATCTGACTGTAGTGACTGGTACAAAGCTACTGCCCCAACCCTCCCAGGGCTCACTCCACTGCTGGCCAACCTCGCCTCTCTCTTGGGACCCTTCCTACCTAATCAGTGTGCAGACTCAATACCCAAGTATGTTCAACCGTTTTTTTCATCACCCCTTTACAATAACAAAATGTGCCTAGTGACTATCCCATAAATGATTGCCGACTGGTTAATAATCCATGTGCAAGAACTTTTAATAGTTAAAAATGACATTAATTATTAACGTTATGTTCACAAACATATAGTCATTTTGAGGTTGCTTTCCCTTAGAAATTGATTATGTTTAATATCATTTTTATTCCAATACACACAGATACACTAATGAAAAGGTACAAGGGCACAAGTCACACCTGCCAAAACCCAATTTCAGCCATATGCCAGATTTGGAGAGCGCCATAGAGCTGCCAATACAACCCTTTAAGGAGCCAGATGCCACTACTGGGGAAATACTTTTCACTCCTGCTCATTTAATTCTTACATTACTAATTAGCCTTAACCCACACAGAACTAAGATTAATCATGAGAAATGGCAGCTTGACTCTTCCAGTTACATTTCAGTTTCAGGCTGTTTGCTTTCACCTCTGTCAGTGCGTCCTCTGCTTCCCGCACTGAATCTTGTCTGCTGCCTTTCACTCAGTGTTCGCTGATGGAGCTCACTGAATGGTACTGGGGTGGCAGTAGTCATTTCAAATGTAGCAGGTCCAAAAGCCAGCTCCTGACCCTACCCTCATTACAACCTAGTCCCTCTCACCATAGATAATAGCTTTATCCTTCCTGGTTTTCGGAGACAATAAATTATTTGAAGAAGTTTTGCTTTCTCTTTGTCCCAGTCTGTCACCAACACATCTGAATGTTATATTCTACAACATATCCTAGAAACTGAAAAGTTCTTTTGCCATTTTCTCCTGTTTGGATTACTGCAAGAGGCTCTTAAGGCTACTTCTAGAGACCACCCTCATGTTGTGGAATCCCAAATTCAGGCTCCTGTAAGGGATGTGTAACTAATTCCAAACATGACACATAGGTGCTGAGAGACAGAGAAAGGTTTATTCGATTTGGCTGAAGCAAGAAGGCAGGAGGGTGAGGTCTCTCAAATATTTCTTAACAGAAGAAGAAAGTTTCCTTTCCTTTTACAGGAAAGTTCCCTCCTATTCCTATACAATATATCCTATATACACTATATATTGGGTTATTTTTTCAAAGTTGATTTACCCATATGCATATTCCCTCAAAAGTGTTACTGAATCTAGATATAGTTTTATCTCAAAAGTAAATTAATTCCTAAAAGTAAATATTCTTAAGATAATTTTGAGGTGTCAAAATAGGAAAAAGATTAAATTTGTTTCTTCTTATGTGTTCAGAAAAACTGATTAATTCTAAATCAGCTCCATAATAATAGCTAGCTAAATACAAGAATAATTGAGAAAATTAGAAAAGACTAAAATTGAATATTTATGCAAGATATGCTTATTTAGAAAGTTGATTAAAAGAAAATATATAAAGTGAAAGTTAAGTGTTAGCACTGGGCAAACGTCTTTGAAAAGTTCTTTTCTGCAGTTACTGATATTTACTGTAGGAATCCCAACACAAAATACTAGGAAAAATTTGTGGGATAGTGAGTTGTGTTCAAGTCAAAGAACTTTGTCAACAGGGACAAATAGAAGAGGTCACACTGAGAACCCTTTAACCTGCCATCAATGCTTGTGTCTATATCAAACATTCCATCAAGAATATGTCTGGCTGTGTGTGGTGGCTCACGCCTGCAATCCCAGCACTTTGGGAGGCCGAGACGGGTGGATCATGAGGTCAAGAGATCGAGACTATCCTGGTCAACATGGTGAAACCCCGTCTCTACTAAAAATACAAAAAATTAGCTGGGCATGGTGGTGCATGCCTGTAATCCCAGCCACTCAGGAGGCTGAGGCAGGAGAATTGCCTGAACCCAGGAGGCGGAGGTTGCCATGAGCCGAGATCACGCCATTGCACTCCAGCCTGGGTAACAAGAGTGAAACTCCGTTTCAAAAAAAAAAAAAAGAATATGTCTTAAACCCCTCCTATAATAGATGAACAAATATTTTTCATTACATCTATCAGTTTTTTCCTAAACAATAACACCAGACTGGCAGTGTCTAAAATGACTCTATGCAACATAAACATTATTAATTTGTAAAAGCAGTTCTGCTATTTCTTCTAAGTGAGGATTTATAGAATTGCTGTTTTACATGGCCAATGAATTCTGCAAATCAAAATAGAATTATTTGAAATGCTAATGTTATTCTGAATTCCTGATTAAGTCAATCAGATTAATTTTGTACTTATTTGCAATTTATAGCAAAATCTGTATTCATTTTTACCACTCTGTCTACTTGGTACAGTTGCTAAACATTCCTGTCAATATTGCAGACAAGACGGAGCACCTGATTAATACAAATACCTAAACATAGTTTGCCTGATCTAGGCTAATTTATCTTGTATTGACAAAATCAAAAGTAGTTAAGAAATAAGCATACAAAATGTTACTCACCATTATGTAAATGTCAACCTTATTGGGAGGCAATATTATGTGTGGAATGCTTGCCTCACTTGAATTTCCCAGCATAATTGAAAATATGTTTTAATAAATCTTACATGGTAAAAATAATCTGGTTGCAACAGGACAAGAAAAATTAGGTTCATTTGATAATATTCTCATTTAAATACTTAGCACTATGCTTGTACTCAATGATTATATTAAGGAAATCCCCCAAATTTGCAGTAAAAATGTAATTGCCTGAGAAATAATATAATAAAAAACCGAATAACAAATACATGGAGTCTGCATTATAACTATAAAACAAGTCAATAACAAAAGAATTGATAGTGTTTTGTTTTGATATTTTAGAGTTATAATTTGAAACTGTTTATGCTGCAACTATGTAAATTTATGGCTTGGCGCCAAAAAATGCAATGTAATAGAATTCATTCCTTTCTATCTCTTAAAGGCACGGACTGAAATTGTAAAATCAGATTTTTTTTATGGATAAATTGAATTTAAAGTACAATCTTCCCTGGAAAACATAGATTCAATACAATTTTCTGTATTTTCTCTAACTATATAAATGTATCTGCTCCTTGATCATTGCTTCTCATGATGAGAGAGACTGAATTCTTGCTAACACTTTCAAATAGGCTTCATTCACATCTTTGACCACCCAGTTACTCTTACCCTACAGGTAGCACTTGGGTCAACAATACATCCCTGAGAACTTTGTAGAGAGAACAACACTGATCTCTTGGCTCTCTACAAATACAATTTTTAGAATGTCAATTTTACTACCTATGTAAAATTAGATGACCTGTTTCTTCAGTTGAAAGTAGTCTTTGAAAGCATGCATCACACATTCATCTTCAGTGAAACCATAGAACCTTGTACATTACATAATGCTTAGAGGTGATTAAATGCATTTTTGTTAGATTTTTAATGAAGTAAAATTGAATTGAGCTTGCAAAGCAAGTAATTTGTTTTCATATGCTCTAGAAGGCCCTCTAATGCCTATGTATTTATCTTACCAGTAGTGTGCTAAAGTTTGTGGGACTAAAAG
Source organism: Saimiri boliviensis (assembly GCF_048565385.1). Taxonomy (NCBI): domain Eukaryota; kingdom Metazoa; phylum Chordata; class Mammalia; order Primates; family Cebidae; genus Saimiri; species Saimiri boliviensis. The sequence continues at coordinate 113,334,747 of NC_133453.1, forward strand.
AGTAAATAGACATTTTTTTTTTTTTTTTTTTTTTTTTTAGATGGAGTCTTGCTCTGTTTCCAGTCGAGTGCAATGGCCTGATCTCAGCTCACTGCAACCTCTGCCTCCTAAGTTCAAGCAATTCCCCTGCCTCAGCCTCCTGAGTACCTGGAAGTACAGGCATGCGCCACCACACCCAGCTAATTTTTTTGTATTTTAGTAGAGATGGGGTTTCACTGTGTTGGCCAGGATGGTCTCAATCTCCTGACCTTGTGATCTGCCCGCCTTAGCCTCCCAAAGTGCTGGGATTATAGGCATGAGCCACCATGCCCAGCCATATATAGACATCTTATAGACTTGATTGATAGAATAAGAAAATGCAAGGAAAACTCTCTCTCATTACAATGACACTGTCACTTACTCACATATTCATTCTCTAAGCATTCCCAGTCACTTAATATATGGAGGATACTCAGATATCCCTTTCCTTAAGGATCTTCAAACATATCAGGAGGACTGAAGTTATGTTAAGTATGCAGTCCATGCAGGGATATTGGGTTTCTTCTATCAAGCCATTGCTTTGTCCAGCACATTATTTCTTACATTCATTCTAGGGCAAAGTCACACCAAGAAGATAAATTAATAGGGAAAACACATCCACAAAGCAGTTAATGTTAAATATAAACTGTAGCCTGCACATGAGCACTGCTAAGTCCCAGAAAATCTCAGATTGCCTTTCCCTTTTCCTTTTTTCCCTTCCCCTTCCCTTCCCTTCCCTTCCCTTCCCTTCCCTTCTCTTTCTTCTTCTTCTTCTTCTTCTTCTTCTTCTTCTTCTTCTTCTTCTTCTTCTTCTTCTTCTTCTTCTTCTTCTTCCTCTTCTTCTTCTTCCTCTTCTTCTCCTTCTTCTCCTTCTTCTTCCTCTTCTTTTTTTTTTTTTTTTTGAGACTGAGTTTCGCTTTTATTGCCTAGGCTGGAGTGTAATGGCATGATCTCAGCTCACTGCAACCTTTGCCTCCTGGGTTCAAGAGATTCTCCTGCCTCAGTCACCCTAGTAACTGAGATTAAGGCACACACCACCATGCCCGGCTAATTTTTGTATTTTTAGTAGAGACAGGATTTTACCACATTGGTCAGGCTGATCTCGAACTCCTGACCTCAGGTGAACCACCCGCCTCAGCCTCTCAAAGTCTTGAGATTACAGGTGCAAGCCACCATGCCTGGTGTCAGACTTTCAATTACTTCTGTCTCAAATGTGGTTTGTCCCACATGAGCCCCATGGGTACGTGCTGCCTCTTCTGCTCCTGGATCAAAGCCTTCTAGCCTCCTGTCACTAAAAGCTGGGTGTCATACAGCCCCATCTCAACACAAAGTTCCCTCTGACCCTCTAGTCAGTCCTTACAGAAGAGAGGAAGTCGTGCCTTCTCAGAATGGCCCCACATGCTATCCACTTTCCAGTGATCCTGACTTTCTTGCTGGGCACATGACCTCTGACAGCCTGTGACCCTGAGCAAGCATCTCTAGTTGGAAGCAGTTTTACTGCAGTGGTCTTCGATGTGAACTGCTGTCCCCTCACCCTGTGAATTCATGTGTTGGGTCATTTGTTTCTTTTTTTTTCTTTTCCAAAGACCAGTTATTGAGTTCAGACAAAGAAGTGAGCAGAAGCAGACATGACCTCTGCTTTTATAAAGTTTACATGTCCTGGATGTGGAATACACGAGGCACAGCTCTTGTTCTTTCCTCTCTTCCCCTTTTGGCTTTCAAAAGATTAAGCAGGAATGCCCACTACTTTTGGAGGTGTGTGTTTGTTTTGACACCATGCTCATCTTCCGAGCACACATACACACTTCATGCGCTCATCCTCCAATACAGTATTTTCTCCTTTTTCTTTTTACCAAAAATTTTCTATCAGAATTCATTTGAACTGAAAATAAGAAATAATGACAAAAACTGTCTAGCTACATGTAGATTGCGTTTCTTTCTCTCTTTATTACGTACAACAGAAAACACAGTATCTAGAACACAGCAATTTTCAATGAGTATCTGCTGAGTGATGCATAAACACATGAACGAATGAGGAACCCAAGTTTGCAATCATTCAGTTGTATAAGAGCAAGTAAAATACGTTTAGAAATGTGATGGTTTGTGGTACTATTCCCAAATGTTGGCTATCTCCTCTTGTGTAACAGTCACACTCTTGCAGCCTCTTCATGGCATGTGGGGCCATCGGATTTGCTTTGGCCAATAAAATGAAGCAAAAATAATGCTACTCATCTCTAAGCAAAAATGTCAAAAACAGTTGCATGGTGTCATATCTGGGTTTTTTTTTTCCATTTTATGAGATGAGTATGTCCCAAATAGGGACTTTTCTTCACAAGGCTCTTGGGTACAGTATACCAAACCTCAGCTAAACTTACAGAGGACATGAACAGAGGGCAAGAGGTAAATATTTGCTGTTGGAAGCCATTCGGATAGGTTTGTTTGTTTGTTTACAGCACAAATAGGTCTAAGCTAACTGATTTATGAAATATCAGGAACTTGTTTTCGAGATTGAGAACTTATCCAAAGTTCCTAACAGTCTGAGAGTCTGGAACTGCTGAAAAAAAGAAAGAAAGAAAGCGATCATTCCTGGAGACTCCACTGGGCATCAAGTATTAAATAATCTTACACTTGTAGTTTTTACAACCATATCAAGGTAGTGTCTATCATAATTTATAGGTGAGAAAATATGCTCAATTAATAATTATAATTATGCCTGTTGAGCTTTCACGATGTTCCTATTCTATGGAATGTTTTAATTTTTGCAATCATCCTAGACTCACTGACTTACACAGATAGAGAGATCTTACTCTATGCCTTTTCATTCTGTACATGTGTGAGTTGTGTATTTGTCTGTGAGGATGTATGTGGGCAAGATATGACATAATAAGAAATACATATTTAGTCTTTGTTCCTCATACCTGACACAGAGCTTCTAAAACTCTTGGAATTTCCTGAGTGATCAGGGTGAGGGAAACATCTATTGTTTTTCGTAATGAGTCCTTTTCAATCATACCTGCGTTTGAGGTGACTCTGGGAAGTTGGCGCTTGGTTGCCAGAAGAAACAACCATGTGATTATAAGATTGAAACCTTCAGCCCCATCTCTAACCTCCTTCAGGGAGGGAAGAGGGGCTGGAGACTGAGCTCAATCACAAGACCAGTGATTTAACCAATCTTGCCTATGTAATGAAGCCTCCAAAAAAACCCCAAACAATGGAGTTCAGAGAGCTCCTAGGTTGGTGAACACATGTCAGTGCTGAGAGAGTGCACGCTGGGAGAAAGATAGAAGCTCTGTGCTGCACCCTGCATCTTCACCTATGCATCTCTTTGATTTAGCTATTTGTCTTTATCCTTTGTAATAAGCCAGTAAACATGAATAAACCATTTCCTGGGTTTTGTGAGTGTTTATAGACAACTATCAACCAATATGGGGTTAGAGGAGCCTCAAATTTACAGCCAGTTTATGAGAATTACAGGTAACAATCTAGGCCTTGCAATTCGTATCTGAAGTGGTGGGCAGCCTTGTGAGAATGAGCACTTAAACTGTAGGTCCACGCTGACTCCAGGGAGTTAGTCTCAAAAGTCAGTTAAATTGTAGAACATTCAGTTGGTGTTCACAGAGAAATGGAAAACTACTGGTTAGAAAACCCACGTTTGGTGTCAGAAGTATCTTGAGTTATTAGGAAAACAACAGTTTTTCTCCTTACAGGGGAAGGGTAAATGGCTGTGGGAAGGCACATACCATGGTTGATTGTACCTATGACATCTAGGGGTTTTGTAGAGTAGTTTCCATTTCAATTGTATAATAGACTTTCTTATTTGGGAAATTGGTGTTGATGCTTTCTATGTCAGAATACAATTGTGAAAGTAAATATCAAATATGACTTAAATTTCCTTTGAAGACACAAACTCATCTATATATGTTGGGTTCCTCTGTTATTATTAGCAGGGGAAAAAGAGCAGCTCACTCTGATTGTTCCTAATGAGTCAGTAGGATATGGATGGAAGACGAACATTTTCATATTCACAGGCCTCTGACAGAGTAAAAGGGAAAAGTAAATGTAATTTAAATTTAAAACTTCCAAGAGCCCATCATTTTCCTATAGCAAATAGATAAGAAAAAGGCTTCATGAGCTTTTTTCATAAATGAAAAGAGGGAAATCGGAAAGCAAACAAAAATGTAGCGTTTAATGGCATGCTAGCTGAAGGAAATCTCACTTGGAATGCTAATGCACTCAGAGATTCACAGACCAACATTTTCATTTTACAGTGAGGGAAAGTGAAGCCTGCTGAGGGGAAAGCAACTTGCCCAAACGCATTCTAGTAATTAGCTCATCTAAGGCTTTTGAACAAATTTCAGGACCTCCGAGTTTTGTGGAGCTGGGATTTTGCACTCAAGTAAAACAGTGTTAAAGTAAACCCCATTTTCCTGTCGCTGATTGCAATGCAGGTGGTGGCTGAAACTCATCTGGGTTCTGTGCTACTTGAAATCTATACTTTGCAATTCACATTTTTAAAAATTTACCCTATAATTTTTCCAGTTACTTTGTAATTTATTCCATCACACCAGAAACTGAATTCGGATAACCAAATGGTAACGCATCAGAAAGCAAAGGATTCCTTAGGAGAATAATACCTTTGTGTTTACTTTTTTTTGGTTTTGTTTTGTTTGAGATGGAGTCTCGCTCTGTTGTCCAGGCTGGAGTGCAGTGGCAAAATCTCAACTCACTGCAACCTCCGCCTCCCAGATTCAATTAATTTTCTGCCTCAGTCTCCTGGGTAGCTAGGTTTACAGGCAGCCTACCAAGCCTGGCTAATTTTTGTATTTTTAGTAAAGATGGAGTTTCACCATCTTGCCAGGCTGGTCTTAAACTCCTGACCTTGTGATTCACCCACCTCGGCCTCCCAAACTGCTGGGCTTACAGGTGTGAGCCACCTTGCCTGGCCAAGTTTACTTTTTATAACTCCATTTTTCAAATTTTAATTACATTAGATTAATGGTATGTCTTTGGAGCACAATGGACAAAACCATTATATACCAATACAGACTGTAGGCCACCTAAACAGAGTTTAAAGTTTTAATGAGGAAGCTTCCTCTGAGTTAGGTGTTATGAAAAGAACTCATGAGTGTTTTAAGTGAACAATATTTACATTGATTAAAGTAAGAAATTGGATGGCTAATTTCCTTTCACTTTTATAAGGCACTTCAAATATCAAGCAGGAGTGCTATCTCTAGCTAAAGAATACCACTACTGTCATTCCCAATATTTTTCATAACTGTCTAAGATAATAATTGCAACAATAATAACAATAATGAGAAGTGGGCAATTATTAATACTTTGGTATAAATGTATCTATTAGAATACTAATAAAAGCCTTAAAGCTGGCTCTTTAAAAAGAGCTAAGCGTAGTAGGGCCTTTAGGAAAGGCAGGCCTGGATCGGATACCAGATTGGAGGTCTAGTCTGGTAAGTAGCAAATGCCAGGACATTGGAGAGAACCACAAAAGAGAACTAAGAAAGAACCAGAGAAAATTTCCAAAGATTTGCTTAGCCTCAGTCTATCAAAAAAAAAAAAAATTAGTATAGTTATACTACAACAAATTAATTAATCACAAATTATTCAAAGTATATTTCTATAACTTTGCCTTCAAAGCAAGATTAGCCAAGGGAAAAAAATCCCTATCATTCCAAGGACCAGCACAAATATAAAATAAAAAGCATTAAAATGAGAATCTGGGCCTCTTTAGGCATTTTCTTTGTATGTGGGATATAGGATCAATCATTTCATTACAAATATTTATTGATACTCTAAAATTTTCTGCTAAGATGTCTTAAAAAGTTTAAAATGTATTTAAAACAATGAAAACTCCATGAGTCATACTTCCAAGACCCCCCTCCCTAAATATAGAATGATAGTGAGACAGGTATTTGATGAGAGGCAGGAGGAATGCTTTAAGTTGAGACAGAGAACCTTCCATATGAGTAAATCAGAGACACTTCATGATAATAAAGGAGGTATCAGAGAGGCACTATGAGATTTTTGTTTGTTTGTTTATTTTTAGATTTTGCCTTGGTAGTGAGCCTCTGTGGGTCACATACTGGCTCTATGGTGTACTAGATGTTCACCCTTGGTCAAATTGGATACATTAATATCTGAAAAGCTCTCAGAACAGTGCTAAGCACATGCAAGTGTTCAGAACCCAAGGGCCATGTTGCATTTCACTGGGGTAAGATTCCAGCACTGAGTTGATGATGTCAATTTTAAGGGAAAAGGGGAAGCAGGACTAGTGAGGACATTTGGCATGAACATGCTCTGAGCAGAGTCACAGAACAGAATTGAACAGGCAAAGAAGCTGAGAAGCAAGGCCAGGCTGGTCTCTCTAAACACCTATTGCACTTACCTGCTTATCTTTTATAAGGCATATAATTTCTTACTTTATATTATAAGTTTATGAATATATCATGGTCCCTACACCAGTAGCACCCGAAAAAGGTCAGTGAAGTACTCATAGAATGCATGGACAGGTATGCGTTAAATAACACAATGAAACACACAGGCATGGTTTTGTACAACCTCAGACTTTAGGCCTGGGCTCTAATAAGCCCTGTGTCCTACTTGTCTTCCATTTTCATCATTGATTTTCATCTTCATTATTATTCTGTTCCTCCTGCTTGTTCACCTACACCATAACCAGTTCTACTCAATGGTGTCGTCCACGTCAATTCTTGTGTGTGAATAGTGCATTTTTGCCTTTTTCTTACTAAGTTGTGAACCTGGCCTCAGGACTTGAGAAATCCATTTTCTCCTGAAGCACTAGTAACTGCATTTCATGATCATCTTCCCTCAGTCACCTCTCTCCAGGATGAATTTGAATTTTTTACCCAAGCACATAGAGATAGATATTTCCATATCAGCTTTGGTGACTCACGTGGTTTGTGTACCATGATTGGCCTCTTTGAAGGGTTAGGAGTAAATTTCCTTTAAGTGAATCCCTACTCAGACTACAGTGACAGCTTCATTCAAAGAGGTAAATGTGAACAAATATCTAATGATCTGTTTTCACAGCGCTGTTGCTAGATACTTCATAGATAAAAGCCGATAGTAACATGTCAGAGTCTAATTCAAATTTCAGCAGTAGTTCAATATGTAACATCAATGAAAAGAAACTGAAGTACAGCCAAACACAATACTGATAACCAAGCAGAATCCATACTTTTGAGGATATTCCACAGGTATATACCACAGCTTTAAAAGAGTGGATTTTGTATTCAGTCACCCTAGTTCCTGCTCTCAAACCACAACTATAGTGGTCTACTGCCTCATGCTAGGGGCTCAGTAAGAATGTTTGTTATCTTTTGGAGGGTGAAGGGGCTGAGGAAAACATTTCTTTAAAAACTAGAATTAAGCCGGGCGCGGTGGCTCAAGCCTGTAATCCCAGCACTTTGGGAGGCCGAGGCGGGTGGATCACGAGCTCAAGAGATCGAGACCAATCTGGTCAACATGGTGAAACCCTGTCTCTACTAAAAATACAAAAAATTAGCTGGGCATGGTGGCACGTGCCTGTAATCCCAGCTACTCAGGAGGCTGAGGCAGGAGAATTGCCTGAACCCAGGAGGCGGAGGTTGCAGTGAGCCGAGATCGCGCCATTGCACTCCAGCCTGGGTAACAAAAGTGAAACTCCGTCTCAAAAAAAAAAAAAAAAAAAAAAAAAAACTAGAATTAAAATAGATTATTATTGCATGTAATGCAAATTGAATATAATTTTTAAATTAAACTTGAGTCTTTAAAAACTTTTTAGATTCTGGCAGCTGTTTGAAGCAACCACCACACGTTCTCGGCCATAATTTTTTCTCCATCAATGGGAAAATTTTAAAAAGAGTTGAGAAGAACCCCATGGAGATGTCCTTATTGCCTGGAGGATGCACTGAGCGTCCAGTTGAACAACTTTCCTTTGCATAACTAATTCCATCAGGAGCCGCCCTGAAAGCACACGAAAGAAAACTTTAATGTGTGGTTCCCCAAATGAGAATGTCTGCAGGAGTACCTTGAAGATAGAAATCCACTGTGTCCTGCCTTGCCATCGTAATTAGCCAACCCGTTTTGTTTAATTAAAGTAAACGTGTTCGGAATGCTGTAATTACTTGTTAGTAAGGAAAACATTTGCTCTAATTAGGAACTCATTAGAAATTCAAAAACCACTTAATATTAGCAATTAAAACCGAAACTGTACTTTAGGATTGAATTCCCCGTGTCTATAAACGAAGCGGCACAACACAAGCTGGTCCTAAATTTTAGTGAACTGACTTCAGCCCTGGACGGAACCAATGGAAAGAAAAGGTCACAGATTTAATTGGGAAACATGGCAGGAAGACTGAAGAGCCACTCCCCATGGAAGTCACCCATGCAGACGGGTGGGTAGAGATCCATGAAGCATTTGTTTACAGCAAAGCATACAGAAAGTAGGGCGGGAAGGAAGGCAGAGGGGAGGGAGCGGAAGGAAGCAACAGTTACGCATCCAATAAATAACTGGCCCTTTTAAATGTGCAGAACAGCCTGAGTTCATGCACAGAAGAGGCAGGAGGAACTCAAGTGTTGGAACCAAACCGCGACGCAACAACATTATAGTTAAAGCATGCCAGAAAATCACAGCACAATACTATAAATCTCCTTAGGCAATATATGATAAAATGTCACATAAAAGATAGAGGCCATGAGATTTAACAGCTGTTTCAAAGGGGCAGCAGTTTGTCAGAGGGGAAATAATCATGCATCTTTAAATGGGTAGAGTGTTTGCCTGTATGTGGTTTTATTTTCACTGGCAGCGGAAAGGATATCGGATTCCTAAGAACACTGGGTTGTGTGTATATAATCTTTTTTTTTATTATTATTTTAATGGAGTATCACTCTGTGACCAGGTGAGAGTGCAGTGGCGCCATCTCGGCTCACAGCAACCTCCACCTCCCAAGTTCAAGTGATTCTCCTGCCTCAGCCTCCTGAGTATCTGGGACTACAGGCACGCCACTGTGCCCAGTTAATTTTTGTATTTTTAGTAGAGACAGGGTTTCACTAAAACCGTGTTGGCTAGGATGGTCTCGATTTCTTGACCTCGTGATCCACCCACCTCTACCTCCCAAAGAGCTGGGATTACAGGCATAAGCCACAGCACTCAGCTGACTTTTCAAAAACATGCATTTGGTTTGCATTGAGAGTGCAATCACGTAAAACTTTGGCCAGATGGGTTTTTGCCAGTGTTTGAAAAAAAAAAAAATATTTGCTATTTCTTTGAAATGCCATGAAGGTATTTTCTTAGATCAAACAAAACAGAGCAAAGCGTCAAGGTAATAATTGTCTTTATTAGGATAAGGACTGACTCACACATTTATTTCAGACTTCAACTTCTCTTTTCATTTTTCCTCTTTCTTTCCATAAAAGCTTCCAAAATTGTATGCTTCAATCATTAGAATGAAGTTAGCATATTTTGGTTTTCTTTTAAAGCTATGCCAAGCTTCCGTGACAATTCCCACTCAATAAACATGATGTGTTTTCTCTTTAGACAAACGCCACATCTTTCACATACAGGCAGCTATTGTTCTATTTTCTAATTCATTCCTTTCCATGTCATAAATCTTGCCAAAGAAAGGCTGTGTCTACATGTACAACTAATTTGACTGTTTTGACTGAACTGAGGGGCTATTACCTGCTTGCTGATAACTTAGTTAAATAGCTAGCTGTCAAGATGATCCTGCTGGCTGGGTGCAACTCACAGTGAACATGCTGGGAGAGGCTGTGTTTTACTGCTGAATACGGACTCCAGTGATGGAGTTGTGGGTTCTACACAGAGGCTTGTCCATTTCTAGAGGTGCCAGCTCAACCACCACTTATTTCACGATGCAGTTTTTAGAATTATATGAGTATAATAGTTTTGATCATCTGCATCAGTCTCGGAAAATTGCTTTGCCCATGAATTCATTTATGTGTAATTAATACTTTTTCAGCAATCTTCCATAATTCACATTCTGTGTTTTCCTTAAGGCAACCACAATTCAGTGGGATGAGAAACTGGCTCCTTCTCAGTATCTATCACAGAGGATACTTCTTCTGCTTGTCCCATAAATGCCTGGGGCACTCAGGATCCCTTCTTCAATCCTTTTTCTCTTATTACTTTAAACTTCTTCCATCAGTTATTTCCATATATCAGATTATCCCCTCAACATTAATGACTTCACAACTTGTCTCTCAGCATGCAGTCTTTTACGTATCCAACTGCCTTGATAACACTGTTGCTTGTACGTTTCTCAGGGATCTAAAATCCAAACTCTCACACCTCTTCCTGTCTTTCTCTCCAAACCTGTTCTTTGTCCATCAGTTTTTGCTTCAGTAAGTAACTCTTATCACCCAAGGAGTTGTCCATGCCTGAACTTATTTGGCCTTAACTCTTTCCTCAGCTTCAGGTAGCACTTTTAATGAATCAACATGAAAAGTTTATCATACTCCCTTTATGTATCTCAAATCCATGTGTTTGTTTTATTGTTGCTGCCCAAACTACTGCTTAATTTCAGGCAACCTAAACTTTATCTTTGAACATAAGCACATTTCAAATACAAAAACAGTTCTACAGCCTGGTCTCCTCTGATTTATTCTCTGCTATGCGGAGAGTAAGTTTTCTTATGTGTTTAAAATCCTGATATTATGTCATATATATAGACCTAATATTTGATCGTCATGAAAAACTTAGTCTGTTCTAAGCAACTTTCAGGTGAAAATAGAAATAAAAATAAAAATTGCAAAATTTTGCATAACACTATACGTCAGAATCAAGATGTAGCAAAGCAATTCTCAAGTAAAATATTGTTTTAAATCTTCATAAGAATATACAAATAATAAAAGTTAACATATCAAGCATAAAATTAAAAATTAGAACAAAAGATTTGAAAAATAACCAATTAATGGAAGAGAAAAGAAAAAATTCTTGAAGCTAAAACTCACTAATAAATAAATTACTTCTTTGAAGAACTCCAAAATTGATAAAACATCAATTTACCTGAGAGAAAAAGAAAAAAAAATACAAAAGAAACAAACAAGGTGACGATAAGGGAGAAACAGTCACTGATATCGAAATAAAAACACTTTTTTTAAAAGTTAGAAACATCTGTTTTGGTAAACTAAAGGCAAATAAATAGAAAACTAGATGAAACAGAAAATATTTTAACGGAATATTATTTACCAAAAACTAACTTCAGAGAAATAGAAACTAAATAGATTAATTTCCTTAAAAAAAAAAATAGAAAACTCTGACAATGATGTACTGCTAAGGTCATATCAAAAACACATGGTTTCATAGGAGAATCCTACTGAACATAATTCCTATACTGTTCCATAGGGTAGGGGACAAAACTGGCCATTTCTAAATTACTGTCATGAGGAAATATTGAGTCAAAAAATAAAAATGATTACAGAAAAACAAAAGCTAGAAGACTGATCTCTTTTACAAACCCTCATGCTAAGAATTCAAGACTAGTTCACCATTAAGAAATATATTAATATAATTAATTATATTATTTTACTTAATTATGGAAATTATATGAGCATCTCTACAGAAACAGAGATTTGACAACTTTCAACTACATTTTTCATATAACAACAAATGCAATGATAGAAATGAATGATTACATACATACTTACATGTGATTGCTTTTGTATACACACACACACACACACACACACACACACACACACTTCTAGATGAATGCAGGGACATACCTTTGTGCACTGTCAATTATTAAAGTCAAGAACAAGGCAAAGCTGTTCACTCTCTCTCAGCTTTCACAATTATAATTAAACTTTTCTACTAAAGGCATTAGCCAATGTATCAGATAAGTAAAAATATTAGATTAAAAGTGGTAAGAAGGAGGTGAAAACACAAAAACACACGTAGTTTGGAGACGATGTAACTGTCTTACAAGACCTTAGAGAGTTTGTAAACATTTTAACAACTACTAAAAACAATGAGAAGGCAGAATATAGAACTAATAAAGAAGAATCAATAGCCCTCATATACAAAAACATCTAAAAGGAGACATAATGAAAAAGAAGAATTTAATAAGAGACAAAAACAAGCCTAGGAATAAAGATAACAAGATATGTGCAAAGAACAGCTTTATGCAGAAACCTTTTTTTAAGAAGTCCTCAAGGAACCCAAAAATAGACTTATCAAGTAGAAATATGTAACATGGTTTTAGTAGAATGACTCAGTCTCATAAAAATGTCAATTCTCTCTTTGTTATTCATAAATTAACATTACACCATTGAAAATAATCAAGATTTACGTTGGGATTAGATAAGCTGATTCTAAATCTTATGTTAAAGAAAGAACAATCTGACCATAATAACACTAAAAGTAAAAAGGCAGTAAGGAAGGAGACACAGGCTTAACAGCTATTAAATATACTATAAACACTCAATAATTTCACCACATACTGCTGGCAAATGAATAGAAAGTCAAATGAAGGAAATTTGAAAGAAAGTTCAGAAATAGACTCAGATATTATAAGAATTTTATATCTAACAAATGAGACATTTCAAGCTATAAAAGAAAATATTTTACTATATGTAAATAACACCCTTATGCATAGGCCTGAAAACATGTGTAAAGACAAATGACAAGCCAGGAAACTATTTCAACTTTATTCCTAGCAACATTTTTGCAAGATTAGAACAACAAATCATCCACGTGACCATCAGCTGGGTCTGGTTTAATTCTGCTGTACTCACAGTGAAATCTTAAGCAGTTGGAAAGTTACGTACCAAAATGGGAAGGTCTGTAAAACATATTGTTAATTGAATAAAGCAAGGCTAAGAAGAGTGTGCATATTTTCCTATCTTTTGAGAAAGCAAGAAGGGTGTACACATATCTGTTTACATTTGCATAAAGAAATGCTGGAAAGCGGTACTATGCTCTCACTGCTGGACTTTTGAACATGTTAATCCTTCCTCTCCAAGGGTTTTTTCTCTTTTGCCGCCTGACCACTCCTATTCACCCTTCAGGCTTCCACATGATGTATTTTTCTCTGGAAAATTTTAGTTTCTGTGGCCCAATAATTTGTGGGAACTCTTCCTATGTGCTCATCTATGCTTAAACATAATTATCAAACAATGCTACAATGATCTACTTATTTCCTCCTTAAGTATCTTGAATAAACAACCGCTGTTTGATCCCCATTGTATTTTTTCACCTATCAAAGTGCAAGAAGAAAATATTAAATTTAATTAAATAACTGCTACACCAATAGTGATGCAATATAAATTAAGTGTGATCAGAAAAAAAGTCACATTTTAGCATTCTTCTGAGAAGCAGGGAAGGAGTCTAAGAAGGATTTGCTTCCAGATATCATCATCATTGACTTGCTATCTTATCCTTTCCTGAGAATTAACTGCACACATGTTGCTTTGCTGTTTGTTTATCTTCTTTAAAGAGGCCTCGTCTTATTAAAGAGTTAGGAGTTGAGTGGACATTCAGAAAAAGTATATTAAGTTAGACAAGATTTGCATATAAAATGAGTATTTATTTTCTCTCTTTTTAAAATTTTTTTAAATTTTATTCTGTGGCCCAGGCTGTAGTTCAGTGGTGTGATCTTGGCTTACTGCAACCTCAACTCCCAGGTTCAAGGGATTCTTGTGCCTCAGCCTCCCAAGTGACAGGTGTGCACTACCACACCAGGCTAATTTTTGTAGTTTTAGTAGATGTGGGGTTTCACCATGCTGGCCCTGCTGATCTTGAACTCTTGACTTCAAATGATCCACCTGCCTCTTCCTCCCAAAGTGTTAAGATTACAGGCATGAGCCACCACACCAAGCCTGCTTTATCTTAAATAATAAAATATAGCAAACTGACTTAAGGTGAGAAAGTAATATGTTCATTGATCAAGCACACTGTATGTTCAGGAATTTTGCCAGGTCCTTTGCATAAATTTTTCCTCCCAGTATGAAGGATGCTTGCCACAGTCAAAAGAGAAGGTTATCCAGTCAGAGTTGTCAACTATTCCACAAGTGCAGAATGCGTACTTTCCCATCTGTGAGCTGACACATTCCTACTCTGGTTTATTTCAGATGAAATAATTGTGACTGCCCCTTCACCTGATGCATGTACAACTTATTATGTGTCCCGTGGTGGTGCTCAAAACCATAAGATGAGAAAAATAAAGTTGCTTATTGGGAATGAAAAATAATTTTACCCTTAGTATTATACGATTTTCTTCCCTTGACTTGTTAGAGAGTCAGGGAAGGTTTGGGGATCCCAGACATGGTATCCTGAGGGACTAGACTGGTCCCCAAGGCCTCATTCAGAAATTCATGGAACTGAGTCCTTGAGAAAAATGACAAAATCTCAGGTTTCCAGGTTACTGGTGGTGATACAAATGAGAAAATCAGTGTGATATCATGTCCAATCACATGCAACCTTAAAAATAAAGAAACAAAATGAAAACTCTTCATTTTATACCACATCCCTTTCAGATACCACTATCCATGCCTATGGTCAATGCTCTAACCCAAAGTTTGTTCTAGTAATACCCCACTATGCTTTTAGGTTTTTAAAGGGTCTTTTATTCAATTGTTTATGGTAGTTCTCAGCAGGAGGTTTGCTATTCATAATATAACCTATCACTTGCAGACCTGGAAGGTATCTGTACTTGTAGAGTTGGAATTGGTTTTTCTTAGTCCTATCTCATCTCTCTGATGATTGCACAATATCTACTCTTACATTATCAGTATCTACTCTTAGATTATAAGATTCAGCTCTTCCTTTATTACAGGAAAAAGTTTTCATGTTATGTTTTTGTTTCATTTATTGAGATTTTTAGTTCCGGGACACTAATTCTAAGTATTTTGTTCTCCATGTCATTTATAGTATCGTTATTTGTTCTTAGTTCACTGATTTTGCATGCTTTGAAAGTCAGCATCAGGAGGATCATTTGAGACTAGGAGTTTGAGGCTGCAGTGAGCTAAAATAGCACCACTGCATTCCAGCCTGGGAGACAGACTGAGATCCCGTTTCAAATAAAATAAAATAATGAAAGTAGGGAACTGTTTTTCAACCAGGTCTATTTTATTCTAGCAATGTTATTGTAGGAATCCTTAATGTGCCTCCTTATCTCCCTATTGCCCCTTCCCTCATTCTCTTTTTCTGTCATTTCATTATTGTATTCTGTTTTATTCACTTGTATTCTTATTAAATTCCTCTAGACCAGGGTTTTTTTCCCTAAGCATGATTGACATTTGGGTCAGGGTAATTTTGTTGTCGGTGGGTAAGTAGGTGGATGGGAATTGTGTCCTGTGCATTATAAGATGCTTAGCAGCATCTCTGACTTTTACCTGTTAAACACCAGGAGCAATTTCCCTTTCAGTTGTGACAACCAAAAACATCTCCAGACATGGGTACATGTCCTGTGAAGCCAAAACTGACTTGAAAATAATACTTGCTACTTTCTGGGCTCTCCGTTGATCTTTTCCATCCTGTGTATGTATGTATTTTTCACTTTGTTTCTGCTGTTTTGTCTTTCATAGACTGTATTTTGTTGTTGTTGTTCTTGCTGTTTTTACTTTGTGATCCTACACACCTTTAATATTTCTTGAGTCTTTTACATCTAATGTGATGTCTTCATTAATCAGTGAGCTAAACACTGAAAAATTTAGACTGTAACTATTGATTGCCTGTGACATGACAGAGATAAGGGGCTGGATTAAGACTAAATTTACGTCTACTAACAGCCATAAAAAGGATGAACCTGATGTTAGTCACGTGGGAAAGATCCAGACCTAATGCATGTCTAAATAAACTTCACCTGTAAGAGCCACCTGGTGAGGCTCTTAGGATGGGGCCATCTCAGAATGGGTTATAGCAGGGGTTGGAATGCAGAATCATTGTGTAGCCCTCTAGGAGAAAACATCACCCGTATCACAGGACTCGTCACTGGAATTTCCTAGTGTGGGTCCCTGAGATATTCATGGAAGTGCTTGATATAAGCAAAGTCAGTTCTAGACAGCCACATAACTAAGAGTACCAGCAGCTACTGTACCTTTAGTCCCTTCTTATCTCCCTGAGGAGTCACATATAAATTATATACAAGGTGCCAGGGACAGGAAGTGGAAGCATTAGAATTTACCTTCGGATCTGTCTCAAGAGCCCACTAAGAACCCCTTAGTAACTCCATATAAATCACCATACACCCACTTACAAGTCTCTCCTCTAAAACAATATTCAGCTATCATTCCTTTCTAATTAGATGGAGTAATAATGAAAGATAGGAGGAGACTCCTAAAATTTCAAGAAAGTGTGTGGAACCTCACTCACTGCACACTGGAGGTACTTGGCTGCACATCTGTCTCCAAGGTGAAGGTGAAACTGGTGAGAGCAGGACCAGATTGTGACTCTTCCCTGAGTTTCAACACCTGGCATATGATAGACCCTCACCTCATCATGAATTAAGCTTCTTTTTTATTTTATTTTATTTTTTTTTTTTATTGCATTTTAGGTTTTGGGGTACATGTAATGAACATGCAAGATTGTTGCATAGGTACACACATGGCAGTGTGCTTTGCTGCCTTCCGTCCCCTCACCTGTATCTGTCATTTCTCCCCATGCTATCTCTTCCCACCTCCCCACCCCCACCCCTCCCCCATTTCCCCCCAACGGACCCTAGTGTGTAGTGCTCCCCTCCCCGTGTCCATGTGTTCTCATTGTTCAGCACCCGCCTATGAGTGAGAATATACGGTGTTTGATTTTCTGCTCTTGTGTCAGTTTGCTGAGAATGATGGTTTCCAGGTTCATCCATTAGGACATAGGTGTAGGCAAGGGACTTCATGACCAAAACGCCAAAAGCAATGGCAACAAAAGCCAAAATAGACAAATGGGACCTAATCAAACTCCACAGCTTCTGCACGGCGAAAGAAACAGTCAGTAGAGTGAATCGGCAACCAACAGAATGGGAAAAAATTTTTGCAGCCTACCCATCTGACAAGGGGCTGATATCCAGAATTTACAAAGAACTAAAGCAGATCTACAAGAATTAAGCTTCTTTAAAGTAAGAGTTCTACCTGAATTGAGGCACCTATCATCTCCTTTGCAAATGCATTTAGAATTTCTAAAGAAAGGCAACACCACATTTCAATTATCAAAAACCCCCTACATCCCGTCACCCATTTGCCAAAAAGGCAGAGCGGAAGTACATGAAAAGTACAGAAGTGCATGCACATGAGTAGCCACCGAAAGCTTCCCTGATCTGTGTCTAAGACATGTGTTCTCTCTAAAGGAAACATCAAATTTTATCTTAACTCTCACTCCTGATGGAAGAGAAATTCTAATTTCAAAAATGGGTCATATTGGAGTTCAAAGAGTAAAGGAAAAAGAAGGCAAGAAGGTCTTTGAAGCACTTCACGTAAGATGACTTTTCAGATTTCTCAGTTCATTCTCATAGTATAAGTTCGAAGAGTTTCACTGAGATTTGTTTGGCTTCTCCTTCCCTTGAATTATCTGGGAATTACCTTTCACAATCTCTGCTGTGGACCTTGAACTCATCAGTGTTCTGAATCTGCTACAAGTCATTCACTCTGTTATCTCCCGGCAAAATAATACAGCTCAGATGTCCAGCAGCTGTTATCAATTCTGACTGCTGAGACTACACAGCGATGAGAAAAGAGATCCTGCTCTCTGATAGAAAAAAAATAAATGGCTTAACCAGACAACCCTCTTGCATAGTTTACGGAGACTTCTGCCAACAGGGAGTGGTCTTGAAGAAACCAGAAAGGTATTTCCTACCCCGAATTCTCTCCACCTTATGGCTTGTGGGTGGCAGAGTCTGAGGGAGAGCCCAGGCTGGGCAATGAGCAGAACCAAGTTCTTTTCTTGGTCCCTACTACTAGCTGAGTAACCTCGGGAAAAATTCCTTGAACCTTTTAAAGTGTGTTTCTTCAGCCATAAAATAGAAACAATTGAAACCTACCTCAAATGGATCATTGTGAAAATTAAATTAGATGATGTTTGTCTGAACCTGCTTCAGGGAAGCACTGCATCAGGCTAGTGTCTGCCTTTGACAACGGACCTAAGTCTTCATGAGTGATAGGTCATTTAGGTCTTCATCAATGCTGGTTTTGGACTTCTCCTTTGCAATTCAAGCTCTCTAGATGGAAGAGCACATGCGGTCAGGGGCATCCGTAAGTTTTCAGTTGTAACTCAAATTCACAAAACTGTATGTGTAGAAAACATTTTATTAGTACCTGACCAATCAAGAATGTTTATACTTTTATACATAGTTTATCATTATGAATATCAATTGAAGTCATCAATTTCATTGTAAGAAGTATTTTTATTTTCTCAAAAATCTTTACTGAAACCCAAGTCCTTGACCCAGATCTACATGACTTGACTCTACTTGGTTCCTGCAGATCTCTCTCGTCGTGTGTATTTTTTCATCATCCTATCCTGCAAAACGAGTACCTTTTTATCTTTGCAAGATTGAGACTTTGCACTTGATGGGCCATATTTTTTAGAATGTTCTTCCCCACAACTACACATAAGTGCTTCTCTTGTAGCATTCAGTGCCCATCTTAATTACTCACTCTTTGATGACAACGTCTTGAACCACCAAACACAAACTAACCCTGTCTCTCCACCAAGGATTATTTGCATCAGAGGACTTGTGACGATTATAGGACCAACAGGTTTGTATGCCCATGGCTCAATTGCACTGTCTCAGCAGGATTTGCAGCAGGGAAAGAGTTCAGTGATCACAGGGTGCCAAGTGAGGAGACGGGAGGAGACTCTCCAATCTATTTCCCCAAAAACTTCTGTGTTGAGTGGTTTTGGTCAAGATATGCCAGAGGCAGCATGAATTTCAAAGCTTTTTATTTTGTTCCATATCATTATCAGGTTGGTGTCATCACCTGCTTCAGGTCTGTTCTGTCCCTTGGTGAGACTCCTAGGTCCAAATGACTTTAAGTTAAATGACATGTAGTCAATTAAACATTTGAGGTCAGATGAGAATGGAGACAGCCAGAATACTTAAAAAACCTTTTCAGCAATATATAAGCCAAAAAGTAAGGTTGTAGAAGTGAACTCTGGTCTTAGGTACTGACCCATAGCAATTAGCAATACAAAACATAAGCATTTGGTTAAACCCTTTTGAGTTAAGGAATTCAGAGTGGTACCATTCCTCAACCTGTTGGCTGTTTAGGCATCTCTGTGTCAACCTTGATTTGGAGTGTGTGAAATAATTGTATCCCTCAAAACCGGCCCTTACCATCTCACATGCCAACCTCTCCTGCAGTAGTCACTGAGCCTAGAGGAATTGAATAGTTTTAATTTCTAGTCTTATGTCTCATGAAAGCAGATCATTTTGATGGTCTCCTTCTTTTGGGTCTGAAGACAAGCCTTTGGTTAACTTGAGTTTGGTGTCAGATACTAGTGTCGATGTTTTAAGAATTAGAAGGGTGAGTGCCTTTTTCAGATGAGACATGTGCACCCAGGAATCAACTCCCTTTAACATAACAGTACAAGGATTTAATAGCACCTGTTGATAGACCCTTTCAAGGGGGATCAAGGGAGTCTTTCAATGGACATCTCTTCCAGTACATGTAATTATCAGGCTGTAGGTGGTGATGCTGGAGTTCACGGTATGACTGGAAGCTGTAAAAAGATGCTACAACCTTGCAGGGATCAGTTTTTATAGCTTTGATAAGCTTTAGCAATAAGTCTAAGTCGAAGACTTAGTTTAGAATTTGATTTTGAGGTTGTTTAACAACATGTTAAAAGGTTCAAAACATTTGATTAAAACAGAATCACAGGTCATTGTAAAATAATAGTTATTAATTTAACCAAATTGATAATCAAAAGACTTTAAAAGTAGTACAGAAAGTTATACAGATATAAAAACTTACCTTTCTTAAAGCTCAGTGTTCCTAAGTAATCAAAAACACTTTTCGTCACCTTTATTTTAACAACATAGGAATTATCTTTATAAAACATAAATCTTGTTTCTTAGGCCCATTATCAACAAACAAAAAACAAAAACAAAAACAAGGAAAACCACCTGCAGAGTGAAGTGTGATTGCTTCTCCTTATGGGAGAAAATTTAGAGAACCTTAAAGTCAACCCTGATGAAAAAGGCACTTCAATTAATCCAATACAGGAAGAATATGTCCACAGTTATGGGTATAAACTACATTAGAGAGGAAACAAGAAGCTAGAAAACTGGTAATGCATGACTCCTAGTAACAGCATAAGTTTTCTTGTTACATGTAAAATTCCAGACATATCAAGAAAAGTCAGGTATACAGAACCAAATTATTCTAAAGAAAAACTTTGCTTTTCTAGACCTTTAAGATAAACATTTTAGTGTCAGGTCATAGTAAATTTAAAAACAGAGATAAAATGTCATAGGAGCTGGCAAAAATATAAAATAAAATGAAAGTGAAGAGGAGTGTTTTTATTTCAGGGCTTCTCAAAGAGAGAAAAATGTGAAAGCAATGAGAAACAGCGAACATTGAGCTTCTGAGACATAAATCTGAGTTTTCAAAATGAAACAGGTGACAGAATTAAAAATTATACCTCGCCGGGCGCGGTGGCTCAAGCCTGTAATCCCAGCACTTTGGGAGGCCGAGGCGGGTGGATCACGAGGTCAAGAGATCGAGACCATCCTGGTCAACATGGTGAAACCCCGTCTCTACTAAAAATACAAAAAATTAGCTGGGCATGGTGGCACGTGCCTGTAGTCCCAGCTACTCAGGAGGCTGAGGCAGGAGAATTGCCTGAACCCAGGAGGCGGAGGTTGCGGGGTGAGCCGAGATCCCGCCATTGCACTCCAGCCTGGGTAACAAGAGCGAAACTCCATCTCAAAAAAAAAAAAAAAAAAAAAATTATACCTCTTCCAATTTTATTACAAGTAAATTCACACCTTAAGGAATCTTATTTTATCAGAGGAGAACCAATCTTTAGAAAGACTATTATGAGTAATATTTTACATTATACCCAATTAATCAACTACTAAATTTCTTTCATAAATTCACTTTCATGAGTCTTATCACAACTTATATAGACCCTCTATAACATGTCTAGACTTTCCATTTTGTCTTAAATTTCCCCTTTTCCTAAATAACTAGTTATTTTATTTTAGAACAAAAATTTATCACCAAGATATTTTTTCATATAAAAGTATTCTTTTTCTTTTTATAATCTTCCTTATGAAAAATATATTTTTATATTTATAATTGTTTTCACATCTTTCTCCACTATTTACTGGTCTTTCTACCTTGTTTCATAATATTTTCAAGTTCATAATTTTAATCGATCTTCAGATAACTTCTGAATTACACAAAATTATTGTTTTTCTTAACAAAAACCCAAATTTATATCTTTTAATATTTTTTCTCTCATGAGAAATACACCTTTTTTGACATGTTTTACATGCAGAACTATATATTTAGTAGAAGTCTTACTTCAGATAATCTTAAGTTTTAGTGAAAACCTAGGAAGCAAGATATCCTGAACTGTTTGTCAGATGTTAATATTTTATACTTGAAATAATTTGATAATGTTTAGAAACTTGTTTTTCTATATTGTAACCCTTTCTTAACTGAAAATGACCCAGATATCTAACAAGCATTAAAAATAATTTTAAGATTTTAAACTAACAAAAAGTTTACCTTTAAGTATTTAGCCCATTTGTATTTACTCATCATTGATTTTTAAGTTTATCTAGATTAGTTATGAAAACTGAGATATTAGAGAAAGCTAGTCATCACTTAAAGTTGTTTTTCTGTTAACCACTGTTATAGCCTGTGATAGTTCACCTAAGTAAGAAACTTAAACTTATGAGTATTTTTGCAAATAACTTAGAAGACTTAGCTGTTTTCATTGAATAAAAAATGTTAAATTAGTCTTATTGTCAAAAAAATAAATCGACAAAGACCATTTTTTTGGGGGGCTGGGTTTATAGTCTTATAGCCTTTGTGCCAAACCCTGATACTTTAAAATATCTAGAAAATGCACATGTAAACCCAGACAAAAATATATGCTCGCACTTCTGTAGACATTTCTATTTTAATTTTGTCAATAATTTTAAAGCCAGCTTTTTAATTAAAGGTTTAAGTCACATAAACTTGAAAAAATTTAAACTTTATGTTGAGTAGTCTTTTAACTATAAGCCAATTTAGTACCATATGGACATGATATATAACACAATACATCTACATACATACAAATTTATCTAAGTGCACATAGAACACATACAAAGATACTGTAGGTTTTACTTTGAAATACTAGTCATAAAAGAGTAATACAAACTCACTAGTTTATAAAAGATACAAAGCAGGCAGAAAAGAAAATAAAGATAAAGAAATTTTCCTTCTATATGCTCAGATAAACTAATTGAGCTCCGAAGTTTCTATACTGTAATTTTCCCATCAATTTCAAATGTGCACAAGACTGAGCCATAGTATAAAACCAACTGGAATCCTAGAAAACCTGGCATGCCTTTGCACTTTCCAATAGTTTTTCATAGGAGTTCTTGCCCTTAGTGGATAAGTTGTCCATTGCACTACCTAATAAAGACGTCTCTTGTCTTCCCAGTTTTGCAAGATATAGCCCAATGTGCTGCTTGGAGGAACCAAATCAACATTTTTATTCTGGCTTAAATGCACACACAGCAAAATGTACATATTAGTCACTGCACTTAGGGCCCAAGGGTGACCTAGCAAGGCTCACACTTGCCCCAGCTAGCCCCTGGCACCTTTGATCTACTCAAGGTGGGGGTAATGACCTCAAACCAGAAGTTCAGAAGGTGGTCTTGAGGCAAGATGGAAAAGTAGATGGTAACCCTGAGTTAGCGCTGCTGAGTTTTCACTAGCAATTCTTTCAGGGGTCCCATTTACAACCAAACATACATAACAAGACAAGACAGACAAAACGACTTCCAAACTCAAGTTTCAAATTTCAGAAATCAAGAATATTTCTCCCAAGCAGTATCTTTTCTTCTCCTTTTAAGAGACATTCCCTCCCACAAGACCCTTCTTATTACAAAAGAAGACTGTCAAAAACCCAGAAGAATCCACAAGACATCCAAGGAGACCTTAAGGCATCAGAAGAGACATAAAACATCCAAGGAGATCACAAGACCTCAGAAGAGGCCGCAGGACATCCAAGGAGGTCAGGAAATAGGGAGAAGAAAAAGGGTGTAAGTTTCACAAAAAAAACTTACCAACAATGTGCAGTGGCAGGTGGGGAGTTGGGGAGAGATAGCATGGGAGAAATACCCAATATAGGTGATGAGGAGGAAGGCAGCAAATCACACTGCCATGTGTGTATCTATGCAACAATCTTGCATGTTCTTCACATGTACCCCAAAACATAAAATGCAATAAAATAAATAAATAAATAAAATAAAGAATCTTTTAATCTAGCATTTGCAGTACTGCTAGAAAACAGCAGAGCAATGCCTAAATTCCTAAGTGAGCAGAAGTATCCCAGGAATTTTATGAAAACCATGGAGTGGTTTAAGAATGAAAGTGACAGACATGCACTGTTTAGAATTTCCAAGAACAGAGAATATATTTCTAATGATGTCTTCTTAAGGAAACAATGATGGAATAAACTTCAACAAAAACAAACAAACAAACAAACAAACAAAGGAGAGATGGTTGAAGAAATTATCATGAAGGGCTAGTAGTGAGGGTTGATGCCATTTAACTCAAAAATAAAAGCTGAAACAAATGCAACATTATGACTTCAATATCAATGTGAAAATTAAAAAACTATGATGTTAATAGAAATTACATAACTAACAGGAGTATAATGGAGAAGTTGTAAGGTTTCATGAGATTTCCCCATATTTTATATCCAGAGGTCAAAAAATTTACTTTAAAGAGTAAAATAATTGGATACATAAGAGCATAAGCCTAAATATACAGAAAAAAGCCATAATCATCTAAAATTTAGATATGCAGAGTTTCAAAGGTAGAAGCAGGTAAAGTGGCAACGTGAGTTTTTCTATTACCTATGGCAAGTATAAATCAGAAAATGTGTAAAGAAAGAGAGACAAATGTGATACATATAAACTCATTGTCAAAAAGGTAATAATTAGCTCAATACATGCAAACTCCCCTGGCTATCACAGAGAGCATAGTAGAAGATAAAACTCAATACATGCAAACTCCCCTCTCATCACAGAGAGCATAGTAGAAGATAAAACAAGAAAAAAATGCTCCAATATCCGAAAGAATAGCATTAATTGATATAATAGTATCACACTCAAAACTATCAGCAAATCAGAGAAGAAAAAGTGCTAATAAATGGCAATTAATGGTTGAAACAAAAAGATTGGGTCACAAATATTCTTTTAAAAAATATAAGCAAAATGTTTAAGAAAGATTAAAAGGAAAGTGATAGGAAAACATTTTGTTTGTAAAGGCAAACAAAAAAAAAGAAAGAAAGGGCATTTCAATATTAAAAACACATATTTTTTTATTTGCAAGCTGATACCCAGTTTCCCCAACACCATATATTGATGGCAGCCTGATCAGTTGGCCATATATGTGTGTGTTTGTTTCTGTACTTTCTATTCTCTTCCATTGATCTAAATGTCTGTCCTAATGCTAATATTATATTATTTAAATTACTGCAACTTTGTAATATGTTCTGAAATCAGAAAGTGTGATGTCTCTATCTTTATTCATTTTCCTCAAGATTGCTTCGGCTACTCTGAGACTTCTGTGGTTCCATATAAATATCAAAATTGTGTTTTCTTTTTCTACAGAGAAAGCATTTGGGATTGATGGAGATAGAATTGAATATACAGATTATTTGGAGTAATATAGACATTTTAACAATATTAAGTCTTCCAATCCATTAACACAAAATGCTTTCTCCATTTATTTGTGTCTCCTTTAATCTCTTTCATCAGTGTTCTCTAGTTTTCAATATAGAAGTCTTATACATCCTTGGTTTATTTTTAAGTATTTGACTCTGTTTTATGCTACTATAAATGAGATTGTTTTCTTAATTTTTTCTTTAGATTGTTTGTTGTTGGTGTGTGGTAAATATTCCAAAACTTACCTGAATTTATGTATTTGCTCCAATGGTATTTTTGTGCACATGTGGTGTTTTTAAGGTTTTCTACTTATAGAATTGTGACATCTGCAAACAGGTATAATTGTATCTCTTTGTTTTCTATTTGAATTTGTTCCATTAATTTTTTTGTAAATTGTACATTATAATATGTACAGGTATCTGTATATTAATTATATCTCAATAAAGGTTTTTTTAAAAAGATTTCAGAACATAAAACATTAAATGAGACAAAGAAAGGCAATATATAAAGCTAACAAGGCTAATCCAAATAGAATATTAAACTTTTAAAAAATAGTGCCCACAACAACATAACTTTAGAAAGAATTGAATAATCCGGTTAGAAAACCAAGTAGAAATAGAATTCTTTTAGCAGAAAGAGACTTCAATTCATCCTGTACAGTTTGTGAGTTATTTAGTATAGAACAACAACAAAATGTAACAAAAGTAATTAATAATACCTTAAGATAGTTATAATTAAACTAATCATTAAGGCACATTTAACTATGTACATAACAACCACTAAGACTGAAACCATAAAATATATATTCTTTTCATGGATGTCTGTAACATTTGCAAAAAGAAAAGTTCTGCAAACAAAAAAAAATTACAAGTGGAAATAATACAGGAAACATCTGATTATTCTGCTGTGAAATATAAATTAATTTAAAATTATTTATAATCTGAATATTAAACAAACTAGTCAACAAATCAAAACTTTTTGTAAACAGCTTTTAATCAAAGAGAAAATTAAAACTAAAATTACAGATAATGCAAAAATCAATGAGTATAAAATAGTAAGCAACCAAAAGCAATGGTCCAATGAAATAAAAGAAAAAAGTACTTAAAACTCTTGAAAAATAAATCATTACTTAATTTAACGAAACTTAATGGAAATATTAAAAGCAAAGTGAAATAATACAATACAAATTTATGGAAGGAAGGTAATGAAGATATAGATGAAAATATTGAATTCACAGGACATCACTTTGTTCAACTCCATAGAAATGAACTGAAAAGGATACAATGTATGCTTATTATGGAATATATAAACTACCAAAACTAACTCCAGGTGAGATAGGGAACCTAAAGAGGTAGAAACCCTAACTATCAATTAAAGCAAATAAAATAATTAAGACAAATAAGAGTGTCAAAAGCTACTTCTATCAAAGAATAAAATAAGACATAAAACAATAAGCAAGCCAAAATGTTTCACAAGTGATTTTCACTAAATCTTTAAGGAAAATATAGATGTTCTAAATACTAAGGAGACAAATATTATATATATTTATAATATATATATATATATAAAATTCTCCAATTTATTTATACTCTTACATGGTATCCTTTGCCTACTTAGGAAAAGATTCTAATAATTTCTGTGAAGTTAGCAAAATGTTCCTACTAAAACTCAACTAAAAAAGCAACTAAGATCAAGTTTTCATTTTAATATTGATTTGAAAATTTTGTAAATGAAATAGTTGCAAACTCTGGCAGCTGATTTAATGTAAGTGTAAGATGAGCTGTTCCATGAAAGCAAATGAATTAACACTAGAAAAGATGCCAGCCTAATTCATTTGATTTATTGATAAATCAAAAGTGAAAGTCTTCAAAGCCTCAGCATAACCTTTGATAAAATCAGCATCAGTTCCTGACAAAATGCCTTAATAATACAGTATATTAATGGTTTACATTTATTGAGACTTTATTATGTTCCAGGAACAATTCCAAATGTTTTGTGTGTATTAACTCACCCATTTATGGCTGCAGTTTTGCAGAATAAACATCTGGATACCTCTTGCGTATGAACATAGAAATTCATCATTGTAAAGAGTTTACCACGAGGTAGGCACTGTTCTAAGTGCTTTCCATATATTATGTCTCTTAATCTTCACGACACCCCATGAGGAAGGTATTACTGTCCCTTCTTTATCCACACAAGCATGTGTGTGGGTAAACACATTTAATATGTCAAACTCAAAAGCTCCCCTCAGGCTTTACAAGGAGGAATTAAAATTCTTCTCATTAGAGACAGGAAGAAGACAAGGGTTTCCATTATCACCACTATTATTTCACCCGGTTCTGCAGTTGCAAGTGAGTGCTATCACACAGGACAGAAATTCAAAAATTAGAAAAACAATGGCAAAAGTCATCATTTGCAGAGATATAACCTTATACATTAAACACCTACTAGGTTCAATTCAGCAAATTCATTCAAATCATCAAAAACTCAGGACAGTCGCTATATATGAAACCTATAGAAATTAATAGCTTTCTTATTAAATGCTTAGAAGAAATAATAGGAGAAAAAACCATATTTGCATCATGAGTAACAGTGAGAAGAAGGTAGTGGGAAACAACATAAATTATCTGAGAGGTCTGCATTGAAACAGGGTCGATATTGAAAATGATATTGATGATCACAGGGGCACAAAAACAAAGACATCATCAAATGGAAAGCCTTGTTGTATTTAAAGAAGAAAACTAAATGAGCTCTGTTAACATACAAATTTTATGCTTCTGCAGTACATTTCCTACATATTTCTGAAGTAATGTTTGTTTTCAAAATGCGTACAGAATTCTTACTAAAACCCTTCAAGAATGGCTTGAAAAATCCTGAAAAATAAGGGTAATGAGGGAAGATTAATCCTGGCTGATATTCAGCACGATATAAACTTTCAAGATTCAAAAGAGTGCCATTCTTGCATGAAGAGACAGATTAATGAGAGATGCTGAAGAGTTGACAAGAAAGGAAAATACTGCTATCAATATCCAGGTAGCAAAGGGCAGTTTGCTTATACTCTCTGTACCTTATGTTCTTTGTTTGGAGAATAAAGTTAATATAGTAACCATCATGGCACTGTGAATAAATATTGCAAGCAAAGAAAATAAATCTGTATGCAGAGAAAGGTTTTATTCCATAAAGGACAAACTGCTGCCCTTTCTATAATGTAAGTAGTCCAATGTAAGTAACCTCCCACCAGGTAGCTGACCTGTCATTGCAGAATGGTGCCATACTGGGGACTTAGTGTTGGTCCCTGCTGCTGGGAGGTTGGACACTTGGCAACAGCTGGAGTCAGGCTGCCTTGGTAAATAGAAGTATGTGTTGCTGAACTCATGCATAACCTCCATTTCTGCCACCATGGCCACCTTTTTCATGAGCTTTTTGGGTAATGACGGGGGTGGATTGGTTTAATGACAAGGAAGAGGCTGACTCATTCTATCCATTTCATGATAAAAACACTCCTCTGCTGAGGTCACCCTTTGATGAACATTCACATTGGACCCAAATATCTTCATGCTTTTGCCCATTCAGAGAGGTCTATCCACATACCTCTTTTCCAAATTTTTTGTCACCTTTTTTTTTTTTTAAGCATACTCCCTCCAAATCCTTTACTCTTCAGTCAAACCATTGACCATGACCATGCATCAATATATAATCACATATCTGGCCATTTCTCCTTCCAGGTAAAATTAACAACCAGGTGTACTGCTAGATGTTCTGCTTTCTGGGAGGAGTTTCCTTCACCAATGCCCT
This sequence comes from Saimiri boliviensis, assembly GCF_048565385.1. Classification (NCBI taxonomy): domain Eukaryota; kingdom Metazoa; phylum Chordata; class Mammalia; order Primates; family Cebidae; genus Saimiri; species Saimiri boliviensis. The sequence goes on from NC_133453.1 coordinate 113,363,414, forward strand.
TCAGGGATATTTCAGAAGAGAACTATAATGTTACCACTGTCCACTTCCAGATGGTGCCTGCATATTGTGTAGAACCATCTGTAAACAAGGCCTCAGTTCTCACTCCCTCTGTCACCTAACTTTAGGGAGCTCTGCATGAAGCCATAGGTGCTAGCTAGGAGAGAGACGAGCAGTGCAGTAGGATTAGGATCCATGGGTATTTGAGCCATTTCTCCATGTAAGTTACTTGTGCCTTCATGGCTTCTTTGAGTCCCATCTGATCTATACCACTTCCATTTGATAATGGAGTGCCGCTGTGCGTGCCCAACTTTGGTGGGTCAAAAAACATCCATTTTATGATGGGAAGCTCAGGTCACATGGTAACTTGGTTGCCCACAGTTAAGTATCCAGTCTCAACTAAGCTCCCATACCAAGGGAAAGCTATTTCTCAAAAGGAGAGTGGTTATCTGCAGAGGATGGCAGGGCTTTGCTATAAAACTTACCTTACCAAACACCAAACGACATTCCTATATATGCTACTGTTACTTTGAACACCACTGAATCTACTGCATCATATAAACCAAAGGCAGAGGGCAACCTAAACCTGTTGTATAGACTTGTCTTGTTCTGGGACCCATTTAAAACCAGCAGATTTTCAGGTCACTCAGTTAAGACCCTAGACTATCACACCCAGCTAAGAGATATATTGACTACAAAATTCAAAGAGGCCCACTAAGCATAATACCTTTGCAATGGTTGTAGGAGGGACCAGACACAACTTAGCCTTCACCTTAGAAGGGCTCTCTTAACATACTCCATGCTACTGAAGTGCTAAAGATTTCACTGATTCGGAAAGCCCCGTGAATTTATTTACTACCCTCTGACACGCAAATGTCTTACCAATACAGGCATACTTTATGTTATCGTGCTGTACTTTATTGCACTTTGAAAACTATTGTGCTTTTTACAAATATAAGAGTTGTGGCATCCCTGCATCAAGCAAGTCTATCAGTGTCATTTCTCCAAAAGCATGTCCTCACTTTGTGTCTTTGGTTCAGCAAGTTTTAGCAACGAAATAGTTTTTCATTAGGTATGTACAGTTTTTAGACATGCTATTGCACATTTAATAGAACATAATAGAGGGTATATATGACTTTTATAAGAACTGGGAAACCTCTAAATTTGTGTGACTCCTTCTATTGAAGTATTCGCTTTGCTGTGTTGATTCGGAACTGAACCCACAATATCTCCAAGGAATGCCATATGTCTAGTGTAGTTGCTACTTCTTGCTCACAAGGTCCAGTTAGCCTAATGTTATTAACACAGTGAAACAGTGTGATGTACTGTGAAAGAGAAAGATGACCAAGATCCCTGCTAACTAAACTATGATGTAGAGCTGGAGAGTTCATCCCTGCTGTCCATTAGAGGAACCATGCCATCCTATTGTTGGTTGAGTGCTGTCCCTTGACCCCTGCCACTCCTAGATCCAATTACTCTCACAGCATTTAGGTTTCCCAAATCAAAGACATCAGTTTCCACTGTTCGTTCTGGTCAGCAGAGGAGAGTCATCACAGAGCTCTTCAAGGAGGCTATGGATCCCTCACAAATGTATTTCTTACATAATAAAAGCTATGTCTGTTGGACCCTTCCAATGTGGGTGTGTAGATCGTAAGTGAAAAAACTAACATTCCCGTCTCCCTAAGTCTTCACTCTCTTCCTCTGCAGTATAACAAAGAAGGTCCGGCACTTCTTATCATGTTTCTTCCAAGTACTTTACCATGCAGGAAAACCATTGGCCATGACTATGAATCAATACATAATTACATGTTTGGGTATTTCTCCTTCCATGTAAAATGAACAATCAGGTCTACCATCTGGTACATTCACAGTGGACCACCTTTTGAACTATAATTTAGTTTACAAGTTCAACTAACTGTTAGAGCCCCCTTCTCATTTTACAAACTGCAACATTTAAAATAGAATCTCTAATTAGTGGACTCATGTCAATATAATTCTGTCTGATCCAAATTTACGTTTCTTCTGCCATTTTTACATACCCTAAATATTCATTCCCACATACATTCCTGAAATTTCTGTCTATACATATTGAAAATATCAAGTTTTTTTTTTGTTGTTGTTTGTAGTATAGCACACCTCCTCATGGGTCATACTCTATACCCATGTATATTTATAGGTCTCGAATTTGCATAGCAACTGCCTCAGGGGAGGCCATTGCAGTTTCCTTAGGCAAAGCCAGGTTGGTCCACTCAGATGGGGGTAGAATAGCAGTTTCTGATGGGAAAGAAGACTTATCAGAATTGAAAGAATGTCCTCAGTCTCATTGGGGCCTTCTCTGATGTCTTCATTCCAACTCTCGGGATCTTTCCTTGCCAATTAATGCCCTAGTTTAACAATAAATACCCTGTGAGGTTGGAAATTTAATTTCTAATATAATTCAGCCTCTCACAGGATGAGATTTTGGTTTGATTTTTGAGCAATCTCAGATCTGCAGCTGTAGAAGATAAAGGTTTCCTGCAGGGAAGACAGAAATGTTAAGGTCATTCATATAGTTCTCAGGTTGGGAATTTGAACCCTTGATTCTTCTTTTCCCTAGCAAAATTAGAAGCAACCAGTCATTATCACTACACCAGTTAGTTTGTCAAAAAGGCTAGAAAGTATTATATATATATGGTCATCCAGAACTTTGCCTCTGATAGCTATTTGATTAGGAATAGCCAGTGGTGGTGCTTTGTGTATCTCTATTGTTGTATCACATTATAGACTATCACTGCTCTCTTCACTACTGGAAATAGAATCGTTGGTGTCTTTAAATCTAATTAGTTTTGAAAAGCAATTCCAGAAACTTCAGAACCAGTTCAAAACACTCAAGATTATATTCCTCTTAGTTGTGCTATTATCCATAATTAAGTGATCTTTTTTCCTGTGTATAATTCAAGCTAATTTTATTTAAGTGATAAATAAAATTTTATCTCATGTTTTTATTGCTATTATGTTGTAAGACATTTTATATTGTTATACAGAAGTAGTAACTGTAATGTGTATGGCTATATAATATTCCATCTAGTGGATCGACCACAGTTATCTTTTGTTCAGCATTAAATATATTTTCAATTTTTCACTGTTATAAACTATGCTGCAAATGTTGAATTAGAGCCTGCATTGCTTTTTAATTATAACTATTATTTGTATTACATTTACAATCTCCCAAACACAAATACACAGTTTGTTCTGTTTTGAGTGCAGTTTATAACTTTAAATATAAAGCCTAAATTCAAGGTATACTTTGGATTTCACCTTAATATTATATCTTTTCAATAGGACAGTCAAGACATTTATTTCATCTGGAACTGGTATGGGTTTATGCATATCAATTTTCTGCAAGAAAACAGTTAAGTGACCTTCCTATGAATCTTTGCTCTAGGAAAAAGGAAATATTTTACAGGCACTTTGAGAACATTTCAGAATTTCATACAGTACTTCCTAATCTTCAAAAAAACCTCTGAGTGCACCTGGCACAGGTGAGTAGTTAGAGAACTTGATACATGAATGTATAATGGCTCATCTAAATATATCAGTAGGGTAACTTGATAAAGTGAACAGTAATTTGGTAAAAATGAGCTTTGTAAAGGTTCACCTATTCCATCCATTATTTTATCTTCTTACTTAGAGCTTGAAATGCTCACAAGTTTTTAAAAGAGACTTTTAAGGATCTCAAGAATTATTTTCAAGGCGTAAATTAGAATTCCCTAGAGACTGGTTTAGAAATGTGCATGTCAGATTCCACACCAACATTGTTCTTGATACTCTATCATTACTCAGGGGTTCGGGTGTTGGAGAATGCAGGTATAAAATGCTGAAAAAGCATTCCGTGGTGATTTTGATTGCCGTGTGTCTGATTCAGCTTCCAGAAACACTCAGCTGAGACCACAGACCTTGACAAATTCTGAAATTGTACAAAAGCAACCTATTGTTGCTTGTGATTTGTTTGAAATAGAGCTCAGAAGAGAAATGCCGGTCACTTGGCTCCCATTCGGATACTCTTTTCAAGCCACTCTTTTTAAAGGAATTATGTTCAACTCACTTGAAACTGTTCAACTCACTTGAAACTAGAAATATATAGCATCAGTTGATATACACTTCAGTAAAATATTAGTAAGAACTGCTTTTCTACACATTCAAAGACGGACCAACACTCCATAAAATTGGAATGCGGGTGGTAAAGAAGGGAGAGATTTGAAGTGAGGGTATTTAGCATATGCAGACACACTGCTGGAAAATAATGAGCTTTGGGAATGCCTTCATTAGGGATCAAACCCCAGCATCACCACTTACCTGCTCTGGGAACTTACGTAAATTATCTTATTTTTCTATTTCTTTGCTTCTTGTGGGGAGCTATTGGAGATAACAGTATCTACCTCATAGTACTGTTAATATAATTAAATAATGTAATTTATGGAAAGAATTTTTCATATAGCCATAGCAGAAAAATAGTAGTCGTAACAGTGGTAGTTGTAATGCAATAATTTCTAATGTCTCTATTTATCTTCCTTTACTTTGGGAGTAGTGTTGGGGTAGATGGAAAACATTTGTGCAGTGCTAATAACAGAAGATAAAGAAAAAAATTATTTTGAAGGCAATAAAAAGAATATCCATGCTTCATATTTAAGCAAGAACATTCCTATGGTTTTTGCAAATTGCTAGAGAAAATGGCCTTGCGGAGAGAGCACAATTCCAGGATATGGTGGAATACAGACAGCTTGTGTATGTGCTTTTGGAACCATCTTACCGTGGGACCTTGTATGAGTTCTCTTCTGACCTGATTTTCCAACCATACATCAGTGAGACACAATCATGCCAAAGGTCACCTTTTCTCCACCATGATATGTGCATCTAAAATTATGGCATCTCCACACAAGGATTCTTGTTGTTGATCTGATGAGTTTTACTCTTGTGAGGCCCATCTAATTGGCAGCTACTGGGTAATGTGCAGCAAAAACAGTAGGAAGAAGATAGTAAGGCAAGTTTCTCACAGGCAATGGTGATCACACAGCATCTCTCCCCACAGTTCAGGTAATACACACAGCTGTATTACCCTGTGGTCTTCCGTGTTTATGTAGCCTGGAAAGATTGTAAATCAACAGGCTCACACAGGGAAAGACCAGCACTCTTTGGACTCTTGTTGAACTCTAAGAAATTATAACTTTGTATCTTGGCATCATTACTGTAGGAGAAAAAGAATGATAGGATAACGGTTCCTCCTTCCCGCATCTGCCGCCTTTCTGAAAAGAATATCTGTCCTGGGATAGAAACACAAGATTTTGTTTCTCCCTGGATTCAAATCTGGGTTGCATCCACTGTAGGTTAAAATAAATAAATTAAATAAATAAATAAATAAATAAAAGACCTTCACCTTCTTCTCCAGAGAGAAGGGAACTATTTCACTTTTTGCTCATCATCACCCTGCCTGAATTCCACACGTGAAGGAAGAACGTTAGACCTTTCAGAAAACACGCATTCTCTCTTCCACACCAGCACTCATTTTGCTGCAGGTTACTATGCAAGGTTCTTCCTTGCATTTCCTGAGGGTTGAGACCGGAAAGAAATCACTGCTCACCTCACAGCTGGTCAAGGTACTGTTTAGCTTCAAGCTTCACAGTTTTATGTCCTATTGGACAAATATTTAAAAGGAGAAAGAGAGAAAAGAGCAGTTTTAGTGGAATGTGACAATTTACAATCTTAAGGCGCTTAATAGAACACTAATATTTACTCTAAGAAGTGCTGTTTGTTTACTGCTACCATTTCTATTTTCAGAGGCTTTGGGGCTTACTGGTACTTGTCGTGGGCATTTTCACCTTATTCTCCTGTAGTATTTTCTATCACAATCTTATAATAATTCCCTACAACAGCTGCAACTCTATAAAGTCTCATTATATTAAAGAGCAACCATTACTAAGGAAGATAATCTTCCTTGGCCACTGTATTAGTTTCTTAATGCTCCTGTAGCAAATGATCACAAACACAGTCACTTAAAACAATGTAAATTTACTCTCTTACAACTCTGGAGGTCAGAAGTCCTACAATCAGGTATCAGTGGAGTTGCCTTCTTCTGGAGGCTCTAGGAGAAATCCGGTTCCCTTGTCTTTTCCAGAGGCTACAGGTATTCCTTATCTTGCGAACTCTTCTTCCAGTTTCAAATTGGAAGCATGACATCTTAAATGTCTCTCTCTCTGATTCTTTGATCTCTGCCTCTGTCGTCACCATTATTCCTTTTCTCAGGATCTGACCCTTCTGCTTTCCTCTTATAAGGGCTCTTGTAATTACTCCGGTCTCATCCACATAATCTAGGATTTTCTCTCCACCTCAAGATCTTTAACTTAATCACATCTGCAAATCCTCTTTTGCCATGTCAGGTAATATGTTCATAGATTCTTAATATTCAGACATGGACAAGTATGGAGGGGACATATTGAGCCTATCACAGCTACATTGACTCTGAAGTTCAGGGTTTCTTCCTTTGTTTTTACTCTGCTTCCTAGGGGAATTCTTACTAGATTGGTAGGTGATTAACACACTTCAGCTGGATCCAGAAAACAACACTCAATCAATTGTCCTTTAAACTTAGTTCAGCCATGGGTCTAGATGCTTGTGAATCTTCTTTTTAGAATATTAAAATGGTTAGCCAAAGGCAGTGAGATCTACAGAGGCAGAAAGGGGCTTTATTTTCTGAAAGCAACCTATAGATCGGAGAGAGGCAGCCTTTAGATAAAGTGGAAGTGTGCTCCAAGGAAGGGTTGGAGAGTTACATATAGTAAAAGTAAGCCAGGCATGGTGGCTCACACCTAAAATCCCAGCACTATGGAAGGCCAAGGCAGGTGGATCACGAGGTCAAGAGATCGAGACCATCCTGGTCAACATGGTGAAACGCTGTCTCTACTAAAAATACAAAAATTAGCTGGGCATGGTAGTGCGCGCCTGTAGTCCTAGCTACTCGGGAGGCTGAGGCAGTAGAATTGCTTGAACCCAGGAGGCGGAGGTTGCGGTAAGCCGAGATCACACCATTGCACTCCAGCCTGGGTAACGAGAGTGAGCCAGGCACGGTGGCTCAAGCCTATAAATCCCAGAACGTTGGGAGGCTGAGGCGGGTAGATCACAAGGTCAAGAGATCAAGACCATCCTGGTCAACATGGTGAAACCCCGTCTCTACTAAAAATACAAAAATTAGCTGGGCATGATGGCACATGCCTGAAGTCCCAGCTACTCGGAAGGCTGAGGCAGGAGAATTGCTTGAACCTGGGAGGCAGAGGTTGCAGTGAGCCGAGATTGTGCCACTGCACTCCAGCCTGGAGCCTGGCGACAGAGTGAGACTCTGTCTCAAAAAGAAAAACAAACAAACAAAAGAGTGAAACTCTTTGTTGGCTGACTCTTTGTGGACAACTGTCAGTTTGGGAATTTCCAGCTGTAGTCTCTTTCAGTTTGGCTTGACTTCAGAAAGGGATGTCTTCTGACATTTTTGCAACATCTTCTGAGAGCACCAAGTCCATGACGACTCCCTCATCCTGCTATGGCTGCCTGGTTCTGCTTTACCTTGAGCATCTCAGTCAGGGAGAGTCCATTTTGTCTATAGGTTGGAGTATAATTTGAAAAATCAAATATAGTAACTTGCGAATTAAGACTTAACTGAGATTTAAGTGAATAAAATTAAAGAAAGCAATGGTAAAGGTTGGCACAGTTTCACGTCCCACAAATCGTTCTCCATGGCTTTTAGAATATGGCTATGCCTCAATTTAGAACTTTTATTAAAAAGCTTCATTGGATTCACAATACATAAGAGGCATAATCACAGTTGGTCTGCTTTTTGAATTGCAAATGAGGCCATGTTTCCATGCATATAATAATCTGGATCCTTTTTTGAGCTTGTGTGAGGGAAATTTCCTAAGTATCAGAAGAGGATGAGAGATCCACAGGATGAGAGAGAGGACAAACAAGGAGAAGTTGTGGGAACAGAGGATGGATTCTACAGCTGTGCCTGAGGCCATCCCTGAAGAACGTTTTGTTGTGTGAGACCAAAGCGATTTAATGGGAGAGAAGAAGACCTGACAAAAGACACGCTTTCAGCATATTCAGAGAAAAATACTCAGCCACTTCCAGTTTTTGATGCTTGCACTACAAAACAACAAATAAAAAATGCAAGCAGAGAAGTGGGCTACCTGGTCTGCTCCCCTCCTTCCTTCAACACTCACTGCAGAGACAGAGCTATGTTTAAACGTGGTTGTCTGGGTCTTCATAGGAACTCTCCAGGCTGTGATTCTGTGGGCTCGTAGCTAGGCAGCTGGCATGAGACTACAGAGAAAAACGCAAGAGACCTTGGTACAGGATGGGCTCTGGCACTAAAATGTGATGTCAGACAATACAGTTCACCCTTTGGAGGATAAGGGATAGTGTGGAGATGACATGGGACTCAATATTTGTATAGTTAATTCTGAATCTAGAAAATTACCACGTCTAGAAAATTACTAAGATTATTTCAGTCTCTCTTCCTTTACCTATGAGAAAGAGAAGAAACTTTTTTCTAAGGAATGTGAAAAGGGAATTGCATGTGATAGCAGTGAGGTCTCATTCCCCATTTGAGCTAAGTAAGCACCTTTCAAAGCCACTTGCTGGGTGGGGTCTGGGTTACTTGATGATAAGTGGCCATAAATTAACCTAACAATACCATACACTGGAAACCATAACTCATACCCCATAGCTCTATAATGTGTAACCAATCACTGATCAGTGTTATTTCAGTAAACCATTGAAAATTCCTGACAACTTTGTATCAGCACATCCCTTGTTCCCTTTCACTTCTAAAAACCTGCTTATAACAAAGGCTGAATAAAGCCATTCCCTAGTATTTCCCAGGCTTCAATCTCTTGGCCTAAAACAATTTTTATATTAATTTTGCCTCAGTATCCTTATTTAGATTGATGCCTATAAAGAACAGATTTTATATGAGAAATGAATGAAATAATGTGTGCAAATCCCTGAATTAAAGAAATGTTGAATCTTAGTTTCTTTCTTAACTGTACATGAAGCAGACATTCTTAAATTTTCAGAAATTTCAGTCATTTCTTCCCTCCTTCCATTACCTGTTAATGACTGTCCTGCCTATTAATAAGGTAATGCCTGTGGAAGGTCTCAAGTTTAACAGGAATTTAATGGAGAAGAGCTAAACCTGCAGCTCATCTCCTTTAATCATGGTGAATGAGGCTCATTCCCTCCATGGCCTTTCAGATGTTGATATAATTCCAGCAGACGCTCCCTGATTTTCTCGTTGGGGAGGCTGGGCCCCCAAGGGCACTTTGAAGATGAATGAGTTATGGGGGCACTCCCAGGCTCACGCTCCAGCATCTCCCATCCTGGTGTAGGCTGCCTGTAATTACCTGGTTGCACGCTGATTGGCTTCAAAGTTCAAATATACCTTATATGTCTCTGCCCTAATAGGAAATTTATGTAACTGCTCTCTCTCCCCCAGATTTTATGTGCCTTCTCTGTGTTTCTCCAGTCACATCTGTTGTGGCTTGTAACTTATCTATTCAGTGCCCTTTTAAACATAATTATGCATAATGGCTGAAACTAAATATAAAATAAATATATATTTAGTGGTTCTTTAAATGCACAGTTAAACTGCCCTCATTAAGTCATATTACTCAGGGTCAGATTCTATTCTATGACAGAGACAAGGGAACAATTTAAGCAAGGGAATTACCAGGCATTCTTATCTAAAGACAGGAAAGCCATTGGGCTGCACCTGTGCTTGGAATGAGAGCCACAGCCTGCTCTAGGCCCATAACGCTTTCTTGGCCAGGTAATCAGGAACCTACTGAACAATTTCCCAGAAACAGGAGTGCCAAAGGCGTCTATTAAAAATGACTTTAGGCTAAGCATGGTAGCTCATGCCTATAATTCCAGAACTTTGGGAAGCCGAAGCAGGGTGAATCACGAGGTCAGGAATTCGAGACTAGCCTGACCAATGTGGTGAAATCCCATCTCTACTAAAAATACAAAAATTAGTCAGGTGTGGTGGCAGGCACCTATAATTCCAGCTACTCAGGAGGCTGAGGCAGAAGAATTGCTTTAACCCAGGAGGTAGAGTTTGCAGTGAGCTGGGATTGTGCCGCTGCATTCCAGCCTGGGTAACAGAGCAAGACTCTGTCTTTAAAGAGTAAATAAGTAAACAAGGCTTTAATGGATGCACTCTGCCACAGCCTCTCTTTACACCCTTTGGAAATTTTACCAAGAATGTCACAACGTCTCACTACTCCTACTGCTGCCACCCCCATCAAAACCACCACGATCTCTTCTATGGATTGCTAAATCTTTTTTCCTAGCCTTTGGGCTACCTGCATGCTCTAACCAACCACTCGCAGCCTAGCATTTGCATAAAACCTTAATCACACCATGACAGGCTTCTGCTCTGACCCCTCCCATGATTTCCCATCTTCAAGGAATAAAACCCTGAGTCTTGTAACTGGCCTTCTGGCAGCTCCTCAACACACAGAGCCTGCTCCCACATGCCCAGGAATCTATTCATTCACTCCCTCATCTGCTTCATGACTTCTCCCAGAGTCACCTTCTCACCAAGGCCTTTTCTATCAGCCTTACTTGGTATTAAACATCCCAGTCACAGCATTATGTTTCCAACATTTTTCTTTATTATTTTTCTCAGAGATTTTAACACAACATAATGTATCTCTCTCTCTCTGTCTCTCTCTCTCTCTCTCTCTCACACACACACAAAAATATATGTGTGTGTGTATGTATGTGTGTGTATATATATATACACACATACATACATATGTGTATATATATACATATATGTGTGTGTGTGTGTGTGTGTGTGTGTGTGTGTGTATATATATATATCTTTTCAATTTACTCCATTCAAAAGAAAGCCCATCAGGACAGAAGGATTTGTTCTTTGTGTCCCTGCTGTATCCTGAGCACATTGCCTGGAACAGAAAAGATACTCATTACATATTTGTTGAAAGAACAGATCACGGGTCATGTTCAAATTTTTAGAAAGATTTTATGCAAACACTTTTTCAAAATGTATCTTATGAAAGTTGAAGGTATAAAACAGGTAAACAAGAGTTCTTCTGGTTAAAGTGTATTTAGCATCATAAAATTTGCTAACACTTATACACGGAATTTACACCAGGCTTTGTTCCAAAATCATTACATGTATTTAAACAATTTATCACCACAACAACCTAGTGATATAGTTACTGTTATTTTCCCAACTGCACACATGTGGAAACTGAAGCACAGAGAGATTTGGACCCTTACCCAATGTTATCCAATTACTATGATGAGAGGCCTGGCTTTTGTCTGTTTATCACCTTTCTTTGCTAGTCTTTCAAGTCTTGAGCCTCACAGGGTTATGTTTGGAACACTAGCAGAACCTCTGGGGTTCCCAGGAACCCAGGTTATCAGCCACACATCTGTAGACTGGAGGTGAAGGTAGTGATTGAAGCCTACAAGTGCCCACGTGATCTGGGAAGGTGAGTCTTCTCACACTTGAACATCCATGGATTTATGGATATTCTTTCTTTTTTGGAATGTCTATCTCATTCTCCTTTGCCTAGCAAACCATTAGTCATTTTCATGACAGTTTATTATAAAACCCTGTAGAATTAATTAGTTCCTTAATAAATTATATACATTTTTTAATGCAGTTTTTACATTGATTTACTATTACTCCTTTATAAATTTTAATTCTCCTACAAGACTATGACCCTCTTGAGAGTAAAAACTATCTTTGTTGCCTCTTCATTGTAGAACCAAGCATCATGTCAAAATCCTAGGAGACTTTTAGCTAATGCTTGTTGATATGTAACAAAATGATTTGTCAAAAGTCACAAACCTGGAAAAGGGAAAAGCTGAAATTAGAACTTACTCTATTCTATTAGAGGACAGCGACAATTTCATAAAATGATCTTGCTTCGTTCTATATCTTTCATGTTAAATACTCAACAAAGAAGTTGCAACTCATCTGCTCTATCTGAGTCTTATTTTTGAATATCCATACCTCCAATTAAATGATAATAACTTTTAGGGTTTTGTGAAGATTAGGGAATGATATTGTCAGGGTATTTGGAAGGTGCTGAGCCACAATATATAATTAGTTGCTATTATTAGTGATGATAACCTGTCCTCAACACTTACTAAAAGATACTGAGAGATATTCAGAATTACACCTAGGCCCTGCCATTGAGAAGGTTTAAAATTGGAGGAGGAGGCAATACCATTCAGGACCTAGGTATGGGCAAAGACTTCATTACTGAAACAACAAAAGCAATGGCAACAAAAGCCAAAATTGAAATGGGATCTAACTAAACAAAAGAGCTTCTCCAAAACAGAAGAAATTATTATCAGAGTGAACAGGCAACCTATAGAATGGGAGAAAATTTTTGCAATATATCCATCTGACAAAGGGCTAAATATCCAGAATCTACAAAGAACTTAATCAAATTTACAAGGAAAAAGCAATCCCATCAAAAAGTGGGTGAAGGATATGAACAGACACTTCTCAAAATAAGACATCTGTATGGCCAACAAACATATTTTTAAAAAGCTCATTATCACTGGCCATTAGAGAAATGATAATCAGTGATAATCAAAACCATAACGAGATATCGTCTCACACGAGTTAGAATGGTGATCATTAAAAAGTCAGAAAACAACGTTTGTGGAGAGGATGTAGAGAAATAGGAATGCTTTTACACTGTTGGTGGGAGTGTAAATTAGTTCAATCATTGTGGAAGACAGTGTGGTGATGCCTCAAGGATCAAGAACCAGCAATACCATTTGACCCAACAATCCCATTTCTGGGTATATACCCAAGGGATTATGAATCATTCTACTATAGAGACATATGCACACATATGTTTATTGCAGCATTGTTCACAATAGCAAAGACTTGGAACCAACCCAAATGCTCACCAACCATAGACTGGATAAAGAAAATGTGGCGTATATACACCATGGAATACTATGCAGCCACAAAAAAAGGATGAGTTCATGTCCTTTGCAGGGACATGGGTGAAGCTGGAAACCATCATTCTTAGCAAACTAACACAGGAACAGAAAACAAAACACTGCATTTTTTCACTCATAAGTGGGAGTTGAAGAATGAGAACACATGGACACAGGGAGGAGAGCATCATACACCATGGCCTGTCAGGGGTGCGAGGCTAGTAGAGTGATAGCATTAGGAGAAATACCTAATGTAGATGATGGGTTGATGGATGCAGCAAACCACCATGGCATGTGTGTACCTATGTAATAAACCTGCACATTCTGCACATGTATCCCAGAACTTAAAGTATAATTTAAAAAAAATTAAAAAGTAGAGAATAACAAGCGTTGACAAGAATGTTTAAAAATTAGGATCCTTATACATTATTGGTTAGAATGTCAAGGGTTCTGCCACTGTGGAAAATAGTTTTTAAGTTCCTAAAAAAAATTAAACATTGAATTACCATATGAGCAATTCTTGCTCCTATGTATATATCCAAAGAATTGGAAACAGGTACTCAAATGAAGTAACAGGTACTCAAATGAAGTTATAAATAGGCAGGTTCATAAAAGCCATATTCATAATAACCAAAGGGTGGAAATAACCCAAATTAAAAAAAAAATAGAGGAGGAGATGGTTTTCTTCCACCCTCAAATAAAATCTAAACTCTTTCTCGTGTTACCCAAGGCATTCAGCAACCTCATCCCAAGCCAGCTCTCTGGACTCAGCTCCTGCCTGGCCCCTTGTTCTCAGAGTGTACACTTCAGCCTCGCTGCCCTGCATGAGGCTGGGTCTGCTCCCCTCAGACCAGTGCTGCTTTCTCTGCACCAGGCTCTTGCTTCTGTGTACAGTTCTCAGTGTAATTAGGCATATAATGAATACTTATGTTGAGCAAGATAGTGCTATTTTCTAAAAGGAATAGTGAATATACGAAATAAGTTGTTGAACAAAAAGAATCTACTGGGGCATGCGAAATTAAAATGTTGCCAGAAGGTCAAAATTAATTTTGGAAACATTGGTGGAACGGAGAGTTTTACAAAGAGAAAATTGAGAAAATAAAAACTGCATGAGTTCAATGAATAAAAAGGGCAAGACATCTATCCAGAGGTCTTTTGCCTTTGCTGGAATTCATTAACTTTTATTTTGGCTTCAGCTCTTTGAAAAAGTTCTGCCTAGAGGAATTCCTTAATTTGAACTTAATGTGGCCTGTGGAGGCAAAGTGAGGTTTGGAGGGCCTTCAATGCTGAGCAGATACTGGTTAGAGTCCAAGACCACCCAGGGGTGTCCAGAATCAATGAACTGCTGGGGGCAGAGCAAGGAGGAAGGGCTTTTTGATGTTGGACACTGTGGTAATGACTGCCCGCAAGCCAGAATCAATCTTTCTAACAAAGACAGGTGCTCTTAAAGAACAGAGCACTCAGAGAGCTTAATACTTCTCTTGCCTGCCTTTGTCTCCTGGCAATTGACATCTCACCATTACAACTGCTTCTCAACTGCAGAATCAAGATTCAGTTTTCAGTTTTCTCCACGTTATTTTGACCTCTCCCCGTTATCATTTAATAGTATCTGAAGTGATGGGTATGTTAATTAGCTTGAATCAATCTTTCCACTTTGTGTACCTATGTATTAGCATCATATGTATAAGTATGCATAATATTTACAAATGTCTAAGTACACATAATATTATGAGGTATAAATATATAATTATAATTTATCAATAGCCAATTTTTTAAAATTAAATTAAAAACATATTTTTACATTAAAAAATAAAATTTCAATATTTTTTCCATATACAAACATATGATCTTTAAATTAAATTTATCCAAAAAAGGGAAACAAGCAAAATCCCTACAACCCATCACAGAAGTACAGTATTTTGTAGTACACTACAATTTGTTTATTATTTTATTATATATGCACAGTTCAGTGACCTATATACAAACTCTTGTTTATTCTCTTTTTTTATTTGAATAAATTATCATAACCTATGTTATAACAGGATTATATAGTATAATATAGTGGTTAGAAGTACCTTTTCTGAAACCAGGTTGCTTAACTGAACAGTGGCTCCACTATCTCCCAGCAATCTCACCCTGGGCAAACAGAGATAATGATAGTTCCCTGATAGTAAGTGCTTGATAAATAAACTCTCTTACTGTAATACTCAGTATTATTGTGATTATTAACAAAATATACTGACATAAGGTTTCTTATATTTGAGGATTCTGAGACAAGGAAAATTCATGTTCCTGTTAAAGGCTTACACCCCCCAAAAATAATCATTACTAGAATTTGAATGGCACCATGTTTCCCCCACATGATTCATGATTTAGATGGGGCTCGCAGACCTCAACATTCTGTGCATGCCAACCCCAAGGCTTCCTATGGAAAACAACTGCAACTTCTAACCTAG
Organism: Saimiri boliviensis; assembly: GCF_048565385.1. NCBI lineage: Eukaryota > Metazoa > Chordata > Mammalia > Primates > Cebidae > Saimiri > Saimiri boliviensis. The sequence continues at coordinate 113,378,887 of NC_133453.1, forward strand.
GTTTTTCTATGGCCTTTAGAACATGCATATTCTGCACCAGATGGGCCATAGATACTCTAAGGTTAATACTCTTGAGAGCAGCCTTCAACCAATGGCAGAGTTGGAGGACAAATAAATCCCTCAGCTTCCTGGTCCTTTGAATGGAAAAACTGTGAAGCATACAGTTTATGCAGTCTACAAGAAGTCTCCAGGAGGAATGAGTCCCAGTTGCCAGTTGAGCAGTTTCTGATAAGTTTAGGCACATGTCCACCATATATCCCGGAAACACTAGTCCCAGTTATTTACTCAAGAGAAAAGAAAACTTAGGTCCACATCAATGTTTATAGCAATTGTGTTCATAATCACCAAGAACTGAAAACAACCTAACTGTCCTTCAATTGATGAATGGCAACTGCTGTAGTAGTGCATTCATACTGTGAATGAATAGTAGTCTCCAGGTCTTAGTGACCTATCCTTAGGGATCTGAACTCTAACTTTCCTTATCATTGTAGGGTGGTGGTTGCTACTTTTTCTCTTTTACCATTATCTCTTGGTGAAAAACCACTAGGGGAATATTGCTCAACAATTTAAACATAAAAAAAAAAGGAATCATGATTAATGCAACAATATGATTCAATATTAAATGCATTTTGTTAAGTGAAGAAGCCAGACTCAAAGGCTACTGTATAATTTCATTGATATGTCTTTCTGGAAAAGGCAAGGCTAGAGGGACAAAGAACAGATCAGTGGGCTCCAGGGAGGGGGCATTGACTACCAAGAGCAAGAATTGGGGGCATTTTGAAAAGTGATGAAAATATACTATATTTTGATTGTGGTCATGTGACTGTGCGTAGAAAACCATTTGCTAAAAGCTTTTATTTTACCCTGTGTAAGTTATACCTCAATAAACATGACATATTTTGGGGGGGAAAAAGATATATTTTTAAACCATTTTTAGTAGTATCTTTCCTTCATCTTGCCTCCCTTACTGTGCTTGTTACAATCACATCTCAAATAAACAATTTGTGCAAATCCTTGTCTCAGGATCTACTTCTAAGGACATTTGATGTAAGATATACATATTGAGAGTGAATGTAATTTTTTCTATTTTATTTATTTTTCCTTAAATTGTTGAGGTACAGGTGGTGTTTGGTTAGATGAGTAAGTTCTTTAGTGGTGATTTGTGAGATTTTGGTGTACCCATCACCCAAGTAGTACACACTGCACCATATTTGTGGTCTTTTATCTCTCGCCCCACTCCTGCTCTTCTCCCCAAGTTCCCAAGTCCATAGTATCATTCTTATGCCTTTGAATACTTGCAGCCTAGCTCCCGCATATCAATGAGAACATATAATGTTTGCTTTTCCATTCCTGAGTTACTTCACTTAGAATAATAGTCTCCAATCTCATCCAAGTCATGAATTAAAAAGGGAATGTTAATTCATTCCTTTTTATGGCTGAATAGTATTCCATCATATGTATATGTACCACAGGCTTTATCCACTCATTGATTGATGGACATTTGGGTTGGTTTCACAATTTTGCAATTGTGAATTGTGCATGCATGTGCAAGTATCTTTTTCACATAATGACTTCTTTTCCTCTGGATCAGGCATCCCCAAACTTTTTACACAGGGGGCCAGTTCACTGTCCCTCAGACCATTGGAGGGCCGCCACATACTGTGCTCCTCTCACTGACCACCAATGAAAGAGGTGCCCCTTCCTGAAGTGTGGCGAGGGGGCAGATAAATGGCCTCAGGAGGCTGCACGCAGCGCACGGGCTGTAGTTTGGGGACGCCTGCTCTGGATAGATACCCAGTAGTGAGATTGCTGGATCAAACGGCAGTCCTAATTGTTTAAGTCTCTACACTGGTTTCCGTAGTGTCTGTATTGGTTGACATTTCCACCAGCAGTGTAGAACCATTCCCTGATCACCACATCTATGCGAACATCTACTGGTTTTTTTTGTTTGTTTGTTTGTTTTTCATTATTTTAATATGGCCATTCTTGCAGGAGTAAGGTAGTATCACAATGTGGTTTTCATTTTCATTTCCCTGATCATTGGTGATATTGAACATTTTTTCATATGTTTGTTGGCCATTTGTATATCTTCTTTTGAGAATTGTCTATTCATGTTCTTAGTCCATTTTTTGATGGGATTGTTTGGTTTTTTTTCTTACTGATTTGTTTGAGTTCATTGTGGATTCTGGATATTAGCCCTTTGTCAGATGTATAGATTGTGAAGATTTTCTCCCACTCTGTGGGTTGTCTGTTTATCCCACAGACTATTCCTTTTGCTGTGCAAAAGCTCTTTAGTGAAATTAGGTTCCAGTTATTTATTTTTGTTTTTATTGCATTTGCTTTCGGGTTCTTGGTCATGATATCCTTGCCTAAGCCAATGTCTAAAGGGTTTAGTTTTTATAATTTTTATAGTTTCAGATTTTAGGTTTAAGTCCTTAATCCATCTTGAGTTGTTTTTGTATAAGGTGAGAGATGAGGATGCAGTTTCATTTTCCTGCATGTGGCTTGCTAATTATCCCAGCACCATTTGTTGAAAAGGGTGTCATTTCCCCACTTAGTGTTTTTGTTTGCTTTGTTGAAATTCAGTTGGCTATAAGTATTTGGATTTAGTTCTGGGTACTCTATTCTGTTCCATTGGTCTATGTGCCTATTTTTATACCAATACCATGTTGTTTTGCTGAATGTGGCCTTATAGTATAGTTTAAAATCAGGTAGTGTGATGGTTCGAGATTCGTCTTTTTGCTTAGTCTTGCTTTGGCTATACAGGCTCTTTTTTGGTTCTATGTGAATTTTAGAATTGTTTTCTTTCTAATTCTGTGAAGAATGATGGTGGTATTTTGATGGGAATTGCATTTAATTTGTAGATTGCTTTTGGCAGTATGGTCATTTTCAAAATATTGATTGTACCCATCTGTGAGCATGGGGTATGTTTCTATTTGTTTGTGTTATCTATTATTTCTTTCTGTAGTGTTGTTTTGTTTTCCTTGTAGAGGTCTTTAGACTCCTTGGTTAGGTATATTCTTAATTATATTATTCTTACTTTTTGCAGCTTTTGTAAATAGGATTGAGTTCTTGATTTGATTCTCTGCTTGGTTGCTGTTGGTGTATAGAAGAGCTACTAATTTCTGTATATTAATCTCATATCCAGAAACTTTACTGAATTGCTTTATCAGTTCTAGGAGTTTTCTGAAGGAGTCTTTAGGGTTTTCAAGGTAAAGGATCATATCATCAGCAAACAGTGACAGTTTGACCTCCTTTTTACCAATTTTGATGCCCTTTATTTCTTTCTCTTGTTAGATTTCTCTGGCTAGGACTTACAGTACTATATTGAAGAGGAGTTGTTATCATGGGCATCCTTGTCTTATTCCAGTTCTCAGAGAGAATGCTTTCAACTTTTCCACATTCAGTATTATGTTGGCTGTGGGTTTGTCATAGATGGCTTTTATTACACTAAGGTATGTCCCTGTATGCCAATTTTGCTGAGAGTTTTAATGTTAAAGTTACGTTAAATTTTGTTGAATGCTTTTTCTTCATCTATTGAGATGATCATGTGACTTTTGTTTTTAATTCTGTTTATGTGGTGCATTACATTTATTGACTTACATATGTTAAACCATCTTTGCATCCCTGGTATAAAACCCACTTGATCATGGTAAATTATCTTCTTGATATGTGGTTGGATTTCATTAGCCAGTGTTGTTAAGGATTTTAGCAACTGTTTTCATCGAGGATATTGGTCTGTAGTTTTTGTTTGTTTGTTTATTTCTTTGTTTTTTGATTATGTCCTTTCCTGGTTTTGGTATTAAGTTGATGCTGGCTTAATAGAATGAACTGGGGAGGATTTCTTCTTTCTCTGTCTTGTAAAGTAGTGTCAAAAGGATTAGTACCAATTCTTCTTTGAATGTCTGGTAGAATTATGCTGTGAATCTGTCTCATCCTGAAAATTTTTTGTTGATATTTTTAAAATTATAATTTCAATCTTGCTGATATTTATTGGTCTGTTCAGGGTATCTAATTCTTCCAGATTTAAGCTACGAAAGTTGTGTTTTTCCAGAAATTTATCCATCTCTTCTAGGTTTTCTAGTTTATGTGCATAAAGGTGTTCATAGTAGCCTTGAATGATACTCTGTATTTCAGTGGTGTCAGTTTTGATGTCTCCTGTTTCATTTCTTAGTGAGTTTATTTGGATTTTCTGCCTTCTCTTCTTGGTTAATCTTGCTAATGGTCTATTAATTTTATTTATCTTTTCAAATAACCAAGATTTTGTTTCATTTATCTTTTATCTTCTGTGTGTGTGTGTGTGTGTGTGTGTGTGTGTGTGTGTGTGAATTTTCTGCTCTGATCTTGGTTATTTTATTTATTCTGCTGGGTTTGGGTTTGGTTTGTTATTGTTTCTCTAATTCCTTAAGTTGTGACCTTAAATTGTGTGCTTGTCTTTTTTCACTTTTTGATGTAAGCATTTAAGGCTATGAACTTTCCTCTTAGCACTACCTTTTCTGTATCACAGAGGTTTTGATAGGTTGTGTCATTATTGTCATTCAACTTGAAGAATTTTTTAATTTTCATCTTGATTTCATTTTTGACCCAATGCTCATTCAGGAGCAGGTTATTTAATTTCTATGTATTTGCATGGTTTTGAAGGTTCCTTTTAGAGTTGATTTCCAGTTTTATTCCACTGTGGTCTGAGAGAGTGCTTGATATAATTTCAATTTTCCTACATATATTGAGGCTTGTTTTATGGCCTATCATATGGTGTATCTTGGAGAATGTTCCATGTGCTGTTGAATAGAATGTATATTCTACAGTTGTTGAATGAAATGTTCTATATATGTCTGTTAAGTCGATTTGCTCCAAAGCATAGTGTAAACCAATTGTTTATTTTCTGACTTTCTGTCTTGAATACCTGTCTAGTGCTGTTAGTAGAGTATTGAAGTCCCCCACTACTGGTGTCTATCTTGCTGTCCATCTCATTTATTAGGTCTATTAGTAATTGTTTTATAAATTTGAGAGCTCCAATGTTAGGTGCATATATGTTTAGAATCATGATATTTTCCCGATGGACAAGGCCTTTTACCATTATATATTATCCTCTTTTTCTTTTTTAACTGCTGTTGCTTTAAACTTTGTTTTGTCTGGTATAAGAATAGCTATCTCTGCTCACTCTCACTTTTGGTTTCCATTTGCATGAAATGCCTTGTTCCATCCCTTTACTTAAGTTTATGTGAGTCCTTATGCGTTAGGTGAGTCTCTTGAAGGCAGCAGATATTTGGTTCGTGAGCTTTTATCCACTCTGCAGTTCTGTATCTTTTAAGTGTAGCATTTATGCCGTTTACATTCAATGTTAGTATTGAAATATGAGGTACTGTTGCATTCATCATGCTCTTTGTTGCCTGTGTACTTCTTGTTGTTGTTGTTGTTGTTTTTGCCTTTTAACTAGTATTTTTGTAATAGATCCTGTGTGATTTATTCTTTAAAAGTGTTCTGTTTTGATGTGTTTCCAGAATCTGTTTCAAGATTTAGAGCTCCTTTTAGTAGTTCTTGTAGTGGTGGCTTGGTAATGATGAATTCTCTCAGCATTTGTTTTTCTGAAAAAAGATTGTATCTTTCCTTCATATATAATGTATAGTTTTACTGGATACAAAATTCTTGGCTGAAAATTGTTTTTTTCTGAGGAGGCTGAAAATAGGCTCCCAATCCCTTCTCACTTGTAGGGTTTCTGCTGAGAGATCTGCTATTAATCTGATTGGTTTTCCTTTATAGATTACCTGGTGCTCCTGCCTCACAGTTAAGATTCTTTCCTTAGTCTTAACTTTGGATAACCTGATGAAAATGTACCTAGGTGATTATCTTTTTGCAATGAATTTCCCAGGTGTTCTTTGTGCTACTTGCAGTAGAATGTCTAAGTATCTAGCAAGGCCAAGGAAGTTCTCCTCAATTATTCCCCCAAATATTTTTTCCAAGCTTTTAGAATTCCCTTCTTCCTCAGAAACAACGACTATTCTTAGGTTTGGTCATTTAATATAATCCCAGACTTCTTGACGGCTTTGTTCATATTTTCTTATTATTTTTTTTCTTTGTCTTTGTTGGATTGAGTTAATTTGAAGACCTTGTCTTTGGGCTCTGAATTTCTTTCTTCTACTTATTCAATTCTATTGCTTGAGATTTTCCAGAGCATTTCACATTTCTAAAAGTGTGTCCAAAGTTTCCTGAACTTTTGATTGTTTTTTCTTGAAGCAGTCTATTTCTTTGACTATTTCTCTCTTCACTTCTCTATCATTTTTTGGATTTTCTTGCTTTGGTCTCTTTGCTTTTCTCTGGTGCCTCCCTAATTAGCTTAATAACCTCCTACTTTTGGGTTTGGATCCATTGCTGATGAATTAGGGTGATTTTTGGGTGGTGTTAAAGAGCTATGTTTTCTCGTATTACCAGAGTTGGCTTTCTGGTTACTTCTCATTTGGATCAGCTCTATAAGAGGGAAGGTCTAGGGCTGAAGGCTGTTGTTCAGGTTCTTTTTTTTCTCTCTCGCTTTTTTTTTTTTTCAGATGGAGTTTCACTCTTGTTGCCCAGGCTGGAGTGCAACTCCACCTTCCAGTTACATGCAATTCTCCTGCCTCAGCCTTTCAAGTAGCTGGGATTACAGTCGATGTCACCATACCTGGCTAGTTTTGTATTTTTAGTAGAGACAGAGTTTCTCAATGTTGGTCAGGCTGCTCACAAACTCCCATCCTCAGGTAATCCACTTACCTAGACCTCCCTAAGTGCTAGGATTATATGCATGAGCCACCATACCCAGCCGTTCAGATTTATTGTTCTATGCGGTGTTCACTTGATATAGTAGTCTCTCCCTTTTTTATGGATGTGGCAGTGATTTTTGTTTCTTTTCTGAGTCTAGCCATCCAGTGAGTCTACCCAGCTCTGGGTTGGCACTGGGGGTTGTCTGCACAGAGTACTGTGATGTGAACCATCTATTGCTCTCTCAGTCATGGATACTAGTGCCTATTCCAGTGGAGGTGGTGGGGAGTGCAATGGACTCTGTGAGGGTTCTTAGCTTTAATGATCTATTTTTGTGCTGGTTGACCTCCTGCCAGGTACCACCTTCCAGAGAGCATCAACTCTAGTAGTATGTATTGGGACCGGAAGAAGGGGGACCCTAGAACTCTCAAGATTATATGCCCTTTGTCTTCCACTACCAGGGTGGATAGAGAAGGACTATCAGGTGGGGGCAGAGCTAGGCATGCCTGAGCTGACTCTCCTTGCATGGATCTTGCTATGACTGCTGTGGAAGATGGGGTGAGATGCCCAAGTTAATGGAGTTGTGTACATAGGAGGATTATGACTGCCTCTGCTGAGTCATGCAGTTTGTCTGGGAAGTAGGGCAGCAATCACAGACCTCATCCAGTTCCCATGCAAACCAAAGAGGTGGTCTCACTCCCATCGTGCCCTCCTTAGCAGCCCTGAGTCTGCTTCCAGGTAATGGGCAAGATGGGCTTGAAAACTTGCCTCAGGCTACCCACCTCCCAGATGCAGAAAAAAAAGACTTGGTTATTCCTCTGCCTATAGAGTCTGCACAACAGATTTGTGGCCTCCCCCAAGTTCTAGGCAGGAGCCTTCTTGCCCTGTTCAAATTGTTACAAAGTTCACCTAGAGATTTCCTTTTTCCTGTGTAGTTTTGTCCCTTGCTCCTCTGACAGCTCTCCTGATGGATCCCTGTGGTGCCAGGCAGGAATGTCCTGTTTGGGCACTCAGCGAGCTTTCAGGGCCTTTCTGCTGCTTCCTCTACCCCTATGTTTTGCTCAGCTCTCTAAATGAACTCAGGACAGAAACTTCTTCCACAAACAGACCTTCAGTTTGTCCAGTGGAGTTGTGTGGCCCAGAGATGAGGGTCTCCCTTTCCCACTTCTGGCTTTGGGGCACTCACAGTATTTGTGGTGTCCATTGGATCCTGCAGGAACAGTTTGCTCCTTTCAGAGGATCCGGGGGTTCTCTTGGGATTGCTGGTTTGTTCTTGCAGACAACCTGGAGCTAAAATTCACAGTGCAAGACTCTGCACAATGCTCTGTACAGAGTTGCAATCTAGTTCTGCCTCTCATCTACCACGATCAACAGGACATTTTTGTTAATGACTGGGTGGACACCTTCTTCATTATCTGGAAACATTCTTCTCATCTCTTTGTCTTCCACCTTCAGTGGCTTCCAGTCTCACTCAGAGTAAAAGCCCAGGCCCCTCTTATTTTAGTATGCTCTTTTGAAACATGAATTGTAATGACCACATTGTATTCAATGAGGATAATACTACAATTTAATTTATTAATCCTTTGAGGTTGAACATAATGTTATTTCCAAATCTCAGTGTTAAAAATATTGACAGAATGAATGAGTATCTTTTTGTAAAAAGGTTCTATAAATTCAGTATGATTTCAAAAGTTAGATTCTTAAATAAGGAATTACCAGTTAAAAAATATAAGCTCTTGAATTTGTCTTAAATACATATTGTCAAATGTATTTCCAATAAATATTCACTATTTACTATTACTCTTAGTAAAGTATAATTCTCCAGTTCTTCCTGTCATTTTCCCATAGTTCTCATTTTACTTAACCTGTGATCATTTTAAAGAGTAAATTCGTTTCCCTCTACCAATTTTAATTTGGGAGGCAGAATAGTATGATGATTAAGAGCCTTAACCTGGGAGCCAATTAGTACATCATAGTGCTGCCTATTACTTTAGTTTGCATTTATTTAGTTTAACGCAAGACTCTTCTAGAAAAGACTTATTGGAAAGTTGCCAGTCATGTCTTCTCAGAAATTATCAGTCCCTTTTCTGTGCTCCAACAACAAAATGTCTATCCTTCTAGGGATCATTTATAGCACACAGCCTACTTGATAGATAGGATAAAAATTATGCCTATTTACATATAGCAGGCTGCTTCCATAATGCCTACAACAGCATAAGAATTGAACATATTAATATATTTAAGATCATGAGAATATTCAGAACAGTAATGGTCAGGAATAAAGATAATCATAGTGGTATTTCTAAAAACAAAGAATTTGTTGATCACCTGCTAGCTACCACACATTTTACAGAAAAGTTATTCAGTCACAATAAGTCTTATGTGACATCTACTATGACATCCAACATCTCATAGTTACTAGCAGACTTCATGTTCTAAACAAATTGTTCTCACCTGTCAAGTAACACGGAGGTACTTGACAGGTAAGAGGTACTTAAGATAATTATATTACTTGAGTAATATTACTTGAGTAATTACTTGAATGTGTCAGCTCAATTTATGGGTGTAGAGGATTGAATTGTAGTCCCCCCAAAATACATGTTTACTTGGAACCTGTGACCTTATTTGGAAATAGGGTTTTTGCAAATTTAATTAGTTAAATATCTTGAAATGAAGTTACTCTAGATTTAGGGTGGCCCCTGAATCCACTGAATAGAGTTCTTATAAGAAGAGGAGTAGACACAGAGACACAGCAAAGAAGAACATGTGAAAATGGGGGCAGAGACTGGAGTGAGGCTGTCACAGCTGAGGAATGCCAGGAGCCACCCAAAGCTGAAAGGAGCAAGAAAAGATTCTCCCCTGGAGCCTTCGGAGGGAGTGGGAGGCTGATGACACCTTGATTTTGAACTTCCAGCCTCAAAAACCATACGACGATGCATTTCTTTTATTTTAAGCCACCAAGTTTGTGGCAACATTTTATGGCAAACCCAGAAAATAAATACAACTGCTAAGAAAACTGATGCTCTGAGGACCTTAATTCACTTTTCTGAGCTTGAGTTTTTATGCTGGTGTGTGTGGCAGTTTGTTTTCCTGGATTGCTAGCACAAATACTTCTTAGGCAAACCTGCCCAGGCTTTTGGAAATGGACAGCCAACAGTTTTTCAGCACATTTAGAGAATGGGGTCACCATGAAGTACCTGATGACTAATACAGTATAAATTTATTCTAAATTATTTGATTTGGAGATGTTTCCTTAATTTTAGTGACAGTTCATGTTGCATCTTCCCAGGCCGAGGTTAAAAAATATGCTCCTTTCATAGGGCACTGCTATGACAAACAGCACAATTGGTTGGCCTTGGAACTCTTACTTTCATGGTCTAATAAAAGTACCACTGCATTCACCAGACAGCCAGTCACCTCCCCTTGTGGATCTCACTGTATAAGAGAAGTACAGGCTCTGGTTACATTAACACCTCTAACCTCTCCCCCTCAGATATGTCCAATAAGCAGGACCTGATTTCCACAGCCTCACTCACAAAATGATGGAGTATTTCTTTTACTATGTTTGAGAAAGATATTGCTAAACATGTATAGGATTAATAATGTAGACATTTGAAATTTCTTTAGAGTGATGTCTTTCATTTCAAATAATGAAATGACCGCCCCCCAGTTATTTTTCCCCCTAGAGTGTGGCTATAGCAGGGAGACGGGAAAGTAATTTAAGGTGTGACCCAGCCCTTTGCCATCATGAAGGAAAGATTTGGATTTGTACAATTTGAGTTTGCAAATATCACTTTCTACAGAATTATCATGAAATATTTGACGGATGGTCTATTTATTGCACTTCATTCTGAACACGAATCCTATAGTTTCAATTGTCCGGAATTGTCCAGAAGTTACTCATTTAGGATATTCTATTACTTCGTATCTTTCTCTTTCCTTTCAATAGACTGTGAAGTGGTCAGAAAGGTAAGTCAATGAGTTGTCCCAGGAATGACTCAACTATAAAAACAATCACACTCAGAGGACATTTGGAGATGAAAAAAAAGAGAAGCAAACTTCAATACAATGAGAAATATGCTAGCATGTCTGTGATACTCAAGTAATATAATTATCTTAAGTACCTCTTACCTGTCAAGTACTTCCTTGTTACTCGGCAGGTGAGAACAATTTCTTTAGAACATGAAGTCTGCTAGTAACTATGAGATGTTGGATGTGTCATTTGCCTCTCAAAAGCCTCCATTATCAGGTTCAAAAAATTAAGAAGAGTAAATACTCCTTGGAGTTGTTGTTGTTTGCGATGGAGTCCTACTCTGTCGCCAAGACTGTAGTGCAGTGGCTTGATCTCCGCTCACTGCAACCTCTGCCACCCAGGTTCAAGTGATTCTCCTGCCTCAGCCTCCCGAGTAGCTAGAACAACAGGCATGTACCACCATTCCTGGCTAATTTTTTATTTTTACTAGAGACAGAATTTCACCATGTTGGCTACACTAGCCTTGAACTCCTGACCTCAGGTGATGCACCCGCCTCAGCCTCCCAAAGTGCTAGAATTACAGGCATGAGCCACTGCACCCAGGCTGTCATGTGTTTTAATTGTAATTGAGCATTAATTACCAGCAAACATTAGTTATTAGGTTTTTTCCGTTTTTTTTTTTTTTTTTTTTTTTTTTTTTTTTTTTTTTTTTGAGACAGAGTTTTGCTCTTGTTACCCAGGCTGGAGTGCAATGGCGTGATCTCGGCTCACCACAACCTCCGCCTCCTGGGCTCAGGCAATTCTCCTGCCTCAGCCTCCTGAGTAGCTGGGATTACAGGCACGCACCACCACGCCCAGCTAGTTTTTTCTATTTTTAGTAGAGACAGGGTTTCAACATGTTGACCAGGATGGTCTCGATCTCTCAACCTCATGATCCACCCGCCTCGGCCTCCCAAAGTGCTCATTACAGTCTTGAGCCACTGCACCCGGCCATTATTAGGTATTTTTAAATCAGTCATATTATGTGAGGTAGGCACTGTGCTAGGTTCTGTGCTAGAATCACTTACTACGAGACAGCCTGAGTAGAATTTCTCTACTGGACCTACCTTCAATAAAAACAATAAAAATTGTCCTTATTTTCAACAAAGATCTGGAACTTCACCTGGAAACCTCACTTTTCTGTGCCAGGAGGTCTCATGGACTTTTCCCACAGGCCCTTCAGGTTTATCAGCATGAATCTCAATTTTCACGTTCTTCACAATTTATACTCATCAAGTTAGGGCCCGGTACCTACACTTTAAGTAGCTATAGAAGAGAGCAATAGTATTGGTCTTATCTTACTATGGACGAATTGCTGTAGCTTCATATTCATCTGCAAATGTGGACATTTGAAACAGTAAAGAAGCAATGAACTAAATTCTAAGCCTGGCAAAGGGAGTGTTACTATCCTGACCAAAACGATTTTTTACCGGGAGTCCCCAAGACAATGATGGTGACAAATTCACTGTGGATGTTTTAGCTTCATCATAACTTCATTGCAAAAGTAAACACTGCTGAAATGTGCTTTCTTTTTAAAGCACTTTCTTCTCCTCTCTTTATTAATAACCAGGTATCTACGTGTTTCCTCTGACCTCATCAGCTCTTCTTAGCTAGAGTCTTCTTTGCAGAATGTTTACACAGCATTCCTCAGAATTCAGTCTTGCTTTACTTCTTATCTCTTTTCCCCATATAAACTACTGAGGTGATCAAAAACATTTCAGTCAATGTAATTTACAAATGTAAGTCTCTCATCCTTTTATCATCGTGGAACATGAATGAATATACGTATTGCTTCTATGAGATGTTTCCTCTTGGACATCTCGGAGGCATTTCAAAATTTACATGATGAGTTTGTACAAAATTATTTTTAAGAATTTATGAAAATTTTCTTTTTTTTTTATTTTTCTTTTTTTTTTATTGCATTTTAGGCTTTGGGGTACATGTGATGAACATGCAAGATTGTTGCATAGGTACACACATGGCAGTGTGCTTTGCTGCCTTCCGTCCCCTCACCTGTATCTGTCATTTCTCCCCATGCTATCTCTTCCCGCCTCCCCACCCCCCCGCCCCTCCCCCATTTCCCCCCAACGGATCCCAGTGTGTAGTGCTCCCCTCCCTGTGTCCATGTGTTCTCATTGTTCAACACCCGCCTATGAGCGAGAATCTACGGTGTTTGATTTTCTGCTCTTGTGTCAGTTTGCTGAGAATAATGGTTTCCAAGTTCATCCATGTCCCTACAAAGGACGTGAACTCATCGTTTTTGATGGCTGCATAATATTCCATGGTGTATATGTACCACATTTTCCCTATCCAGTCTATCATCGTTGGGCATTCAAACATACAAAAAACTAGAGTGATGAGCTCATCATTTAGCTTCTATAATTATCTAGAGAAATGAAATCTCTTCCAAGTATACACCTCCATCTCTGTTTTTCACCACCACAGCAGAACGTCTAATAAGTAGCATTATTTCTTAATAAAAGGAAGCATTACATATTCTCAACTATTTTTTTGTCTTCAGCCTTCCATTTTAAATTATTATTAAGTACTTTGGTCATAACTCTTGAACATTCAAACTTTCCTGCATCAGGTCTTGGCTTATGCTCATTTGCCCTTCCTTGAATACTCTTCCCTCTGCTCTTGAGTAGGCCCTCTTTATCATTAAACTGTTAATATGTTCTGTTTTTGAAAAGATCCATATTACCTAAAGTGTCTGTTCCTATGTACCACAGAGACCTGGAACCAAACCCAGGAACTTCACTTCCCTGTGCCATAAGGATTCCCATGAGCTTTTCTCATGGCCCTCCAGTCTTCTCCAGGTGAACTTTGGTCATTATCTATATTTCTTAATGGTTTCTTTCCTATAAATATCTTCTATAAGTAAAGATTTTATGTGATCACTTTTTAAAATCCCTTTTAATGCTAGACTATATTAAGTGTCATGAAGAATTGGTATCTTATTTACTATTGTGGCTCTAAAGGCTTGCATAGATTTGGCCTGTACATTCGCTACATAAAGGTAGAAATGGAGTGAGACAATAAGACTGTTGAAATTGGTTTAGTAGGGAATGGATAACAGGAAGATCAAACCCTTTGGAGACAATTTCTCTGAATTTAAAGCAAAGAAATAAAGCCATAATCAAATGGGAATGAGGGAAAAAGAGAGTGGGTTGTTTTGTGTGTGTGTGTTTTAAATTATAGTTATTATTTATCTGTCTTTTTTCTGGATAGCACACTGGATTTCTTCATTTTAAATATTGAAGGTAACAGAGCATATCTTTGTGCTATTAAAAATCATCCAACAGAAATATGCATGCATTAGGTTCAGGAGTAAGGGGATAACCCAACAGAGCAGAAGGTGAGATACACAAGCCCTGGATGGAGAAACTGATCTTTGACAGGGAATGAACAATTCCTATTTTGTAGTAGGGATTAAGAAAGGAAGGTTGAGGAGCAGTGAGACTTACCAGTTGGTAATAGGAAGATGAGGAAGATGGTGTGTATTGATTTCTATTCTCCCAATATCATTTAAACAATGTTATACTTGACAGTAGAAGCAGGAGGAGGAGTACAGCAGATTTGTTAAGATAATCATTATACAATACTTATTTTGAGAATGATAAGTGATTTTTCTAGAAAAACAGAAGATGATGATACTGAGTGCCAGTTGAGGCTTATATTATACTTTTCTAGGAAGCTACTCAGGATGGCTGTGTGATCATCCTCAGCAGCACAGCACCCCGCTGAGGGATTCATCCTGGATTTTCACTGCAGTGGACATTATGTTGTCATCAGAAATATCTTTAACAATTGCTACAAATGAAGCTTGTAAGTGTCTCAATGTACTAAGACATGAGTAGGCAGCCGTTATTATACCCATTTTACTGACATGGAAACTAATGCTTAGAGGTGTGAAGTGACTTACTGAAACTCATACAGCTTGGAATTAGGATAGTCAATATTTGTATCAGCACACTGGCTTTGCCCTCAGTATTTTAAAAACTGCATATAGAAGTCAGAAACACGAAGTTTAGAACTCGAGGGAAAAAGCAGACAGAAGAGTCAACTGAGCAATGTTGTAACCAAGAAGGGAGATGTGTGTCCCAAATGCATGCAGAGAGACTGAAGGGCACTTAGTAGGTTCCTTCCTGCTCCAACCTACTCCCATTGCTCAGAGCCCAGAGAGTCCCTCACAACATAATATCTTTTGGTTTGTTCATTTGTTTTTTCCTACAAATGGAAAAAGTACTGCTTAGGCCTGAGTTGGGAGTTCATTCTCCCCAGTGGCCTCAAGCAAAGGTGGCATCTGCCCCTCTTGTTCCAGTTTCTCCAACAACTTTATTTCTTTGTCAACCTGCCTCTTTCATTTTCTCTTTAATTAAACGAAGCATAAATCAAGGTTCTTTACTTTTATGTAATCAATTTTTTTAAAAAAGAACTACATGCTCTCAGAAACTGGAGCCAAGTGCACAAGCTGAGAGTGGTGACATGTTTATATCATACCAGAAATGATAAAGGGCTGTTTTCCAAATACATCTCTCAAAGTACATTCTAGAGAGTGTGTTATTTACTAAAACTGTGGCTGCAGCTCATTTTTTTTTTTAATGGGCCTGATTTCAGCACCGACTATAATAGGAAAAACAAATCATTTTCCTATTTAGAGATATAAAGACAATTTTATCAAACAACATTTCACCTTTATATATGAGTAGTAAAAGCTGTGTTAAATGATAATTTTGAGCTATTAACTATACATGTTGAATTGATTTTATTTTAATTGGTAGGCAAATATTGGCCTTGAGTTTACCACAGCCTAGCGGTAGGCTCTTATGTAGTTTGCTCAAACATCCTCTAAAATTGCAGAAGATCACTTATGTGTTACCTGGGTTTACAACTTTTATCATATTCCATTCAAACTCAGAATGAAATACTCCTAAATGTGGTATAACACAAAGAATCTTAGATGACTTTTGCTTGTGGATTTTAATCCCATCTCTGCCCTGTAGTTGTGAAGCCATGGGACATTAATTTTGTCCAATCTGATGCTCAGCTTCTTGCTCTGTAACACTAATTTGCATGTTTTATTTATTTATTTAGAGACAGAGTCTCACTCTGTCGCCCAGGCTGGAGTGCAGTGGCGCGATCTCGGCTCACTGCAACCTCTGTCTCCTGGGTTCAAGAGATTCTCCTGCCTCAGCCTCCTCAGTAGCTGGTTGATTTTTGTATTTTTAGTAGAGACAAAGTTTCACCATGTTGGCCAGGCTGGTCTCGAACTACTGACCTTGTGATCTGCCTGCCTCGGTCTCCCAAAGGCTGGGATTACAGGTCTGAGCCACTGCACCTAGGCCGCATGGTTGTTTTAATGAATAAATGATACATATAAAATAATACACATAAAATACATATAAAATAAATAAGACGTTACATATAAAACACCAAGAGAATAGGATATAGTGAGGACAACTGGTTGTTATTAAATGTTCTTTTCTTTCTTTTCATAGCTTTTTATAGTCCTGTGTTTGGGTTGATTTAAAAATAGATCTTATCAAATATCACATGCTCTCACTCATAGGCAGGCGTTGAACAATGAGAACACGTGGACACAGGGAGGGGAGCATCACACACTGAAGTCTGTGCGGGGGGACTAGGAGAGGGACAGTGGGGGGTAGGGAGTTGGAGAGGGACAACATGGGGAGAAATGCCAGATATAGGTGATGGGGGGATGGAGGCAGCAAACAGCATTGCCGTGTATGCACCTATGCAACAATCCTGCATGTTCTTCGCATGTACCCCAGAACCTAAAACGCAATTAAAAGCATATATATATATATATATGGGTTTTGCAAATATTTAATACTTTAAAATAGTAATGTAAGTGTAAAGTTTGTAAGTGAAGAATGTGATAATTTATAGATAAAGTGTCATAGGAGATCTTGTCCACCAGAGACGTCTTTGGCTTGAGTTGTATGCTACGTTTGAATAAAGTAACACAGCTGCAGTAATTTCCTTAAGGTCATACAAGTGTTAAGCGCGTCAAGTTTGTGCAGAAAATGCCTGACATTTTCAAGCTGACAAAACGGAGGCACGAAACATTAAATTGAACTTGACCGAGTAGGTTGTGCTACAGCATTGCAAAAAGGACATGCTTGATGAGGAATGACTTGCAGATAATTTATAAATAAATCTTTGACTTTACAAAGAGAGGAATAAACATTCCTGAAGTTGTAGAATTCCAAATATGGAATGAGAGTGTATTTGTCAATGAGAGTAGTGTGACGCATGGTGGTCGAATGAGTGGTTCAGAGCCAGCCCTCTCCAGGTGCCATGGAGTAGCCATCACTGGTAGGATTCAAAAGGGACTGACCCTAACTGGGATGCGGTCAGAAGGCTGCTTGGAATTTCATTCAAACTAGTGAAATGATGCCTGCTAACGTGCAGAGCAGAAAGAAAAGTGAATTTGGAACTGGAGGACTTCCCCAATATCTCCCTTACACTGCATGTACATGTGGTTAGGCTTACCCTACCAGTCACAGAGAAGTCAGCAGAATTGTTATCTTTAGGCTCAACTGCCCAAACTAGGCAGGTATGAGTATTTATTCCTCACATCTTTCTACACAATCTTTATACCCATTCATACCCTTACCTATTCATAACTATTTGTTACCATTCCCATTTTCTCTAGATTGTAGTGTGTGTGCTTGCATATATATATACATATTAATATATATGTTATATATATACGTATTAATATATATGTTATATATATACATATATATTGTGTATATATGTTATATATAATAACATACATAAATAAGTAGTTATATATGATATATAGATGTGAAATAAATGAAGATCATGTGCATGGGCTGTATGGTGTTCCCACACCCTGAAAATTCATATGTTGAAGTTCTAATTCCAAATGCCGTAGAAAGTGACTTTATTTGACAACAGGGTTTTGCAATGGAATTTGTTAAAATGAGTCATCCTGGAGTACAGTGGTCCCTACCCTAATATGATTGGTGCCCTGAGAAGAAGAGGAAATTTGGACACAAGCATGCACAAAGGGAGTATACCTCAAAAACATGAAAGCAGAGATTGGGGTGATATGTCTGCAAGCCAAGGAATATTAAAGATTGTCAGGAAACCACCAGAAGAAGCTAGGAGAGAGGCCTGGAACAGATCCTGCCCGAGGTCCTTCACAGGGAGCATGGCCCTGCTAACATCTTGAGCTCAGACTCCCAGCCCCCAGAACTGTGAAACAGTACCTTCCTCTTGTTTAATCCACCCAGTCTGTGGTACTTTGTTACAGCAGCCCAAGCAAAGGGATGCACACAAATGAAAGCAAACGAAGGTCATTTATTCATAGATTACATGTATATATGTGCACACGCAGCAATAATTTCAAATACCATACAATCATTGATACTCATTTTCTGTAAACAAGGCTCAAATTGACAAATTCATATATTGTCATGAGATTAAAAAAAAAAAAAAAACTTTTCTCCGGGTGCGGTGGCTCAAGCCTGTAATCCCAGCACTTTGGGAAGCTGAGGCGAGTAGATCACAAGGTCAAGGGATCGAGACCATCCTGGTCAACATGGTGAAACCCCGTCTCTACTAAAAATACAAAACATTAGCTGGGCATGGTGGCGCATGCCTGTAATCCCAGCTACTCAGGAGGTTGAGGCAGGAGAATTGCCTGAACCCAGCAGGCGGAGGTTGCAGTGAGCCGAGATCGCGCCATTGCACTCCAGCCTGGGTAACAAGAGTGAAACTCTGCCTCAAAAAAAAAAAAAAAAAAAAAAACAATTTTTCAACTAGAAAGTGAAAAAAGGTAATTTCCACTGAGCTCTTAAGAGAAAAGTGTTATATTACATAAAACACAGTTGTCCCTGGAACAACATGGAGGTTGGATACTAACTTGCCACACCATTACATATCAATAATTTCAACAAATAAATTAACAAATATATATATATATATTTCTTTTTTGAGCCAGAGTCTTGCTTTGTCACCCAGACTGGAGTGCAGTGGTGCAATCTCGGCTCACTGCAACCTCCACCTCCCGGGTTCAAGCAATTCTCCTGCCTCAGCTTCCCAAGTAGCTGAGATTACAGGCACCTGCCACTACACCCAGCTAATTTTTGTATTTTTAGTAAGGATGGGGTTTCACCGTGTTAGTCAAGCTGGTCTCCAACTCCTGATCTAGTGATTCACCTACCTGGCCTCCCAAAGTGCTGGGATTACAGGCATGAGCCACTGTACCCGGCAACACATAAGTTTTACGTTATGTGCATTACACACTGTTTTCTTATAATAATATAGAGAAAAGAAAATGTTATTAATAAAATCATAAGGCAGAGAAAGTGGAAGTGGACTATCATAAAGGTCTTCACCCTCTTCATATTGAGTAGTGCAAGGGGAAGGAGAAAGAGGAAGGTTTGGTACTGCTGTCTGAGGGTGGCAGTGGTGGAAGAAAATCTTTGTATTCATGGACCTGCACAGTTCAAATCTATGTTGTTTCAGCATCTACTGTATTCACCCTTGACCTGACAACTTCAAAATGATAGTGATAGTCAAATGTCATAACCCTCAAGGCATTATTTTATGCTTAAGCTTAATATTTGTGTCTTGAATTAATGACAGCTAAATGACAATAGCTTGGGTGCCTACTATGCACCAGATAACTTACTAAATAATTTATATTCATTAATTCATTTAATTCTCAAAATATTCTTATAAATACTATTTACTTAATTTTATATATGGCACTGAAGTCTTTGAGAGTCTAAGCAACGTCCTAAGATCAAACAAGCTAGTATATGATGGATCAATCTCCATTTCATATCCACTTGCTTTGCATCCTTAAGAATTGCTTTGTACTGCCTACACATATTGCTTCTGCTTGAAAATTTATGAAATGCACCTCTCCTTAAAAAATTCTTCATCTTCTGTATGAAAGCCTGAGCTTCAGCCAAGTTGTTTACTTGATCCTGACTCATTCCGAGGACCCTTCAGCAAAGCACATTGCAGCCTCTGCCTCACCACTCTCCGGTCTAAACCCTCACTCATTATACATCATGATATAACATGGTATAATGTAAGCACCATGTCCAGGGAGTTATCAGGAACAGATTTTAATGCTAGTTCTATAACCTATAGATAAGTTATTTAATCTTATTGAAGTCTGGTTTCTTTACAATATAAAAACAAAATCTTATATCAAACAGTTTGCATGTATCAAATGAGAAAATATATTTAAAATATATATCATAGCATATAGCAAGAGTGCTTTAAAGATTATAAAGCCTCTAACAGTTAATGCAAAATGGCATTTGAAGAGATCTTTCTGAGCAGGGGACTCTTAAGTGACAGCTCAAGTGATCATATGCTGGAAAGTAGCTGTCCAGTGTGCACGTCACCAGGGGTGAGGGTGAGCTTTTCCATGGGATTCCAGGACTGCAAATGCCTGGGTGAGACCCCAGTGATAAGAAAGATTGGATGATTGCTAGAAATGGCAATAAGAAGACATAATTTTGCTAATAAACTGATAATATTATAATGGCAGATAAGTATTGCAGATTGCCATGTTACTCATATTATGCCAAAGCAATTTAACTGCTTTTCTTAATTAATCCTTGTAACAAATGTTTCTAAACTGCCCCGATTTTACTGATGGGAAGACGGACTCTGAGATGCCAGGTGAATCTCCCAAGATCACAAAGCTAGCAAGTGGCTGGCTTATGATTCCAATCTATGATTTCTGCCCTCATCAACTTGAAGGCTATACTGAGTGTCTTAGCAGGGGTCTTGGAGTCCAAACCAGGAAGTTAAACTATTTCATGAAATCTGAGGAGCCACCTCAGGACCAACAACAAAGAAAATCAAGGGCTAAGAACCAAGTAAAAGTAGAAGAGAGCCAAGCTCATGGTAAAAACTGTGTCTTTGCATTGATATATAACTTCTGTAATGCTCAAATCCATTTTTATTTGCTCTGAGTACTATGTGTGGAGATGAGTAGGCTAGGTAGAGCTCAGGGCCAGAGTGGCCCAGACACATAGCAATCAGCTGAACTTCTGGGTAGCTACTGGAGGCATTAATCTACAAGGGGTGCTGAAATATCAATCGAATAAATAAGAAATACGATGTGAGTTAACGCAGGTTTTTGCACACAACTCAAATAAACGGTAAATTACAAACTGTCTTGCCTCATACTGAGTAGACATAATACATCTCTTATTTTGAATATTTGCATGAAACAGGAAGAAAATATTTGTCACTTAATATAACCCACTATCTTCAGAGGAGGGAGAATCCTGGCAGCCAGATCATCTTTCTTTTAGGGAGCATGAACAAAAACAAAATCTTCATCCTTAAAAACAAAAGCATTTGCCACTTCAGAAAACAGTTTTAAGGAACAGATGCAGAATGCAAAATAAAGAAGCTGGGGTAGAGTGGAATATCTTTATCAGAAAAATTGAGACACCTGTGGAGAGGAATAAAGAAAAAGAGATGTCGGAAAAAAAAAAAGTGGTCAGGAGATGGAAAACCTGAGCACATGGAAGGAAAGAGAGAGAATGGCAACTTGGTGCCTATGATGCTGAGATGGATGCTTGATTGAAGGGAGACTGCTGCTTCCAAGCTCAGCGCTGAGTCACGGGAACTCACCCTTTCTCACTCATCTGCATTCTTCCCTAGTGCTCCTAGCTAGACAATTACAGTTTCATTTGGGGGATACTAAAAAAGTGGAAAAGAAAACTTTCTGTTTATTAGTAATAAACATATGAAGAGGTATTTGTTTCAGATTCATTGAAAATCCAGTTTCTTTGTTTCCTATTTTATGAAAGGTTGCATTGAAGTGGGGGGTAGATATTATGACCCTAGCCAGGGCGTCCTAATGGTCTCCTCGGCCTCAGGTCAATACAGCTTAGTTTACCTACCGCATGCCTGCCCAAAGGGCGTTACTGGCAGTGCTTTGGGGGTACTAATTAAGAGATATCTACACATTGTGTTCAAATAAGACAGAATAGCATGGACCTAATTAAAAGAGCACATCCCCCAAGTCGGTGCTCCATTTCACTTCATAATATGGAATTCTGCCAGCTTATACAGGATTCTGTTGGCTCTGGGTTTTCCTGTAGGATAACTAATTACCCAGGGAATTGAATAGCAGACATTGGGATTCTAAAGGGAGATCCGGCCAGGATGTGCTGCAACCTGACACCATCCTGCTTGACCTCCCCACAGGAACCTGGTGGAAAGCAGGCCCTGGGGAACAGGCTGTATTCTGCTCTTTAAATATTATTTTTCTCAGCACGAGGAAGACCAATAGCTCTTTGTGAAACAGGAAACAAGATCTTGAAGAAGGTAAGAAGGTATTTTTAAAACCATAAAATGATTGTAAAGGAGCTCCGATTGGAAATCTACGTAGGAGGAAGTTACAGTATTTATGGCCCAATATGCCACCATCCAGAAGGCATCCATTATACAATGGTCATAAAAGAGAAAAGCAGAGTGCTACCAGCTCAGTGTGAATAAAGGAGCTACTGTTCCTGCTGATAATAATAATAGCTTCTGTTGTAGGATGTGGAATGAAACTTTTTTAGTTGCCTTGTAATTGACAATTAAAGCCTGGATTCAGAAGAGTCACCAACGAATGGGGTCAGATACAGCTCCCAGGGCTCACAGAGATAGATGAAAATTTTTCTGGAGCAGTCTTTTTACCACTGGATAACTTATCATCCTGGAATACAGGATGGATGGCTGAGGAATGGAAGAGCAGAAACAAAGAGGGTAATCTTTTAAGCATCTTCTGTCTTTTAGGGAGTAGAATACTCATGGTGCAAATACTTTCCCTATGATCTTGCCCTGTGATTCCTCTCCATCAGCATCATACCCCTGAAGATAAGAAATGATGGCGATGAGAGCTTTAATCAAGTCAGGTGGGTATTCCTGCAAGAAAGGGAGCTTGCATTTGGCTTACTGGTTCATGTTCATAGCATTACGAATCTGCCAGGCTACGCTCTTATTATTGCTTCCACAGAAGCATTCCTAAGGCTCCCAGAAGGTATGGAAAGAAAAAGACCTTAACAGCCTCAGTGTCTGAAACTGAAAAGAGGTTGGAGGTGTGGGTTCTTGTTGGGGGCAACCAATGAAGAAACACGTTTCCCTCTAAAAGTGGGTCATCAATAAGAGGCATGCTGTAGAAATCTGGACACCTCTCAAAGGAAAGCATACACACCGTACAGAAACCAGCACATCTGTGCGTGCCTCACACATCAGGGAACATCAGGAACAGGCCAGGAGTACTTCCACACCACAGAAGCCACCCAAGTGGCATCTCACAATTACCATCTCATAATAGCTCTTCACTTGTCCCAAACTTGAAGAAGTAAGACCCAAAAGAGGGAAGAAACAGAAGTGAAGGAACAAGCCATGCCCAAACGCCATTCCAAGTCTCTGTACCCACAGTTTTGGCCAATAATGGAGACAAAGATTTTACAATTGATGTGGGATTGGATTTATAAACTACCTAGACTTATTTTAGTAACCAAAAATTACCAGAAAGTTGTGAAATTTGAAAATGCATTTCTCAGATGGAAAAATGAGCTTCTAAGCTCATTGAAAAAAAGTAAATGAAGAAAAACATCATTAACATCAGACTACATTTTCTAAGAAGCTCCATGTTTCATGTGTTTAACACATCCTCCAAACTCAAAGAAGTGATGTTATTAAATTCATCTGACAGATAAGGAAATTGAAGACAAGAGTAGATTTCCCAAAGTGATACAGAGGATATAACTCGAATTCAAACCTAGTTTTGACACATTCATATTTTCTGCTCTTTTTTCTACACAACACTGTTTATGCTCGGTCCTTTACCTGAATCACATCAATTTCTTTAAGATAAAGTAACATGATATGTATTAACGTAACACATATTCTTATCTAGTCAACAAGAAGATATTTTAGGCTTGATTTGATATATGTGAAATATATCCCCTGCCACGCTCTCAGCCATTTAAATAAAATGCTGTCAAAGAAAATCATCTCAACCTCCTTGCTAAGTGATCTGACCATTATCCTTTTGATCCACAGGTAGGGATCTGTGATGATTAACTTCATGTGTCAACTTGGCTATACTGTGATGCTCAATTGTATGGTCAAACACTGGTATAAATGTTGTTGTAAAGGTACTGATGGATGTGATTATTGCTGTAAAGGTATTGATGGATGTGATGAATACTTACAGTCAGTTGAGTTTTAAAAGGCCAGGTCACTCTATAATATCTGCTGGAGAGTGGGCCTCATCCAATCAACTGAAGGCCTTAAGTTCAAAAACTGAGATTTCATGAAAAATAAAAAAATTCTGCCTCAAGTGTAACATAGAAATCTCACCTGAGTTTTCAACCTGTTGACCTACCCTACAAATTTAAGACTGAAAACTAGGATATCAATATCAAGTTGTGCCTGAATTTTCAGGCTGCCAATTTGACCTATAAATTTCAGGCTTGTCAGCCTCTGTAATTTTTTCAACCAATTCCTTAAAATCTCTCCCTCTCATTTATCTATCTATCCATCTGTCTGTCTATCTATCTGTCTATCTATCTATCTATCTATCTATCTATCTATCTATCTATCTACCTATCTACCTATCTATCTATCTGCTGTTTATCTGGAGAACCATAACAGATAGAGTACCCTTAATTTAATTTCAGAGATAAAGTTTAGAAAAATAAGTTACTTTCCCAAAGACAAATAGCAGTAAATGATGGGTCCATTAGTTGCAGCTGGATTTAAAAAAATATCTCTTCTGTAGGATGTCAACTAATGCCTCAAATTATATCTACCTGAGAGATGAGGCACTTATATCTCACTCATATCTTCCCCCAAACATCTTGTAAGCCAAACAATACTCTACTGTGTATCAAAGGGGAACAACTCATGGGTCTCATGGTCCTTCTCCTCTCTTCTGAAGTATCAAGGTTGTGTTTTTGGGTAAAAATTCCATTGATGAGATTGAAAGCCCATTGATGGTTTCTCCATAGAGGCAGTCCAACACAATGAGTTCTTCAAAACCTCATGCCCCAGGGAGAACAAAAACCAGTTAACTTCGCAATGCTTCTTTCAATTGGAGCCATAAAATCTTTCTCGGCTTCATCTATTTTCTTACCACAGTCTTATTTCGTTGCTTCTCATCTATATTTAATTCTAGATTAACCTATGCTCCACTTTTTTTTAGCAGTTCCCAAATAGTCCTCCTAATCAATGGTTTAAATTCTAGGCCTTCACCAGGAACTGTACAACCTGCGGCAACTCATAGCAGAGCATTCAAGACAGACAGCAAGTTCTCTTTTAGGAAGTCTCAATGCTATACATACTACATTTACTTTTTGTTAGAGCATATTTCTGCCCATTGTTCCAGGCAGCCTTCATGATAACTCCATGTATCAGAGACGTCAAAGTCGTTACCTGCATTTGACAAATAAAGACAGTGAGATCTAAACTGTTTAACAACTGGACAGAATCTGAACTGGCCCAGGTCCTGTGAGTCCTCACCTGATAATTTACTTTCAATGATGGGTTCCACCTGTTTGTCTTGATGGGAAATGTGTTATTCAATTTGAGTTACAATCTCTGACAGAGAGAGTAAAATTGACTTTGGATTTGGTGTGATCAGTTAGATAAGGTCACATACTACAATTGAATGATTTTCTATTTTTTTTTTTTTTTGGTATTTAGAAAAATGTAGAAGAAAAAAACTATTGTAGTGAGTATCTAAAATATAGCTAAAATCATTACTAATTGCTTATTTCATAAAACATTGTCAAGCAATTTTGTATAAACATAGACTCTTTAGAAAATATTGACCTCTTTTACTGTTCAAAAGGGTCATGGACAGAAACAAGAGAAGTGCAAGAGAATACTAAGGATTTCTTTTCAGATAATTTCAAACAAAAATTTACCATGAAAGCCAAAGTAGATTTATTTATTTATTTATTTATTTATTTATTTATTTATTTATTGACACAGAGTTTTGCTCTTGTCACCCAGGCAGAAGTGCAATGGAGCCATTTCGGCTCACTGCAGTCTCTGCTTTCAGGTTCCAGTAATTCTCCTGCCTCAGCCTCCCTAGCTGGAATGAAACCTGCCACCACACCCAGCTAATTTTTGTATTTTTAATAGAGATGGGGTTTCACCACGTTGGCCAGGCTAGTCTTGAACTCCTGACCTTAGGTAATCCACCTGCCTCAGCCTCCCAAAGTGCTGAGATTACAGGTGTGAGCCACTGTACCCGGCCTTGATATTTTATTTGTAAGCTCATTTACTAAAAGAAAAATCTAAAATTGTTTCTCTAATATTGTTACTTTTCTATTAAGCAACTACAATAGAGAAGGCACTATTTTAGAAATGGTATATGCAAAATCTAAACTGATTTCACAAAAACCCTCTGAGCATTTTCCAAAAGGAGGAAACAGAACCCGGAGAGGTTAGATAAAGTGCTGCAGTGACTCACGTGTAGATCTGTGGTTATATTTGGGGCTAAATAACTATAAAACCTACAGTATTTATATTCCACTTTCTTGCAAATGATAGATTTTCTTGTGAATTAGAATCACTTTTATGATTTTGCATGTATCTTCTACCTTTCCACTTCCTTTATTACTCCATGAAAATGAGAATATCAGAAAAGGACATTTGTATTTTCCTCCTCCTAGAATGTTTGCCCCAGGTATGTCATTCCAGGATTTATAGAAAAAGTAGATCATGCCATGCACCATCATTCATCAGGGTAAGAACCAAGAGCAGTCAGTGATGGCCAGGATGCTAATGTTCAGGGTCCTGATGATGTGGCTTGTGCAAATAACTGCTACAATCAAGCCCTTTGCCTGAGTGAAAATTATTACAAGAATCACATACCACAATAAAAGTGCAGTCTTGATTCTTTTACCTCTCATTGATACAGGCTGCCCAGTGTTCATCAACTGTTATGCTGGCAGAAGAACTGCCAGGAGCTGAACTCCTTATGCTTTAAAAACAAAAGATGTTGCTTCCTACTTTTTCATGCCCTTTTATGAGGTGAAAACCTGGAGGGTACATATAACTTACAAGGACAGGAAATGGATTTGTAAGAAGACTCTGAGGGAAGCTAAGATCTGAGGTTTGAGATGTCGTTGAATATAAACTGATGCTGAAGTATAGGAAGTGTAACTGCAGAATATGAAATAAAAAGTAACTAAAAATATATATGGGGAAGAAAGTTCAATAGCAACATATCTTCTGTGTTCTTATCAGAGCAGGGTGAAAAGCTCGTATCAAATATACTTTTCCTACTTTCCAAGAAAATGATATGTTTTCTTGATAAACTTTTTGTTGTTAGCATACCAGAAGATTAAAAAATGATACTTTAAATCATGCCTGCTACAGTGGATAATGTAATGAGAACTTTTACAGAAAATTGCACATTATGTATACATATAGAAAAAACTTTGTGTTGTGTTGTATCGAGCATGAGAACCCTGAAAACACGACTCTACCTGTTTCTTTTCTTTAACATCTAAAAAGAGTTCTGCTTATATCGTACAAGTGAATAAACAGATACTGATTGAAAGCCTGGAAGGAGTACATATTTTACAGTTACAGATCAAGGCTCTGCAATATATTTCACAAGCTTTCAAAATAATCTTCCTTTTTATTACTGAAAATAGTCAGTAAACCCACTTTGACAGGTTTAGCCCAAGAAAATAATCAGAAGTACACATTGAGATTTATGTGTAATGATAGTCAAGTCAGTATTATTTATAATAGAGAAAATAAAACAATATAAATATACCAAAATAGAGAAGTGGGGTAAATAAATTACAGTATGTCCCCTGCATGGAAAACTATGCAATCATCAAAAGCCATACTTTGGAAATTGTTTTATAACCTAAAAATATTTTTAAAACTTAAAACAATGCATACGGTTTTGTATGTAGAATAATCTCAGTTTTGCAAATGTATGTATATAAATAAAGATATTCTGTGTATGTCATAATTCACTGGCCTCGAAAGTCTTGATTTTCTTTGTGCTAAATTACAATTGCCCAAATGCTCATCAACTGTTACTGAAAGAATCCTTGTTTTTGACCATGTTAATCTTCTCAGTCACCCCCAGGTTGCCTAGTAAATGGTTCCATATCTTGTAAATTTATCCCACCTTACACTTTTCTACCTACTTCTTTCTGAGGCAGAAGTCCTGCAAAGTTCAGGTGTTTTCTGTTTTTCTTTGTACCACTGCAAGCAAAACATGGGATGAGCCTTTGCCCTTGACTAGTACAGTAGTCAGCCACTTCCATCATTTAATGAGAGTGTACCACAAAACTATCAGAATGAAAATGGAATGCAGAAAATGACTCAAAAAACTCTGCCTTTGAATGGGTTCTCTGGAAACAAATTCTGATACTGAGAATTTGATTCAGAAAATGTAGTAGTACGTGTTCTTCTGAAATAAAAAGTGAGGAAGGCAAGATTGGGCAGAAGGAGAAGCTAATCTATTAATATACTTACAAATGTAAGCCCTGCTGATTTAACAGAGAGCTCTACACCTGGGATACTGTATAGCATTGTTCCAATTTGCAGCAAAGGCCGGGGTCTTTAATATTCTTGGCTGTAAGCCATAACCTGAGAAAAGACACATTCTTGTATAAGATAATTTTCTGTGGCTGTATTAGTCCATTTTCACACCACTGATAAAGACATACCTGAGACTGGGTAATTTATGGAAAAAAAAAAAAAGGTTTAATGTACTTAAACAGTTCCACGTGGCTGGGGAAGCCTCACAATCATGGTGGAAGACAAAGAGGAGCAAGTCAATCTTACATGGATGGCAGCAGGCAAAGAGAAATGGCTTTTGCATGAAAACTCGTATTTTAAAAACCATCAGATATTGTGAGACTCATTCTCCTACCACAAGAACAGTACAGGAAAGACCCACCCCCATAATTCAATCCTTTCATAACATGTAGGAATTGTGGAAGCTACACTTCAATGTGAGATTTGGGTGGGGACACAGCCAAACCATATCATTCTCCCCCGGCCCTTCTCAAATCTCCTGTCCTCACATTTCAAAACAAATCATGCTTTCCCAATGGTCCCCCAAAGTCTTAACTGATTTCAGCATTAACTCAAAAGTCCACAGTTCGATCTCTGATCTGAGACAAGACAAGGCTCTTCTGCCTATGAACCTGTAAAATCAGAAACAAGTTAATTCCTAGATACAATGGTGGTATAGGCATTGAGTAAATACAGGCATTCCAAATGGGAGAAATTGGCCCAAAGGGGCTACAGGTCTCATGCAAGTCCAGAATGCAGCAAGGCAGAACTAAAATAATCTCCTTTGACTCCATGTCTCACATTTGGGTCACACTGATGTAAGAGGTGTGTTTAGCAGGGTACGGCCTCCCTCCTTGCTGCTTTCACAGGCTGGCATTGAGAGTCTACAACTTTTCCAGGTGCATGGTGCAAGCTGTTGGTGGCTCTACCATTCTGGAGTCTGGAGGATGGTGGCTTTCTTCCCACAGCTCCATTAGGCAGTGCCCAGTAGGGACTCTGTGTGGAGGCTCCAATCCCACATTTCCCTTCAACACTGCCCTAGTGGAGGTTATCCATGAGAGCCTTCCCATGCAGCAAATTTCTTCCTGGACATCCAGGCATATCCATACATCCTCTGAAATCTAGGTGGAGGTTTCCAAACCTCAATTCTTCACTTCTGTGCACCAGCAGACTCAAAACCCATGTGGAGGCTGCCAAGGTTTGGGGCTTGCACCCTTTGAAACCATGGGCAGAGCTGTACTTTGGACCCTTTTAGCAACAGTCAGAGTGGCTGGGATGCAGGGCCACTTACTACTCTGCACACAACATGAATCCCTGGGCCTGGCCCAACATTTTTCGCTCCTAAGCTTCTGGGCCTGTGATGGGAAGGGCTGCCACAAAGGTCTCTGACATGCCCTGTGGTCATAGACATTCCACTCCTTGTTACTTATGCAAATTTCTGCAGACAGCTTGAATTTCTCCTTAGAAAAGATTTTTTTTTCTCCTACATCATCAGGCTGCAAATTTTCCAAACGTTTATGCTTTTTTTTCCTTTTAAAATGGAATACTTTAAACAGCACCCAAGTCACCTCTTGATCTTTGCTGCTTAGAAATTTCTTCTTCCAGATACCCTAAATCATCTATCTCAAGTTCAAAGTTCCACAAATCTCTATGGCAGGGGTAAATTACTGCCAGTCTCTTTGCTAAAACAGCCAGAGTCACCTATGCTCCAGTTCCCAACAAGTTTCTTCTCTCTATCTGATACAACCTCAGCTTGGACCTTGTTGTTCATATAACTATCAGCATTTTTGTCAAAGCCATTCAACAAGTCTCTAGGAAGTTCCAAACTTTCCCATAGTTTTCTGTCTTCTTCTGAGCCTTCCAAACTGTTCCAACCTCTGCCTGTTACCCAGTTCCAAATTTACTTCCACCTTTTTGAATACTTTTTAGCAGCACCCTACTCTACTGGTACCAATATACTATATTAGTCCATTTTCACACCGCTGATAAAGACATACCTGAGACTGGGTAATTTACAAAAGAACAAGGCTTAATAGACTTATACTTACACCTGGCTGGGGAAGCCTCACAATCATGGTGGAAGGCAAGGAGGAACAAGTCACATATTACATGGATGGCAGCAGGTGAAAAGAGCTTGTGCAGGGAAACTCCCATTTTTAAAACCATCAGATATTGTGAGAGTCATTCCCTAACATGAGAGCAGAGCAGGAAAGACCTGCCCCCATAAGTCGATCACCTCCCCCTGGTTTCTCCCATGACACATGGGAGTTACACTTCAACATAAGATTTGGATGGTGACACAGTCAAACGGTGTCATGGCAGAAGATAATATCCTGTGAGAGGCTGTGAGCTTGTAGCAGTGCTATTCTCTGGAGCTGTGAGTAGGTTGGAGCTGAAGCAGGGACCTGAGTAGATCCCTGTTGGCTCAGTAAGCTCAGGCTGTCATAACAAAATATGCAAACTGGGCTTAAACAAGAGAAATTGATTCACTCGCAGTTCTGAATGCTAGAAGTTGAAGAGCCAGGTTTTGGACAATTCATTTTCTGGTGAGAGCTCCCTTCCTGGTTTGTAAATGTCCCCCTTATTGTGTCCTCTTATGGCTCTTCCTCAGTGCATGTTCATGAAGAGAGAGAGAATGAACTCTATGATGTCTCTTTCTATAAGAACACTAATCCTATTGAATCGCAGTCCCTCTTGTATGGCCCCATTTAAATTTAATTAATTTCTTAGACATCTCATCTCAAAATGCTGCCACACTGGGGGTTTAGGCTTCCACATATGAATTAGAGGGACACAAACATTCAGTCCACAGCACCAGTATTAACCATTACACATTGACAGGCTTAACACTCCCCTGAAACCTCCCTCTCAGCTGCCCTTCCTGCTTTGTTTCTACCAGATCACAGTTCTTTCTTTCTTTCTCCCAAACTGAGAGGCAGCTTCACGTCTTCACAACTCATATTCTAGTTCTTGAGAAACAAGGATGATTACTTCTAAATCAAATCCTGTAAACACAGTTTCTATCAAAGGACTCCAACTACAGTTTTAAAAATAATATATTCGTTAACAATTGCCACAGTAAAGATATGTAACAAACCACTCCAAAGCTCAGTGGCTTGAATCAAAAAGCACATGGCTTGGGGTTGGTGGTCTAGACTGATCTAGGCTTGCGGGCAATCACATGAAAAAAAAAAATTTATTGAGATAAACCTGAAATAAAAATAAGGAAGGCAAGAATGGACCAAGTGAGAAGCTGATCTAGACTGGTCTGCTTGGCTTGACGTCAAGCTCCAGATCATATGCATGTGTGTCCCATGCATCTTATATCCTCTTTGCAACAGTAGGCTAGTCAGGGCCTGTTCTCCTCATGGAGATAGCAGATGTGTGATGAAGTTGACTATATCTGTACAACATGGTTAGAGCTAGTCTAACAATCTGGTCCAATCCCTGCAATAGTTTCTCAGGGCAACATTTTCTTCTGAATTTATTTTCAGTCTTCCTTTATTTTTCCTTTTCACCCCTAAATTTTAGAGATTTATCATACCCTTCTTATGAGGCCAATAATGCACTTAAAACCGTGGTTGTAATTATTTATTCAATACATATAGTTTTTCTATTGACAGAGAATCATATAGAATTGCTGGTTCATCCTACTGCTAAAATATTAATCAATATCTTTTTACTAACTTTTCACTTTGCATATTTCTATTAGAGATGTTATGATGCAAGAAGCATGTAATAACAAGGTCATGATTCACATTTCTTGGGATCTCAGAGACAGAAACAGCAACAGGCATTTAATTGCCCGAGTGACCTACATGTGGAACAGCACAGAGACCAGCAGAAGAGAACACCAAACTCCGGAGGATGGAAAATGGACTGGGATTTTGGCAGTGTGGTGTACCAGCTCTCTGGCCTCAGTTTGTACTGTCAGTTCAGCATGCACCTCCCCAACTGTGATCAGAGATGGGGTGCCAGCCATGTGGTGCAATTGCATGAAACAAAGAACCGTCTGATTGTCTACCTGAGCACCCTACCAAGACCCGTTGCTTACAGCAGATGTTTCTGGAATTCTGTGGGAGACCAGTGCTCCTCTGGAGCCCTTATGCCTGATCCTGTTTTCTATCTGTCATTTATATTTATAATAGCTAATATTATTATTCAAATTTGCCAGTTTAATCTGTGTTCTTTCTTATACTTTGTTACTTTCTTTTTTTCTCTCCTATTTTATATTTCAATGTGCCTATCAAATTTTCCTTCTGTTGCTTTGAAAATAATATTTCATTTTCATTTTTGTTATACTAATTAAAATTCATGCTTTATTAATTATTTCATGCTGATCTTGACATCTATGTTATTTATTTCTTCGCTATCTCAATAATTTTTACTTCTCCTCAACTTCTCCAACCAATTCTACTGCTGCATGATCTTCATTTACAATTTTAGCTTAGATTATCATGGTCACACAGCAGTTTGGGGGTTAATAGTACTGTTCTGTATTCTGGTTATCATAACCAGGATTAACATATATGCATTAACCCATCTACATGTGTGTTAAAGTTTATAGGACAATAAAAAAATTTATAAGCTAATTTTTAAAATAAAAGTTAAAAGAATTTTGAAAACAAATGACTTCTGCTAATAGGACAAGATGAATTAAATGCAATTTTCTCTATTTATCCACTAAAAACCCTAGATATTATACATAAAACAAAGACAAGAAGGCTCTGAAAGGCGGAGAGAAACAAGCATACTTGCTAGAGATGTTGGAACCTCAGGAAATACAAGATGTTAAGTTCTCTGGGTTTTCTTTTCTTATTTGTAAACTCTTATTGAACTATAAATCATGGGCCAGGTGCGGTGGCTCACTCCTGTAATCCCAGGACTTTGGAAGGCCGAGGTGGGTGGATCACAAGGTCAAGAGATCAAGACCATCCTGGTCAACGTGGTGAAACCCCGGCTCTACTGAAAATACAAAAAATTAGCTGGGCATGGTGGTGTGTGCCTGTAATCCCAGCTACTTAGGAGGCTGAGGCAGGAGAATTGCCTGCACCCAGGAGGTGGAGGTGGAGGTGAGCCGAGATTGCGCCATTGCACTCCAGCCTGGGTAACAAGAGTGAAACTCTGTCTCAAAAAAAAAAAAAAAAAAAAAAAAAAAGAAATATAAATCACATAGCATATAATTCACCCATTTAAAGTGTACAAATCATTGGTTTTTAGTGTATTTACAAGTTTGTATAACCACTATCACAATTAATTTTAAAACACTTTCATGAGCCCCCAAAAACTCCATACCATTAGCAGTCACTTCACATATGCCCACAACTCAACCCCCCACCTTCTAGAGAGCTATGAATCTATTTTATGTCCCCATATGTTTACCTATTCTGGACATTTCATATAAATGGAATCACACAATATTTAGTTCTCTGTGACTGCCTTCTTTCACTTAGCTTACTGTTTCAAGGTTCATCCATGTCGTAGCATCATCAATACCTCATTTCCTACTACTGCTGAATAATATGCCATTGTATGGATATACATTTGGTTTGTCCATTCTTCAGTTGACAGACTAAATTGTTTCACTTTTTTAGCTACAATAAATAATGCTGGTACAAACATTGGTGTACAAATTATTGTCTGGACATACGTTTTTATTTTTCTTGGGCTTATATCTAGTAGTGGCATTGCTCGGACTTACAGTACCTCTTTTTGAAGAATTGCCCAACTGTTTTCTAAAGTGGCCACATCATTTCACATGTGGGTAGCAATAACAAGGAAATCCAACGTCTCCCACTAGAGAAGTATAAGTGAAAGCCTAAGTAGGGAGACAGAAGTCCCTTCCTTGCCCAGCAATAATAAGACCCTCCCCTTGGGTGTCATGGAAGGCTAAGTGAAGAGCCCAGACTTCTACTCATACCTGGCAGTCATGAGGGAAAGCATCGCCACCCACTTCACCCAGCAGAGCAGTGTCACAGGAATCCAGATAAAGCAGATTGGAATAAAATCTAGAGTCTCATAACCTAATTCCCAAAATGTCCAGATTTTAATAAAACAGTACTCTTCATAACAAGAACAGGAAATAATTCAAACTGAATGCAAAAGACAACCACTAGATGCCAACACCAAGATGACAAAGATTTTTTAATTATCTAAGATTTTAAATTAGCCATCATGAAATTGCTTCAACAAGCAATTATGAATGTGCTTGAAACAAATGAAAAAATAGAAAGTCTCATCAAAGAAACATAAAGCCTCTACAAATAAATAGAAGATATGAAGAAATAAATGGGCAAAAACTGGAAACATTCCCTTTGAAATCTGCCTCTAGGCAAGGATACCCTC
This sequence comes from Saimiri boliviensis, assembly GCF_048565385.1. Lineage (NCBI taxonomy): Eukaryota > Metazoa > Chordata > Mammalia > Primates > Cebidae > Saimiri > Saimiri boliviensis. The sequence continues at coordinate 113,413,571 of NC_133453.1, forward strand.
TCTCACCACTCCTATTCAACATAGAATTGGAAGTTGTAGCCACAGCAATCAGGCAAGAAAAAGAAATAAAGGATATTTAGTTAGGAAAGGAGAAAGTCAAATTGTCTCTATTTACAGACAACATGATTGTATATTTACAAGACCGTGTTGTCTCAGTCCAAAATCTCCTTAGGATAATAAGCAACTTCAACAAAGTCTCAGGATAAAAAATCAATGTGCAGAAATCACAAGCATTCCTATACATCAATAACAGGCAGAGAGCCAAATCAAGAATGAACATCAATTCACAATTGCTACAAAGAGAATAAAATACCTAGGAATACAACTACCAAAGGATGTAAAGGACCTCTTCAAGGAGAACTACAAACCACTGCTCAACGAAATAAGAGAGGACACAAACAGATGGAAAAAAAAATTTCATTCTCATAGTTAGGAAGAAAGAATATTGTGAAAATGGCCATAATGCCCAATGTAATTTATAGATTCAACACTATTCCCATCAAGCTACCTATGACCCTCTTCACAGAACTGGGAAAAACCACCTTAAACTTCATATAGAACCAAAACAGAGCCCACATAGCCAAGTCAATTCTTGGCTAAAAGAACAAAGCTGGAGGCATCACATAACCTGACATGAAATGATACTACAAGGCTACAGTAATCAAAACAGCATGGTACTGGTACCAAAACAGAGACAGAGACCAATGGAACAGAACAGAGACCTCAGAGGCAATGCCACACATCTATAACCATCTGATCTTTGACAAACCTGACAAAAACAAGCAATGTGGAAAGGATTCCCTGTTTAATAAATGGTGTTGGGAAAGCTGGCTAGCCATGTGCAGAAAGCAGAAACTGGACCCCTTCCTGACATCTTACACTAAAATTCACTCCAGTTGAATTAAAGACTTAAACATAAGACCTAACACCATAAAAACCCTAGAAGAAAATCTAGGCAAAGCCATTCAGGACATAGGCATAGGCAAGGACTTCATGACTAAAACACCAAAAGCATTGGCAACAAAAGCTGAAACAGACACATGTGATCTAATTAAACTCCACAGCTTCTTCACAGCAAAATAAATGATCATTAGAGTGAACAGGAAACCAACAGAACGGGAAAACAATTTTGCAATCTATCCATCTGATAAAGGACTTATATCCAGAATCTACAAAAAACTAAAAAAGATTTACAAGAAAACAAACAAACAAACTCACTCAAAAGTGGGAAAAGAATATGAAAAGACACTTTTCAAAAGAAGACATATATGAGGCCAAGAAACATATGAAAAACTACTTATCATCACTGGTCATTAGATAAATGCACATCAAAAGCACATTGAGACACCATCTCATGCCAGTTAGAATGGCAATCATCAAAAAATCTAGAGACAACAGATGCTGGAGAGGATGTGGAGAAATAGGACCAATTTTACACTGTGGTAGGGAGTATACATTAGTGCAACCATTGTGGAAGATAGTGTGGCGATTCCTCAAGGACCTAGAAATAGAAATTCTATTTGACCCAGCAATCCCATTACTGGGTATATATCCAAAGGATTATAAATCATTCTATTATAAAGACATATACACACAAATGTTCATTGCAGCACTGTTTACAATAGCAAAGACTTGGAACCAACACAAATGACCATTGATGATAGACTGCATAGGGAAAATGTGGCACATAAACACCATGGAATACTGTGCAGCCTTAAAAAATGATGAGTTCGTGTCCTTTGTAGGGACATGGATGAATCTGGAAACCATCATTCTCAGCAAACTGACAAAAGAACAGAAAATCAAATACCACATGTTCTCACTCATAGGCGAGTGTTGAACAATGAGAACACATGGACACAGGGAGGGGAGCATCACACACTGAGGTCTGTGGGAGTGGGGACTAGGGGAGGGGCAGTGAGGGATAGGGAGTTGGGGAGGGGTAACATGGGGAGAAATGCCAGATATGGGTGATGGGGATGGAGGCAGCAAACCACAATGTCATGTATGTACCTATTCAACAATCCTGCATGTTCTTCACATGTACCCCAGAACCTAAAGTGCAATAAAAAAATATATAAGAACTACTTTCCTTGTTTGTAATTACTCAGTTTCTAGACCAGCAGAGACACACAGTAGACTGCATTAACTGGGAGTGATTCCCATGGACTTGCAAGCTGGATCCTGCCATGATGTTATCCCCTGTCTCTGTTAAAAAGTGGCTGCTAGGAGTTTCTCTAAGCAAGTAGTTAAGAAAGTCACTGTTGATCCTTTTAAAGAGAGAAACAGAAAGCAAATTTAGAAAGTTCTCTAGAGTCCTATTCATCTAGAGAATTTTTGTCTCTAAGCTGCCTACACATACTAGGACACAGCTGTACTTGATATTTTTCTCAGGTAAAATGCCTCTCCCTATTATTTTCTCTTTGTGCCTCACAAATTCACACAGTAAGTAATAAAATAGGTTTTCTATTCTGATTCTTTGTGTACTTGTCTTTATGCAATGAATGTTTAATTTGAAAGTTATTATGTGTTCCTCAAACATCCTGAAATATCCAGTAATAACTGAATAGTTACAAAACGTACAGAAGTTACAAATATTAGCTCCAAGTAGTTACTTCTACTTTAATTTATGTGTAGGGTCTAGACCTAGGAGTTCAATTTATTTTCCAAAAATATGAATACTTTCATTTAATCATCTAAATATCATTTACATATATCCTGAACTATTTGCAATGAGGGTCTCTTACTAGTTTCTTCCATGCAGACCCTCAAATAAATACCATCAACTCCTTCTCCTTTGAAGCTGTTGCTTGTAAGGTTTTATTGTACAGTCAATGGAACACACTTATCTGGCCATCTTTTTGTGTATGTTTGAAATCGTAAAATTTCTTTGAAATATGCTAATAAATAGGTAGCAGAAATCCAATCCATTAAACTAGTGTAAATTGTTATAATCAAAGTGTAAGACAGAAACATAATAGCTGTAGCATAGTGACAATAACTATCTCTGAAGAATCTCTTATTCCGGTTTCTTAAATTCTGAGTGAGACACAGTCTCATGTTCAAGTTTAGAAGGCCTCAAATGTCTCTTCTGACTCAAAACTAATGGCCGTTACATCTCTCATGAGCTCTTTGTAACTCCATTGTTCTTATACCTACTCTGGCCCTAAAGACGTTAATGGCTTTGTGTAACTACTGATTTCTGAGTAGTAGCATCAATCACCCTTCTTTTACTTTGTGTTGAAGTATCCGTATTAATTTTTTTTCTTCTTAAACATCTGGAGGAATTCCTGGACATTAACTGAAGCAATCTACATTTTTCAATATTCAGATAGGCTGGGTATCCACAGGATTTCACATTGTGACAGCCAACATTTTGCTTGATGAAATTCTCTTTATTCTTAAAGATCCTATTCAAATATTGTCTCCTCAGACATATGGTAGATCAGAAGCTTATATTCTTTTTTATCTAAATATTCTTTATATTCAATGACAAAAGATAAAAATAACAACATAAGAAAATAAATATGTGTGTATTGGCTCCTATCCAAAACCTCTGAATAAATATAAAAGCTATTATGATACTTAAAATATTAAATTATGACAATCTTGGCATAGGCACATATACACACAAACAATTTTAAAAAATTGGAATTTAGAAAAGATAGTTGGTGGAGAAAACCAAACTCAGAACAGCAGCTACAGAATGAGAAGACACTTGGGGATACACAAGGCCAAGAGGCTCAGAAGAGTGAAGCTATGAAAAAATCCAAGAGGATTAAGGAGGTGCATTCAAATCAGTTGCCTAACCGGAACTAGTACCTTCTGTGATCAGAACTATATTTTTAAAAAGTAAAAATATATATAGATCCAAGCATAGGAGTTTGTTTTCTTCAAAAACTACCCAAAGGGAATAAATACTACCAAAAAGTAAAATAAAATAAAAATATAAGAAAATATAGATCAAGGAGAAAAAAGGAAAGTTTTCTAAAATAATTATAATAAATAATCTCAGAATAGAGAACATGTTAACCAAAACAAATGAAAACAACAACAAAACAGGTTTTTATACCATAAGAAATTAAACAATTCAGAAATGTAAAATGTAAAATTAAACAATCTTTTAAAGAAACCAAGAGATGCAGGTAACAGATTTAACACAACTGGGTTAGTGTGCTGAACTACTTCCCTCTTTTTAGAAAACAGATCATGGGCATCAAGTGTCATGAAGAGTAGAAACATAGGTGACCCAACATTTCTGTAATTCATCTAACTTCAAACCAAGAAAAAGAGAGAAAAAAGAGGAGAAAGAAAACAGAGAAATAATGACAAAAGTTTCCCAGAGCAGAATAATATTAAAATTCCAGGCAGAATCAATGAAAAGAAAATACCACTCCAAGGCATAATATGAAAAAAAAAAAAAAAAACCATAAAACTCAAAGTGTAAAGGAAAGTTATCAAAAAATGCAGGAAAAAAATTGGGAGTACACAAAGGTTATTTAACACAAACAAGAAAAATAAATGCACCTAATTGTTGATTAGTAACACTAAATTTTGAACATTTGTTTACAGCAATTAATTTTTTTGAAATTTTAAGCAGCAAAAAAGAACAAAATAAATTCAGAAATATTGCCACTGCAGAAGTTTTTTTTTCCCAAAAATATATTAAAGTTAAGTATATTTAAAAGGCAGTTATAAAATAAAAGTAAAATGAAAAACAATATTACTAAATAATAGTACTAAGTTAAAACAATTGTAGACAAATAATATAAAAAATTAAAAAATAGCAATTTGGAATTAAAAACCACAGGTATTCTTTACATTACAGATTCTGCGAAAGAAGTAATAGAAAGGATTCTATGGGTTTTTTTTTGCTGAAGATAGTACTGAGATTTTTTTAAAGGGAAGAAAATGTTTAAAAATATGTTAATAACTTAGTTGTGATCATAGAAGACAAAACACATGATGTATAATTTTAAAATAACTGCAAAAAAGTTTCTAAACCAAAATGAAACATAATATTATCATTCTAATAATCAGGAAAAAAACCATGAAAATTAAATTCTATTGACTGTTGGAGAAAATGGAACACAAAAGACAGGACCAATGTACAGCTCCCACAAGGTCAGACAGAACAACATGTGGAGACTCACACTGTGGAATTTTGCTCCAAGAATCACCACAGGAACATACCAGGAAAACCAAAAGAATTCACAGATGCTCTGAAAGAAGCAGCTTGCTGCTGCAAACTTCATGAGACAGCTGAAAAACTGAATTCCCGAAGTGTGAGGTGGGGAAAGTCTGCCGTCGAACGTGCATCTCCTCTGGGGAACCTGAAAATCCAGAACACAGGAGAAGGATTTAACCTTACCTAGAGCTAAAATGGATTTAGGGGGCCAAGAAAAATATAAAAGTAGAAGCAGCAGCAGGAAGAGCCCTGTAGTTATTCCCAGTTTCAGCTCGAGTCCCAGGAGGCCATCCCTGACTGTGTCTCACAGGGTTCTTTGGGAAAGGCAGCCAGTAGAATTAGAGAGACCACAGGGTAAAAGAAGCTTCTAGCTGCACTTTGTAATAGTTTTGACCAAGCAAGAATTTTCCTGAGAAGAATCTGGGGAGCTAATGGCAAGTGCAGCTACAAGCACAGAAGCTGCAGCTGATGATGTGAGCTGGTAGAGTTGGGTGAAGCTGGAGAGCCCCATTTGCTTTCTCAGCAGGAAGGCCTGTAGCCTGGGGCAAGATCTCAGCCCCCCACCCCTGCTGCTTGGGTGTAATCTCAGTGCCGTTGGCTGGATATGGCAGGAGTGAGACTGACCCTTTTGGCTGTGGGTGAGTTGGGTGAGTCCTGTCACTGCCAGCTTTCCCTCACTTCCCTGGTGACCTGTATGATCCAGCAGAGACAACCATTATCCCCCTTGGAACATAACTATTGCTCCAAGAACCACAACCCCTTCCACCCAGTGGCCACAGCTAGCTGCACCCATGGAGTGTCTGAGCTCAGAACTGCATAACCCTACCCCAATATGATGGTTTTTCTCTACCCACCCTGGTAGCTGAAGACAAAAGACAAACTTTTGGGAGTTCTATGGTCCTGCTGTTAGACTGATAAACCTGAGCACTTACCCTGGCTGACTTAGGACAAGCTTAAATTCCTCTGCTACCAAAGTTGGTGCTCTCTTGAAAGTGTCACCTCCTTTTCAACTAACTCAACCCATTACAGCAATTTATAATAGAACAACACTGCTCCAAAGAAAAAGAAAACAACAGCTAATTTCACTGCATGCAACATCCTGGCTAGCCAGAGTTAGAGTTTGTCCAAGTGACAACTTTACTCCTAGCATAACTAGCTTTCTCGAAAACCAGTGCATGAAACCAAACTACAACCAAGGACTCTCACAGAATCCACTTCACTTCCCTGCCACCTCCACTGGATCAGGTCCTAGCATCCACAGCTGGAAGACCTGAGGAAAGACCATGTCATGGGACTCTTTGCAGACATTTCCCAGCACCAGGCAGAATCCTGGTGGCCCTGCTTGGTGGACAATAACAATCACTGATGTCTAGGTCTCAGGAAGCTCCATCCCTAGGAGAATGGGAAAAGTACCACATGAAAGGATCATCCTGTAAGTCCAAATAATCTGAACAGCAGCACCTGAGTTTCAGATCTTTGCCCTGAAATAGTAGAACCAAATAAAAAGGAACCAGAAAAGTCATTCTGGTAATATGAATCAAAGTTCCATAACACACCCAAAAGGTCACACTGGCTCTTCAACAATAGATCCAAACCAAGAAGAAATCTCTGAATTGCCAGATAAAGAATTCAGACGGCTCATTATCAAGGTACTCAAGGAGGTAAAGAAATTTTTTTAAAAAAATACAGAATACAGATGAAAAAGTCTCCAGATAAATAGATATAAACAAAAGAAAAATCACGACTTATGGAAATGAAAGGCATACTTAGGAAAATAAAAAATATACCGGAAAATTTCAACAATACACTGGAACAAATAGAATTATAAACCTCAAAGTGCTCAAAGACAAAGCTTTTGAATTTTCCCATCTGACAAAGACAAAAAAAATTAAAAAATGAATGAAGACTCCAAGAAAATTGGAATTACATTAAATGAGCAAACATAAGAATAATTAATGTGCCTGAGGAAGAAGAGAAATCTAAAACATTTTAAAATGTACTTGAGAGAATAATTAAGGAACATTTCCCTGGCCTTCTAGAGATCTAGACATCCAAATCCAAGAGGCTCACACAACACCTGGAAAATTCATTACAAAATGATCACCTAGGCACACAGTCATCAGGTTATCTAAAGTCAAGATGAAGAAAAGAATCTTAAGAGCTGTGAGGCAAAAGCATCAGGTAACCTACAAGGAAAACTTATCAGATTAATAACAGATTTCTCACCAGAAACCCTATAAGCCAGAAGGGACTGAAGAACAGTAGAGACGGGGTTTCACCACGTCGGCCAGGCTGGTCTCAAACTCCTGATCTGGTGATCTGCCTGCCTTGGCCTCCCAAAGTGCTGGGATTACAGGCATGAGCTGTGGCACCTGAGCAATCATCTTCATTTTAAAACTTAATACTAATCAAAACAGAGTGGTACTGGCATAAACATAGACAAATAGACCACTGAAATGCATTTAAAAGCCATGCTTTACTAAATGATTTAAGATGAGTTGATCTGCACTGCCTTTCCTGTCTGCATAAACAGGTTTACTCTCCCTATTTCACTCTGTAGAAGTTCTTTCTTTACATGCTTTAGTGGTCAGCTTTCATCATTTATTTATTGTTTGTATTTGTAATGTTTTTTATACTTTTCAATAACTTTTTAATTAGTGAAATTGATTGATAAAATTTACCTAAAACAATAAAAACACCAATGTCTGAGAAACATTGATGTCTGATTGACTGGTCCATTCATATATTCTTTCAGACTGAGCCTCTACACGTGGCTAAGTCAAGGCACAATGATGCCAAGGGTGGTGCAGTGTACACAGGTGAGCAAGGGGTGTTCTTAATTCTAAGGTTCCACTCCTGTCTACTGTAAAAATAAGCTCCCAAATGAGAATTTTTTGAAATATGATCTTTTATTCCAACTTTATAGGAGGCCCACTGTGACTTTGGTAAAACTCCTTACTGCTTTTTTCCACATCAATGAATCAGGGAATTTTCTATTTCTCTATATTCTCAGGATCATCATACGGATAAAGGCTTAAATGTTCATAAATAACTTATAAATTCAAAGCATCATGAAAAAACAATGAATTATAATGGAAAACAGCAGGAGGGAAATATCACTCAGAATTTTAGAATTCTGTCTCCATTTGTAAGAGCTTTATACAAGCTTTTTTAAACCACTTTCAGCTTCAGTTTCATTATCTGTAAAATAATAACTAACTCAAGAAAGTTTTACGCATAACTCTAAAGTAAATGTAACTCTATGTGCCTGGCATTCATGGTTAAGCCAACAACAACAAAAATAACTACGATTTGTAGTGATCTTATTTCAGAGCATTCAACTCATATGATTTTTAAATCCTTTTTTTTTGTATGCAGTACACTTCTTGATATTCGATAATTGATAAATAAATATTTCCTAAACATAAATTAACCAGCCATCTAGTACACAATAAATTATAAAACTTAATTAAGAATTTACACTTACATAATTTTTATTCAAATTGGGAGATGTTTAAGACATGTGAGTCTAATTCATTTACACTTTGTGTTTCCAGATTTAGTTTTACTTGTTTTTTATAATAGATAACATTTTTGTTCTCTTTTTACCATGCACTTACTGATTTTTTTAAATAATTCCTTTTCTCCTTTCTATTGTACCAATTGAATTTATTACTGTTTGTTCAACTGGTTCATAAATTAAATACTCTATGTGTTGACATGCATCCTTTGATTTTATGGAACTATTTAAAAAATTAGCAAAATTTAAAATTAATAGCTCTATCTTCCTTGTAAATTCTATAACGAACTTAACAATGCTTTCTAAGTAGCATTCCCCTTCATCTTTGTTATTTTATTTTGAGTATTTTAGTTTGATCTGGTCTTTACACTTTCCTAAGTTATTTTTCATCATCATCATCTTTAATATTATCATATTTTATATTCAATAGAAACATATTAATTTTAAAACAGTTTTTAGGCCAGTTTTATCTTGCATCCCCTGCTTTCCCTGATAGTTCCATTTAGTTCTGACAGAAACATCATCTTTAATAGTTATATTAAGAAGGGTCTGATTAGTAAACTTTTATTTGTATTTCTGAAAACATTCTTATTGTATGCATAGTGTTTAGTATAGTTTAAATTAGATATAGAGTCGTGGGTCTGGTAATATTTTTTAACTCTCAGAACTTTGAGGATGATTTTTCAATGTCTTCTCTTATACAGTGTTGCTGAGAAAATGTGAGTCACATTTTCTTCTTCCTTTTATGTATGGTGTTTTCTTTCAAGATGCTTTTAAGAGATATTTCATTGGTTTTGAAATTCTGCACCATTATTCGATAGCCTAGATGTGGAATTGGCTTCATTATGGTTCTCAGGACCCAGAGACTTCCTTCTATATGAGTCTGCAGTTTTAGAAAATATGAAAGGATTTTGTTTTCAAATGTTTTTTTTTCCTCATTATTGATAAAAGTTCTGTTCCTGGAAGTTCTACTTTATGCATGATGGTTATTTTCTATGCATTTTCTCTGTCGTCTTATTATTATCTTTCATCACTAAATATTTCTCTATGTTGATTCTGGGTGATTGCCTCAGATATCTCTTCAAATCTAGTAATTCTTTCTGAGATATTAATCCATCCATTGAAACTTTTTAAATTTGAGTGATTATACTTTTAATGTCTGTAATTTTATTTGTATTTATTTGAAAAAGAAATTTCTTTTTTTAATTTTTTTTATTTTACTTTATGTGTATACTATATCTCTGGTTGACTTTTTTTGACATTTTTCTTTTATTGCTTTATAATTTCATATCCTTTCACTGTATCACTGAGCACTTGAAACATATTTACTGAAAATTGCTTTAACTGCTTTTATCTTCCATTATAAGGTACCATTTTTATTGAATATTTTTAAAAGGTGTTATAATGTTTTGTATTTCCTTTGATCTATAATTTTATTCCTGTGATTTTCCCCAGTGAGGTTCCTTTATGTGCCTGGTCTGTAGTGAGCATACTTGCTTTAGTTCCAAAAATGATTCAGCCTTCTGGTTTCCTAGTTGCAGAACAATTTTAATTTAATTTTAGGAGGAGGGAGGAAGATTAAGAAGCAATGTGAGAAAACAAATGTGGATATTAATTATCTTGATATTCATTTACCACGCCAATAGTATAAATTTGTATCTCAAAGTGTGGAAACTGTAGGCCTGGGCTCCTGGTATTTTGTGTGTGATACCTTTTCCAGCCATGGTTCCCGGGAGTTAGAAAGTATTCCTAGGACTTCCTAGTACTGTTTGGTGGAGAGTTTATTTTAATTTTAATTTTTATTTTTTCTCAGAACTTGTTTCACAGATGAAGTAGAACTTTTGTGACTTCTAACCTTATGAATGTAATTCAGTTCTAGCTACCCAAAGGTATGGAACATAGCCAAGTGCCCTCTTGCTAGATAGGTATCAAAGCCATTATCGGGTTCCAATTCCTCTTGGATTCCTGTCTCATTCATCACTCTGGCTGTTAATTTCCTTTCTTCCTTTCATTTTGTTTATCCTCACATCTGTATTGGTAACAGAGGATGAGTACAAAGCATCCAGTCAATTAACCATGTTAAGCAGAAGAGCCCTCCATTTATTAACAGTAAATGCAAATAAAATGTAGCTAGTCTTTTTACTGCAAAGAAAGGAAACATTGTTTTGTATGTCATCAGTGTGATAGTGCTAGTTTTATCTTTCTACAAATTCAGGAGAATTAACTTGCTTTTAGAATTTTGAATGGAATTTTCTAAGCATTCTCATGGATAATTGAATCAGTGAACTTGCTTCATGTTTTTAAAGTGTACTACTACTTCAGTTTGGATTGTAAGTGTTAACATAAATATTCTAATAAGATATTAAGAAAATGTCAAAGGCAAATAATTACTTCTTAAATTAACTAAAAAGTCTTTGAGAAATTAACTGGATTCAATTCTCAACTGGTTGTAGTATGTGTTTATGTCATTTTTAAAAAGGTAGGCGAATGCATGGCTTAGGCAACACCCATGTATATTTTTGAAGAGGTCTTTAAAATTATGTTAGTAATAAATAAGAGTTATATTAAAACTTTTAGTAAAAATCTTATCTTTTAAACATCTTTACAAATTGGTTTTCTGTTTTATAAAATTTTGCATTTCATAAAAGTCTTAAACTAGATATATTTTTGTTCTTTTAAAGGACATTGAAGTCTTAAAGAGAAATTCTTTTATTGTGTATATGTGTATATCTATATCTACATCTACAGCAATCTCACTTGTAAATAACACCTAGATGTTTAATAGCTCTGTTTCTACTGCAAATGTACCTTCTTAAGAAAAAAAATCAAATTGATTTCTGATCAGGCTTTAAAACATATATTGCCTTTTACATTTTTATTATTATATTTTGGCCACGTGAGTGAAACTGATTATTAATTTTAATAACATGAAGTTTCTCCTGGATTTGTTTGAATAGACATTCATATCATCTGCAAATATTTTTTCCTATATTTTTCAACATTATTTCTTATTCTTAATTCTAAGTGGGATGCTCCTCTTGTTACATGATACATGATAAACAACTCTTTCAATTAGAGAATGTTTTATTTTTCTACTTGTACTTAAGTATCTAGCAGTGAGTTTCTTTTTGGTTTTTGTTTTCTTATTATTAATTTTTAAAAGTTCTACTTTAAGTTGTGGGATACATGTGCTGAACGTGCAGGTTTGTTACATAGATATACAGGTGGCATGGTGGTTTGCTGCACCTATCAACCTGTCATCTAGGTTTTAAGCCCCGCATGTTTAAATTAGGTTTGTGTCCTAATGCTCTCCATCCCCTTGCTCCCCAACCCCTGACAAGCTCCAGTGTGTGATGTTTATTTCCTTATGTCCCTATCTTCTCACTGATCAACTCCCATTTATGAGTGAGAACATGCAGTGCTTGATTTTCTGTTCCTGGGTTATTTTGCAGAGGATGATGGTTTCCAGCTTCATCCATGTCCCTGCAAAGGACATAAACTCATTTATTTTATGGCTGCATAGTATTCCACGGTGTATATGTGCCACATTTTCTTTATCCAGTCTGTCATTGAAGGACATTTGGTTGGTTCCAAATCTTTGCTATTGTAAATAGTGCTGCAATAAACATACATGTGCATGTGTCTTTATAGTAGAATGATTTATAATGCTTTGGGTATATACCCAGTAATGATATTGCTGAATCAAATGCTATTTCTAGTTCTAGATTTTTGTGGAATCGCCACACCATCTCCCACAATGGTTGAACTAATTTACACTCCCATCAACAATATAAACATGTTTGTGTTCCTCCTCATCTTGCCAGCACCTGTTTCCTGACTTTTTAATGATTGTCATTCTAACTGGTCTCATTGTGGATTAGATTTGCATTTCCCTAATGATCAGTGATGATGAGGTTTTTTTCATGTTTCTTTATCTGTATAAATTTCTTCCTTTGAGAAGTGTCTGTAAATATCCTTTGCTCACTTTTGATTTTTTTTTTTTCTTACAAATTTGTTTCAATTCCTTGCAGATTCTGGATATTAGACCTTTGTCAGATGGATAGATTGCAAAAATTTTCTCCCATTCTGTAGGTTGCCTGTTCACTCTGATAATAATTTCTTCTGCTTTGGAGAAGCTCTTTTGTTTAATTAGATCCCATTTGTCAATTTTGGCTTCTGTTGTTGCCTTCAATTGTTTTTGCTGTTTTGTTCCTGAAGTATTTGCCCATGCCTGTGTTCTGAATGGTATTACCTATCATGGTATTTCTTCTAGGGTTTTTATAATTTTAGGTTTTACATTTAAGTCTTTAATCCATCTTGAGTTAATTTTTGTATAAAGTATAAGCAAGGGGTCCAGTTTCTGTTTTCTGCATATAGCTGGCCAGTTTTCCCATCACAATTTGAATAAGGAATCCTTTCCCCATTACTTGTTTTTGTCAAGTTTCTCAAAGATCAGATGGTTATAGATGTGAGGTATTATTTCTGAGGCCTCTGTTCTTTTCCATTGGTCTATAGATCTGTGTTGGTACCATTACCATGCTCTTTTGGTTACTGTGGCATTGTAGTATAGTTTGAAGTCAGGTAGCATAATGCCTCCAGCATTGTTATTTTTGCTCAGGATTGTCTTGGTTATATGGGCTCTTTTTTGGTTCTGTATAAAATTTAAAGTAGTTTTTTCTAGTTCTTTAAAGAAAGTCAATAGTAGCTTGATGGGAATAGCACTAAATCTGTAAATTACTTTGGGCAGTAGGCCATTTTCATGATATTGATTCTTCCTATTCATGAGCATAAAGTTTTTTTGTTTTTTTTTTTCTATTTGTTTGTGTCCTCTTGTATTTCCTTGAGTAGTGGTTCTTCTTGAAAACGTCCTTTACCTCTCTTGTGAGTTGTATTCCTAGGTACTTTTTTCTCTTTGTAGCAGTTGTGAATGGGAGTTCACTCATGATTTGGCTCTGTGCTTGTCTGTTATTGGTGTATAAGAATGCTTGTGATTTTTGCACAATGATTTTGTATCCAGAGACTTCACTAAAGTTGCTTATCAGCTTAAGGAGATTTTGGGCTGAGACAATGGTGTTTTCTAAATATACAATCATGTCTGGAAAGAGAGACAATTTGACTTCCTCTCTTTCTATTTGAATCCTCTTTATTTATTTCTCTTGCCTGATGGCTATGGCCAGAATTTTCAATACTATGTTGAATAAGAGTGGTGAGAGAGGGCATCCTTGTCTTGTAAGGGTTTTAAAAGGAAATGCTTCCAGCTGTTGCTCATAAAGAATGATATAAGCTATGGGTTTATCATAAATAGTTCTTATTATTTTGAGATATTTTTTATCAACACCTAGTTTATTCAAAGTTTTCAGCATGAAGGGGTGTTGAATTTTATTGAAAGTCTTTTCTGCATCTATTGAGATAATCATGCATTTTTTGTCATTGGTTGTGTTATGTGATCGATTACATTTATTGATTTGCATATGTTAAACTAGTCTTGGATGCCAAGGATGGAGCTACCTTGATCATGGCTTTTTGATGTACTGCTTGATTCATTTTGCCAGCATTTTATTGAGGATTTTCACACTGATGTTCATCAGGCATATTGGCCTGAAATTTTCTATTTTGTTGGGTCTCTGCCCAGTTTTGGAATCAGGATTATGCTGGCCTCATAAAATAAATTGTGGAGGAGTCCCTCTTTTACTATTGTTGAGAATACTTTCAGAAGGAATGGTATCAGCTTGTCTTTTTACCTCTGGTAGAATTCAGCTGTGAATCCATCTGGTCCTGGGCTTTTTTAATTTTTTTTTTTTTTTTTTTTTTTTTTTTTGGTTGGTAGGCTCTTAAGTACTGCCTCAATTTCACAACTTGTTATTCTGCTATTCAGGATTTGGCTTCTTCCTTGTCTTTAGAAGGTGTATGTGTCCAGGAATGTCCATTTCTTCTAAATTTTGTAGTTTATTTGCATAGAGGTGTTGTTTATAGTATTCTCTAATGGTAGTTTGTATTTCTGTGGTATCGTTGGTGATAGCCCCTTTATCATTTTTTATTGTATCTATTTGATTCTTCTTTCTTTTCTTCTTTATTAGTCTGGACAGCAGTCTATTTTGTTAATCTTTTCAAAAACCCAGCTTCTGTATTCATTGATGTTTTAAACTGTTTTTTTGTGCCTCTGTCTCTTTCAATTCTGTTATGATCTTAGTTACTTTGTGTCTTCTGCTAGCTTTTGAATTTGTTTCTCTTGCTTCTCTAGTTGTTTTTATTGTGATGTTAGGATGTCAATTTTAACTCTTTCCCATTTTCTGATGTAGGCATTAGGTGCTATGAATTTCCCTTTTAATACTGCTTTAGCTGTGTCCCAGAGATTCTGGTACATTGTCTCTTTGTTCTCACTGGTTTCAAAGAACTTTGTTATTTCTCTCTTAATTTTGTTATCTAACCCATAGTCATTCAAGAGACAGTTTTTTAGTTTCTATGAAATTTTGCAGTTTAAATAAATTTATTAATCCTGAGTTTTAATTTTATTCCACTATGGTCTGAGAGACTGTTTGATATGATTTCCATTCTTTTGCATTTGCTGAGGAGTGTTTTACTTGCAATTATATAGTCAATATTAGAATAAGTGTGATGTGGTGCTGAGAAGCATGTCTATTCTGTTGATTTGGGGTGCAGAGTTCTGGAGATGTCTATTAGGTCTGTTTGGTCCAGAGCTGAGTTCAATTCCTGGATTCCTTGTTAATTTTCTGTCTTGATCTGTCTAATATTGACAGTAGGATGTTAAATTCTCCAATTATTATTGTGTGGTAGTCAAAGTGTCTTTGCAGGTCTCTAAGAACTTGTTTTATAAATCTGGGTGCTCCAGTAATGGGTGCCTATATGTTAGGATAGGTAGTTGTTCTTGTTGCATTGTTCCCTTTACCATTGTGTAATGCCTTGCTTTGTCTTTTTTGATCTTTGCTGCTTTAAAATCTGTTTTTTATCAGAAATCAGGATTGTAACCCCTGCTTTTTTTGCTTTCCATTTGCTTGGTAAATATTCCTCCACCCCTTTATTTTGAGCCTATGTGTGTCTTTGCATGTGAGATGGGTCTCCTGAATACAGCACACCAATGGGTCTTGACTCTTTATTCAATTTGCCAGTCTTTTAATTGTGGCATTTAGCCAATTTACATTTAAGGTTAGTATTGTTATGTGTGAATTTGATCTACTCATTATGATGCTTGCTGGTTATTTTGCCTGTTAGTTGATGCAGTTTCTTCATAGTGTCATTGTTTTTTTTTAATTTTGGTGGGGATTTTTGTAGTGGCTGGTATTGGTATTTTCCTTCTATATTTAGTAATACCTTCAGGAGCTCTTCTAAGGCAGAACGGATGGTGACAAAATCCCTCAGAATTTGCTTGTCTGTAAAGGATTTTATTCCTTCTTCACTAATGAAAGTTAGTTTGACTTGATATGAAATTCTGGATTAAAAATTCTTTTCTTTAAGGATGTTGAATATTGGCCCCCACCCTCTTCTGGCTTTTAAGTGCCTGCAGAGAGATCCACTGTTAGTCTGATGGGCTTCTATTGATAGGTAACCTGACCTTTCTCTCTGGCTGGCCTTAACATTTTTTTTCTTTCTTTCACCCTTGAAGAATCTGATGATTATGCATCTTGGGATTGCTCTGTTCAAGGAGTATCTTAGTGGTGCTCTCTATATTTCCTGAAATAAATGTTGGCCTGTCTTTCTAGGTTGGAGAAGTTCTCGTATGTAATACCCTGAAGTGTGTTTCCCAACTCGGTTTCATTCTTCCCATCACTTTCAGGGACCCCAATCAATCGTAGGTTTTTTCTTTTCACATAGTCCCATATTTCTTGGAGGCTTTGCTCATTCCTTTTTAATCTTGTTTTCTCTAATTTTGTCTTCATGCCTTATTTTGTCAAGTTGATCTTCAATCTCTGATATCCTTTCTTCTGCTTGATTGAGTCAGCTTTGTGTATGCTTCATAAAGTTTGCGAGCTGTGTTTTTCACCTCCATCAGGTGATTTATGTTGTTCTCTAAACTTGTTGTTCTAGTTAGCAGTTCTTGTAACCTTTTGTCAAGGTTCTTAGCTTCCTTTCTTTGGCTCAGAACATGCTCCTTTATCTCAGAGGAGTTGGTTATTACTCACCTTCTGAAGCCCACTTGTGTCAATTTGTCAAACTCATCCTGTGTCCCATTTTGTGCCCTTGCTGGAGAGGAGCTGCAATCACTTGGAGGAGAAGAGATATTCTGATTTTTGAAATTGTCAAGATTTTTGCACTGGTTTTTTCTCAACTTCATGGATTTATCTACCTTTGATCTTTGAGGCTGAAGACTTGTGGATAAAGTTTATTTTTGGGATTTTTCGTTTCTGCTGTTGATGTTAATGTTATTGTTTTCTGTTTGTAAGTTTTTTCTTCTAACAGGACCCTCTTCTACAGGTCTGCTGCAGTTTGCTGAAGGTCCACTCCAGAACCTATTAGCCTGGGTATCACCAACAGAGACTGCAGAACAGCAAATAGTGCTGCCTGCTCCTTCCTCTGGAAGGTTCATCCCAGAGGGGCACTGGGTTGATGCTCTTCTGTGTGTGGTCTCTGACAACCCCTATTGGGAGCTCTCTCCCAGTCAGGAGGTTTAGCGGTAGGGACCCACTTGAGGAGACAGCCTGTCCCTTAACAGAGCTTGAGCACCTTACTGGGAAAACCCTCCTTGTCGGGATCTGCTGCTCTTTTCAGAGCCAGCAGGCAGGAACATTTAAGTTCACTGAAGTTGCACCCACAGCCACCCCTTCCCCCAGGTGTTCTGTTCCAGTGAGATGGGAGTTATATCTATAAGCCCCTGACTGGGGCTGCCTTTCTTTCAGAGATGCCCCGCCAAGTGAAGAGGAATCTAAAGAGGCAGTTTGGCCACAGCCACTTTCCCACTCTGTGTTGAGTTCCTCCTAGTCTGAGCTTCCAGGCCTTTTTAGCCCTGAAAGGAAAACCACCTACCCAAACTTCCATAATAGCAGACGCTCTATCTTTTCAAGTCAACTTGACTGCTGGGGTTGCAGTGAGAATTTCAAGCCAGTGGTTCTTAGCTTGCTGGACTTTTTGGGAGTGGGGCCTGCTGAATGAGACGACTTGGCTCCCTGGTTTCAGCCCCCTTTCTAGAGGAGTTAATGGTTCTTTCTTGCTGGAGTTCCAGGCACCAGAGGGGTACTGACAAAAAAAAAAAAAAAAAAAGAAAGAAAGAAAAAGAAAAAGAAAAAAGAAAAAAGAAAAGAAAAAAGAAAAAAAAGCTTAGTGTCGGCATAAACAGCTGTCCAGTTCTGTGCTTTAAACTCAGGGCCCTGGAGGTTCAGGCATGCAAGAAAATCTCCTGTGGATTGCAAACACCGTGGGAAAAGCATAGTACCTGGGCTGGATATCACAGTCCCTCATGGCTTCCCTTAACTGGGGGAGGGATGCTCCCCTGCTCCTTGCACTTCCCAGGTGAGACAATGTCTCGCTCTGCTTCTGCTGCCCTCTGTGGGCTGCACCCACTGCCTACCAAGATCCAACGAGATGAACAGGGTACCTCATTTGGAAATGCAGAAATCACCTGTCATCTGCATTGGTCTTGCGGGGAGATGCAAACCAGAGCTATTTCTTTTTTTATATATATATTTTTTAATTTTTTTTAATTGCATTTTAGGTTTTGGGGTACATGTGAAGAACATGCAAGATTGTTGCATAGGTACACACAAGGCAGTGTGGTTTGCTGTCTTCCATCCCCTCACCTGTATCTGTCACTTCTCCCCATGCTATCTCTTCCCACCTCCCCACCCCCAGTCCCTCCCCCATTTCCCCCCAACAGACCCCAGTGTGTAGTGCTCCCCTCCCTGTGTCCATGTGTTCTCATTGTTCAACACCCACCTATGAGTGAGAATATATGGTGTTTGATTTTCTGCTCTTGTGTCAGATTGCTGAGAATGATGGTTTCCAGGTTCATCCATGTCCCTATAAAGGACGTGAACTCATTGTTTTTGATGGCTGCGTAATATTCCATGGTGTATATGTACCATATTTTCCCTATCCAGTCTATCATCGTTGGGCATTTGGGTTGGTTCCAGGTCTTTGCTATTGTAAACAGTGCTGAAATGAACATTTGTGTGCACGTGAAACCCTAGAAGAAAATCTAGGCAAAACCATTCAAGACATAGGTGTAGGCAAGGACTTCATGACCAAAACGCCAAAAGCAATGGCACCAAAAGCCAAAATAGACAAATCGGACCCAATCAAACTCCACAGCTTCCACACGGCAAAAGAAACAGTCAGTAGATTGAATCGGCAACCAACAGAATGGGAAAAAATTTTGCAGTCTACCCATCTGACAAGGGGCTGATATCCAGAATTTACAAAGAACTAAAGCAGATCTACAAGAAAAAAACAAACAAGCCCATTCAAAAATGGGCGAAGGATATGAACAGATACTTTACAAAAGAAGACATACAGGAGGCCAACAAACATATGAAAAAATGCTCATCATCACTGGTCATCAGAGAAATGCAAATCAAAACCACATTGAGATACCATCTCACACCAGTTAGAATGGTGATCATTAAAAAATCTGGAAACAACAGATGCTGGAGAGGATGTGGAGAAATAGGAACATTTTTACACTGTTAGTGGGAATGTAAATTAATTCAACCATTGTGGAATACAGTGTGGCGATTCCTCAAGGACCTAAAAATAGAAATCCCATTTGACCCAGCAATCCCATTACTGGGTATATATCCAAAGGATTATAAATCATTCTACTACAGAGCTATTTCTTTTTGGCAATTTTGTCAACAGTGTCTTCTTGGTTTTTATGTTTTAATAAGTATTTACTAATAATAGCTTGGATGTGTCTCATACCATCATACAGTTTCTTCATTATAACTCTTTAAATTAACCTCACAGTTACATTGTGTGTGCTACTTTTGTTGATTTTTTATTAAAAATGTGAGATCTGTAAACTGAGCTAGAAAATACGTTTAATAAAATAATACTTTTAGCTTCATGAAATTTTCTATGATAAGAACTTATTTGTGTGCTGAAAGGATTTTTGTCAGTATGTTTGTTTTCTTTGCCTTAAAATTTTAATTTACTCACAAATCTATGCAGGCTTTTTCTTTACTTAGTGGTACTTCCTACATATTCAATTCTCTTAAGCATATTAGCCTATTCAGAGATTTCATACATTCTTAAGTGAATTTTAATCATTTTTCTTCATCTATTTCATTTGTATTTTCAAATGTGGTAATAAGTCATTTTATATGAAAATATATATTTTTAAAATTCCACTGTATTTAAATTTGTATTTCCTTTCTTATATTAAAAAGGTATTATTTGTACCTTTTTCCCCCAGTTAGATACGAAAAAATTTGTCCATTTTGGTTTTTAAAAATTAGTTATTTTTTCCAACTTTACATAATATAAAGTTTACTATTTTTACCATTTCAGCATCACTAAGTATATTCACATTGCTGTGCAATCATCACCATCTTCAATCCACAGAACATTTTAGACTTGCAAAACTTAAACCACTCACATTAACTCTCTGTTTCTCCCTGTCACCCAACTCCTGGCAAACACCATTCTACTTTTTCTCTATAAATTTAACTACATTGAGTACCACATACGGTTGGAATCACAAAGTATTTGTCCTTCTGTGACTGGTTTGTTTCATTTAGCATAATGTTTATTCACATTGTAGCATGTGTCTGAATTTCCTTCCTTTTAAAGCTGAATATTAGTGCATCTGTATGTCTGTATTTATGTATCACGTTATGTTTACCCAATAATTCTTTAGTAGACATAATGGCTACTTCCAACTTTTGGTGGTTGGAAACAATGAACATGGGTATACAAATATCTGTTGAGGCCTTCATTAGGCTGAGCACTGTGCTAAAGACAGGCAGGCCTAGTGAGGTCCAAAATGAAAATTTCTGTCCCATAACAATGGAGTTGGCCTATGGAATACTTGTTATTTCTTTCCTCTATGAAGTGATGACTTATTGGAGACCATTAGGATCAAAATCAGATCTAAGAAAGAAAGAACCAAGAAAATGTGCTGCTAGACAGAGAAGCGAGTGCTCAGAAATATTGTCTGAAATACATAGTGCCTTTGCCCTTAGGTAAGAGGGGATTGAAACTAGAGCCTGCCACCCAGAAGTGGAATTCCTAGATCACATGATTACAATAGATTATTTTTTTAATGAATTGCTATACTATCTTTTTTTTTATTTTATTTATTTATTTATTTATTTTAATGCTTTCTTCTTTTATTGGGAAGCAGACACAGGGTGGGAGGCAGTGCGACACCTCCTGGTGAGAACCAGGATAACAGCGTTCAGAGTCAGGAACGCCACCAGAGCCAGGCCTGTGCCCAGCAGCAGCAAGGAGGTTTCAGCCGGCAAAGCCCACTGCTCCATTTCGTGGTCATCAGTCCTGTCCAGGAAGATCAGCGGCCCCACAGTGACATCTGCTTCTTCTGTCACATGCCTGCGGTTACGGGCTGACGAACTGGACCCCAGGCTCACGACATGGGGCTGCCTCCTGGCATGGCTTGAAGTGCCACAGCCACCCTTGCTACAGCACTGGCAGATGTCAGCCGGGCCTTCCACTAGGAACCAGCTGTTGGAAGGCTTGCTGAAGGAACAGGCTTTGTTCAGTTCATCTGGGTCCTGCTCAGCGAGGGTGACCTTCAGGTGGCAGGTGATATATATCATATTTCTGGAGTCATTAGCAAAATGAAACACATCCACCGTGAACTGAAGTATATCTGGCCTGGGTCTGGGAACTTGGAATGCAGAAGAGGCATCAGTGAGACCGTCGACAAGACAGCTGTGGAAGTCCACAATGGTGTGATAAGGGGAGGCGTTCTGGTCTGGTGTCGGCGTGGCCACACAGTGGTCCACAAACAGCCGCAGTGGCACGTGGCTGCCAGTGTGGATTTCTGCCTGGAGGTGGGCTGCATCTCCCAGATGGAAGGTAGGGGTCCTCTTCTCAGCGCTCCAGTTCTCCTCCATCAGGCGCAGAGAGAAAGTCAGCTTCTCCTCCGAGAACACCGTGGTCCTGAAGGGCAACCAGGTGGGCAGGATGGCCTGGCTGCTCACATTGCCCCGCCTGGGATAGCGGCACTCGATGGGAATCTCTGCGCGGTTAGTTCTCACGATGGACAGGTTTCCCACAGGGCGGGGGTCGTGGAGCAGGAAGGTGCTGTACACTAGGGCATCGTCAGTCACCTGCATGCTGTTACCACACTCATGGAGTCCAACCTCAAACCTGACCACATCCTCTGTGTCAGAAAAAAAAAAAAAATTGTTTTCTCTCCTTTTGAGAAAAAGTGTTTTGCAACTCTCCTTACAGAAAAGGCTGTGTTGCTAAGAACAGGGCCTGAATGTGCAGAATGAAAGTAGAGTGAGATAAGCACTCAGAGCGTGTGCACTGGCCTCCTTCTGAGTCAGGTGAAGTAGGTGCTGGCCAAAATGAGATGTCTTCATAACCTGGGGAAATCCAGAAAGTCCTAACTTCATAAAAAGTTGTATACCTCCTCAATCAGTTACCCTACTGAAGAAGCTGTTGCTAGATCTTGTTAAAAAAAGAAGAGAGTGAAAAAGATTACCATTGAAAAAAAAATTAATTCAATTTCTTAGAAATCAAGAAGGTTGATTTGTTGTGCTTGCTATTGTTATTTTTTTATCTTTGAGGAAAAATTACATTTCATAAAGTAGTAAAAGACATTTTCTCCCAGAATATCTTCTTATGTCTAAGTAATTTTATCTTGTTTCAAAATCAGAATTATGATGTTTCCTTTTTGTTTCTTGCTCTTAAAAGAAAACATTTTTGTTGTTCATGAATACTTATAAGAAGCTACAAGACTGTTAAAGTACCAATGTTAACAACTAGTGAACATAATCCTGCCGTTATGACCCACAATATGGTTTAAAATAGCACTCTTTTCCAAAAAGTAGCCCATAACAAACATTGAGATCCAGAAGCTTCATTCTGATGCCCTGGAAGTCTCATTATCATGTGACTTTGTCCTATTTTTCTTTTCTAACCCTCTACCTACCTCCTAGATCATTAAGTGCATCTGAAAAATTCTTTCTTAAAAAAAAAAGCCAAGATAACGCAGTAGGTGATTCACCTTTTCATTCTAAAATGCACATAACCCAGTTTTCTTGCCCTTATATTCCTCGCTGAATTCCAAGTTGGCACCAACACCCGTAATGGACAGAAACATGGAGAAGAAACACCTGGATGCACGTTCTATTTCCCTAATTCTAAGACTTGTTGCTTCTATGATTTGGAACAATCTGTAAGCTCCCTGGTATTTAGTGCTTCATTGGCAAATGGTTATATTAATTCTTGTTCTTCCTTCTTTACTGATCTGAGGATTCCAAGTGGTAACAGGTTGTTATAGATTGAATGTCTATGTCTCCCCAAAAGTCATATGGAGAATCCCTAACTCCCAGTGTGGCTCTATTTGGAAATGGAGACCATAAGAGAGTAATTAGGCATTCTCATTAGAATAGAAATCAGAGAACTAACTCTCTGTGTCTCTCACTCTCTCTCTCTCTTTTCTGTGTGCACACAGAGAAAAGGCCATCTGAGCACACAGTGAGAAGGTAATCATCTGCAAGCCAGGAGAAGGGCCCTTAACCAGAACCTTACCACTCTAGCACTCTAATCTTGGGCATACAGCCTCCAGAACTGTGAGAAAATATATTCTGTTGTTTAAGCCACATAGTCTGAAGCATTTTTATGGAAGCTTGAGCTGACCAATACACAGGTGATAATGAATTTTGTAACATTTGAAGTCCCTTTTAAACAAAAGCTATTGTTACTTGTCTTAGAATCTCTTTGTGATTAAGCAGCCATCAGCCAATCAAAGGCTATCGGTAGTCCAAATCCAGCTCCCTATATGGGAAAGCAAAAAGAATAGCTTAGCTTTATTTGAGGCAAATGTGAAGCTAAATATTTAAACCACACAGTTGTAGTTTATAAAGGTTTTTGAGAATATTCTCTGCCCTTCCCATCATTTTCTAATGTGTTAGAAGAACACTTTGGTTAATAATATTATTTTCTTTCCAGTCATTGAATAATTTTTTTCTTTCAATTGCTGAAAATGGATAACTGTCAAGTCCTCAGATTTCAGAACATGTCAAAACTTTAATATGTGGGGCCAGGCATGGTGGCTCATGCCTGCAATTCCAGCAGTTTGAGAGGCTGAGCTGGGCAGATCACTTGAGGTCAGGAGTTTGAGACCAGCCTGGCCAACATGGTGAAACTCCATCTCTACTTCAAGTACAAAAATTAGCCTGGCATGGTGGCATGTGTCTGTAATCCCAGCTACTCAGGAGGCTGAGTCAAGAGAATCACTTGAACCTGGGAAGTGGAGGTTGCCGTGAGCTGAGATTGCACAACTGCACTCAAGCCTAGGCAACAGAGTGAGACTCTGTCTCAAAACAAAAAAGAAAAAAACAAAAACAAAAACAAAAAAACAACTTTAAATTAAAGTGAAAAAATGATAGGAACTCTGCAGTGCAGTCTGTCAAATGAAGAAAATAAGTAAATCATGTCTATTCTTCACATGAATATACAATCTCATTAGAAAAATAAAGTACACAGAGAAAGTGATGGGTCCAATGTATAAGACATCACTCGTGATAGGGCAGATAAGAGTATCAGAAGGGAGGATAGCTGCAGTTCTGTGAATTCTTCCTGAACTTCCCCTTCCCATCTCCTAATTCCCCATCCTACAAAATTGTTCATCATTCCTCTCTGAATTTCACTTCTTCCCTGCAGACACTTCTACTTTTTACACATAGGAGGCTATATTATGTTTGCTTAATACATTTAATATATTATTAATAATAACAGACATACATTTTATATGTATATTACATGTAGAGGCTATGTTATTACTTGTATAATGCATTATCTTATATTTAAAGTGTGCTTCACCAATTAAAAGACTAACTGTATACTTGTCTAAGGCTGTATTATTGTTTGTATAATATATTAGTTTGTACTGAAAGTGTTTCATCCATTAGAATACTATAAATTCCTTAAAATTGAAGTTAATGTTTTAATCTTACAACTTTTGCACACTGAACATCGTGTATTTAAAAGTATAATATGAATTAAATAGGAGGTCTTTAGAAGTCAGTAAAGTTAGGCAATCAGGGAGAGAGGGCATGTCAGGAATGAGGTGATGGTTTGACTAATGCATAAAAGTGGGAGGGAGTGTGGGAACTAAGACATCTTCTACAGAGGTGTGTGTTTAATAGCATCTGGATAAGTTGAACAGAATCAACTTAAGGAGAGTCTCCTAAATGATAGCAAAGTAAAGTTTATCAAATGCAGTTCTTTCAGTTAACCACAGTGGGATGAAGGGATGGAGATATCTCTTTTCCTCCCTTTTATTTATATACCTAAATCTAAGGCACCATATAACTAGGACATGACTTTTTGTTTGTTTGATATGTGTTAAACCAAAAGGGCAAATAACATATTTAGATTTAAATTCTGAAATGTACCATCAAACCACACTGGACTTTCCTACAATCATTTCTATCAACTGCCCATTCCCTCAATCTACAGTGGAGGACGAAGAAGTCTCCAGTAGAGCAGGATCTCAATTATTTGGTACCATTTGATCAATGAGACTGGATACTCTCTTAGTCAGTGCAGGCTGCCACAACAAGTTACCATAGACTGGGTGGCTTAAACGACAGAAACGTATTTGTCACAGCTCTAGATGTTGGAAGTGCAAGATTTGGTTGTCAACAAGGCCAGGTCCTCAGTAAGGGCGCCTGTCCTGGTTTGTAGATGGCTGGGTCCTTGGTGCATACTCACATGGCAGAGAGCACAGAGAGAGAAGCAACCTCTCTTGTTTCTGTGCTTATAAGGCACTAATTCAATCATAAACGCTCTACCCTCATGATTTAATTATCCCTCAAAGTTTTGATTTTCAAATTGCATCACGTTGGTGATTATAGCTTCAACATAAATTTGATGCTGGGGTTGAGAGGGATGGCGGAGCAAACATTCAGTCAGTAGCAAGTGCCTTTCCCAGAAATTAGACATTGAAAATGAGAAAACGTTACTCTGCCTAATGATGGGAATTGTATCATGTAAGTTCAAGAATTATTACAGGGCCAGGTACAGTGGCTCATGCCTGTAATCCCAGCAGCCGAGGTGGGCAGATCATTTGAGGTCAAGAGTTTGAGACTAGCCTGACCAACAGGGGGAACCCAGCCTCCACTAAAAATACAAAAATTAGCCAAGCATGGTAGTACACACCTGTAGTCCCAGCTACTTGGGAGACTAGGTTATGAGAATTATTTGAACCCAGGGCCCAGAGGTTACAGTGAGCCAAGATCGCACCGCTGCACTGTAGCCTGGGCAACAGAGCAAGACTCCATCTCAAGAAAAGAAAAATGCAAAAAGGAAAGAAAAGAAAAAGAGAATCATGGAATCATTGTAGGTCAGGCTCTACCTCACAAACCAATGAATCACAGGAAAACAGAAGGAGACATAAGAGAAGAGTGAAGCAGATGTGTGGAATAAAGCAAAGAGGAGTCCATTCAAAGAAAATGGCCTGGTACCTAGTTCTTGCTTCCAGTTCGTTCTTGAGGCTAGGCTATATCCCTTCCTGTGGCTCTCCGAGATGATTCTGATTCTGTATCCTATTCTAAGTTGTCTCTCTTTTTCTCTCTGTTTTTCTTTGCTAGCTCTGGTTGTGTTGCATTATTTGTAACTAAATAGTCATGCACAAATTATAGAGATTATATAGTGTGGTTTTCAGTTCAAACACACAAATATCAAGAAACATGAGACCTAAGGTTTTTATACACGTAATTTTGATCAAATAGTGTAAACAATAACTCATTAGGCTGGGAAATGAGATATGCTATTTCACAGTATGTCATTACACAAGATTAAGTTGGGGGCTAAATACAGCATCATTTTTACATTTGCTTATTAGTTGCAGAATAATTTATAATAGAATATGGACTATTAATATTACACGACTTTTTTTCCTCCAGATTTGCCTTGTTTTCTTAAAATTGGTAAGGCTATGTGAGTAAATACTTTCAGTTAATAGCATGCCCATGGACATGTGCTACAAAGATCTGGGGATTAGGTTAAGGCCAACACATTTGGGGAGTAATAGTGCTGCCACAATTTAATAATAAGCAGCTTTGGGGCACAGAGTGTCAAATAAAGCATCAATGCTCATAATAGTAAGCCATAAAGGCCAGTCTAATGTTTAACTATAAAGCACAATAGATAATGTTAGCTGAGTAAAGATTTATTATAAAAATAGAAACTCACACTGTAACATATTTAGAGAAAAAGTAAGAAGAAACAATGTCAGAAACTAAATGGCCATTTGTGAGTGTGTGTGTGTGTGTGTGTGTGTGTGTGTGTGTGAGA
The DNA here is from genome assembly GCF_048565385.1 of Saimiri boliviensis. Lineage (NCBI taxonomy): Eukaryota > Metazoa > Chordata > Mammalia > Primates > Cebidae > Saimiri > Saimiri boliviensis. Next base: position 113,440,723 of record NC_133453.1, read on the forward strand.
GAGAGAGAGAGAGAGAGAAAGAAAGAGTTAGGTATAGGTATATGATATTTAATTATAGTGCTTTCAGAATTTGCTGATAGATTGTGTGGGGGTCCCTATTAGGCATATAAGTTGATATGTTGAGCAGTTTTTGAGAATTAGGTGGAGAAATTCAAGCTAGAGATGTAAATTAAAGTTAACAAAATATAGGCTATATTTATGTCCCTGAGACTGGAGGAGATCTTCCAAAGATGTGAAGACAGTAACAGAGTTTACATGCTAAGGCTTGTGAGAGTTTCAGATTTTAGAGATTGAGAACATAATAAGTAAAACTTAAATGCTAATAAAATACAATGAAAATTGTGATTAAGAGCTCATGAGCAAGTTTTACCCTCTTGCCAAAGTCTCACTGTGTGACAGTGATATTTCCTTTTTGAACTGCCAGCAGCCATGGCTTTGTTGAAATTTTGATGTGGAAACAGGATGACACTAGGATTTGCCTGGTTCACCTAGTCAGTGACCAGATTGCCCTAAAGATTATATGAGTGTTATCTAAGATGTGTAATAGTCTCCTAATGTTCTATATCTTTGTTGACTTTAATTTCCACAGGGCTACCAGAATAACTTTTCTAAAATAAAACTATTTGTGTGTTTGAAATACTTCAGTGGTCCCCTGTTGACTTCAGGAGAAAGTCAAATTCCTCATCAAAGTACACAAGGCTCTATTTCCCTTCCTTTCACCCACCTCCCCCAGCAGCGTCTCTCACCACTTCCCTGCTGGTACTCTGAGTTACTTAATATTTCCTCTGATGTTTCATTATCATTTATCAGCAGGCTTCCATACATGATGTGTCCCAACCTGGAAAACTATTTTCCAACAATATGCATTGACATTTCTGACATCTTTTAGGGAGCCCTGTCTGAACTCTTAATTCTGGGTTAGATACTTTTTCAGTATCTTTCCTGACATCTTTTTCTACTGTTAAATTAAGTAATTCAAACTTGAAACTGTTGGAACTTTAAGGTATTTTGAGCCCAGAGAGGATTCTGGCTAGGTGGCCTGAGTCACATAGTGTGCAACTGGTACTTCTGCTTTTTCCTGTAAATTATTAGGAAAGGGGTTGTGGCAACAGAGATAAGACTTTCCTCAGATCATCACTCCTCCTCATGGAAAGTTAAGGTAATGCTCCTTTTATTGTGGCAATCTGTAACCTATCAAATGGCTATAACCTATGCACTGACCTTGTATGGAAAATGTTGTAACTCCCTATATGAATGAAACCCTGACTTATCCACTTATGAATGATGGCCCATTCTTTTAGAGTATGTGTTTTCTGGGTAGTCATCCTGAAGCTTTGCACTCAGATAAACACTATATGGTTTCTGAATCTCATTATGTTTGACACTACTCTGCATTGCAGTTACGAATGTAATGAGATAGAGAATATATCCAGAGATCTGATTCTCCACTACTTGTCTGCCAGGGCATATTTGACAGTGTCTAGGGACATTTTTGGTTGTCACAGTTAGGGAGATGCTATTGGCATCTAACGAGTAGAAGCCAAGGATACTGGTAAGCATCCTACAATGCACAAGATTGACCCTACAACAAAGAATTACTCAGCTCAAACTGGCAATCATGCCAAGATTGAGAAATCCTGCACTGGAATGAAGAGGAAATCACTCGAGCCTTGTTGAGGTTGAGGGTGAGGTGGAGCAGCCCACAGCAGGGAGTAGCTCGGAATCTGAGGGCAGGGAGAATTGGGATAAGGAAGGAGGAGAAGTGTGAATAAGAAGCCTGGATGGGTGAGCATATAGAGAGTTTATCAGCTACATATGGGAAGGGAAATTGTGTTTAAAGAAGATGTTTAGAGATATGTTCCAGGTGAGCCACTGAGGGAAGCCCTCTCCCATCTACACTGGTCTGCTACCTATTGGAAGATACCCTCTCCAGGGCTTGTTATACCCTCACCATCCCACAAGCTTGCCCAACTCACCGTATGTTATTGTTGTTTTGTTTTAAGCTTTTGGCAGCCTGAAGCCATGGTTCTTGGTTTCTGTCTCGAGTGAGAAGCAGAAAAGAAATGAGGAAGGGGTTTTACTGGCCCCACCAGAAACAGAACTGAGAATCCATGGTTGTATTATCTCCCTTGGACATCCCTGAAAAAGAAATGGTTATAAATGCTTTAGATCTCTTCAATCATTCTAATCTTAGTTGCATGATACATTTCTTCTTTAAAATTTAAAATTTTATTTTGGAAGTAGGACCTTTGGAGATTTCAGTGCCTGAAAACAAGGGAATAAATCACCAACGTTGAAATACCAGGCACTGTTGAAGTACGCAAGGGAAATATTTTGAAAGTAGACAGACATTGCAACTATATCCTTCAAATTAATTCTTACTGGGGACTTTTTACCAAGCTGCTGGCAAAAGGTTTTTTTGTTGTTGTTGTCGTCGTTGTTGTTGTTTATGGTTTTTTTGTTTTGTTTTGGTTTTTGGTTTTGTTTTTTTTTTTGAGACGGGGTTTTGTTCTTGTTACCCAGGCTGGAGTACAATGGCGCGATCTCGGCTCACCGCAACCTCCACCTCCTGGGTTCAGGCAATTCTCCTGCCTTAGCCTCCTGAGTAGCTGGGATTACAGGCACGCACCACCATGCCCAGCTAATTTTTTTTGTATTTTTAGCAGAGACGAGGTTTCACCATGTTAACCAGGATGGTTTCGATCTCTTGACCTCATGATCCACCTGTCTCGGCCTCCCAAAGTGCTGGGATTACAGGCGTGAGCCACCACACCCAGCCAAAACTATTTTATTAAAGGCATTAATTTATAATCTGATATGATGGGTGGTCTGGAAATAACCCTGATCCAATGCATGTTTTTCTGTGTGTCTGTGTGTACACATGTACACATGTGTAGTGGGTAGGAGGCTGACTTATCTGTGTTATAGGCTACCTTGTGTATATTTATACATAAACACAGACATACACATTCACATGCATATTTTCTCTAACAGCTTGCTTCTAAATTCATTTTTTTCTTTTCTTTCTTTTTTTTTTTTTTTTTGAAACGGAATCTCACTCTGTCACCAGGCTGGAGTGCAGTGGCTGGATCTCAGCTGACCACAACCTCCACCTCCTGGGTTCAGGTGATTCTTCTGCCTCAGCCTCCCAAGTAGCTGCAACTACAGGTGCGTGCTACCATGCCCAGCTAAATTTTATATTTTTGATATAGATTGTGTTTCACAATGTTGGCCAGGATGGTCTCGAGCTCTTGACCTCATGATCCACCCACCTTGGCCTCCCAAAGTGCTGGAATTACAGGCATCCACTGTGCCTGTCCCCGAATTCATTTTTTTTACTGTGGCTTTTGAATTCAATTAAAACAGCCCAGACTTTTCATCCCAATAATGGATATTCCACTTGATTGATGATACCTAAAAAATATACTTGGAGAATCACTTGAACCCTGGAGGTGGAGATTGTGGTGAGCCGAGATTGAGCCATTGCACTCCAGCCTGGGCAACAAGAGTGAAACTTGATTTCAAATAACAAAGAAAACATATATATATATATATATATATATATATATATATATATATATGTATACTTGGCATGTTCTAACTTTGCCTTCTTTAACTCTAAAATAGGGCTAAGTCTTTACATTTCATGTAGCTTTTGAAAGGATTAGCTGCTTCAAACCATCACACAGTGACAGGCAAGAAATCCAACCACACATACCACCCTTTTGGTAAGTGTGATTAGGTACGAGTGGGGTCAGAAGTGAGAATTAAAAAACAGAGGAAAAGGATGAGATTTAGTAGTGTCGATACCTGTTGCAACTTAGAATTTCCATTTCTAAATATGAACTCTAAAGGGGAACTTTGATAACCTTCCAAAAGAGATAAAAATATTGATACTTATTGCAACATTTTATAATACACACAACTGGGAATAATTTTAAATTTCCATTATTAGAGGAATGGGTAAATAAACTGTAATATCTTCATACATAAATGTTCAGACAGCATTTAAATGGAATAACCTAGATCTAAATATTTAATGTTCAGTAAAATGACATTTTTTTGCAAAGAGAAGTGAAAGAAGTGAGACTGAGACGGTAATGCAGAGATTTTAACTATAACCTGATGGTTCCTTTAAAATCAAGGAGCAAATATTATAAAATATTAAAGTTTCTTATATCTGGATAGCATATTTATTTCTCACTGTGAGTAGAATGTGCTGGTATGTGTGCATGCTATGAGTGAGAAAGAGAGAGGAATGTCTTGATTTGAGAGGGAACTTCTGAGTTTTGCTCCTAATTTTGAAGACTGTGCTTGCCATTTCCTAAGCCTTGCTCTAACTTAGAGAAAGAAATAAGGTGTTTAAGTTAAGAAGCTTGGTATTTCTAATCAGTCATCAACTCTATTCAATTCGCTGCTTCCTTTTTATTTGCCTGAATTACCACCTTTTTCTTTAAGTTACTGGTAAAAGCAATATTTATTCTTAGAAAATTAAGTTGTAGATGCACAGTCAGTTTTACAGATATGCTATCTTTTATTATTTCTTCATTTTAAATATTGCCCTGGGTGTCTATGTTTCTGCACATTAGTAGAAGGTTGACTTTAATACTTAGAAATGATAATTAATAGATCATTGCCTTGTGCCTGGAATTAGAACTGCTTTCTTTGGTCTTCAATTAGAATTGCTTTCTTTGGCCTTCAATCTCTTTTTCTGGGGTTTTCAAGATCATCACCTGTTTCAGATCTAATATGGCCTTGTTTATTTTCTTATCAACAGACTTAGGATAGTTCCCACACATCTGAGCTTTTAACATCCCCAAGAATTATTTCTCTTAATGCTCAGCCTTGGGAAACACTGACTGACTTAGGATAATTTCCTGTCTTTTTTTTTTTTTTTTTTACAGTACAGTATTTTAAAAATTGTGTGAATCTTGCCTTTTTTCTTTTGCGGTACTTCTCCTGGCAATTTATTCACGTAATACATAAATTCATGTGTCCTTCAAGTTTTAGTATTAATGAACCCCTTCCCTAGGAAGCCTTCCCTGAACCACTCGTTTTTATTAGATTCCCCTATCATTTACCTCTCCTCATCCTTATGATCAGTTGAGAGCCTTAACACTGACGTTCCTGAGGAAAAAAATGTGTCATTATCTGTGTACCTATACCAAGATAGATGATAGAGATAGATAGATAATAGCTAGCTAAATAGGGAATAATATAAATAATATATCTATTGTGTTATTATTTATCTATTTATTTATTTATATAAATTTATTTATTATAATTCTTCATTATTTATTACCTATTTATTTATATAATAGAATAGGTAATAAATAATAATTTTATTATAGCAATTTATTATTTATTATCTATTTATATATAAATATTAATTTATATATAATGTATATATAAATATTTATTTATATATGATGTATATCTAAATATTTATATATAAATAATAAATATTTATATATAAATAAATAGTTGATATTGATTTATATATAAATAAATTGGTAATTAATAAATAGAGAATAAATAACATACTAGATGACATGGATGCATTATTTATTATTAGATATATGGATTATTTATTAATGAATAATAATATTTATAATTTGGATGGATAATTTATTATTAGATGGGTGGATTATTTATTATTATAATAAATGATAAAGAAATAAATGATAGATAATAAGCAAAGAGATAATCTGTAACCAACCAATGCTGAATAGATAGATAGATAGATAGATAGATAGATAGATAGATATAGGTAGATAGATGAATATAGATAGGTAGATGATGATAGATGGATGATAGATGATAGCTAAGTAGATGAGATGATAGATGGATAGATAATAGATAAATAGATAATAGATAAATAAATAGATAAATAGAAGATAAGTAAATTGATACTCTTTCATCAGTTCTGAATACAGGGTTTGATGCAGAATAAATATTCAATGAACACTGATGTATAAAAAAGTTGACTCAAGCAAAACAACCCATCAGACTTACAAAAGGACAGGTGTCTTCCAGGGTAGTCAGCATTAGTAGGAAAAGTTTGCTCTTATTTTCTGTAGAGTTACAATTAAAATTCTCAGACTGACATGGCAGCATATTTGGCTAACTCTCATCAATGGATATCTTGCACAATTACAGACCATGAGTATGGTTTAAGAAGAAAAAAATAAAACATCACTTAGCAAAGTGGAAGGAATCCAACTCTCCTTGTTTAACTTTCAGGAATTGCTTTTTGGGGCACCAGATAATTAAAATAATAATTAGGACCATAAATTCCTATCCACTGATCCTACATCAAACTTCTGACACTCTCAAAAATCTACATGATTAAAGCTGGGCTTAGAGGCGCTGTCCTCACAAAGACCATGTCCTGCATTGTGAAGACAGTGTTCCACTTGGCTCCACCCAATGTGTGGACTTTAAAATTGGACTACACCATTTATTATTTTTGGGCATACATTTATTCTGGTGCCAGAGAAACTTTAAAATTAACCTTTCTGTAATAAACATTGACTATAATAAAAAGAAAGGAAAATCAACCAACTGAGAAATATTTGCAACATGAATAGCATGTAAATCTAGTTAAGAATAAGAAGGCAAGGAAATTAACAAGAGAACTTGACAAATGGTCAATAAATATATTTAAAAGTGCAAGCTCATTTATTTAAAAATTAAATAATCAAAAATTAAATATGTATCATTCATTACTAAAATAACACATGATAGATGACATGGATGTGTTATTTATTATTGGATGAATGAATTATTGAATAATTCGATTTCTTATAATTTGGATGGATAATTTATTATTGGATGGATGGATTATGATTATGATAAATTATAATAATTTATCATAAATTGGTTGGCCAGGCTGGTCTCGAACTACAGACCTCAAGTGATTCGGCCACCTCAGCCTCCCAGGGTGCTGAGATTACAGATGTGAGCCAGCCACTGCACCTGGCCAAAACCTCAGATTTAAAAACTTCTTGAGGAATGCTGAAACACTTTCAAACTTGATAGCCCTGGGGAAACTGCCTCCTGCCTCCAACCCCCCTGCCAACCTGCATGATAACCCAACCTCCATCTACAACACCTGGCTCAGTGGCCTTCCCCCGAGCATCAAAAGCATGGTTCTCCAGGAGGTTACTGAGTATAGCATAGAGGACTCAGTTTTTGAAGGCTAAGGAGGGCCCAAACTTTGTATTCCTGTCCTTTGTTGAAGCCATGTCATTCCTTCCCCTGTCTGTCTTCTGGTCTTTCATCTTCTTCCTGGTGTTGCTGGCCACGGGGTGGAGCAGTGCGATGGGGATCATGCAGGGCACTGTTACTCTGCTCCAGGACAACTTCTCTTTCTACAGGAAACTTACAAAGCTGCTCATAGATCTAATGTTTTCTCCAGGGGAACTCTCGACGCTCATGTTCACGTGTGGCCACTTCTTCATTCGACCTTCAGGGATCTACTTCATCAGACTGCTGTCTGACCACTGGATCGTCTTCCCCATCATTGTCATGGTCACATTTGAAACCATGGCTGTATCCTGGGCCTATGGGGCCAGGAGTCAAAAGAGGTGTTTCAACCATACCCAGTATGGAAACTGCTCTTGATAGTCACCACTTTTGCCACTGTCATTCTCCCTACCCCTGCATACTTGGTATACTGCCTCACACATGGGATTCCCTTCAGGACCAAGAGCGGAGACAGGCCAGAACAGCCTCCACATCCCTACGCCTAAGTGAGGAGCTAACACCCGGTAAGGACGTCCAAAAGGAAGAAATTCTACAAGGTGAAACAAAGTACCCATCAACCTGTCCTGTGACTTCCTAACTTCATCCATTTGTCTTCACATTGCATATCCCTCAGAACATCCAATAGGCAACTCTTAATATCAGCTTGCAATTGTTGATGTCCCTGGATCCAGAACCACTGTTACTTCCAAAAGGAGGTGCATTCTTTAGGCTTCATGGGGTCTGGCCTCACAGTCCCCTCCTGGGTCCCATCTTCCCTGGTTACCACCACATGGTGTTTTCCCACCCTCTTCCTCAATACCCACACAAGCACAACTCATGCACAATTTTGATGATGCCTACAGTCCTGCTGCTTCTGGGGTTCCTGTCTCCTGGAATGGAGCTGAAGGAGTAATGTTGTTGGTCAATAAATCATTCTACTGGAACTAAAAAAAAAAAAAAAAAAGAATAATTAAATAATATTTCTTAGAATTTTGTCAAACTTTAAAGGAGAGCAGAAATTTGATATAATCAATAGAAAGATGCTCTTGTTTATTATTGGGCTGGTTACATTGTTGCAAACTTTCTACAAGACAGTTTGTAAACCTCAGCCCCTGAAAATGTCCATTCCCTGCTTTCTGTACACATAGAGATATACAGGAAGTTTACCAAAACAATTATAAAATATTAAGCCTGTGAAATGTAATAGTTAACGAATAATTATTGGATAAATGGCAGAAGAATATTGTCATAAAGAGGCATTTCTGTAATAAATGAACTCATTTATCAATGTGCGTTCATTCTTTGAGGAAATATATTTATGGCACATATTTTCAAGAAAGAGTAGACTTTTTAAGTTGATAACATACATTCAATGTTAATAGTCGCTGCAAAATAATAATAATAATTTTGCATGATGATTTTGTAATTAATATTTACCCCAACACCAGAATATGATATTTAGACTTCCCCATTCAATTCAAAGTTCTTTCTAGGACACCAAAGTGAATACCCTACATCTGGGTTTCGTGACATGTCTGATTAAACAACCCAATTTTTTTATCCTTATCATTTAAAAGAAAAATATAGTTGTACTATGATCTATAAATAACTTAAAAACGATCAAATAAGTTTGTTCTTCCAAGAATTTTCAGAAAAATCAGAGACTGAATTAAAACAAAAAAAAAGTCATGTTTATAAAACTGTATGTGCATGAAAGGACATTTTATAATTTTCTCCAAAGGCATTCATTGTGCTAATACCATTTATATTACAACTGTGCTCTGATAACTGATGGAAGGATATTATTTAGTTATCTGGCTTCATAAAATAATAATATTGAGATAAAAGTGCAATGAAACTAAAATTCAGTAAGACTACTGTGTACCGTTTAAAAATTCATATAAGAAACAGGATATATTTAATTCCCTTTGTGAATTATCACTTTGAGATATGGTAAAATAGCTAAATAACACCTAATCAAGAAATTTGACCTTAGTCCTCTCCCCCTTCCCATGTATAATCCGTAATAAACTTGCTGTCTTTTTAATTCTATCAGAAATGGACAACCTGAAACTCTAACAAGCTCCTGACCTGTGCTGGCCCTTCCTGCATTTTCATGAGAGGATGATGTAATTCATTATTTCCACTGATATGTTCAGAGCTCTTGGCCAGCATCTTTGCTATTCACCTATTCAATCTAAAGTAATCTGTGCTTAATAGAGTGCTGGAGCATGTCAGGATGAATCAATTAAATGTGATTGTTGTCATTGACAACCAGCAGTTATTGCTAAAAATGTTCCAGGCAGGAATGTGAGCATTGAGGTGTTTATTTTAAGTAAAGGAGAAGTTTAAATGAAGTATCTCTTCTAGATAATGACAATTAAATGCTATCACTCAAATAGTGCTTTCTCCTTCAGTCTATAGACATCGTTAACAGAGTTTCTTTTTTGCTTTCCATACTTACTGGCACAGGGAGTTAATACTTTAACTGGTCAGACTTTTGACTGAGAGTGTGATTGGTAATTATTTGGTTTATTAGAGCAAGATGGGGCTCAGGTAGGGGGCAATCATTCCTGAATAGGGCAAGAGTGGACATGCTCCTGAAATCGATTAAAAAACAAGTGATGACCCCTACGTAAGCACAGAGAGAAAAACGATAATTTCATAATTTGAATAATGAGAAAATAAAATGAGATTGTCAGAATTTCCACATAAAAATACCTTCCATAAATGTCCCCTTTTGCCCCAATGATGCATCTAAAATGGGTGTTCTTACAGTCAACACCTGCTCTGTGTGTGTGTGTGTGTGTGTGTGTGTGTGTGTGTGTGTGTGCACGCGCCCACCTGCACAAATGGGAAGGGTCAAAGGAGAAGGTATCTAGTGAACAAAAAGCTGGCATAACTGAGTCAATAAATGTCATTTGGTGAAATCACTTAAGCTACTGAAAACTGTAGTTGTCCTTTCCCTAACTCCTAAAATAGGAGTACTAACTAAATTTCCCAACATGGAGATAGAAACGTTTCAAGATGAAAATTTCCCAAGGTTGACTCAAGAGCAGTATCTCGGAGGAATTTGAAGGGGTGGATGTAAGCATCTCACTGTTTCCAGAAAATAAAATAATAATAAAAAAAAAAAAGAGTGGCCACAAAGAGGGGCCGGTGAGTTTTCACCGACACTGCAAAGATGGCAGGCGAGGGTAGGCAGGCCACAAACAAAATGCAAAGAGTGAACAGAGGGAACAATGCTGAGCAAGGAAAGGGAGAGAACATGTCTCCTCATCTCCACTGTCCCGGATCCTTGATGAGATGGGATGTCCCACTCAGGAGATAAATGTCAAATCTCTAATTAGGTCATGTAAGAGGTCACCCTCCGGCATTATTTATTTAGTGTTTTATCTGGCGATCACACAGCAAACCCAGCCCTTTGGCTTATCTTTTTTTTTTTTCCCTCTTCCTCCTCTCCTCCTCTATGGTAAAAGCTATTTCAAATATGACAGTTTGGCAGAGGGCTCATCATAAGTTAGTAAGAGTCAACATGCAGGTGAGAGACGGCCCAGCAAGTTTTGGGACTCCTGTGTGCTCCAGCTGGATTTAGCAGAGATCAGTAGGATCATCATGTGTGGCCCCATTTGCTTCAGGTGTCTTTTGTGGCTGTCTCACCTGGAAAAGAGGCTGTTATAGTTTGGCACAGGGTTCTGGCCTTTCTAAGTTCTCTGCTGTAATACTCTGAAATGGTAGCACACATGCTACGCTTCTTGGAACACTTGTCGTTCTTCTTCAGAAGCTTCTTTTACCCTCTCCTGACTAACACAAAGAGGCAGAAAGACTCATATGATGCTTTCCTGGATCTGTGTCACGATGCAGCTCCCAGCAGTCCCCTCTGTTAAAGGTTAAGGAAAAGCTTTGCTCATTCCATTACACAGGTGATGAATGGTTCGAGAATTGCCTGAGCAATTCTTACTTCCTTAATCCCTTCTAGTTCTTTTATCCAGAACTTTTTCTAGGTAATTCTTCAAACTAAATGTATTTCAGCCTACCTAAGCACACCTGTAGTTGAATTATCAACAACCCATTAGTAACTCTCTAGCAACTGAATTGATATACTAGAATTTTATTTTATTTTTAATGGTGATAATTTTATTATCACAGTTTCTTTGTAACTTAGAGCCCCATCCCAACCCACCAAACCCAGAGAGAAAATCCTAAAAATTGGTGAATAGATTTGCATTCATGCTTCTCCCGTTTCATCTATCCTGGCTGAAGGAAGAGATGGAGGCATTTTTAATCTATCTTAAAATAACAAAGTAGTAGCATACTTCACACTCCCCTCCACACACACACATATTCATACACACACAATCACTTATTCAATTAATCCACATTTATCATTTTTTTTTTTTTTTGAGGATCAGATCAGTAACTAGAACTGTACACAGTCATCCATTTGCACAGATCTCACCGTTCCTGTCAGTGATAATTGATCATTGGCTGAGACCAGAAGCCCTATTTCCCACTACCGGAAAGAGGCTTCATTCTGCTTGGAACTCTTACTTGTCATGATCGTTGCACCTCCTTAAAAAGTACCTTTCTCAGAGGCCAGGCACAGTGGCTCACGCCTGTAATTCAGCACTTTGGGAAGCCAAGGTGGTCGGATCACCTGAGGTCAAGAGTTCGAGACCAGCCTGGCCAACATGATAAAACCCCATCTCTACTAAAAATACAGAAATTATCCAGGTGTGGTGGTGGGCACCTGCAGTCCAAGCCATTCAGGAGGCTGAGGCAGGAGCATCACTTCAACCCAGGAGGGTGGGGGTGCAGTGAGCCGAGATTGCGTCACTGTACTCCAGCCTGGGTGCCAGAGCTAGACTCTGTCCACCCCCCACACCCCCAAAAAGCTACCTTTCTCTTCTTCTGAAATCAATCATAAAGACTTTTAGGGTCGGAAAAATATTTTGCTTTTAATACTGCCCTTAAAATGCTTTGTCTGTAGGAGCTGTGGAAAACATTTGTTAAATAAATGATTGATAGATGACAAGGCATGTAAGCATAGGCAACTATCAATTACCTCCAGACTGATTACCCCATACTTAGAATTTATATTAACATTTTTTTACGTACGTTCATTCCAAAGCTTATTTTTATTATTTCATGTATAGAAAGTAATTGATGTGTGGAAGAAAACCCATAGTTTTAATTGCTTGTTTAGTAGTTTTCTTCAAAAATGTATTCTCTCGCGTATTCTCTGGAATATTACTTGACTGGCAAGGGAAAATCTTTTAAAGTAAAATAGTAAATTAAGTCACAGGACAAGGAAAACTAAAAATAAATACATAAGAAGATAAAATAGTTAAAATAGCAGAAATAAAATTGAGAGAGGGAGCTCTATTTTGACATGCGCTTTGCATTAATCTTTGAGAAAGCTTGCCATTTCTAAAGTAAAATAATTCAAAAAAGTGAGGTTGAGGAAGCAGAAGGAAGTTTTTCATATAATGAGGTTAAATTTAAATTTTACTCCTTTAAAAAATTAAATGTTTGGAATTCTCAGGATCTGTCACACACATGTTAATTAGTAAATGGTAAACATATCCCTAAACCAAAAATGAAGAATTAATTCCCCTTCTGAATAGCAGGGTTCCCCACCAGCTGGCCAGTGGAAACAAAACTCTGTACTGTCTGCACTGTCAGTGGTCTTTCCTGAATCCCTGCCTTGCCTGGAAGGCTCAGCAGGGAATACGGTAAGTGAGAAGATCAAGACCCCCAAACAAGACAGACTCCACATCAGAGAGAGGGCTGAGATTTAACCACAGAAGAAGCAGCTCTTGTTAAGAAAACCACCTGTGTGCAAACGTAGACTCATCTCCTAAGCGCAGGAGGGACTTATGCGCTGTAGAAATTATTTTGGTAGCAGCTTTGAGTGACAGTTCTCCAGTGCACATTTGCATTTTAGTTTCAGAGTGTTCGCTTATCCTTTGGTCTAACCACAGGGTTATGCACTGTAATTGTGGGCAAGAGCAGGAGGTGAAAGAAGCTTTTCAATTTAGATACACAAATGGGTATCCTTCAGAGTCAGGACCCTAGGATAAAACACATGACAGGCTCAGTTAGTGGATTTTTCAAAGAAGCTTCTTAATGAGGGGACTTGTTTACCAAGGCCTGGGAGGAGGTAACAACCTGCAAGGGATACGTAGACACCTAGGGACTAGCAAGAGTGGAGAGCCTTTTCCACTCTTAGGCCTGATGGAACAAACAGAGGCAATCGTGTTATTGGAGCTTGGTCGAGAACTGTGCATGGAATAGAGTGGCCCTCAGTGCTGTAGAGCTAGTGCTGCGGACGTTGTCCGACCTGAACTCCAGCCGGGGCGGGGCGGGAGGAGTACATGCCCTGATCTTTCTCCTTTGCCTCCTCGGATCTCCCTCTGATGCTTTTTACCAGCAAAACTGAAACTGGGGAGGGAATGCAGTTGACTCCCCCCATGGAAATCAGCTTTCTGGACACAGAAGAAAATAAGCTGGAGAATAAAAATGCAAGGCAAGCACTGTGTAGCCAACACCACAGGGAGGGACACGTTTATCTCATTAAATATTATAGAGAAAACCTAAGTTACACTCACTGTACAGTTTCAGCAAGTTCCTCGTGAAAGAGAAGTTCTGACCTGAATTCAAGTTTTGAATCTGCTGAGCTTGTTAAAAGCCATTGAAATAGTCCCTTTAAATCCTCTATCCCTTAATCCACAGTAATGTTTCTACTTACCTTTTTTTTTTTTTTTTTTTTTTTTTTTGTAAAAGAGTTTGGATATACACAGTAATCGTTACAATAAACTGCAAGACACAGTGTACATTCAGGACTTTCTAATGGTCCTTTGGATATGTGGTGAGTCTTACAGTGATGAGAAACTGCAATGGAAACTTTGTGGATTTTTGGCCTATGAAATTCATGAACTTAAGCTTAAACCTTACTCTGGGAAACTTGTTGAATAGTGAAACTCTGTGTTTGGAGTTTAAGAAGTTGGTTCTATTTTCAACACATTCATTAATGGGCCCTTTTGAAGTTCTATAGATTTCCAAATAGTGTTTTAAAAGGTAATTTGGGTTGAAGTTATGAGTAGGCAAACACAGCAGAGTGTTCTGTTTCATGTAGTTTTCTATTCATCTACAAATGCCATTGGTCTGCAATTTGCCATTGGAAAATGCATGCAATTTGCTTTGATAAACTTACAATTTCAGCTTCATGCTGCTCTTTTGGGGGAAATCATGAGGCTCATAAAAGAGCTGGTAAACAGAGCTGCAACTTGTCAAAAGTACTAACATTTGAAAAATTAGAATTACAGTAATTGGATACATCTATTTTTAAAGGTGCCTGTGAAAATAATCTCCTAACACTATTTAACTCAAAAGGATTTAATGTCTCAGTTCTGGTACTCCTGGTCTACCATGCAGTGCCAACCACATATCCAAGACAGAGAAATAGAGAACCCATGGAGAAAATCTGAAGGGAACAAACAGCAGCCTGCACTTGGGGTGGGCGATTCACAGTAAAGGAGTCACGCAGTGCCTAAATGGCAGCTTGGCATTCCTAAAATAGTGAGAATAAGGCATGATGAACACAGTGATGGGGTAAACATTTTCCTTCTCATGTCTAACATTGTTAGTTTCGTATTGCTTTCATCTGACACTTCCTCTTAAAAATATACATATTTTAAATATATTTTACTACTTAATGTTAAATTATAAAATACTAAAAATATTTCACATTGGCCCTTGAACTATTTTTCTTGATTATTCTTGTCTATATAACTGTTTTTTTTTTCTATTAGTTAGTGCTAAAATAAGGCATAGCACACCCAAAAATAAAAATAAAAGACATGCTAAGACATAAAATTTCAAGAGACACTTGATTGTACTAACTCTCAGCACCAGAATCTTCACAGGTAGGAAACTTCTGGTTCAAAAACATCGAATAAAACCATTGTTTTTTGACTTCTCACTCTATAAAACTTACTAAAATATATAAAAACAACCGAAAAATATGAAGAAGAAAGCTCCATCTTCATCACTAACAAGAGAATGCCCCAACTCCAAATTTCACACTTGGAGGAATATTTGCCAAATACAGTTATATTGAGGAAAAATGAGATGGGAGGCTGACAGATAGACAGTCTTATGCAGGATTTAGGTCTCCCTGAAAAAGAGGGTCACTGTACTCGAACAGCCATGTAACGCTGCAAGGAGGGGTGAGGGGTACCAAGGAAAAGTGGGGAATGTCCACATACAAGATTCCATTTCAAAACAGGGGGAGACGAAGGAGGGAGCCCTCTCACTTGTCATTTTCTTATTATCAGCCTACCTTGTGGCTGAGAAACTGTTGGAAATGAAGTCGAAAGGAGGAGAAATGAGAAAGCAGATGTCATAAGATTCTAACACAGAGACCTTATGACTTGAAGAACATTACCATGAGACACACTGATCCCCCGGGTGTATCACCTAAAAAAACTTGTTCCAGAACAGAGGATGACACCCCTCCCAACTCCAGTCTTCAGACGCCTCTAATTAATTATCTCTCTTTCTGCCAATCTGCCTCCAGGTCTATCTCTGCATCTTCCTGTTCATCTACGTGTTTATCAAATCCTAACAGTGACTAATTCTCCTTCATTAGATTGGAATTAGTTTCTGCTGTTTAAGTTTTTATTTTCCTTGCATCTTCTATATTGCTTAAGTTTATAAGTAAAAACAAATCATATTTTATTTATTAAAATTATATTTATTTATTATTAATAAATTTATTTTATTTATTGAATTTTATGTTTAATATTTATTTATTTAATAAATATGTTTATTATTCATCAATGTTTATAAGTGCAAATAAAAAAATAAACTTTTTAAAATAAAATGTCAAATAAGGAATTGAGCAATCCAATTTTTTTATCAAAGAAAATTCATTCAGGTTGGGTGCAAAGGCTCATGCCTTTAATCTCAGCACTTTGGGAGGCTGAGGCAGGTGCATCATCTGAGGTCAGGAGTTCGAGGCCAGCCTGGCCAACATAGTTAAACTCCATCTCCACTAAAAATACAAAATTTAGCTGAACATGGTGGCAGACACCTATAGTCCCAGCTACTCAGGAGGCTAAGACAGGAGAATCACTTGAACCCTTGAGGCAGAGATTGCAGCTAGCTGAGATCCTGGCACTGTCCTCCAGTCTGGTACAAAGTAAGACTCTATCTCAAAAAAAAAAAAAAAAAAAAAAAAAGGAAAGAAGAAAAAGAAAAGGAAAGTCATTCATTAATGACTTAACAAAGAATTATTAATAACTGAAACAACAATTTTATCATAATTTCACAATTTTTAAATCTAAATACATGTTATATATGCATATAATATATGCCTATGTGTATACATAGATACACGCAAACATATAGACGTACAGAGAGAGAGGCAGACAGAGAGGGGTTCCTCTTCCCAGTGGTGCTGAAGGCATGATTTCTGTGCTCATCTGGCCTAGATTTTCCTCATGGTTCAAATTCTGATGACACAGTCATGTTTCCAGTTGGATCCAGAGTCCTGACTGGTAATCATAGAGCTTTCCTGGGTTTTGGCGTGCATGTCTCTTGCACTTCCCATTGGGTAGGATGCAACTACAAAAAGGGTCTCCAGTTTATTTGGTTAAACATGTATTCCCTCAATGGTGCTTTGACCATTCCACGTCAAAAGTAGACTGTATTGTCATCATTTACTATTACTCAAGCCCAATACTGAGGAAATAACATCACCGTCCATCTGTGCTTGTGTACTAAATTTCCGTCAATCATTTCCTCTTAATTCATAGAATTGCAGAATGTGTGAGTGTAAAGGGAAAGAAGAGAGGAATGAGCTAACATTATTAGGCAGTCTTTTAAACACATCACATGTCACCTTTTACTTAATATTAAAAATGGCCTTTTTGATATAGGTGTTATTGCCCACATTTAATAGATTTAAAAAAAAAATAGAGCTTAAATGGATTAAATAACTTGCACGAGAATTCCTAGATATTCAGAGTGAACCTAAGATTATAAAAGAGACCAAAGACCCTGAAATCTTACTGTCTTCACCACACTGTGCTACTCCAGCCGAGAATATCTTGTTTAACTCTTCATCTAACCCATCAGGAGGCCAAGACCTAGAGAGGACAAGGGTCTTGCATCAGTTCACATGACAAATTAGGACTGGCACTGAACTGGACCTCCTGAATCTTGTCTCAGTGATTTTCCATACCCAAAGTTGTCAGTTCCCCACAGAAGGCACAGCTAGTGCAACTCTAAGTTTTCCCCACCACAGACCAAGTGCTTTTACTGTGCCAGAAGACTTCCCCGTTGCTAGTGTCTCACTCACTCCCTTTGGACCTCTGTTCTGTCTTTTAATTGATAGGTCCTTCTGTTCTTCTCTATCCATACAGTTCCTGAGTACAGTAGTCATACACAGCTACTAGATTTCTTCTGAGAATCTCACCAGTGCTACCCAGTAACCGAAGACAGGTGAGAATTAACACTCTTTCATTATTTAGCTTCCAGGAAATTATAATATCAAGCCCAAGACTGAATCATGCTACACATGCACAAAGTTTACGACTCAGCATGCAGCCGTAATGAAATCCCACTATTCGGTTTTGAGGTTTAGAAAATGTATCACATGGAAAGTTCTTTGAAAACAAATGTTACAATATACTCATTATGTATTTTAGCAAATCATCTCCTGGAATACTATGACCAATAATCTTCTAAAGCAACATCACAGCATAAGATTATTTATTTATCGAGTCTTTTATGTTATCGCTAAGGATATAGGGTAAAATAGAATCTAGATTTTAATGTCTGTTTCTTTAAAAGAAAATGTTTTCAAAATGTGTTAACTAATCCACACATTGAATATAAAAAATGCACAAAAAATAAAAGCACATTTTTAATGCTCATTATCACTAATCAACAACCTTTCTAATATCTATCAAACTTTATACTTAATTAGTATAGCTTTTGATAGTATTTATGAAGCAAGGAAGCAAAAATCTTGCAGTGGCCACCCCCGGAGTGTGGGTTTTCTGATTAAAAGCTAGTGGATCTGTGCTCACTTCAGCAATACATATACTTAGAAAAATAAAAAGTAGCAGATCTCCTTGATAAGCAATTAAAAGAAACCAACACACACATGTACACAGTGTGGCCTAGCATGAAGTCGTTAAAGTAATCTGTTACTGACAGACTTACTGACTCCCTATTTCCCTTGACTTGTGATCACTTTGTTCACTTAACTGCCTCTCGTCTGACTTGTTTCTGGGATCATCCTTGACCCTAACCTGTAATATGGATGGTTTCCCAAGACTCTGACCTCAACAATGTACGTGTTCCCACCTTGTCCTGACCACCACCCTTTGGGCCTAGGGCCACAGCTCTGGAGAATTTCTGGATTTGCTTGGCCCTGCTTCCTCCCAACCTCTGTTATTCACTCTCAGCTATGGCAAGAACTTTGCCTCCCAAGGATCTGCATTTTTCTGTCTATTCCGGGCAATGAAACACCAGACATCAGCCTGGTCTCTAATACCTACACTTGTCTCTGATCATGTACAAAACCACCTTCTGGAGGGAGATCAAGAGTACAAGTTGGTTTACCTCTCCCCATAATGCAGGCTTCAGCGGGAGTTCCCCTCTCTGACTTTATCACCCCCAAACCTGACATCACCACCTCCCTTGTAACAGTGGCATTGGGAGCAGTCGATGCTCTAATCTCATTGTCACCTTTAACTGTAAATCAGAATCCTCAAGATGCAGTGTGAAAGAGTAAGGTGGCACTCCGACTGGGTGAAAATGTGCACCAAATAGCAATGATTCGGTTTTCAAGAAAGAAAATTGAAGTACAGCAAATAAAGAGAGACCACTCTTAAGGACCAACAAGCTCCTGAAGCTAAGCTGAGAAATCAGCCCGACGAGTGAGTGAGCAGCAAGGTGGGAGCAGAAGAACCGCTACCTTTCTACACAGCAGCCTTGTTGTAGCCCATTGTGACTATGAAGCCTACTCTGCCACACCGTTTAGTTCTTCAGAACATGCCCGTTGTTATGGCTTTTGATGTGAGTCTCATTACTATAGGTCCATTTTTAAACAATTTCAATTACAAAAAAAATATTGTGCAAACAAAAGATTGATGCTGGTTTGTATTCCCTGCCATAGCTGAATCTTTGGAATTCTTGGAGAATCTTAGGTCAATGACAAGGATTAAAATGTCCTAAACATGAGGGCAGGGCTATGAGCCTCTTTATTTAAGCAATAAAAAAATTTCTCATAAGATGTGGAATTAAAACTGTTTCGTATAAACTATTTTAAGAATAGCTAACTTTTTCTAAAAAACTACTCTATGAAAGACAAAATAGAAGGCATTTCACTTGTGATATCTAATTTAATCCATATAGCAATCTAAGAGATAGACTTTACAGATAAACTGGGAAACCCTGAGAGGTAAGCGTGAGGTATTTTCTCACACCAGCAACAAATTCTCCAATGCTCTGACACTAGCTGGGTAACCAAAAATTCAATTTAATTCTGACACTATCTACCAGGACTGAGCATCAGATGCCACAAATCAAAGGGCTCTGTGCCACAGGACTGTCCCTACTGGCCCAGGACTGCACCTAATACTTCTGTCCAACTGACTATAAATCTGGGGTTCCTATGATTCTCTCCTCAGGCTTGGTGGTTAGTGTGACTTTACTTCTATGTACTAGCTTATTGGAAAGGATACAACTCAGAGACAGCCAAACGGAACAGATTCATAAGGCAAGGCTGGCACAGTGGGTGACCCAGAGCCCCTGTGCTCTCTCTGGATGTGCCACCTCTGAGCAAATTGACATGTTCACCAACCACAAATGTCTCCCAATTTCGTTGTTCAAGACTTTTTTTTTTTCATGGTAAACACATTCTTTTATTTTTTTTTATTGCATTTTAGGTTTTGGGGTACATGTGAAGAACATGCAAGATTGTTGCACAGGTACACACATGGCAGCGTGGTTTGCTGCCTTCCTTCCCATCACCTATATCTGGCATTTCCCTCCATGCTCTCTCTCCCCAACTCCCCACCCCTCACTGTCCCTCCCCTATTTCTTTCCAACAGACCCCAGTTTGTGATGCTGCCCTCCCTGTGTCCATGTGTTCTCATTGTTCAACACCCACCTATGAGTGAGAACATGCAGTGTCTGATTTTCTGTTCTTGTGTCAGTTTGCTGAGAATGATGGTTTCCAGGTTCATCCATGTCCCTACAAAGGACACGAACTCATCGTTTTTGATGGCTGCATAGTATTCCATGGTGTATATGTGCCACATTTTCCCTGTCCAGCCAAGACATTTTATACAGCACAATCTCCAGCTGTCTTACTCTACTTTCTGTAGATCAGTGGCCAGGCAGGAATGGAAGTTCCAGTCTCCTAAATACTTAGTCTTTTTGATGACCACTCCCATCCTTCGACTCCACCTAAAGGCTCCACCTGAAGTCACCTATCAGCATAAACTCAGGTGTGATGGAAACATGCTCATTAGGAGTTATTTAATAACTCACTAACCTAGTTATTAAATTAACATTTGCTATTGATATTTTCTCAGTCTGTAATTACTACCATGCTCCAACATCTGCCCTTTTTAGGTATTTCTATCTCTCCTGAACTGCGAACATGGTGATAAAACCAGTGTTTCGATTATCCGAGATGAATCTGCACCTACAAAAAGTTGGGAGATATCATTTCCATTCTGTCCCTTTGATTGGAATCTTCCTTTTTCTCACTAGGAGCTATCGTAAAATGGTGCCTGGTTTACTGAGTTACTTTAATGTGAGCATATCGAAATGTCACAGTGTTCCCTGAAGGCACGAAGGATTCCTAAGGGCTCAGTTACTTGAATGAATTCAAGAATCTTTGTGTTAAAGCGCTGATAAAGTGACCAGCATTTCTGTCTCACAGCAGGAGACAACTTTAAAGAGAGAGGAAGAAGTCAACACTGAAACCATGAATCTTCAAGGATGCTATTTCAGTCACTCTTGGGAAACATGTTTTAGGGAGGCCACACTTCACCTGGACATCTAAATTATTTGAGTGGGTTTTGGGTAGGGGCTTCCTTCTTGCATCAAGTCATGCTGTTATCTCACCTAGTGGAAAAGAGGAAGCAAATGGAGTGTAAGAGAGAATTCTGAGCACATAATGAGGATTCTGGTGTTTTTAAGGAGAACTGAGTATATAGTGTGATTTCCTAGAAAACTAATTTGAATATGAGTCAGAGGAGCTGGGTTCCAGCTCAAGTTCTTCTCATGAGCTTGTTCTATATGACCTTCTCATGAGCTCAAATTCTATATGACCTTTCATAAACACACAGTTTCTCTCTATTCAGTGGCATAATTATAATAGCTATGTTGTTTGAAATAACAATAATAATTTTCCTCTCAGTTTGCATGTGTTATCTTATTAATCTTAATGATAACCATGAAAATTGTCCTTCTCCCCATTTTATAAGGGATACTGGCCTAGAATTAAACAAATGCTAACTACAAATCCATAATCTTTCCAAACATTCAGCTGCCCATTAAGTGTAATCCAATTCTACAGGTTATTCTGTCAACAAAAAGAGTCAAACTCTGTAAAATATTTGAAGGGATTATTCTGAGCCAAATATGAGTGATCACGGCCCGTGACACAACCCTCAGGAGGTCCTGAGAATGTGTTCTTAAGGTGGTCAGGGCGCAGCTTGGTTTTATACATTTTAGAGAGGCAGGAGACAGCAATCAAGTACATTTTAAAAATACATATTAGTTTGGTCCAGAAAGGCAGGACAACTCAAAGCAGGGTAGGGAGTTGGGAAAGGCTTCCAGGCTCTAGGTGAACTTAAACATTTTCTGGTTGACAATTGGTTGAGTTTGTCTAAAGACCTGAAATGGACAGAAAGGGAATGTTCATGTTAAGATAAAGGACTGTAAAGGCCAAATTATTTTTTTAGGTTTTATAGAGGCTGCCCTTAGAGACAATAGATGACAAATATTTCCTATGCAAATCTTAATCTCTTTAGGATTGGAAGGATCTGGAAGCAAAAGATGTAGCTATGTTAATAGAGATTCTTTACAGATGAAAAATTTTCCTCCACAAAGAACAGTTTGCAGGGACATTTCAAAATGTGGCCAAAAAAAAAAAAAAAAAAGTTTTGTGGTAAAATATTTTTCTTCATTGTCTTATAATTTATGCCAGAGTCAGGTTGAAAAGTAATTCACAATATATAGAGTTAAATAAAACCCATAGGATGAGAACTTAATGATTTGCAGGACATGACTCCCCAGACCCTTTAAATAGGAATTTGGGCAAGATTAAAAAAAAAAAAATTCAGAGTGCAGTCTTCAATCCTCTTTCTTCCCTCATCTTCTCAAAGTTCATTTTGTTAGCAGCAGCAAACCTGGCAGATCTGCAACAACTTGATTCTTGTCTCCTTGGAGGAAAGAATTCAGCTGAGAAGCAAAGGGCGGAGGGAGAGACTGAGGCAAATTTTAGACAGGAACGAAAGGAAGTATACTCGGAAGGGGGCCAGATGGGTGATTGAGAGATCCAAGTGTGCTGTTAGGTCCTTGACTTGGGGGTTTATACATTGGATTGGTTCCAGGGTTTGCATTTATCCTCCCTTGATTTTTCCTTGCTGGGGGCTGTCCACATGTTCCGTGGCCTGCCAGCATGTGGGAGGGGCCA
Organism: Saimiri boliviensis; assembly: GCF_048565385.1. Taxonomy (NCBI): domain Eukaryota; kingdom Metazoa; phylum Chordata; class Mammalia; order Primates; family Cebidae; genus Saimiri; species Saimiri boliviensis. The sequence continues at coordinate 113,463,701 of NC_133453.1, forward strand.
CATGTGCAGTGGTTTACCAACGTCGTGCGCATGCTCACTTGAGGAGTTCTTCCTTTATCAGCTGAGTGTTCCTAGAGGAAGGTCATATGCCAGTGAAACTGTCATTTTCCTTCTTAGTGCACATTCTTGAGCACGCTTGCCCAGCTTCTGAGATCTGATCACCAGCTTCACATGGTTTCTATCTATTGGGAGAGAGACTTTCCTTAGCACTGGTTGTGACCAATTTCTATTTTCGAGAGACAGCTTAATAACTGCCTGCCCATCCTCTGATGGTCATTTGACATTCCTGATTGGGGAGCACCTCTCCTGCCCTGCTCATGTCTGCCTAACTACCTATTCTAACAATTTCGTTTCCATTATTTTTTTCCCTGAGAGTAATGATATTATGAAATGAATGAATAAGAGTAGTTTGATAAAATACATAGTAAAGATCCATCTTCATTGACCACTAGGATTACCAATACTGCTGGAAGTAATTATCTTTAACTAAACTAAGTTCCACAATGCCAGGGACTGACCATCTATCTACATATAATATATTCTTATATCTAAACATGGCTTTGTTTAGGCTGGGGTAAAAAAGGAGTAGATACCTCTCAAAATGTTTTGTTTAATTTTGATTTTCCAATACAACTCAAATAATATTTTGTCCCATTCAGTGGCAGAAACTCCAACGCTTCCCTACTTCTCCACTGTTTTTTCATTATTCATACTTCCACATGACCTACTCCCTAGCTCACTGTGCTCCTTCCCATAGTTTTTCTAGAACCTCATGGGTGCCAGGGACTCCAGGGCTTGGGACAGCTATGTGCAAGAACAGGGCATCACACCAAGCAGGCCAGACAGGTGCACTTTCCTGCAGCTTTTAGCACAGACTAGAATATCTGCGGTAAAATGTCCCAAATAGAAATCTCCAAATAATCAATAAACAAGGGCAGGTATTAATAACTTCACATGATACAAGGGCCATTTGTGGTCCACAGCTTAAGGCTCTTTTCTTAGCTAATTTATTCTCTAGGAGAAGTCACAGCAATGTTAAAATATGCTTCCATTCAAAGTAATTAAGCAAGCACACACAGGCACTTAAGGAATAATGAGACTTAAACAGTAATGTTCATATTTTTTCCTGGTGATTTCAACAGCCATCATCCATACATATTTATGTTACTAAAAGGCATTTGGAGACAGCCTTGGAATGTCTACTTCATTCTTCATTCATTTGTTCATTAGAAAATGAGTGCCCAGAGGTGGGGAGGGGGAGGGAGAGGAAGACAGAGAGAGAGAGAGGGAGAGTGAGAGACTGAGAAAAGAGAGCCTATGCCTTGTGGAGCAATAGAGTAGATGCACAGATGAATAGCTGAATTGAGCCTCTCTCTCCAGTCCACACCCCCTCAACTCCCTACCCACCTATACTCTCTTCTCCCACCACACTGAATGCTTATAGTGCCCTGTTCTTTCACCAATGACAAAGACATTGCACTGCTGTTGCAGCCTCAGTGTGTGAGTGTTTCTTGTTCCTACCTCTCACCCACTTCTACCCCTGGCCGGCTCCCTCTAGAGAGTAACTGTGTATCTTTCAGGGCACTGGGTAAAGTGATCGACTCAAGTCTGAGTCTCCTCACTTCTCATCCAGATAAACTGCATCTCTTCCAGGGATTCACAGATATTAGCCAACTCTTGAAACATTGCCACATTGTGTGTATTTACTCACCTGCATTTTCCATTATATTGTGAGTCACTTGAGGGCAGTGACTATGTTTCATTCTTTTGTTTGTTTTGATCCTTTTTACCCTGGGACTTTGTCATGGCTCTTAGCACATGGGGCATGCTCAACACAATATATATTGAATCAATCAAGGGTGGAATAATTGAGAAACTCAATTATTGAGAAACAGCATAATGCTGTAGAGACAGAAACAAACCAATCAACAAAATACAGTATCACAAGCTCATGGGAACTCATGGAGTGGGACGCACCCACAGGGTTAGGGAGGGCTTCACTCTCTGCGTCTTCACTCTCATCTCACCCGGGCGAGCTACTCAACCCCAGCCCTCAGGAGCAGGCTCAATATTGGTTTCTGCCCCAACAGGAAATGCAACATGAAACAAAATGCAGGAAGAGAGGGTCACTTCACAGAGGGAAGCTTGTGTAGCTTGAGGAGAGTAAGGAGAGATTGCACAGGGGATGTTTCTGCTGCCCCGCCTGGGGCCGCTCACACTACATCAAAACACGCAGATAGAATGTAAAAGAAAGGAGCAGTATGTTAGAAAGGGAAGCAGAGGAATGCTGGAGTATGGCAGAGGGGCAGCAGAATATACTCTCCCAAAATATGAAGAGTTGTTGAGCTGAAGGCACATAGAAGCAGATATGGGAAAGCTCTCTGCCCTCCCTGTATCTGCTTAAAAGCAGAACATAGATTTACAAGAATAAAGGTTGTCCTGATCTCCCTTGGGGATTACAAAGGTTAACTACTAAAGACAAATTTAGACTCCTATCATCTGGAGCAAAATCTTTGTTAACAACCTTTGCTAACCAGATTTTACCGGCCAGTTATTTGCCTTCCCGCAAGTTGCCCTGGCTAGAAACTCGAAGTCCATTTCCTTTGTCTTGTCACTTTTCTGTAAATTTACTGTTCATCAACAAAAACCACTTTGTTGAAGACGCTATATAAGCTAACATTCAAAGCCACCTCTTTGAGAATAACTCATTCTCTGGGCATCTCCCATATATGTGAAATAACATCCTAGTAAATGTCTGTTATACTCTTACTGAACAGTACGTGTGGCAGGGGGTCCTTTCCAACTTAACATCTATGATGGTTGGAAAAAAAAACCCCGGTATGGGAAACTAGATAGAACTTAAGCCACATACCTGTGTCCTAAGACAGAGGATAAGAAAGGTCCTTAATATCCATGGAGATTTTCCCTGGATTAATTAAAGCTAAGAAGATTTCTTTCTTTCTTTTTTTTTTTTTTAAAGAAAGAAAGAAAAAGAGAAAGAAAGAAAAAAGAATAATAAAATAATAATAACAAAAAAGAATAAAGAAGAAGAAAGAGAAAGAGGAAGAGGGAGAGAGAATGGGAGCGCTGCTTTATTGCCCGGGCTAGAATGCTGTCTAAATATGGGTATACCTATAATTGTGCTTAATAATGGAGACATGAAAAAAATGAGGGAAGAAAATAACAAACAAGGAGCCAACCAATATTTCATTTAAACCTGTAAGTAGGTGTGATGTCGTACTGATAAGAGTGTATACTTTGTGTATTTAAAGTGGAGAGTTCTATAAATGTTAATTAAGTTTACTTGTTCCGGATCTGAGTTCAAATCCTGGATATCGTTGTTAATTTTCTATCTAATATTAATGCTGAAGTCTCCCACTATTATTGTGTGGGAGTCTGAGTCTGTTTATAAGTTTTATATATCTGGGTATTCGTGTAGTGGGTGCATATATATTTAGGATCTTTAGCTCTTCTTGTTGCGTTGATCCTTTTATCATTATATAATGTCCTTCTTTGCTTCTTTTGATCTTCGTTGCTTTAAAGACTATTTTATCAGAGGCAAATATTGCAACTTCTGCTTTTTGTTTATTTATTTATTTTTGCTCTCCATTTGGTTGGTAAATCTTTCTTCATCCCTTTGTTTTAAGTCTTTGTGTATCCTTGCATGTGAGATGGGTCTGGATGCAGCATACCGATGGGTTTTGGCTTTTTATCTAATTTGCCTGTCTGTGTCTTTAGATTGAGGGATTTAGTTGATTTAAATTTAGAATTAATAATAATATATGTGAGTTTAATACTGCCATTTAATGTTAGCTGGCTGTTTTGCCCATTAGTTGATGTAAATTCTTCATTATGTTGATGCTGTTTACTTTTTGGTATTTTTTAGAAAGGCTGATAATGTTTGTTCCTTTCTATGTGTAGTGGTTCTTTCAGAAGCTCTTGTAAAGCAGGCCTGGTGGTGATGAAATCTGAGTGCTTGCTTGCTCACAAAAGATTTTATTTTTCCTTCACTTAAGAAGCTTAGTTTGGCTGGATGTGAAATTCTGGGTTGAAAGTTCTTTTCTTTAAGGATATTGAATATTGGCCCCCACTCTCTTCTGGCTTGTAGGGTTTCTGCTGAGAGATCTGCTGTGAGTCTGATAGGCTTCCCTTTGTGGGTAACCTGACCTTTCTCTCTGGCTGCCCTCAGTATTTTCTTCTTCATTTCAACCCTGGTGAATCTGGCAATTATGTGCCTTGAGGTTGGTCTTCTTGAGGAATATCTTTGTGGTGTTCTCTGTATTACCTGTGAGTTGAATATTGTCCTGCCTTGCTAGTTTGGGAAAATTTTCCTGAATAATATCCTGAAGTGTATTTTCCAGCTTGGATTCATTCTCTTTATCACTTTCAGGTACACCTATCAAACGTAGATTAGGTCTTTTACATAGTCCCATATTTCTTGGAGACTTTGCTCGTTCCTTTTTATCTTTTCTTCTCTAATCTTGTCTTCTCATTTTATTTCATTAAGTTGGTCTTGGACCTCTGATATCCTTTCTTCTGCTTGATCAATTCGGCTGTTAAAACTTGTGCATACTTCGCAAAGTTCTTGTGTTGTGTTTTTCAGCTCCATCAATTCTCTAAATTGTGTATTCTTGTTAACATTTTGTCAAACCTTTTTTCAAAGTTCTTAATTTCTTTGCATTGGATTAGAACAAGTTCTTTTAATTCACAGAAGTTTCTTATTATCCACCTTTTGAAGCCTGTTACTGGAACACACTCTTTCTCCATCTGTCCTTGTTCCGTTGCTGATGAAGAACTGTGATCCCCTGTTGAGGGAGAGGCGTTCTGATTTTGGATATTCTCAGCCTTTTTAGGCTGTTTTTTTCCCTCCTTTGTAGATTTGTCTATCTGTGGTCTTTATAATTACCATCTTTGTAATTGGATTTCTGATTGGACGTCCAACTTGTTGATTCCCAGCGCTGGAATCTGAGCAACCCACTGCACTGGCTAAAACAGCTGCGTTAAGATTGATGGTGCTTTTCTGACTGCACCAAGAACTGCCCCTCCGAGGCACCGGCAAAACCGCCTCGCCGGCCACAAGAGTCCCTCTGGTGACCCGTGGGGCTCCTCCACTGCGAATCTCCTGGTGCGTGAGCAACAAGAATTCATCTGAAAGTGTGGCGTCCTCTCGTTCTCTGCGCTTTCACTGCGAGCTACAATCCTCAGCTGCTAGTGATTAGCCATCTTGGATCTCTCCAAAGCTAAGAAGATTTCTAAGAAACTGCCTAGGATTTCTTCCTGCATGACTCAATTAAGCACCATGCCTCTATACCTGGAGCAGGTAGGCACCTGCAGTATAAGGTTAATGTTAAGAATATAAGGCAGTGTCTTTGGGGCAAAAAACCTAACACTCACTCCTCTCCAGTTTTATAGAGAGAAAATTGTACTCGCACAGACATTACCTATGCCTGGACACAAGCACAACAGTGAAAGAGAAACTGGAAAATACAAAAAAAAACAAAAACAAACAAAAAAAAACAAACCAAAACAAAACAGAAATCCCGCTTTTTCTTAGTACTTGTAGTACTTGGGCCAGACCTTGATTTCACGACGGCCATCTGGAGCAAATCTCTTCACAACAGTACTCAAGACTTAGGTTCGGAAATCAACGTAAAGCTTCCTATGTGTTACTCCCTTGAATCTAGAAGAGCTATAAGTCGGTGCAAAACTTTAAACTTACTTTAAATCTCAAAAACCACAATTACTTTTGCGCCAACCTAATAAATAGACGAACTGTTTCCCAGACAAACGCCCAGTAGACAAGTGAGCCAGGGACCTTGTCCCGGCAGGTCTGGAAGACGGGAGCCGGGAGTGCACATTTGGTGGCACTCTGTACAGATAGGGCCCCCATTCTGGCTTTTCTCATGGATCCCAGAAGTGAAGGAAGCTTGAGGAGAGACACAGGCAGGAAGTTAACATGGAGTCTGGGCACCTGCTTTGTCTGCAGCCTAGCGAAACCTCATCCAGAATCCCAGGCTCTGCCCACACAGATAAGGAGTCTTTATTTTCTTCGAGAAATATAACCACAAGAACAGTTAAAAGAGCAGAGAGCATTTCTTCCTGTTTCCTTCTTTAAGGACAGAGACAGACATATGGGACAAAGAAGAAAGACGTGTTTTTGCCAAAACTTGAGAGTATCCTCTGGGCAAGTTCATAGTTTTCCAATCCTTATTTTCTCGAAATGTAAAACGGGGAAAATAAAAGGAATTTTCTTATGAAGTGGTTGAGAAAATTAGATGAGATAATGTGCTGGAGATTTATAATACGAAATTAATAAGCATTAATTTTGTGTTAACATACAACTATACCTCAAGTCAGTGCCTCAGACTGGCAATGGCCCTTCTCTTTGATCGTCAAGTGGTGATATTTTGTGAACAGGTTTTAAAATCTGGCCTTTTGGTTCCTAACCTCTGCAGTGTTCATCCTGGAGTCTTGCATAGACCCTTTTCCCACAGTGTTGTCTATGCCGTAGAAACCAGCTCTGTTCTGATGCCATACATGATTCAGGAATGCTACGGTAGGGGAAGATTAGTAGAGAGAGGAAATTAACTTTCAAGTTTTATTATCTATTAACATTTATAAAGCAATAATTTGGGTGAAAAAATGAATTAAAAACCAAACAAAACAAAACATGAAATTCTTACCTGTGAAGTCAGTAGCACAAGCTTGCAGGGCTGGCGAACACACACTCAGAATATAAATGGATATCAAGAAACAGGAACAAAGGCATAAGATCTGCATAACAGAGCAACGTCCGCACTTGCTGAAATAAAGCCAGAGCACTTAGATGATTATGATAGGATTACAATCTCTAAAATGGCACAGTCCCCCTGCCTTCTGTTTGTGGCTAGCTAAATCAGGAGCGCCATGCCCTGCCTTGGGAACACCGTGGCTAACCAACAGCAGGGTCAGGAATAGCCATCACCATGTAAGGTCCAGGAAACTGTGTTGCTTCAGAACCCAGGGCCACCTAGCCCAGGAAAGGAGCCTCTGAGGGAACCCAGAGCATTCTCTTCAACCATAGAGTGCCGTATAGACAAGAAACCATACCCTTTCCCTGCTTCCATAGTGACAGAACTGGAGTCAATGGCTAGATTCAATGGGGAAAAAAAAAAAAATTCAGGCCGGGCGCGGTAGCTCACTCCTGTAATCCCAGCACTTTGGGAGGCCGAGGCGGGTGGATCACGAGGTTAAGAGATTGAGACCATCCCGGTCAACATGGTGAAACCCCGTCTCTACTAAAAATACAAAAATTAGCTGGGCATGGTGGCCTGTGCTTGTAGTCCCAGCTACTAGGGAGGCTGAGGCAGGAGAATTGCCTGAACCCAGGAGGCGGAGGTTGCGGTGAGCCGAGATCGCGCCATTGCACTCCAGCCTGGGTAACAAGAGCGAAACTCCGTCTCAAAAAAAAAAAAAAAAAAAAAAAAATTCAATGGCTAGATTCAACTAGGGAAAAAAATGCAGTTCAGCTGTTGAAACATATTAATAGCTTTAGCAGTCCAGTAATGGAATGGCTAGCTTGTAAAATTATGGTCTTCACCACATAAAAAATGGGCATGTAGCCATATTGGGGGGCACATTTTCATATATCTTAACCATGGAATGTTACATGTTCCTTAAGAGAGGAAAATATCTGAAAATGGCTCTAATAGAGGAGAAGAGGAAGCTTGAGTGAAAGGAACAGGAATGCACAAGAGAGGAAAACCTTAAGGTCCCATAATTTTTTTTAAAAAATGGAGAAAAACAGTAGGAAAAGAAAAGGTTAATTTACTGCCATTTGTTACCCCTCAAATATAGCAATAATCTACTATGTACAAATACACATTTTGCTGGACACTGTGGAAAATACATTAAATAAATTAGCCAGAACGCAGTTTTCATAACATGTATGACCCAATAGAAGAAAAGCTTATTCATAAATAATGATATTATCATGCAGAAAGTGACTTAAATGTGGTGTACAGAAAGTCTTCTGAGAATTAGACATTAGGTAAAAAATCAGCCTATGTTTTCCTTGTAATTAAAAAAATGAGTTAAAATTAAGGGATTTGAAATCAATTGCTTCTTATTCATAAAAAATAAAAAAGATGTAGGTCAAAGAAGTTTGAATCAGAGAAATGAGAAAACAAATTTAGAAAAAAGTTTTTTGTTCTATTTCTTTCCTTTTATAAGCATAATTGAATCTCAGATTTGGATTAGACACCCAAGAACATATTTGTGAAGTTATTCTAAATGTTTCCCCATTAAAGGTCATTTTCTTTTACCCAGGCTGGAGTGCAGTGGCGTCAGCTTGGCTCAGTGTTCGACCTCTGCCTCTTGGTCTTGAGCAATCCTCCCACTTCAGCCTCCTGAGTAGCTCAGACTGCAGGCTTGGACCATCACAGTCAGCTGTGTATTTTTCATAGAGACAGGGTTTTGCCACATTGCCCAACCTGATCTCAAACTCCTGGACTCAGACAATTCATCCACCTCGGCTTCCCAAAGTGCTGAGATCACAGGGTCATTTTCATTTAACTTAAGACTAGTTTATTAGAAAAATGATAGAAAAAAATAAGTGAAAGAAAAATGTGTGAAGATCTATAATTACATTAAATTTACGTTAAATTATAACCTTTTTCAAAGTCTATAAATATTAATGAACATGCATTTACATATATACATAACATAAATAATATACAATGCATATTAAGCACATTTTAATGACATGATTCACACACAGAAATACATCTCTCCTTTGATAAAATGTTTTGTGATATCATCTTTAGTAGCTCATTTCTTTGTTAGATGTACAATACATTTTTATTGTGATAAAATATACCTAACAAAATTTACCATTTTAATGATTTTTAAGTGCGCAGCTCAGTGGCATTAAGTACATTGTTGTGCAGCTATAATATATTTTTGAAACCTTAGTTGTTGAGCATTTACTATGTTTCTAATTTGATATTACAAATAATGCCACAATAAATATACCAATACTTGTTCGTATTTTAAATTATTTTTCTATAAATTTTCTTTTACTTATGTACCAAAATATTTATAAATGTCGATTTCCATATACTCTTGGGAACACTGAGTATCCCTATTACATTTTCTTTATATATCAGACAGGAAAAGCAGCAGTATTTTAATACTGTATTAATTTTTATTTATTTATTCTCAAAGAACAATGTTTGACATATTTGTATTTGTAATGAATTACAAGGTGTTTGTCTTAGGAAATGACAACACCCGAGGAAGTCAGAAAGTCACACTGTAACATTTTCAGATTTTTAGTCAATCACACTGATGAAATTCATTAATTTGTCACAGCATAATTTTTTTACGTTGTATTGTTTTTCTGTTGGTGTTATGTGTGAACTCCCATGGGTCTCTGTTGAGGGCTGCTCCCAGGAGGTGTCAATTCCTTGTGGTATGGGCACATCAGCAGGGAGGCTTTCCAAAGCCCTTAGGCACAAAGATGCTGATACTGGCAAATGGAAATTGTGAAGCACAGGGAAGGGTTGGAGGGCTATGGGGATGATGGTACTGGTGGCTTCTGTCACAGCCAAGACCAATCTTCTCACCACAGTGGAAAAATCATTATTAACGTGTTTCCTGCTTTTTTTTTCTGAACATATTTTTACTGGAAATATTATACATGGAATGCAGCTGTTTTGGCATTGTTTCCACTCATATTTAACAGTTACCATCTTGTTAAAACTATTTCCAACATTCTAATGATCGCATAGTTTTATTCTGGATTGCTTTACTATAGCATATTTAATGCACTGCTTGTCCACTGACACATCACAGCAAAATGGTATGGAAGGATTGTTTAATAGATGAGCTGCCAAAGTGAAGTTGATTTTTATTATAAGTTTATGTATTTTTATGAAAACTGAGGATCATGCCCTGATAGCAGCATCTGCTAGAAAAAACATGGAGCTGAAGATGAGAAACAGAAAAAAACCTCCCACCAATTCAGCGCTAAAGAAAGATGACATATTTGTTAAAGCACATGAAGATTTTGCCCAAGGAATACAGAAAAAATTCACAGCAAGGATCAAGATCTTCTTCTTAAGGAGAACTGAGATAAAAAGTAAGCAAACAAAAAGCATAATAAGAATATGGTATTAACCAGTCCCTTCAAACTTTCAGTTCTCTAAACTGCAGAGATGTACAAATAGGTTGAACATTGTTTACATAAACATCTCCTTGTTGCTGCAGTTTTTTCTATTTGGCACCAGCTGTAGAGTTTAATTAAGTATAACTTCCAGTTTATGGCACATAATTATCATTAGTTCATGGAAGACCTCATTCTCTTTTATTTTCTTTTTGCTTTTCCTGAACCCCAATCCTGTTCCATGTTCCCACACAGAAACCCAATCCAATGTGTTTGCTACATGTCTTTGGATTTATATATAATCTTATGAAAAAGATGTTGGATTTTTGTATGTGTTTTAGGAAATGTAAATGACATTGCATCATAGAGCCTATTTGTATATGTGTATAATGTGGTAGCTTTAAGTAATCTTCCCGTGGTCACAGGTACACCTAACTCCCTGCTCCTAATTGCTTGCTACACTGAATACATCAATCATATGCTCTTCAACAATTTTTGGAATTTTATATTTCTATAGGAATTTATCATTTCAGCTAAGTTTTCAAGTATGTTAGCATGTATAGCTGTTATGTTAGCTCATAATATTCTAATACTTTTCAAAATCTCTTTGATTTCTTAATTGTCTAAAATAAAAATTTGAAGTGGCTCCTTTGTCACTGATTCCCAATTGTACTGCATTCTGGCCAAAGAACTTAGACTATAAGATTTTGAGTCGTGACATTTGTGAAGCTTCATTTGTGGCCTATGTATTGTAATTGTTGCATTATATAAACACAAAGTGTTTATTTTTGACAGTAACCATCTATCGACACATGCATAAATGAATAAATGATTTATTGATTTATTGCAAAGTTGTGATATAAGAAATATGTATTTGGTCTTTGTCCCTGGTTCCCATCACAGAACTTTAAAAAACTCTTGCAAATTCCTGAGTGATAAGAATAATAGGAATATCTTCTTAAAATAACATTTGTTTTTTCCCCAGTTCCTGAAATAACTTCAAAATTATAAAGTTTAAAGGAGGGTCTTTTGTTATTCATAACAAGCCCAATTCCATCACACTTGAGTTTATGTTAATGAGGTGACTTTCAGAAAACCTCTAAGAATGAAAGGGCTGGTTTCCAGGGGAACCATGTGGTTAAAGAGTTGTTACTTTCAGCCCTACCCTCCAACCTCAGGAAAGGAGAAGGCGGCTGGACATTGATTTGATTACCAGTGGCCAATCATTTAATCAATTATGGCGATGTAATTAAGCTGCCATAAAAACCCAGACAAAATGGTAATCCTCTAGCTCTTGGAGTTATGTTTCGTGCTAAGGGAGTTTTTAGAGAATTTTAAGCTAAGGGAGTTTTTAGAGACATGCTGTCCTACATACCCTCACTGAGACCAGCCAGTCTCAAAAGCTGCTCTGCTGTTACCCCCCACCATTCTTGAACAGTATGTGGACAGTGCTCCAGTTCCAATTCCAGAGATCAACCATGTTGGGTCAAGGGATGAAAAATGGCTTATTGTGGGAAATTTGGGGGAGAAAAGTCACAATGAAAAGTGTCTCCCAACATAGTCTCTGACCGTGTCAGGATCTTTTTTGCTCAAGACTGATACTTTCCCCTCCATGAGACTCAAATCATTTTCTGTCTCCACAATATTTTCTTCCAGATTTCATATTTATGACTCTTATCTCTCTTTTTCTATCTCCCCTTTATGTCGTAAACAAAAAAATGTATCTCAGACAAGTCTCCATCCGTTTTGAAAGTCTATTTTGCCAACGTTGAGGAGATGCCAACAACATAGCCTCAGAAGGTCCCGAGAACATGTGCTCAAGGAAGGCTGCAACTTGATTTTGTACATTATTGGGAAGAGGGGGCAGAAGTTACCGACAGACGTTAATCAATACATGTAATGCGTACACTGATTTGGCTAAGAAAGGTGAGACATCTCAAAGGAGGAAGGTTTTCTTCCAAGTCATAGGTAGATTCAAAGATTTCCTCACTGGCAATTGATTGAGAGTTAAGTCTTGCCTGTAAGAGTTGAAGTCAGCAGAAAGAAATGCTTGGGGTTGAGATAAGAGGGGTGTGGAAGCCAGGTTCTTGTCACGCAGATGAAGCCTCCAGGGAACAGACTTCAGACTTCAGAGGTGATTAATGGTAAATGGTAAATGTCTTTTTATCAGACCTTAAAAGGTGCCTAACTTTCCTGAAAAGACTTAGTAAGACATTTTTGGGGGGTAAAATACTTTGATTTCGGCCAGGCGCGGTGGCTCAAGCCTGTAATCCCAGCACTTTGGGAGGCCGAGGCGGGTGGATCATGAGGTCGAGAGATCGAGACCATCCTGGTCAACATGGTGAAACCCCGTCTCTACTAAAAATACAAAAAATTAGCTGGACATGGTGGCACGTGCCTGTAATCCCAGCTACTCAGGAGGCTGAGGCAGGAGAATTGCCTGAGCCCAGGAGGCGGAGGCTGCGGTGAGCGGAGATCACGCCATTGCACTCCAGCCTGGATAACGAGAGCGAAACTCCGTCTCAAAAACAAAAACAAAAACAAAAAAAACTTTGATTTCTTTCAGGGCCTGCTATCTGTCATGTGATGCTATACTAGAGTTAGGTTGGAATTTTGTATCTTATTGCTGCAAATAGTGTGTTTTGTTGGTCTAAAGATCTCTGTTTTAATGCTGATACTAGTCAGCTGCTCTTGAATTCCAAAGGGAGGAGAGTATAAAGCATGTCTGACTCCCCACCTCACGTTACAACATTAACTGATTTTTCGGGTTAACTTTGGAATGCTCTTGACTGAGAGAAGAAGCCCAATCAGTTGGTTGTCAGGCTTAGAATTGTGTTTTTTGTATACATTACCATGCATCTCAAGTTTTAGGTTAGTGGTACATATTTTCTGGAAAAAGAAATTTTGGAAATATATTTTCAATTTCACTTTATATATGAGAAAATTTAGGTTTAGAGAATTTAAATAATTTGCCCTGTATTATCAAGACAGTAAACAGCAGAGAGAGAAAAAAAGGTTGCTATGCCTGACTATAATTCCCATAGTCTTTCCCTGGAATTTATGTCATAAAGTAAGTAATATGCAGACATCATTTTTAAGAATATCATTTGCTCAGTCAATAAGAAGAAAACCATTTTGTTTTTACCAACTCTGGAGCTGGAGTATCATTTTAAATTTGCCCCACAAAATCAAACACACAGGAGATATTTTGAGACCCAAAGGCTCATTTCCACTTGGTGGAGATTAGAAAACGCTGTGGAATAAGTGCAAGGATAATTTTCAGTCCCATTTACAAAGACGATTTCTGCAGAAACTGCATACATAAACCCTATAAATGGACAGTGAGCATTTACAGTTTAGAAACTCTCCAGTGATATGCACAGAGCAAATGGAAATCACTCTGCTCTCCACTGCTAACAGAACATTAGCTCTCCTTTCAGGTGAGTGCTTTCCAATGCAATCCTCTGAACAGCAGCTCTTTGAACAAGGCAAAACATTTAATTTTTAATCACCACATAGTTGCTTATTATGGGAGTAGACACACAAGTGCCAACTACTAAAACGTAAGTTAGTCAAATGGAAAATACCAACTGGGTTGTCATTTCCCTGAATCGTTCATGGCAAAGTTGAAATAATGGCCTGGAGTGTTAAATTCTGTGGAGTTTTGCATTTTCTTTCTGTGCATTTTAATTTTTGGAGGAAATGTGTATTTGATGACAAGAGGGATTATTTTGAATAATATTTTGAAACTTGTAATTTATAATTATAATCTTGTAATAATAATTTACAATCTTGTAATTATAAATTATAATTTATGCAGTGCCTTCTTTTCAGTAGTCACTATAATAGGTATTTAGGTGCAGAGCCTCCTCATTTGTCTGTAGAACAATCAGGCAGTCAGCAAAGCCCCAGACCCGCAGCCCCATTCCTTCTCCATCCTGGATAATCTATTCTGTGTGACCAACACACTACAGCTTTAGCCAGTTATGCTAACCATCAGATGAAACAGTTTCTACCTGGTCTAAAATAGAAATTATAGCTGAACACAGGAGCCAAAGTGGAGGCCACTAATCTGTTTACTTTCTTATTCAGATTAAATTCTACTGTAAAAGAGAAAGAAGGAAAATATCACGTTGTATCCTGTGTGCTAAATATTTTGCCAATTATTTTACATTTGTAACTCAACCAGGTTGGTGCAAGTTCATGATGTTGTGTCAGAAATTAGCTTTCTCTTAAAAATGTTGCTACTTTTTTTCTGAAATTCTGGAGGGACTAGTCTATCAGTACTCTAGAAATATCCAGACTATCCAGTGCTTCTACTCTAGTTTCTCAGCCCTGCAGCCATGCCACTGACTCTCCAGAATCTGACAATGCTTTGCTGAGAATAATTCTCCTCCATTGGGAAACACTTTGTGACTGCAACTCTTATAACGAGAAGGGATGTCATATTTTCCATGTCCCTCTTTACCACGAACATAAATATGGCTTTTACCTATGAAATCCACTTGATCGTGGTGGACTATCTTTTCGATATGTTGTTGGACTTGTTTAACTAGCGTTTGGTTAAGGATTTTGGCATCTATGTTTATCAAGGATATTGGTCTGTATTTTTACTTTTTGGTTAGGTCCTTTCCTGGTTTTGATATTAAGATAATATTGGCATCATAGAATGAACTAGGGAGGGTTCCTTGCTCTATCTTGTGGAATAGTTTCAAAAGGATTGGAAGCAATTTTTCTTTGAATGTCTGCTAGAATTCTGCTTTGAATCTCTCTGGTCCTGGACTTTTCTTTGTTGGTATTTTTTTATTTACCATAATTATTTAATTACCATTTTAATCTCCAAGCTTGCTATTGGTCTATTCAGGGTACCTAGTTGTTCCTGATTTAAGTTAAAAGGGTTGTATATTTCCAGGAATTGACCCATCTCTTCTAGGTTTTCTAGTTTATGTGAGTAAAGGTGTTCAGAGTAGTCTTGAATTATCTTTTGTATTTCAGTGGTATCAGTTTTAATATCTCTCATTTTGTGTCTTAATGAGGTTATTTAGATTATCTCTATTTTCTTGGTTAATCTTGCTAATGTCCTAACGATCTTATTCATCTTTTAAATGAACCAGCTTTTTGTTTCATTTTGTTTTTCTGTTTCAACTTCATTTTGTTCTGTTCTGATCTTGGTTATTTTCTTTCTTCTGCTGAGTTTTGATTTGGTTTGTTTTAATTTCTCTAATTCCTTGATGTGTGACCTTAGAATATTATTTTGTGCTTTTCCGTCTTTTTGATGTATGGGTTTAGGGCTATAAACTTTCCTCTTAGAACCATGTTTGCTGTATCACAGAGATTTTGATAGGTTGTGCTATTATTGTTGTTCAGTTACAAGAATTTTTTTTTTTTTTTTTTTTTTTTTTTTTTGAGACAAAGTTTCGCTCTTGTTACCCAGGCTGGAGTGCAATGGCGTGATCTCGGCTCACTGCAACCTCCGCCTCCTGGGTTCAGGCAATTCTCCTGCCTCAGCCTCCTGAGTAGCTGGGATTACAGGCACGCACCACCATGCCCCGCTAATTTTTTGTATTTTTTAGTAGAGACAGGGTTTCACCATGTTGACCAGGATGGTCTCGATCTCCTGACCTCGTGATCCACCCGCCTTGGCCTCCCAAAGTGCTGGGATTACAGGCTTGAGCCACCGCTCCCGGCAAGAATTTTTTTAGTTTTCATCCTTATTTCGTTTTTTAAGCAATGCTCTCTCAGGAGCAGGTTATTTATTTCAATGAATTTGCATGGTTTTGAAGGTTCCTTTTGGAGTTCATTTCTAGTTTTATTCTACTTTGGTCTAAGAGGGTGCTTGATATAATTTCAATTTTCTTAAATTTATTGAGGCTCGTTTTATGACCTATCAATGATCTATCTTAGAGAAATTGCTATACACTGTTGAATAGAATGCGTATTCTGCAGTTGTTGGATGAAATATTCGGTATAAATCTGTTAACTCCATTTGTTCCAAGGTATAGTTTAAATTCACTGTTTCTTTGTTGACATTCCGTCTTGATGACCTGTGTCGTGCTGTCAGCGGAGTATTGAAGTCCCCCACTATTATTGTATTGCTGTCCATCTCATTTCTTGTCTAGTCTATTAGTAATTGTTTTACAAATTTGAGACATCCAGTGTTAGGTGCACATATGTTTAGGACTGTGATGTTTTCCTGTTAGACAAGACCTTTTACCATTGTATAATGTCCCTCTTTGTCTCTTTAACTGCTGCTACTTTAACGTTTGTTTTGTCTGATATAAGTATAGCCTACCCCTGCTTGCTTCTGGGGTCCATTTGCATGTAAAGTCTTTAGATAATCTGATGACAATGTACCTAGGCATTGATCTTTTTGCAGTGAATTCTTGCAGTCACCCTGGAGCTAAAATTCATGATGCGGGCCCCTTCCCATTCCTCTGTCCATCTAAGTTGGAGCTGCGATCTCTCCTACCTCCCATCCGCTATGATCTCTTGTTATTTTTGAATGTTGAAAATACCTTTATTTTGCTTGGACAAAGACGGGCATCTATTTTTGCTACCCCATCTCTGGTAGCAAGTTCTTACATAATCTGGCTTTAGTCTCCTTCTGCTACCTCATTTTACACGACTCATCTTTCACTCGTTTTAATTCTATCTGCATCGACCTCCTTGTTATCTTTATGAAGGCTGAGCTTATTATAGCTTTGGGCTTTTACAGAGGTACTGGTTTACTCCTTCACTTCTTTAAGGTTTAGGCTCTGATATTACTTCCTCACAGGGGCCTTTTTTCAATAGCTCATCTAAAATAATTCCCACCACATTATCATTTTCTGTATCAAGCTTTCACTTCATAGCATTTAACATTGAGTGTATGTATACTTAATTATATATACATATAAATATAAAAATATATATATTTATATATGATATATAATATAAATATTGTGCTTATAATATATACATAATATATCATATAATATATATGTTATATTATATATTTATACTATATAATATATTATATAAAATATAAATTATTGTTTGTATTATATATACATTATATATAATATATGTTATATATATAATTATATATAATTGAGTGATAGATAAATTTGAAAGTAACTTTATGTACTCTATTAGACTCTATATTCTGACACTCCTCTTATTCACTTAAGACTAAACTCTCTGAATTTCTTGAATGTTCTCTTATTCAGCACAATGTCTTTCATGATTAGAATCATGCTTAGCAAATATATAATGTGGACAATAAACATTTGGTGAATGATAGGGTAAAAGTAAGTACTCCAAGATCTTTCTTGTATAGTTCACTCATAGTTTCATTTGGGGAAATTTCAGAAGCAGTGCTGATTTCCACTTTAATGGGAACCCACCTTTGACTCAGAAGGTGTGCAAGCAAAATTCTAAGATAGACCCCAAAATTTCCAGCACCTGCTATACGCATATCTACTCCCAGATATTCAGTCCAACTCTAATCTAGGTGTTGTTGTGAAGGCATTTTACAGATATAATTAGACCATAAATGAGTTATTCTTTTAAAAAAAACTTTTATTTTAGGTTCAGGGGTACAAGTGAAGGTTTATTATGGAGGCAAACTCATGTTACAGGTGTTTGTTTTACAGATTATTTAATCATCCTGGTATTAAGCCCAGTACCCAATACTTATTTTTGCTGCCCCTTCTCCATCCTTCTACCCTCCACCCTCAAGTAGACCCTAGTGCCTGTTATTTCATTTTTGGGTTGATAGGATCTTATCATTTAGCTTCCAACTTATAAATGAGAACATGTGGCATTTGGTTTTCTGCTCTTGCATTAGATTGCTAAGAATAGTAGCTTTGAGCTCCATCCATGTTCCTGAAAAAGACCTGATCTTGTTTTTATGGCTGCCTAGTAATCTATGGTGTATATGTACCACATTTTCTTTATCTAATCTGTCGTTGATGGGCATAGGTTTATTTCATGTCTTTGCTATCCTGAATAGTGCTGCAATGAACATTTGCTTGCATGTGTCTTTACAATAGAATAATCTATTCTGAGTATATATCCAGTAATGGGATTGCTGGGTCAAATGGTTGTTTTTAGCTCTCTTGGGAATCACCATTCTGCTTTCTGCAAGGTTGAAGTTAAAATATCCTTTCTTTGGAGAAATTAAAAACAGTTTTTTCCAGCAGAATCCCAGCTCCTACAAACTAGCAGTAAGACTGCTTTTTTATTTTATATATATATATTTTTATTGCATTTTAGGGTTGGGGGTACATGTGAAGCACATGCAAGACTGTTGCATAGGAACACACATGGGACTGCTTGTAAGACACAGAAGAAAGAGATCTTCAAAAATGCTCTGCTGTTGAACTGTTTTAGACTTCCACCAACAGTGTAAAAGACAGGATCTTATTTATTTATTTATTTATTTTGAGACAGAGTCTCACACTGTTGCTCAGACTGGAGTGCAATGGTGCAATCTCAGCTCACTGTAACCTCTGCCTCCCCGGTTCATGCAATTCTCCTGCCTCAACATCCTGAGTAACTTGGATTACAGGTGCACACCAACACACCCAGCTAATTTTTTTTTTTTTTTTTTTTTTTTTTGGTATTTTTAGTTGAGACGGTTTCATTATGTTGGTCAGACTTGTCTTGAACTCCCGACCTCGTGATCCTCCCATTTCAGCCTCCCAAAGTGCTGGGATTACAGGTGTGAGCCACTGCACCCAGCTGATCTTATTGTTTTTTAATGTCTGCATAGTATTCTATAGTGTATATGTATCACATTTTTAAAATTCAGTCTACCATTGATAGGCATTTGTGTTGATTCCATATCCTTGTTATTGGGAATAGTGCTACAATAAACATATGTGTATGTGTGTTTTTATGATTTAAAAAACTGATATTCTTTTGGGTATATGTCTAGTAATGGGATTGCCAAGTCTAAAGGTATTTCTATTTTTAGGAATTTGAAGAATTACCACACTGCTCTCCACAATGGTTGAACTAATCTATACTTCCACCAACAGTATAAAAGTGTTCCTTTTTCTCTGCAACCTCACCAGCATCTGTTGTTTTTGACTTTTTAATAATTACCATTCTGAATGGTCCAAGAGCCTATATGGTGAGGGAAGATCTCATGAAGATGTATTTTTGAGTTGAAAATAAATAGATGAAAAGCAAATCCTTCTTCAGTGGGCTGGGAAAGCACTCTTAGCAGAGGGAAAGCCAAGTGGAAATGCCCTGAGAAAAAAGGTGCTGTGTTTACGAGGCAAAAAATCCTATGACCAGAGGCTTGTGCTAGAGGTGGATGATCATATAAGACCAAATCTCTAATCTGGATCAAAAATCATGTAAGAATTGGTAGCTTTTAGTCAGAGATTTTGATTTTATTGGAAGGGCAGTAGAAAGCCATTGAGGAATTTTTAGCAGAGGAATTAGATAATCTTATTTGTGTTTTAAATAGCTCATATTAGCTGAGGAATAGACTAAGGATTGGGAGAAAAAAAAAAGGTAAACACAAAAGTAAATATATTACCAAGCCTTGCATAATGGAACACAGATATACATTACCTAGATAGCATTTCTAAAATATTGCATTGGACAGTTAGTGAGTGTCAGGGGATGGATGGCAGAAGGTATTAATAGAAGCACTTTCAGGATCTAGAGGACATAGGGTAGTAATCCCAACAAACACCACTTGATTTAATGGTTTGATTCCTGCAGAAACCAAACAGATCCCAAAGGAAGCTATTCAACTGCCACTACAAACTACAAACTAATAGCAGTCACAATTACAGCCCCCATGACAAATATGGAATCCTTGCTAAAGCACATTAGTTTAATCTAAGGTACATGTATTTGGCCATTGATTTGTTGAATACACTCTTTTCTATTCTTAGCAGAAAAAAAATGGTTTTGAAACAACTCACATCCACAAGACAAGAACGACAGTAGATGTTTCGAGTTTTGTCCCACAAATATGTCAACTCCCCTCAACTTCTGTTAAAATATAGTCCAAGGAATCTGGATCATCTATACAACTCACTCAACATCACATGATCCACTACATCAATGATATTATGCTAACTGATGAATGAGCAAGAAATAGCTAGTGTAACTGTGGCAGGCCGGATCTCTATTAGCAACCAGGGCAGTCATCCAACACCTTAGTGTAAATCTGATGAATGTATAACTTAAGCATTAAAGAACTAGAGAAACTGGTGCCTTAGTACAAAGTCTGGAATATGAAAGCAAAACCATTAAGACCCCACCTTGGCTTTCTCAGACCTTAGAGTTTAATTAAAATAGTGGAAGCATTCTTATATACCTTGTACCAAGACCCACTTTAGATTAAGTAATTGTTCCTAGGCTCTGAAGTAATTGCAGATCTGGACTCTAATTAAAGATTAACAGAGTGAAACACTTCAGTTTGTAGGAAATTTCCCAGTTTGTAGGCACATGGTTTGAATATACATAAGCACTGGAGAAAAACTTCTAACTTTGAGTTGGTCTGGTGAGGTATTCTGACTTTCTCTCTGTAACTGGTTGAAGAAACTCCCTTCATTCCCAGTCTGTCTGCAGCTCATTATTGAGCCATGAGAACAAGTAGCCAGACCCCAGTTCTGTATGGGAACATAACAGCCTGACAGATTCTTCTTTCTCACTGCCTTCAAAACAGCCAATGCATTGAGCATTGCGACACACAGTTCCATAATCACAGAGCCGGCCAAGCAAAGAGAATGGGAGGTAATTCTCAAATTTGCCTTCCTGAGAACTTGGAGGTGAGGTTTTTTTAAGGATAGTTTCATGGGCAAGGGGCTAGGGAATCTGATTTGCTGCTTGGTTGGGGATGAAATCGTAGGGGTATCAAAATTGCCTTCTTACACTGAGTCGGTTTCTGAATGGTCACAGGAGCAACTGAGTCAGTCTTTTGATGTGGATCATGAGTCTTGTTGACATCTGTCAGCCCAAAGAATGTAAACTCTGAAAAGTATCTCTAACCGCAGTCAGATTTTGCAATAGCAATGCTGTCTCTAGGGGCAATCAGACAAGTTACTAATCTTGTGATCTCTGGTTACATGACTCCCGAGCAGTAAATAAGTTAGGAGACAATGACTAGTTATGACTTAACTATGCCTAGCATAGCAGAATTAGGGCTCTTAATTCCAAAATTACGGCTTTTCATTAGCTTTATAAGGACTGACTTCAGTCCCTCAACAAGACGGAGGTGAGTTTGGGGCAGAAACTACTGTCATTCTTGCTTTAAACTATAAACTAAATTCTTCCCATAGTTAGCTTGGCCTGCATGTAGGGATGGACAAAGGCAGTTTGCTTGCAAGGTTAGAAACAAGATAGTCAGCTATGTTAGGTTTCGCTGTTACAATTTTTGAAAGACAGTTTCAATAACATGTCAGAAACCTTAGCAAACATGTGCACTTGTGAGTGAAGGAGATAAATCCTACTAAGATTCAAGGGCCTCTCATAGTATTATAATTTTTAGGGCACATAGGTTAGGTATATGCTGGAACATCTCAACCAATGTAAAAAGCAAATTATTGCATCTCTCACCTACCACCATAGAGAAGGAATCATTCTACCTGGTAGATTTTTCAGAATCTGGAAACAGCATTTTCTACACTTGAGAATATTGCTATGGTCAATATTTAATCACGCAGAAGGCTGGCAGATTTGACTATGGCCCAGAACAGGTAAGGGATCTTCAGTAACCTAGACTACGATGTAAGCTTTCCTTCCATGAGTGGGTTCTGTCCAGATTGAGTCCTAAGATTAAGCATGGCTTATACGGCACATGGTTTCAGATGAAGGTAGCATATCAATGACTAAATATGAGCAAAACAAGAGGGCACAAGCAAGCTGAATGAGCAAGCACCTCCGAGCCCCGTGATACTCCTCACGGCTGCACCAGTGCCCACTGCCTTGGGATCACGCCAGTGACCCTATGAAAGAGCCACAACTAAATGAAGGATGAGGAAATACCCCTAGCATAGCTCATGGATAGTTTGCTCAGATATGTGGATACAAGGTAAAAATAGTCTAAAGTTGCATCACCTCCTCTCTCCAGAGTGACCTTAAAGCAGAGTGGTAGAGAAAATTCCTCCTAGCCGGGCGCGGTGGCTCAAGTCTGTAATCCCAGCACTTTGGGAGGCCGAGGTGGGTGGATCACGAGGTCAAGAGATCCAGACCATCCTGGTCAACATGGTGAAACCCCGTCTCTTCTAAAAATACAAAAAATTAGCTGGGCATGGTGGCGTGTGCCTGTAATCCCAGCTACTCAGGAGGCTGGGGCAGGAGAATTGCCTGAACTCAGGAGGGGAGGTCGCAGTGAGCTGAGATCGCGCCATTGCACTCCAGCCTGGGTAACAAGAGCGAAACTCCATCTCAAAAAAAAGAAAAAAAGAAAATTCCTCCCAATGGGCAGAACTTCAAGCAGTCTTACTGGTCATCTATCATGTGTGGGAAGAGAAATAGTCCAAGATTAGAATTATGTGTGAATTCATGAGCCATGACCAATGGATCGGACAACAGGCCAGGTGCCTGCATGGAGAAAGATTAGAGACTGGGACAAGGAGGTCTGAATAGAGACAGATGTATGAAAGTGGGCGTAATATATGAAGATCTTTGTATACGGTATTATTGCCCAATAGAGATCATTCACCATGGAAGAAACACTAAACCATCAATCAACAAATGGCTTCATCCAGTTGACATCAGCCAGCCTCTGATATCGGGCATCCCATGCTGGCATGATGGTAACAGGAATAAAACAGCCAAGCTGGCAGAGATGGAGATTATTCATGGGTCCCTCTGAATTAACTCCTAACCACAAACAATCCAGAGTCATTCTATCTTGCTCCCAGATATAATTTCCTCTTAACAATCATTGATACTGGGAATATTCATTTCCTACTGATTAATTTATCCTCCCACACAGGAAAGTAGTCCAGCCTGTGAACTATTACAAAATAAATCAAGATACACGTTCACATTGTGTGTCTAAATAAACATGTTACAAGTGGATCAGAAAAATCCCATTGGGATTCAGGAATGAGAATCCTTTATTGTTAGAGAAGGCATAATGATAAGTTAGAAATTTAATTAGATGTTCAATAACTTGAAGGCATATTTTTTAAGTTTATGTGGATGTTATTGTTTAAAATTTGTGTCCTGATTCTGAATAAGAGCATAACAGATGAATGTGTTTTAAAGTATTTCTGAGACCATAATTATGACTATTTTCAAAACATCTAAATCTTGGCTAGGTCCCTTCAGAGCTCTTTAACTTTAGGCAAAAGAAATAATCAATTTCTCAATATGGTAAGTAACCAACAAAAGCTCAGTGAGACATCCTGACTTTGCAAAATGGCATAAATTCATGACTTTACACCTAGTTTCCAATCTGATTTCTTCTTAACTTAAGCTAATAACTCCTTCAGCTACTTAGAATCATGCTTCTAGTTGCCAAAATAGTTAGGGCTTTCTTTTTCATTTTTAAAAATGATCAGTGTTCAAATAATTGCTACCTGAATGACAATGAACACTCTAAGAGTAGAGAAGGAAATTAATTCTAAACTAGTCTATACACACACACACACACACACACACACACACACACACACACATATGTATATATATACATATATATGTATATATATTAGGAGTTCTTTTGAATCAGACCATTCAGTAAATCAATCAATATATTTCCCCAATGTCTTCATAGGTTAATAATCCTCCAGGTTTGCATGGAAACTTATATTTCATAGCTGTCAAAAGAAAAAAGATTCTTCCTGAGATGTGTATCAACAGTGACTATACTTTAGAAGAATAATTTCTACTTCAGTAAGTAAACTTCCCCTTCACAGGCCAGGGGCATGACATGAAGAGAGTAGTGGTTATGAAGCTTATTAGCTCAAGTGGGATCCCTGAGAAAAAGGGGAACCAGCTTCAATACAGACTTCCTAAAATTTTTGAGCAGAAGACCCGTAATTTGTTTTCCTATTTCCATCTGCCAACTGGACATCCCCGGATGACTCACAAGTGCTTTTCCAAATTTAGGAAATTTAGGAATCATCACTTGTTTCTTCTCTCTGCCTCCTCATATCCAAATAGCCAACAAATCTCACCATACTATACTACCTTTCTTCATAAATTGTCTCTTCCTATCCATCCACTTACCTTTACTTTTGTAGTCTCTTTTTTAAGAAACAAAATTATTAGTCAAACTTGTCTTTCTATATCTAGTCTCTGTTCTTTTGAGAACTTCCTTTGCACAGCTGATTGGATTCTCTGTTTAAAATAGTAATTCTTGTGTCATTTCCTGTTTAGAAATGCACCAATGGCTTCCTATCACCCATGAAAATGGGAACAGTATGAAGGGTTCTTGGCAGCAAGACCTCACTTGATTTTCAGCCTCAATTCTGCTGGTTCTTGGTTCTCAAATAGACTCTCTGGGTTCCAGCAGGACAACATGGTTTCACTGACCAAATGTCCCTGATCTTTATTGACTGTGTGTCTTTGCATGGGGTGGTGGCAGTCCTTTTCCACTCTTCCCATATGTCTTTCAACAACCCTCTGGAATGTGAGGGCTTCCTCAATACCCACAAATAGACTCTTTTTCTGTAGTGTGGCAGCACTTTCCACTTGTTATTAGAGGACTCATCACATTTCCTTGAGAGAGAATGAAGCTTTCATGAGTAAATTGGTAACAGCTAGGACAGAGTAGCTAGTTCTTTCTCAATACATATTTTTTGAATGAGTAAATATATGACTAAAAGAATTATTGCAACAGGCCTCCCCTCCTTTTCTTCTCCCTCTCCCAACTCAGTGATGAAGTAAGTAAGATTAAGCTGAGATCTTGGGTGGTTCGTATCTGGAGTGTCTGTACTTTCGTTTCAGTGTGACATTATAACTTTCCTTACCCAGGGCCAGGCATTGATTTTTCACTTGTTTTCTCCAAATAATCTCCTCATGCTCACAGCTACCTAAATTTTCCTACTTATTTCAGAAAAAAAAAAAAAAAAAAAAAAAACCCTCTTTGGTAAATATTCAATTAAATTGTAAGTTAAAACTACATTATCAAATGCTGAAATATGCCTTCAAGAACTATAGACATTTAAAGTTCTTATTTGCTTCATATTTTTAAATTAGAGAAAAGAAAAGATAATTTAAGTCTTTACATAGCATTATACTCTGTGTCACTTCTGTTTTATTCTTCTCTGTTGTTCTCTTCCCACTGCTCAGCCCTGTCAGAAGCAACCTGCATCATGACTGCATTTCATAGCTGTACACATAGACACATACACACACAGACACACACACACACACACAGACACACACACACACACACAGTCATTTCTAAGAAATATATACATATTTGTGTGTGTGTATATACACAACTCTATGTGTGTATGTGTACACACACACACACACACACACAGTTGGCCCTCTGTATCAATGGGTTCCACAGTCCCAAAGTCAAACAAAAGCAAATTGAAAATGATTGAGAAAAAATAATAATAAAAACAATACAACAATTAAAAATACCAATTTTAAAAATACAGAATAGCAACATAGCATTCACATTGCATTAGGTATTACAAATAATCTAGAGATGATTTAAAGTACACAAGGTAGGGCATGGTGGCTCATGCCTGTAATCTGGCACTTTTGGAAACCAAAGCAGGAGGGTCACTTGAGGCCAGGAGTTCAAGATCAACTTGGGAGACATAGCAAGACCTTGTATCTACAAAAAATAAAATAAAATATACAGGAGGATGTGCATAGGTTATACACAAATACTACACCATTTTATATAAGCAACTTGAGCATCCACAGATTTTGGTATACCGTAGGGGTGTTCTGAAACCAATCCATGACAGATTCCCAGAGATAGCTGTAGAGCATTGCTTTAAATTTAATACAACCTGTTTACAAATACAGATCCTCCTCTTGCATTGTTGTAAAGTTGGAACATTGTAAGTGGAACCATCTTAAGTCAGGAACCATCTGTATAACTTTTCGAGTGTAATTATTTTTAATTTATATAAATAAGATCAATATAGACATACGCCACATTCAAAATGTACTCTAATGTCTATTCCTATGAAACTATGGAGACACGTTCTTCTTTTTACCTGATATGTAGGATATTAAATTGTATTCAACATTATATTAATTAGTAGTTTTGAAGACCAGTTAGGTCATTTGTATTTCTATGTTTACAAGTATTGTTCCAATAAACATTCCATTGTGCCTGTGTAGAGTATATTTAAAGAATATAAATATATATACACACAAACACAAACACACGCACACCATATATATACATAAATATACACACACACATACCTGCACATGCATACATATAATTTTTGCTGCTCATTTTCTATTTTAATAGATATTTAAAATTTGTTCTTCAAATTTTATGCTAATTTACATTTCTATACAAAATTCTAACATTATTAATACACTGTAAATATATGTTCCTAATTGATCCTATTTCCTTTAAGTATGTTTGCAGTATCTGGTTGTTGTTAAAAAAATCTTGTGATTTGAATAAAGTTAGAATGTCTGTATTTCTTCTATGGTTAGTGGGGTTTTTTTTGATGTCTTCTTAAATAATATATTCTTTACCTCGATGCCATGTATATATTCTTCTTTAGTTCTTCTAATATTTTTGATGTTACTTCTTCCATATTTTTTCTTTAAATTAATCTTTTATTTTTTTTGCTTATAATGTGAAGGGAATATTATTATTATTTGGAATTATAATATCGCATCCAACACATATCTATATATGTTAGAAAGGTTTCTTCAGTTCTTGGATTATCTTATTAAGATATATTTACTTTATGAAAATGTTGAATATTTTATTGGCATATATATTATATATGTTTCAAAAAGTGCATAATAATGTGTGCATCTTGATAAATTTTATTACCACTCTGATCAGAAAATATATCAATATAGAAGTTCTCAAACTCTAAGTTTCACAAAGGTAAATGCTTTCTAACTTTTGACATGAAATATACCTATAAAATTAATTTATATAAAAATAAGTTAAATTCAATGAGTTCAAAAGATTATCAGATTGTATAAAATAAAACCAAACAAAATATAGTTATATAATGCCTAAATTAAATAGATTAATTGTAAATAAGGTTATTTTTAAAAAGATAAACTAGGCATGTTCTAATAGAAATAGAGGGCATTATTAATGTCAATATAAGAAAGAGAAATTAAAGAAATATAAGGACTGTAGATTATTTTTTATTTTATTTAAAATTGACAAACGAGGCCGGGAGTAGTGGCTCACACCTGTAATTCCAGCACTTTGTGTGGCTGAAGTGGGCAGATCAACTGCGGTCAAGAGTTCGAGACCAGGCTGGCCAACATGATGAAACCCCCATCTCTACTAAAAACACAAAAGTTAGCCAGACGTGATGGCACCCGTCTGTAATCCCAGCTACTCTGGAGGTTGAGGCCTGAGAATTGCTTGAACTCTGGCGACGGAGGTCACAGTGAGCCAAGGTTGCACCACTGCACTCCAGCCTGGGTGACAGAGTGAGACTCCATCTCAAAAATTTTTTTTTTAAAAAAAGTAAAAATAAATAAATAAAATTGACATAAATGGAATCATGTGGTTTGTATTCATCTCTGCTTATGCTGTTGGATATACCAATTCTTTGTCTATATTCATTGCTTCATAGTATTGCATTGTGTGAATATACCAAAATTTTCAATCTGTTCTAGTGTTTATAAACATTTGGATTGTTTACACTTTAGAGTCACAGGAACATTGCACCTATGAAGGTTCTTATGTATATATTTTTGTGAACATATCCATAATATTCTGTCATTCATATACCTGGCAGTAGAACTGCTGGGTTATTCAGTATGCAAGTGTTTAGCCTGAGTGGAGCCGTAAAACAGATTTTTGAGGGCCTGTACCAATTTATACTCCCACCAGTAAGACAGGAAAAATTTTGATAATAAAAAGGTTTTTTTTTTTCTTTTGTTTTTAATTGTATTCATTCTAATATGTAGGCATTAGCATCAGGTCATTGTTCTAGAATAACTAATGATGGCAAGCACATTTTCACATTTACTAGCAATTTTGATACTTATTGTAAAGTGCATTTGTCCAGTTTTAAAATTGTTTTGTCTGCCTTTGTCTTGGTATTGTTAGAAATTCACAACTATTCTTTCTCCTAAAATGACATTCTGCTCATAAAGATATACTATTGAGACTATGAATGTTATTTTAGCATAATTCGATATATCAAAAATTTCCTTTATGTTTAAGACTTTTTATGTCCAGTTTAGAAAAAAACGTTGCTTACCCAAGATTATAAAAATATGATTATATATTATCTTTTATAAATTTATTGTTCTGTCATTCATATTAGATTTACAATTCACCTAAAATTAATTTTCACATATGGTGTAAAATAGAAGATGCATTTTTTTTCTATATGAGTGTTCAATCGACACAGCATAATTTGTTGAAAATTTTATTCTGTTTCCTTTTATTGTTCTATTTGTGTGTTTTTACACTAACTTTACACTGTCTTCTGTACTAGAGTATCATAATAAATGCAACACCTTCACAATTATAAGTTGTCCAGCTTGTTCTCCAAGACTTGTTTTGACTATCCTAGGTCTTTTGCATTTCCCTATGTAGTTTAGATTCAGTCTGAAATTTTTCAGAAAAAAAAATGAGCTTAGATTTTAATTATGATTGTAGTAAATCGATAGCTCAATTTAGGGAAAACCATGACTTTATTTCACTGAGTTTTTTTTATTGCTTAACATAGAATATGAGTTTATATATTTAAGTCTTGTATATTCTGTCAGTAATATTTTGTAGTTCTCCTTGTTAAACCCTTTTAAATATTTTTTTAGTTTTTTTCTACAGTTATATAATGGTGTTATAAATGGCATCCTTTTTTGAAATTTTATCTTACGATTATTTGTAGCAATATACATGCAAATATTATTTTTCATTATTGATCTTGAGTACAATGATCGTGCTAAATTCTCTCAGTAGCTCTCATAATTTGTCTATAAATTTGTTTATACTTTCTAAGTACACAATCTATGTCATGAGTAGGTATTAAGTTACAACAAACTTTTGCAAATATTGAAATGATCAGTTGTATTTTCTCATTTATTTTGCCACTACAGTAAGTTAAACTGTTCAATTTTTAAATGTTGGGCCAACCTTGTATTCCTGGAACAAAACCAGTTTGTTTTTGGTGTATCATCCTATTAATATATACCTAGAAATAAATAGCTAGTATGTCCAGGATTGTTTGCATCTTTGCTTATGAGAAAGGAAGGTCGGCAATTCTCCTTCCCTATAATGTCTTAGTTGGTTTAGGCTTCATGTTGTTCTTGACTCACAAAAATGATTGAGTAATTTTTCTTGGTTAATTAGGTATTCAACTTTTTTAATAGATATAGGACTATTTAGAACTTCTGGTGTATTTTTTATGAAATTGTACTTTTTGGGAGATTTTACCCATCTCATCTAAGTTTCCAAATTAATTTATATATAATGATTCATAATCTCTTATTAACTTTTTATGTATGTGATATGGTTGGTTTGTGCATTATACATTGTCTTGTTTATTCTTTCTAGCAGTTTATCAAATGTGTTAGTTTTTTCAAAAGACCAACTCTTTGCTCTATTAATTTTTCTAATACTGTATTTACTTTGTCTTTGAATAATTTTACCTTTTATTTTCTTTACAGCTAATTTGATGTTCATTTGCTTACATTATTAATATTGTTCCTTTCTCTTGCTGTGTTTTAAAAGAAATGGAATCACTGTTCTTCCTTTTTTAATTGTTATTTTTTGTATAGTTAGTACTCTTGTTTTAGAGCTATCAATATGTGTGGTAGGCAGGATAAGTAGTCCCCAAAAGTTGTCCATGTCCTAATCTGTGGAAACTGTAAACATATTATCTTACATGGCAAGAATACTTTGAAAAGGTTATTAAATTAGGGATATTGGGATGGGGAGATTATCCTGAGTTATGTGCCTGGGCCCAAAGGTTCTTATAAGGAAAAGAAGGAGGCAAAAGAGTGAGGCAAGGGGATGTGGCTGTGAGAGCAGAAGTCACAGAGGTTAAAAGATGCGCCACTGTTGGCTTTGAAGATGGAGACGGGGGCCAAAATCCAAGAAGGGCAGGTAGAATTGAAAGGGTGAAACAGGCAAGAAAAAGAATTCAACCCAAGGTATTTCCAAAATACCAGCCCTGCCAACACCTAGACTTTGGCCCAGTGAGAATAATTTTGGACTTCTGACATCCAGAACTATAAGATAACAAACACGGGTTATTTTTAAGTTGTTAAATTTGTGGAAGTTTGTAACAGCAGTATTGAGAAACTAATAAAGCATGTCTGAACATTTTGCTGTTGTTGTTGAAGTTTTATTTTGAACCTTACTTTTTAAACTACACTATTGTTTTCCTCAGCTGCAACCCTAGTGGTCCTCTCCAGATGGGTGGATAATAAGCTTTTACAGTCTTTATATTTCTTAGATGCCTTCACTCTGACACCCACCATATAGTATAATGGTATAACTAGCTTGAAGGATTCTAAACTGAATGCTTTAAAGGTAATAGTTTATTGACCTTATTTATTTTTAGTGATAAAAGTCTATTGTCAATGTAATTGCTATTACTTAGTGGAAAATCTACCTTCTTCCCACTCTGGTAAACATTAAAGTTATTTACTCTTCATCTTTGGTGTAAGCAGTTATTTCCTCTCTTCTTTTTAAAGGCAATTGCATTTTTAACATAAAATTCTCTCTCAGTTATCTGTACTTAGAGGTACCTTAGAAATACTTAAATAAGAAATTGAATAGCTGTATTAGGACTTCTTAAAATACGGTAGTTATTAAAACACATCCCCTATCAGTTTAACGTATTTGTGCATTCTTGGGTAACTGGTAATTGCCTCATTTGTATCGTTTCAAACTTTTGTTAGTGTATCTTATTTTGTACTAATGTTTTTTCCCACTCTTTATAACTTTTTCTAAAGACTGAATACTTCAATATCTAGGTAAAATACATATCGACGTTTAGGTTTACAATTCTAAGAAGTTTCTTGGAGTTGCAGTGACAGAGACAGGACTCTTAAGATATGTTATATCACAATTGATTGTAAAGAAGAGTGTATCCTTTAAGAAGTAAAGTGGAGAAGGTGAAAGAAAGCAAACAAAATGCTGTATTTTCAACCCCAGACATGATATTTACATTTTCTAAATTTTTCTGTAAAATGTAGATAATATCATCTTTGCAAAATCGTTTTAATATTTAAATAAAATAACTCAGTGAGGTCATTAAGGAAAATTCTCTGCCACATATGTGTTTGCAGGCACCCACACACATACACACACACACTTTAGCTCTCCTCTCCCAGTGAAATTTTAAAAAATAAAATTAATATTTCTTAAGTCTCGTAATATTAAAAGAACAATTCCGTTTTAAAATGATAAGTGTTTCGCTTAACATAATGACCTCCAGTTTCATTCATCGTGTTTCAAATGACAAGATCTCATTCTTTTTTACGGCTGAACAGTACTCCATTGTGTGTAGTGGTTATATAGCCTCAATTTATGTAGATATCATATTAGACTAATTCAAAAATGTCTTTGGTCAAAATGACCAGGATTGTTTACTGGGACAAATGCACAGACACACTGGACAGGAAGAAGGGGTCGACGATCAGAACCTCCCTGAGCTGGGTCGCTCCCTTAGGACCTAGTCTCATTCAGCTGGACGCAGCTTTAAAACGTTCCCCTTCCTCCTTGCCGGCCTTGTCAACAAAATCCTCATTCTGCCAATTGTCCAATGTTAGTAGTTGCCATAGGGGAAAAACAAAACAAACAAACTCTCTACCAATACACACAAAAATCAATAACACTATCATGGACTGTGAAGTCATAAGTGCAGTTATGTCACCACTAAACAGTGAACTCAAGCTTCCTAGGTTTGTTCCATCTTCAAAAAGAGAAGAAGAAGAAGAAAGAAAGACAGGAAGGAAGGAGGGAAGGAAGGAAAGGAAGAAAGAAAGAAAGAAAAAGAGGAAGAAGAGGAAGAAGGGGAAGAGGAGGAGGAAGGAGAAGAAGAGGAAAAGCAGCCTTTTGCAAATATTATGAGGAATAAATGAGATAGTGTGTGTGAGAATGGGCCGTATGTGACCCATAGACTCCGCTTGCAGACCCTATCCTAAAAGAGATAAAATGCTTAGAAAACGGAGCACTTATCTGAAACTTAGTTTGAATTCAGTACATGCACTGATCACTATTATTTTTAAGTTATAGAGCTCCATATCATGGTTGGCTATTATAACGATATTCTCAATAAGCATACATAGCTAATATGTTTCATAAGATGTTTGACATTTTGTACAATTCAGTTTTGATAGAATGTATTGGCCACACACAATACATGGATACTGGCAACCTGTGGAAGCTAAAAATCAGACAGGAAATATGTCACGGGGAGTGTTTGTGGGACTAAGACCTTAGAGAGTCGCTCAAATCATGCAGAGGACGAATCTTCTATCTTTTTTTTCCATCAGACTAATCCTTGTACCAGTGCTTACCATAACCTCCTTAACAAATTTGTTGTAATTCACATCTTAATAACATTCAGTGCAACATTCTACGGAAATTAACAGCTCTCTCGACAAGCGGCAGCCTGCAGTTTATGTGGCACTAATACGCAGCTAAGTAGTTTGGGCTACTCAGACATCTGGCCCACTTAAAACAGCTGGAAAAGCACAGCTATTAACCTTTTGCTTACAAAGAGAAGCTTTCCTACAGATGCTAAAACATTATGGGAGACTTGAAAATGCCTCGTAATGGCTCAGACAACTTTTCTAATTGCAGATGATGGCGTTATGCCTTCCTTTCCTCAGCAGTGGGGAGGAGAATGCTGTCTAGTTTCTCTTGTTTGATTGATGTCACTTTGTGTAGATGCTATTAAATTTAAGCTTATCAGATTCAGGGCGTGAAGGGCTTTACAGACAAAAACATTATACTGTATCTGAAGCCAAAAAAGTACTGCTTCTTAACCAGTAAGGACACTTGCAAAGAAGAAATTAAATCAACATATAGGAAGTGCAGGAATACAGAACTAATTGTTGTTGTTGTTGACATTTTTGTTTGGTTGAGACAGAATTTCACACTTGTTGCACATGCTGGAGTGTGATGGCGTGATCTCAGCTCACTGCAACCTCTGTCTCCCAGGTTCAAGCAATTCTTCTGTCTCAGTCTCCCAAGTAGCTGGGATTACAGGCATGAACCACCATGCCCAGCTAATTTTTATATTTTTAGTAGAAACGAGGTTTCACCATGTTAGCCAGGCTGGTCTCCAACTACTGACCTCAGATCATCCGCTCACCTCAGTCTCCCAAAGTGCTAAGATTACAGATGTGAGCCACCACATCCACCCATGTGTTAACTATTTATTTATGCATGTATTTTTACTTTTTAAGATTCGCTGAAACTTTGTGGAAGGAGAAAGCGAAGTATGGAGATCTTGTGAAGATTGTCCAGAATCACAGTTAGAACTTGGTAGTTCTGAGATTAGAGTCCAAGCAACACCTATGTAACCTTCTAAACAAGTCCCTAAGCACGTTATATTTTTTCTCCATAATATTTTTAAATGTAATTAAAATCATAACTATCCCAAATAAACTCTCTAAGTATTATTTTTGCATCAAATTTCAAGTTCCACATATTCCCTGATACTTGATATATTTTAGTGATTATTTGCTTCAGAAAAAGACATAAATAAATGATGGTATCATCTGATACCTTGCTTAAATAAGAACACGACACCACCTGCTAAAAACTCCTGTTGCCTTATATTCAACACTCATTTTTGAGGACCTGCACTGTGCTTGGCAGCAGGCTAGGTCTCAATGAAAAGTTCTCCGCAGGAGAGGTATATGTACCATGAGACCTTATAAAGGGTAATTTACCTCATCTGGGGATTGAAGGAAGGGTTAGAAGAAGATGTAATAACTAAGCTAGAATCTGGAATAAAGTAGAAGCTAATACGTTTGCATAAGGAGCACCGCATCTTTGGTAGAGCGACTCATAGGTGTAACAGCCCTGTTCAAAAACATTTAAAAAGGCTAGTAGCAGTTTGAACGTAAAGTGGAAAGAGGAAGGAAGCATAAGAGAAAGATGAGCTTAGGGAAGTAGGCAATGGTTAGGACCTTTGGAGACTGAAAGACTATGATGATTTTCTTCTAAGATAAAGGAATTCCATTAAAGTATTTTAAACAGGTGGGTGATTGGTGACATGACTCAATTAACAGTTCGAAAAATCTCTGTGACTGTAATGTGGAGAAAAAAATCCTGTAGGAAGAAGGAGCAGGAGACGATGGTCACATGGACTGTGGTGATGGCTTGAGGAAACATATCAGTAGATTGGATAATAAATCATGAATTGGATTTGGAGGGTACACAAGTGAGGGGCATCAAGAAGGATACTTAAGTTTCCAGCTTGCATGGCAGGATGGGTGGTAGTGTTAGCCATCAATCCAAAGAGCACCGGAGAAGAACCCTGTACAAAAGGAAGCCCTTGAGTTCACTTTGGGACATTATAACTTTGAGGTGGATTTGAGACACTTTACCGGAGATGTCAAGGAGTTAACTGAATATGAGTACATTACGCGGCAAAGCATCCTGGGATGGAAACAGAAACATGTAGTTAAGTCCTATTTGAAGCCTTACGCATGGTTAAGATTGTTTATGAAAACGATGAGACAAAAAATGAGAAAGAAATGAGTTATTTAATTACAGGCAATGCAAGACAGCAACATACAACTTCAAAAAAACCACCAGCCCCTTGGACTGTGTTGTGAATGAGCCCTTTGGAGTTGTTAATTTGACTGCTGTGGACAGATGTTAAGACCCAATGACTAGGGAGAGGTAAGTGAGTCTGAAAAGTGAGTGCCTGCCCAGAGAAATGAGAGAAAACTATGTACAAGCACAGCCATGGACAGCAAGGGAAGAAAGTATTTCAAGAAGAAGGGCAATATCAAATGTTATGATTGCTGCAGAAAAGTCAAGTAAGAGGGAGAAAAGTCAGAAGGACAAGGACGAAGTACAGTCATGGACAAGAAGGGAAGAAAGCATTTTAGGAAGGGCAACATAAAACGTTATCATTGCTGCAGAAAAGTGAAGACTAGAGGAAGGACATGGAGCTTGGCAACTTAAAAGCCATTAGAATACTTTCCAGAATTGCCTCCGTGTAATTACAGAGGTGGAAGTCAGACTGGAGTAGGCTGAGGAGTGAGCAGGAGTCTTACCTGTTACTATCAACCCTCTGCACTCTCTGATAGCACTTGTCTCACTACCCTGAACCTATATCCTTTTCAACTTTTCAAATGAAGTGTGAGTTCCTTAGCATTCTAGTCGCATTGCAGCAGTCAGCGTGGTCCTCTAAAATCAGATCAGCTCTCTGCTGTGCCTAAAACCCTCCAGTGACGCTCAAGAAGCCTCACATGACCTTCCATACAACCTGTATCAGCCATTCCCTTTGTCTCTCTGGCTTAATCTTCTACCTCTCACCCCCTCACGCCATCCAGTAAAGGACCCTGGCTTCCTCACTGTTCCATAAAATGCTAAGCTCATTTCCCTTCTTTCCATCTACTTGTGTGCCTTTTGCTTACACACCCTCATGGATAATTTCCTGGCTTCTTCCCAATCTTTATTCAAATGTCACTTATTTCTGTGAGATGCCTTCCCTGCAGACAGTCTGAAGTGCCACCACCACCATCTCATTAAAATGGTTTCTGTCTTTCTTGCCTGTTTATATTTTTGCTCTTCAATACGTAA
Organism: Saimiri boliviensis; assembly: GCF_048565385.1. NCBI lineage: Eukaryota > Metazoa > Chordata > Mammalia > Primates > Cebidae > Saimiri > Saimiri boliviensis. The sequence continues at coordinate 113,499,727 of NC_133453.1, forward strand.
CACTTTCAAATATACTTTATTTATCTCTTGTACTTTGCTTATTCTCCATTAAAATATGTTTTATGAAGGGAGGCCTTTCTCGTGTGACTTTTTCCTATTATATCCCTAGGTCTGAGGTAATATTCTATGCAGAGAAGTACTCAGTAGCTATTTGCTGAATGAATGAAAATTTCTAGTGCTTTACACAGTGCTCTGTACATAATAGGCACATGGTAAGTTCACAAATGAATAGACTTTTTTTTACTATGACAAAATTATATTGTTAATTACTAAGATCATATTGAATACAATAATGCAAGTGATATTTTTTAGTCTGTCATTTCCTTGTTATTAATTTTTGGTGTTTATCTGTAACCCATTGAAATGGTAGTCTAATCATTATGGTGAAATACTTCAAAGCAATTTGCAATTGTAGGATTTCATTGGCTGTCCATATCAACCTTGAAATTAGAATGATGGAATATTATGCACTTATTTGAATCTAATGCCTTTCCTGGAGCATCAGAGTGAAGAATACTGTTTTCATTAATTTCCTTAATAACAACACTAAAAGAACAGCATTCTATAAGTCTGAAATTCATTTGTTTTTAATCTCATTTCAAACATGAGCTTGGCTTCACAGAGCAGAAAAGAAAGATAGTGTTGTACTCTGGACGTGACTAACAGAGTGGATTAAATAATTGGGTAGAAACATTTTATGACATTTTTTATGTCCTCTACTGATGTTTATTTCAAACTGGGTGATTTATTGCTCCAAAAATTTTATCACATATGACTTCATATCATTTTTCTTCCCAAAGAAAATAAAGGCTAAGTTGTTGAGCCATAACTCAGTCGATTCATAAGTTTGTGACCTGTCATCAAGCGTAAGTATGGGAGAATTGTCATAATGATGAAGATTAGTTCGTCTGGGGTAGAGGGGAGATCTTGAGGCATAACTTCTAACAGAGTAAACTGTTTTCTCTGAGGAGTTTGGTGAATGTTTTTAGGAAATATAATTCATTGACTTTTTTTGAAAAAAAAATTAATGATGACAGGTAGAAGGCATAGTGGTCACTGTTCCCCTGAGGCACAAATACTATATAAAATGTGTATGTATGTCCAGAATGTATGTCAGGGTCAAAGATCATGGTGTAGATCTGATGTCAAAAGCAGGAAGGAATAAATAGTAAATCTCCTCCTCTGGGGCATTACTTCTATTTCTTTTGTCTTTTGTCTTATCTGAACTACCTCTTTTTATTTGTTTGTACTCGTGATAAATCCCTTTCCAGGGCCTAAACATGAAGGAAGCAAGAACTGTAGTCTGATCCCCAGAACTGTAGAAACAGAACATTTGAGGATTTCCTCACTCTCTATTGAAAGAGAGATAATACCATAAAAATCACCTTCTGTAGATTTTTTTTAGTATAAGCAAAGAGCTGTAGGGGCATCCTGAAAATCTCCATAGTGCAGCAACTGCTCTTGCCCTTGCCAGCACAAATCCCTGATGTTATCAGCTCCTTCAGATTAAGTACAGCTCTCAAAGTCCAGTGTTTTTAGAAATTCCCTTTCCAGTGAAATAGTTTAAAAGAGTCATTACGATGCTATCATTAAGGATTTTCTTGTGTTAGGGCCCATTTAGTTGTATATTGATATGATTTTGTGTTTATTTATTCACAGGAAGTCTTTCCCTGATAAAAGGTGTGTACCAAAGGCCTCTGGTCTTGCCAATTAGCACAGCTCAGTAGTAGGAATGCTAGCCACAGAGTCTGAGAAGCTTTCCAAAACAGATTTGATCAATTACCACCCATGTCACTGAGCAAATTATTTAAGCTCACTGAGCTTCCATATACTCTATAGAAAATGGGCATAAATAATAATTTCTACTTTATAAAGTGGCCGTGACAAGTATTTGAGTGCGTAAAAATTAAGTGCCTGGAACAGAGTTGGAATTCAGTCAATAAGCGCATTCTCATTGTCAACCCCAAACAACAATATTATAGAATTATCCCATGTGGGTTATCATTCTAGTCCAACAATGAACTAGACTTCATAGTCGAATTTATAAAAATTTAAATCCTACAGCCTGATGTTAGCAATAGCATTTGGTTATTTGAAAAGTTACAGATGCTTGACAGTAACAACTCTAAATTAGCTTCCACTTGACTAAAGATTTCTGATTTTCATTTATGAGACCAATTTTGAGAAAATGCTACATTCATAAAGTTTTTCTTGCATCAGTAGAGACATATTTATAATCATTTAAAAATTCATCTGTAGCATCTTTTCTTACAGTATGTTATAATACTGCACTGTGAAATGTCAATTCAGAGCATCAGGTAATTTTTAATTCAGCTCCAGGCTCCTGTAGAATGGAAGAAGCTTGGAAATGGACTCTCTATAATCAGACCAACCAGAATCACAAGGTTAAAAGCAGCTTATCAGCATTTGAACTTTTATTCCGAAGTCCACTGTATTATTAATACTTACTACAGAAATGAACAAAGGATTAAGAGATGTCTATCTTTGTGTACATATACACTCTCCTGACCTCACAATGAAACTTCAATACTATATTAAAATTTTCAGAATAACTAAAGACTAAATTACCAAAAATATGTGAAACAAATAAAACTACACATACATCTGTTTTTTTAGGACCTACTGTATACAAGATATTAAAAACTAGAAATGTAACAGTAAATGTGAGACACAGCCCACAATAAAAAGGGACTTAGGCCCTAATGCAGGCTTACAGTCAACTTTGAATAAACTAATTTATGCACATGTTATAATTTTCCACTCCTCGATTTGTTTATTCAAATTATGCCTAGATGTTTCCTTCAGCAAATGGAAATGTAGATGACTCGATTTTTATTTTAATGCACAAATTATGCTAAATTAAATGTGCCATATTTATGTATATAATATTCAAATACCTGCATCTTCAATTACAATTTGTTAACAAGACCAAAACAAATACCACGTGTTATTCCATTTAGTGATTAACTTGTAATCTTAAGTACAATTTGACCACCTGTCTTTTCTACTGTAACACTAATTATTACAGTAATAGAGGAGAGATTTTTATCATATTTAGAAATCACATGTCCCTTTACCACTTAAAAGTCACAAAGCTGATTTCTCAAAGCCTCTTCCCCAGTGGCTCTTGAAGGGCAGCATTGGCATCACCTGGAAAATTATTAGGAAAGAAAATTTGGGGGCTCCACTTCAGAACTATTGAATCAATCTCTGGGTGTGGAGTTTAATGACTGATGTTTTTAAAAGCTCTATACATGATACTGAAGCATACTTAAGTTTGAGAACTTGACCCATTATTTCAATGTAAAGTCGTTCCACTTAGGTTTGTTCAAAGTCTGTCATGTCATTCACATTTCCTAGGGCTGCACTGTCTCACATGGTAGTCGGTTGTTCATTGTGCCTATGGACCACCTGAAATGAGGCTAACCAATTGCAGATTTGCTGTCAGAGTAAAAACATGACAAATGCTTCAAAAAACATGTGTGGCTTACATTTATTGTTCATATTACATATATTTTGGAGAGATTATTTTTTAAAATTTTCAGCTTTATTGATGTATAATTGACATAGGAATCTTATAAAGTGAACAATTTAATGTTTATTTTTATATGTATATAGTGAAATAAATGCCACAATCAAGCTAATTAACGTTCCTTGACATAATTATCTTTTTTTTTTTTTTTTTTTTTTTTTTTGGGAATGGTGAAAACACCTTCAATCTACCACCTTAGGAAATTTCAAGGATATGATACATTATTATAAACTGTAATTACCATGCTGTACAGAATTTTATTCTGCATAACTAAAACTTTGTATTCTTTGACAAACATCTTTCAATTGTTCCCTCCCCACTCTGACCCTGGCAATCACCAGGTTGCCCCTCTATTTCTGTGAGTTTGACTATTTCAGTGCCACATATAAGTGAAATCATGCAGTTTTTGTTTTGCTGTGTCTGGCATATTCCACTTAGCATAAATGCCTTCAGGTTCTTACATATGGTTGCAAAACATAGAGTTTTCTTCTTTTTATAAGGCTAAAAATAAAGCTGAAAAACATCCCATCATATCTATACATCTAAAGAGCCAAGATTTTAAAAGACTTAAAGATCCACTTAAGAACCAAGTTTTATTTTCTTGGATATCAATATGGTTTGGCTCTGTGTCCCCACCCAAATCTCATATTGAATTGTACTCCCATAATTCCCACATGTTGTGGGAGGGACCCAGTGGGAGATAATTTAAATCTTGGGAGCAGTTTCCTCCATACTGTTCTCATGGTAGTGAATAAGTCACAAGATCTGATGGGTCTATAAGGGGTTTCTGCTTTTGTATCTTCCTCATTTTCTCTTACCATCACCATATAAGAAGTGCCTTTCATCTCCTACCATGATTCTGAGGCCTTCCCAGCCATGTGGAACTGCAAGTCCAATTGGACCTCTTTTTCTTCCCCATTCTCTGGTATTTTTATCAGCAGAGTGAAAATGGACTAATACAGTGAGGCCTGGGCATTAGTATCAAGATGACATCACTGAAAGTAGAATTGAAAAGAATTATACAACACCACACCACTATGATTTTTCCACAATATAGATAAAACATGTGTGAATAGCTTCAAGAACATAGATTGTTCTAAATTGTAAAATAAACACCAGTAGAGTGGGGCGAGGCTGAAAAGAACCAAAAATACGGAAGCGACTTTGGAACTGGGTAACAGGCAGAGATTGGAACAGTCTGGAGGGCTTAGAAGAAGACAGAAAAAAGTGGGAAACTTTGGAACTTCCTAGAGACTGGTTGAATGGCTTTGACCAAAAGCCTGACAGCAATATGGACAATAAGGTCCAGGCAGAGGTGGCCTCAGATGGAGATGAGAAACTTTTTGGAAACTAGAGTAAAGGTGACTCTTGTTATGTTGTAGCAAAGAGACTGGAGGCATTTTGCCCTTGCCCTAGAGATTTGTGAAACTTTGAACTTGAGAGAGATAATTTAGGATATCTGACAGAATAAATTTCTAAGCAGCAAAGCATTCAAAATGTGACTTGGGTGCTGTTAAAAGCATTCCATTTTAAACGGGAAACAGCACAAAGGTTCAGAAAATGTGCAGCCTGATGATGCAGTAGAAAAGAAAAACTCATTTTTTGAGCAAAAATTCAAGCTGGTTGCAGAAATTTGCATTAAGTAAGAAGGAGCCAAATGTTAATCCCCAAGACAATGGGGAATATGTCTCCAGGGCATGCCATATGTCTTCATGGCAGCCCCTCTCATCACAGACCCAGAAGCCTAGAAGGAAAAAAATGGTTTTGTGGGCCAGACCCAGGGTCTCTGTGCTGTACGCAGTCTAGGGACTTAGTGCCCTATGTCCCAGGAACTCCAGCCATCGCTAAAAGGGGCCATGCTATTGTTTGATCCATGGTTTCAGGGTGCAAGCCCAAAACCTTGGCAGCTTCCATGTTGTATTGAGTTTTTAGGCGTACAGAAGCCAAGAATTGATGTTTGGAAACCTCTGCCAATATTTCAGATGCGTGGAAATACTTGGATGCCCAAGCAAACTTTTGTTGCAGGGGCGGGACTCTCATGGAGAACTTCTGCTAGGGCAGTGCAGAAGGGACATGTGGGGTTGGAGCCTCCACACAGAGTCCCTGCTGGGGCACTGCCCAGTGAAGCTGTGAGAAGAGGGTCAGCATCCTCCAGACCCTGGAATAGTAGACCCACCAACAGCTTGCACTGTGCACCTGGGAAAGCTGCAGGAGCTCAATGCCAGCCTGTGGAAACACCCAGGAGTAGGGCCATCCCCTGTGAATCCACAGGGGCACAACTGCCCAAGACTATGGGAACCTACTTCTTGCAACAGCATGACCTGGATGTGAGACATGGAGTCAAAAGAGATCATTTTGGAGCTTTAGAATTTGACTGCCCTGCTGGAATTCAGACTTGCATGGGCCCTATAATCCCTTTGTCTTGGCCAGTTTCTCCCATTTGGCATGGCTGTATTCACCAATACCTGTACCTTCACTGTATCTAGGAAGTAACTATCTTGCTGTTGATTTTATAGGCTCATACACAGAAAGGACTTAACTTGTCTTAGATGAGACTTTGGACTAAGGACTTTGAGTTAATGCTGAAATGAGTTAAAACTTTGGGCGACTGTTGGGAATGCATGATTGGTCTTGAAATGTGAGGACATGAGATTTGGAGGGGTCCGAGGAGGAGCAATATGGTTTGGCTGTGTTCCCACCCAAATCTCATTTGGGAGTTTCAAATTATACTCCCATAATTCCCATGTGTTGTGGGAGGGACCTGGTGGGAGATAATTTGAATCATAGGAGCAGTTTCCCCCATACTGTTCTTGTGGTAGTGAATAAGTCTCACAAGATCTGATAGTTTTATCAAAGGTTTCTGCATTTGCATCTTCCCCGTTTTTCTCTTGCTGCCACCATGGATTCTGAAGTACCTTTCGGCTCCCTCCAGGATTCTGAGGCCTCTTCAGCCGTGTGGAAGTGTACGTCTGATTAAACCTTATCAGTGGTGTGAAAATGAACTAATACAGGTATATACCCAAAAATGGGATTTCAAACTCATGTGGTACTTCTATTGTTAATTTTTTAAGGAAGCCCCATATTGTTTTGCATAAGACACAGATAGAGAGACATTCTGTGCTCATGGATTGAAAGAATTAATTTTGTTAAAATGCCCATACTACTCAAAGTTATCTACAGATTCAGTGCAATCCCTATCGAAATCCCAGTGATAGTCTTTACAGAAATAGAAAGAAAAAAAGTAAAATTTAAATGAAACCACAAAAGACCACAAATACCCATATCAATATCAGGAAGAACAAAGCTAAAGGTATCACACTTCCAAAATGTGTTATAAAGCTGTAGTAATAAAAGCACTATGATACTAACATAGAACCAGTAATATAGACCAAAAGAACAGAAAGAGAGCGTAGAAATAGATTCATATGCTGACAGTCAACTGATCTTTGGCAGGAATGCCAAGAACACATAGCAGTGAAAAGATAATCTCTTCAATAAATGATGTTGGAAAAACAGGATACCCCATGCAAAAAGATATAAAATTTGACCTTTCTCTCACATCATATTAAAAACAAACATAAAACTGTACAACTACTAGAAGAAAACATATCTGAAAAAGCTTCTTGATATTGGTCTTGGCAAAAAAAATATTTTGTTTATGACACCAAACGCACAGGCAACACAAGCAAAAATAAATTGAGATTGCATCAAACTAAAAAGCTTCTGCACAGCAAAAGAAACAATCAACAGACTATAAAGCAATCTACATAATGAGTGAAAATATTTGCAAACCATATATCTGATTAGGGGTTCATACTCCAAATATATAAGAAACTGATACAACTTAACAGCAAAACAAAACAAAATAAAATACTGATTCTAATATGGATAAAGGACCTGATTAGACATTTCTTAAAAGAAGACATATGTCTTAATCTGTTGTGTGCTTCTGTAACAGAATACTTGAGTCTGAGCAGTGGATAAAGAACAGAAATGTATTTCTGAGAGGGATTAGTACTTCTGCCAGAGGCTCGTGGCAGCTCAGAAGTGTTAGCTCCTTTGTCACTTGTACACTTCAATGAAGAAACACACTGCAATGTATGGGATCTGATTTCCCTTGCAGTTGCCAGCATAGCCAAGTGTCATTGACCACAAGTATAAGGAAGGAGAGACGGTGTGCCCTTTGGATAGATCTTGATCAATGGGAAACAGGAAATGACAAATATGCACAGAGGCATTACTTCACCCCATCTACTCGCCTCCAGCACAGCCATCTGGGGACGTTCCGGATGCCAGAGCAAGTGTACCCGCTGTGTGAGGACACATGCCCTTTGGTGGTTTGTCATAAAACAGAGGCCAGGCCGGGCGCGGTGGCTCAAGCCTGTAATCCCAGCACTTTGGGAGGCCGAGGCGGGTGGATCACAAGGTCAAGAGATCGAGACCATCCTGGTCAACATGGTGAAACCCCGTCTCTACTAAAAATTCTAAAAATTAGCTGGGCATGGTGGCGCGTGCCTGTAATCCCAGCTACTCAGGAGGCTGAAGCAGGGGAATTGCCTGAACCCAGGAGGCGGAGGTTACCATGAGCTGAGATCGCGCCATTGCACTCCAGCCTGGGCAACAAGATTGAAACTCCGTCTCAGAAAAAAAAAAAAAAAAAAAAAAAAAAAAAAAGCCAATGCACTGATCACTCCCTCCTACTAAGTCCCTGCATCGCATGTCTGATCCTGTGACTGTTTGCTTCAAAGCAGAGAATGTGGAACAAGGAGATAAGGAAAGCAGCAAGAGGTTAGTGGACAGTGACAAGGTGCTTGGGATGGCAGATCAGAGGCCTTGATACATGGGGTCAGTATGTCCACTGAGGACAGCAAAGAGGAATTCCTTCAGTAAAAAATATGCTTATTTCAAATTAAGAAAGTGCTTTTATTTCCATGTAAAATAAGGGAGACTAACTTTTCCAGGGGATTTTATTTCTAAAACAGTTAATTTTCTCCAGTTGAACTAAAATAGCTTCTGTAAGTACCAATTGACCCACTTTTTTACTATATATTTAGAGGCAAAATAAAGTTCCTCTAATAGAAAGCTTCTCTGACTTATTCTTAGGTCATCTGCTGCTAGTTGTGAATGTGACAAGAAAGCTAGCTCATTAGTGCACTGGAGATGCTTGTGTGGGAAACTTGGAGTCCCATTTTACTTTGCTGTTTGACATTTTTCTCTCTAATGTGTAATCTACTGAGAGAAGCTAATCCTCAACTCATCCTGCTCAGTGGGAAGTGAAGAAATTGCTAATTATCTCATCATGAATCCACAAGTATTGCAAAATTTGGTCTGGGTGTTTGTGTACCGCATTAATAAACTAACATTCATTCCTCAATATGGTGATCTAACAGTGAAATATCTATGAACACCTGCCTTATATTTGCACTAAGTATAAAACCAGAAATGCAGCGGAAAAGTTCTTTTAAATGTTTAGAAGTAGCCGGGAACATTACTGTCACCTTTTCATGGGAGCAAACTAAAGGAAACTTCTGAAAAAAGAACTCCAGAAAAGCTGGGGAAAATGTGATGCACCAACATGAAAGACTTTTCTTTCCAAGAGGAAAGTCATAAACTGGCAGTCCCTTTGGCTGAATCCAGCTCACAGACAGGTTTTCTTGAGCTTATTCAGTATTTTTTAATAAAGTGAATTAGTTGGCAAGATATAAAAATTGTCAGGCTGCAAATAAAAATGCAATCTATACTTCTGACTTTCTTTGAAAACAGGTTCCTGTAGCCCACTGCTCCCAGGTTCCAGCTGGCTTCTGCTGGAGGTAGCCCAGGGGCATGCTCTCCCCAACTACCCCCGCTCCCCACCTGACTTTCTCACATTTGCTCTACCTGCTTGCCACCTGAAGTCATTTACTCAGTGTCCTCAGTTAGGGATTTCTCTATATTTAGATTGTACCTGAACTGACAGGTCTTTATCACAGGGATGTTCTAGGACAGTGGTTCTCCAACCTGACCACACTCTAAAGTCAGTTATGAAGCTTTAGACATTGTTATGCTCAGGCCATACCCCATATGAACTGAACATAATTGTTAGCAGAAGAGGACATAGCACTCAGGTAGAAGTGGTTTGTTTAATTCTCTACGTTATTTCAATATGTAGCTACATTTGAGAACAACAGTACCTGAAAACTTCCCAAATTCCTGTCATGTCCTTGCACAGAACTCAGATAACCAGGTGATACGGTTTGGATGTCCCCACGTCAATCTCATCTTTAATTGTACTACCATAATTCCCATGTATTGTTGGAGGGACCCAGTGAGAGATAATTTGAATCACAGGGGCAGTTTCCCCCATACTGTTCTCTTGATAGTGAATAAGTCTCACAAGATTGGATGGTTTTATCAAGGGGTTTTCATTCTTGCATCTTCTTCACTTTTCTTTTGCTGGCACCAAATAAGAAGTGCCTTTCACCTCCTGCTATGATTCTGAGGCCTCTCCAGCCGTGCAGAACTGTAAGTCTAATTAATTAAGCTTCATTTTCTTCCTGGTCTCCAGTATATCTTTATCAGCAGCATGAAAACGAATTAACGCACCAGGTAATACCTTAACAAGAGCTGTCTGGTGGCAGATGGGATGGCACACAAGAGGAAAGTGAAAACACAAGTTGCTTAGGTCAGAAGTTTGCAGTGCTGGTCGCACATAAGAAATAACAGGAGGCTTTGACAAAAATCCATTCTGGCCACACCAACAGCTATTCTGATTTGAGTGATCTGGTTTGGTGTCCATTTGTCAGTATCACTTTTAAGCTGACTAGTTTTTCTAAAAAAAAAAACTAGGTTTGAAGGATCACTGTTTTAAGGAGTTCAAGGCTGCAGTAAGCTGTGATCATCCCACTGCACTACAGCCTTGGTGACAGAGCAAGACACTGTTTCAAAGGAAAACAAAACAAAACAAAACAAAACGAAAAATCACTACTGGTTTACAGTATTTGCTACAGCTTAAAATGTTTAACTGAGTTATAGATACTTAATCATTTAATAACTATGAGCAAAAAGGCAACCTGGATATTGTTGAACAAGTGAGCATTATTAATTATGTTTCACCTTTGGACTGTGTCTAGACCTGACCTTCAGCTTTCTTTGGCCTTTTAATTCCCATAAAAAGCTGTCACATCTCCAAAATTAGAGGATGAGTCTCTAATTGGCAAGGCCTACTGCATCATGTAATTTTCAACATATATTTTAAGTGCCTACCAGCTGCTTCTTTCTCTTACTTCTCACTCTGTCTCAAGAACCTAGCATGGAACCTGGCACCTGGCAGACTCCCAGTAATTTTTGTTGAATTTAGAGTATAGCTAAAGAATTTTTTATAAATTCTAACCTGTGCCTCTAAGCTTTCCTGTTACTCCATTTTCAATATAAAATAAATACTATAACATGTTCTCTCTTAAAACTATTTTCTAAAAATTTCCAAAATGTGGTCTTGTCTCAAAAAATTATTAGTTAATTTAAACTCTGCTTAGAATTTTTCCTTTATTTATTCAACAATGCAGTATCCATTTGCCCACTCAGAATTTCTTTTTTGTATCTTCATTTCTGGACTTCTGCCTCTTACTTGAGGGGTCAGAACCTAAGCCACAGAGGCATTTTCTTCTTGATACTATCATCAGAAAACCTGAGGCAGCGTGAGCAGGTGAGAAATAAATATGCTATCCATAGAAACAAAAGTTATCAGGAAAACGGAACAAAACAAACAAATGAAAAAACTACATACACACACATGCACATACAGATGGTCTCCAACTTAGGAAGGTTTGCCATATGAGTTTTTTGCTTTTACAATGGTGCAAGCAATACACATTTAGTATATATTTATATATACCCAAATCATACTTTGAATTTTGAATTTTGATCCTATTCCAGGTTAGGATAACCTCTTATGATTCTGGATGAGCCACGGCTTTCTGTTAGCCCATGACCACAAGACTAAACAACCATAAATTTTTGATGTATGATATTGTCAGCTTTTGGTGGACTTATCAGGACATCACACCATTTAAAGTAGAGAAGAATCTCTCTCTCTCTCTCTCTCTCTCTCTATATATATATATATATATATGAATATATATGGATATACATATTTATATATGAATATATATGGATATGTATATATGGATATGTACATATCCATATATATTCATATATAAATATATATGAATATTATATATAATATATAATATAAATAATATATATGAATCTATATACATGGATATATATACCCAAATCAAAGCCGTAAAGATAAAAGTAGGAGAATGCAAACAAGTATGATGCTCAAAATGAGGACAAAATCTCATGCAAGGAATGAATTGAGAAGAAATGTTAAAAAAAAAAAAGAAGAAGAAGAAGTAGTGAGTTCCTGGTTACAGACATGAAACTTTTCTAAAACATAAACATACAAACCATATTTACTGTTAATTATCATCTAAGATTGGTTTTATCTACTCCATGAAATTTCCCCAAATCCTACCAATCTATCATTTGGAAATAGTATTCTAGCTCGCGTGTGTGAATTTTGTCTCAGATTCATGAAAGCAATAATTCTCAAGCAACCTCCAGAGTAGCCCCCCTAGTGGTAGCTACGTATAGATGTCTCCCTCTTCTGTGATTTGGGATCTGCGGCAGATTGTATTTTGAAAGATGGCCCAAAATATCTCCAATCCTGTGTGTTCTTCTTAAACTTTGGCACTCCGTTTTTGAAAATTGGAGTCTCCTTTTCCTCTTTATGAGTCTGGGTAGGCATGTGACTTTAACCCACAAAAGGTTATGGACGTAACTCTATGACTTCTGTGGCAAGGAAATAAAAGATGATGTAGCTTCTACCTTCTTCTTTAAGACATTTGCCTTTGGAGCCCTGAGACCCCATGTAAACAGGCCAACAACACTGAAGCCATTGTGTTGTAAAAGGTCCACAGCAGTTCATGCAGAGAGATCATGTAAAGAAGGCTACATAAAGAGAGAGAGATGCTGGTTCCTCCAGTCCTATAACTGCCTGAGACCCCAATCCAGATCTACCCAGTCACATCTTTCCAGAATTGACCAACAGAAGCTGAGCTTTAATTATAAAATAATTGTTATTTTAAGCTACTAATAAATTATGGAGTGAATTTCTAATTCTGCAATAAATAGTAAGTGGAACATATTTCTATTCTACTATTCCTTCCTTGGATATGGATGGCTCTACTTAACTAGTGGTGTGCTGGTAGATGTTTCACAGGCAGATCCCTGGGAGGGGAAGTTCTAATCTGTAGTACTTGCTAACTACTTTGGTGTGATTTCAAGTTATCAATGTGATGTCACTGAAAGTAGAGTTGGAAAGAACTACAGAACATCACACCATTATGGTTTTTCCACAATGTAGACAAAATGGATGTAAATAGCTTCACAAGCACAGATAGTTATAAATTATAAATAAGAAATGATAACTTTTAAGTGGTATTATCTTTATGTTTAATATACTTTTATGTATTCTAAATTTATATGATTTAATATCAAATAATGTTTTTTCTAACACCTGCCTTACAAAATTACCAAGAAGTTATCTATTGGTCCCAACACACCGTGGTACTTACACCTCTCTATTGCTCTGTGTGTTTCTCAGCTTCACCATAAACATCAGAACTCAGTGGATCCATTAATGACAAAGAAGTTCTCTTTTGTGTATACAGTGTCTCACATCTGCATCCAGTTAATTTAGTCATACAGCCTGTCTCATTGACTTCCATTGTTTCAGTGACCTTGGGCAGTCCGAATTTCTATAAGCATCAAAATCATTGCTAAGAGTGATTATTAGTGTGTCCCACAAGTATCTTACATTCAACTTGTGCAAAACTGAAGTCATTGTCTTCCTCATCATCCTTTCCTTTTTTTTTTTTTTTTTTTTTTTGAGACAGAGTTTCGCTCTTGTTACCCAGGCTGGAGTGCAATGGCACAATCTCGGCTGACCGCAACCTCTGCCTCCTGGGTTCAGGCAATTCTCCTTCCTCAGCCTCCTGAGTAGCTGGGATTACAGGTACGTGCCACCTTGCCCAGCTAATTTTTTGTATTTTTAGTAAAGACGGGGTTTCACCATGTTGACCAGGATGGTCTCGATCTCTTGACCTCGTGATCCACCCGCCTCGGCTTCCCAAAGTGCTGGGATTACAGGCTTGAGCCACCACGACCAGCCCATCCTTTCCTTTTTGTATCTTTTTTTAAAAATTTTGCTGAGTATCATCACGAGACACCTGGTCCCTGAGTGCTCTTGAATTTCACTCCTTTTCTTCTCTGTCTTCTTATTCCACTGGCTTTGTTTTCTCAACTTTCTTTGCTTCTCTCCACTTGAGTTGTCACTATTATAGTCCAGGTATTGATTCTTTCTTAATAGATTATTTTAACAAGTTCTCAAGCAGTCTTCTTACCTCTAGTCTTACACTTATCCCTTCTTCACACTGACCTCAAGGCTGCCCTTCCAATCATCCTGTTTCTTTAGGTTGTGCTTCTTTGTGCAAGGCTGTTAGAGGTGGTTGTGTGTGCCACAAGCATTTTTTTTTTTCTCTATGATTTTGTTGTCTGGTGAAGGCAAATAGAAGAGTCCCCCTGGGGCACATACAGATTGATACACATGCCTGCCTATATACAGTGTCAACTCAGGTCACATACTAAGTCTAACAAATAGCCTTAATTTCCCTTTTGCCCAGTACCTATCCTACTTGTGGAATTTCATTAGAGTTCTGGTATAGGGTTCAGGTGCTTATTACTCATTTCATAGCTTTTCTCCTTCGTACTGATATTCTCTAGCTCAGGGGCATCCAATCTTTGGGCTTTCCTGGACCACATCGGAAAAGAAGAATGGTCTTGGGCCACACATAAAATAGATTAACACTAACAATAGCTAATGAGCTAAGAAAAAAAATCACCCAAAAAACTCATCATGTTTTAAGAAAGTTTACAAATTTGTATTAGGTCACATTCAAAGCTGTCTTGGACCACATGTAAGCTGTGGGTTGGATAAGCTTGCCATAGCTAATCCAACCAATTAAAGTTGAAATCTATCTGAAAGATATTTTCTATTGTACAGAGACTTAATTTTGTACCCTGATTGCACCATGGAATAAAACGATAGAAGTACAGTTACAGGCACTTGATTTAATGTCTAGAGAAAAAAAGAATCCCTAGGGAGTTGAGTCACTTTGATCAGCCTTAATTTATAACAATGAGACCATCTGGGTTTTATTTCTGTGGACATCAATTTTTTTGAAAAATCAGTTAATTTATCTACTCTCTACTTTTGAGCTGCTCCATTTCCTTTAAGTGACAGTAGCTACATTTGCAAAAATACTAGATTTTTTTTTATTAACCCTAATTTATATACTCAGTATTTTAATCTTAATCCTAAAGTGTTTAGGTTCAGCACGAATTGCTAGAATGAATAAAATTCATTGGATCATAAAATAAGATAGAAAAGTTAAATGATCTGAAATACATTTTATGTGAGACTTTCATTTTTCAATAAAGCTTCAGAAAACATGCCCATATTCTACAGGAAGGAATATATTAAAGCCACATTGGAGATTTCAATAATTTCTCATGTTCAAGATGGATTATTTGAATATTTATAACTGAAGGGAAATGTTTTCCATCAAAATATGCTGAATTATATTTTCTAGGGATATTTTTCCAATACAATCTCATACGGTAGGCTGAAAAAAAGAGCTTTAGAAAACAATTTATCTTGAAAATAATAACAGGTTTTACTGAAATATCTTCATGTTCTTAATTCCCACATAGAGAGTTTTTCTGTTCTTTAAAATCTGGCTCAATACAGACAGCAATACATAAGAGTTGTTTCCCCTTCCCTGGCACCTGCCTACTGAATGCTATTTTGTACTTGTCAACCACGTCCAAGTGTTGTCAGCCTACCATTTGTCAAAGGCACAAATGCCGCTTGCAAAGCTTTACTGCTTCACCTTAAAAAGAAAGGATGGCATTTCTACACAACTGTCATGGGACTGTTTGCTATGCCACTTTGCTTTGATTGTTTCCCACACGGAAGGGGACAGATCCTGAGCTTCGGGTGGAAAATAAATTGTGATGCATATTACTTAAATTCTGATGGTGTGTGGCTTAACCAAGAACATTTACTTATTCACTCAGCCATCCCTGTTTTCATCGTATGTTGACTTTAGCAGTGGTTGAGAGTAATTGAGCACTTGCTACCTTGCAAGGCCTGTGCTCAGTCGTTTCACATTATCTCACGCGTGTCCCCTTACAACTGCAGGAGGCATTGGTAGATTACACCTATTCTGCAGAGGAAAAAACTGAAGTTTTTATAACTTTTATGTGGCCAAGTCTGTTTTTCTCTCTACCCTTGCTATTAGCATTTAGACAGGAATATCCAGTCCTATAATCAGTAGAGAGGGTGATTTCTGATTCTATAGATAGGGTTGGACATTTAGCAAATAAAATTATAGCATGCCCAATTAGATTTAAATTTCAGATATAATTTTTTAGACTAATGTGTCTTGTGCAATATTTAGGGCATATTTGTGTTAAAAGTATTCGTTGTTAATTTCAAATTCAGCACTAAATGGGCATTTTGTGTCTTATCTGGAAACACTGTTTATAAAGCTAGTTCAGGCTATTAAAATTAAATCCTATTAATGTCTTATCAACCCAAACTCCTATGGATACAAAGCCATTTGTCACACTCTAATCTTCCCTTTGGTCCCAGCTGGCCTGTGTAACATGTAAGACTATGCATATATTGCCACTGAGTGTCACCTGCAACCTTCCACAGGTCCCCAGCTAACTAACCCCCTCCTGTCTTCAGCTTCTAGTCCATGTAGCTGCTGCATTCTCTGCAGTTTTCGTTTCTGACTCAACTGGAACCTCCCGTTGATCTCTGAGGCCTTTTGCTCTCCCTGCCCTGATTACTGATGGACATTGTTTGCAACAGGCCTGTCAAGGGTTCTGCAAGTCCCCTTGGGCTGTCTGAGATATTATTTTTATTATTTTCTCAACAGACTTAGAAAAAGTGTGCTTTTTTTTTCCATGACAAATATAAAGTCTGGACACTAATGAGGTAAAAGTGAATAAAACATGGGACTGGGGTGGAGAGAACATAGCAGATTCAGTCTCATCAAAATAGGAGCACAAAGCACAGTGGGGACTAGAAAGGAGAGACTTGGGCACAGGTGTGTAAATGGAAGTTTCGGCAGAGTGTTTTTGACAGTGGTAGATGAAAACACGCAAGTACTGCCTTCCAGTTTGTCCGGCAGTGGTGAAGCCAGCAAGGCACTTAGGGCACAATATCTAAGATTAAATAATGACTTATACGTGTCTGGGACCTAGTGAGTTCTTAAAAAAAAAAAATGTTGATTCTCTTAAGCAATATTCTCTTAATGTTGTTTCTCTTATTGTTGGTTCTTTTAATGTTGGTTCTCTTATTTCTGTCTTGGAAATAAATGCTTATTACAATGGAGGTTAATTAAATCGAAATTATTATATGAATAAAATAGAACACGAATACTTTTGTCAAAAACCATGTGTAATTGCACAGGAAGATGAGCACTGCCTTCAGAGCCATGAATCTTGGGTTCAAGACTTAAATTGATCACACCCTGCATCATTTATACCCTTTAAATCAGCTTCATTTTCTATAAGAGTATGCATGTAGAAAGCCTTTTCCTCAGAAATATTTCATTAATGATCCTGTAGTCAAGGCTGCTGATAAAAAGCTGTTTTTATTTATTTATCTGTTTTTTTGAGACAGAGTTACCCTCTGTTACACGGGCTGAGTGCAGTGGCGCGATCTTGGCTCACTGCAACCTTCACCACCCAGGCTCAAGCGATTCTCATGTCTCAGCTTCCCAAGTAGCTGCGTGTGTGCCACCATGCCTGACTAATTTTTGTGCTTGCAGTAGAGATGGGGGTTTTTGCCACACTGGGCAGGTTGGTCTTGAACTCCTGGCCTCAAGTGATTCACGAGACTTGGCTTCCCAAAGTTCTGGAATTACAGGCATAAGCCAATGTGCCCAGCACCCCCTCCAAAAAAAAAATGTTTAGATCTCTTTATACTAAGATTTGTGACATGACTTTGGGTCAAAATTGTC
Organism: Saimiri boliviensis; assembly: GCF_048565385.1. Taxonomy (NCBI): domain Eukaryota; kingdom Metazoa; phylum Chordata; class Mammalia; order Primates; family Cebidae; genus Saimiri; species Saimiri boliviensis. The sequence continues at coordinate 113,517,418 of NC_133453.1, forward strand.
ACAGAAATTTGTAAGCGTCTTTTTGAAATAGATTGTTCACCACAAAAATGTGATCATTAGCAACACAACCCAAGCTGAGACCAACCTGGAAAAGGAGCTGAATCGCCAAGATGGCTGCAAACTCTGAAAAGCATGTTCAAATTTTAAATCTTTAAGACTAAGATGGTTTGCTATGCATCAATAGTTTACTGATACATCATCCTTTAAGTTCTGCTTCATCTCCCATTGATTCTGAGATTTCCCTAGTTCTTCTGGGTCCAAAGTCATTTCTCCTTCTTCTAAATGTCTCTGGTTTATAACATTTACACCATCAATGGACAATTAATACATATATTTTTAGATCCCTAACCTGTTAGCAATTGCCCTGTTTAAGAGAATCCAGTATCACTTTAATTTCATAATTCCTGGCCCATTACCTTATACAGCTCAGGGGATATATAAATGCTGATTTCTTTGATTAGTATACCTTTTGGTTCAAATTCCATATAATTTTTATTATTAAAAATAAAAGTTGGTATTATATGTGTTCTGAGGCACTAGTTCTTAACAGTTCTGATTTAATTAAATTAGGGTGAGGCCTAGGCATTAATATCTGTTAAAATTTTCCCAAGAGATTATGATGTATATCAAGGATTAAGAATCACTGTTTTCAGGTTGGCTCAGAATGGATTAAGTCTTTAGAAGATTTACTTTTTAAGGAGTTTATTTTGCCATGTTCATGTTCATAGACTCCAGGTAGAAACCATCCCATTCCCCTTCGTAATCTGCTCAGTTCGTTATTGTTCGTTGATGTCTTTCTGCTCTAGCTGTTTTCCTTGTGTCATTCCTCTTCCCAAGAAGAGCTGTATAAACCCTTTGGTTCTCTTTACTTTAAATACAAACAAATCCTTTAAAACCAAATTGATTCATCAGAGGAAAAAGATAGCACCAAATGGAATGTTGGTACTTTTCTGAATTCTAAGTGAACAATCCATTTTAAATGATTAATTCCATTATACAGCAATTTACATCTAGTGCCAGCTAATAAAATAAATTAGTTTCAACATCGATTCAACCCTCTTCCCTGTCTCACATGCTCTCATTAGCCTCGTTGCAAATGTTTTGCTGCAATAATTTCTGTGCCATACCAGCTGCACATGACTGGACTGCTATTATTGATTACTAAAAATTCGGATATAAAAAAGAGGAATTGGGCAGGGAGTTGATTTCTACGATCAGTTTGAAGTTTAAGGGGGAGAGGAGTCATCCACGAGATATCTATTTTCTTTTATATATTTTCTAGAGGAAATGGTATGTTTCTGACCCATATACATTAAAAAGCCCCTATATAGATGTAGGTTCTAAAACAGTTTTCAGGGATGTGGCGTAGAGAATGTCTCAGTGTATGTATGTTGCTATAACAGAATACCTGAGGCTGGGTAATTTATAAAGAAAAGAACTTGATTTAGCTCATAAGCCTGGTGACTTAAAAGTATGAGATTGGTGTAATCCAAGCACTTTGGAGGCCAAAGTAGGTGGATCACCTGAAGTCGGGAGTTCAAGACCAGCCTGACCAACATGGTGAAACCCCATTTAAAAAAAATAAAAATAAAAAACGTCGCGATTGGACAGCTGCATCTGGCAAGGGCCTCAGGCTGCTTCCATTAATGGGAAAAGCAAAAGTAGGGGGATTGCGTGCAAAGAGATCATATGTCAAGAGAGTGAAACTAAGGAAGCCAGGCTCATTTTAGCAGCCTGTTCACAGGGAAACTAATCCATTCTCGTAAGAGCAAGAATGCACTCAACCCCTTGAGAGGGCATTAAGCTATTTATGAGGGATGCACACCAAAGACCCAACACTTCCTACAAGGCCCCATCTCTTAACACTATCGCACTGGGAATCGAGTATCAGCATAAATTTTGGCAGGAGCACATCACAATCAAACCATAGCCGAGGCCTTGATTTATTACATCAAATAACAATGTTACATGTAAGTACACTTCTGTATTTATAGTACTTTTTCTTCTCTAATCCTGAATTATCCTCATCAACAAATCTAAGGAATCAGAAATATAAACACTTAGCCATACTCTATTAATGAAGAAACTATAAATCAGAGGGTTTATGTGACATTTGGCTCCTTGATGGCATAGATGTGACCAGACTTCTCCTATCTCCAGTATCTCTAAAAGCAAGAATGAGAAACAAGGATGGCAGCTTTGGGGGGACCTAACTCATATGTTAAGTTATGCAATAGGGACAGATAATTCTATATTCTCTAATATTGAAATGGAAAATATGACCCTGGAGGCTCCATCGAGTATGCCATGGTGTCAGACATACTAACATGGAAGGTACACAGTGCCTGGCCCAGAGAGACACTTCAGCCAATAGTATTGAATAAATAAGTCATTTCCTCTCATAAAGACACAATTTAAAACCAATTGCCACTGATGCAGCACATTATATGAAATCATACTGAACATACATTAAATGTGTCTGTAACATTTGGCAACAAGTCTCCTAGTAAAGGTCTGAGGGACTATGGCATGAGACAGACAGGTTTTGATCAGGTGAGGGGCAGAGTCAAAGAGAGCGGAGCTAGAGAAATGTTGAAACACGGTGCCTTTCAGTATTCATAAAAACAGAATGGAAGACAGTTGGTGCACCAGCCAGTACCCCTCAAGGAGAGATGTGACACCAAGATTTCTATTCCACTATTTCTCAGAGAGTCATAGCTCCACAGCATGCAATAGTGGAGTAAATAGTGATTTTGCCATCAAAGATGAAAAATTCCTTTCATCATTATTTTAGCTAAGTGATATTGAAAACTTTAATATTTCTGAGTCTCTGTATTTTCATTAGAAAAAAGAAAATTTTTAAACAAGTGATCAGGTCAACTAATAGATTTTTTAATCAGCCTTGAATATAATCCTAAAAAAATGTTTTCTGCGTTTCTTCTTCTTCATTGCTTTCTTCTGGTAACTATGAAAATCCTCCAGTCTTCTGGGTTTGAAAGCACTTATTTCTGTGAGTGGTTAAAAATTCAGAATAAGAAATCCTACTACAGAGAGTCAAATTGTGTCTTCATCTCATGTAACTATCATCTTGGGAAAGCAACCTAATTACTCTTTTTTCCAAGAATTCTAGAAACTCATTATTTCTAAAAGGGCACCTACTAAACAGGGTTACAGTAAAATGTATACGAAAAAACATCCTAAACGTCTCTGTGCATAACTTCCTGCAAGTGCTCAGTGAGCCCTGCTGGTCCCTGCCTCGTCTTACAGGACCTTCAGCACCCATCCACCTTCACCCCGTCTTGATGACAAGGCTCTCCTTGACAGTGTGCTAGTACCATCTGTGGGATACTGCTAATGCCCTTTTCCTGTGGCAGAATGCCTTTATCTCTGTCTGCTAACATCAAAGTTCCCCTCAGTGCCTCTGGATGGAGCCATGTCCTCCCACTGGGCATCTTTGCTTCAGGCAAGCAAGCCCAGCCAGGTGTTTTTAGAGCTTTGGGGAGTTCCCATTTGATGGTCACCCTTACAGCAGTTGGCAAGATGAAGTTGCATACTTAACCTTTCTCTGGTTTGCATAGGCAGGGTAAAATAAGCTCATTTGAGCTTGAAAAATATTGTGATGATTATATTTTAAAGTAGAAATAATTTGATTTGAAATCTAACATTCACACTTCTCTTTTGCAGATATTCTCAAAGGAAATATCAGTTCATTTCAGTATTGGTGATCTATACCAATTCATTAGGTAAGACCTGCCCGAAGTCAGATAACATATTAAATCTATTTTATTTTAAAGTAGAGTTTTGTTTTTTTTTTTAAACATGTTTAGCTATTCAACGTTCTTAAGCTAAACCAATTTTGATAAGACTGGCAAAATTGCAGATGGCAGGTATTACTGCTAACGTTATTTTAGTCAATCAACTTCTTGGTTAAAATGGTTTTTAAAAATTCTCTCATACCTGTGTTGTGTTTTGTTTTCAAGCACGCTTCAGCATATATACACACTATCCTAAAATCCCAGAAAACTTCTGTTTTGTACCGATTTGAAAAGTACTTAATTTCTCATCTTATTTCCAGATTCCTAGCAAAGGGAGGGTTAGTGACTGGATTAGGGGAGAGTGTAGGGGATTTGTCACCTGCTTCAGTCTTTGCTCCTTTCCTTGTTAGGTGTTTGACCTTGGGTACTCAGTTGAGCCGTACTGAGCCTCCACTCCCTGGAAGCTGGCTCTGAAGCTTAGCTACCACAGCACCCAGCTCTCACTGTGGCTCTTAGAATCTTACATGTTCTTTACATGTACCCCAAAACCTAAAATGCAATAAAAAAATAATAAATAAAAAATAAGAAAATTCAAGAAGAAACAAGACAATAGCATATTGTGGGGGAGTAGCAGCAGGATCCTGGATATTCATTTTCTTTTCTCAGTACCCAGCAATAGCCCTAAAGAAGGAATAATTTGTCACCAAATAATACAATATGAGTTAATCAGTTTTCTTTCCATTTAGCTGGAATTCTAGGTACTAAAGGTATTTACACTGAATTTTCATTTGGACTAAAAACTTGAGATTGGTAGTCATCTGTGCTTTTGATTAAAAAAAGTTAATTTTATGTTGTAAAGCTGCCATATTGCCTACATCTTGACAGTCCAATAAGAAAAATAATAAAAGGGAAACTTGGTGCTGAAATGTAAACTCTTATCCCCAAACTAAGGCTTTAACACTTAGAATCTGTGGCCACATAATGCTCTGAAATAAATTGGAATTTTTGTCTCCGTTATTCTTCATTCTTCTGGTCAATGGGGAAAAAACAAGTAATTTGTAAGAGAATTAGCTTTACTCACTTCATCATAACAATGCTACCAAATGACTATTTTCACTTTCTATTTCAAACCTTTCATTATCATATATTATCTTGCCTTATTCTCTTAAGGATTTACAGACAAGAATTGCAACAAATGAAGAGACTGAGACCCGAGAAGGCTAAGAGAATTACACAAGATGAGAGAATTAAGTGACTAGTCTTGAGCCAAATTAGGGTCCCAATTGGCCAAGGATAGTCCTATTTCACACATATGAACCCAACATAATTATTAAATGATTCCCCTTCACTCTCAAAAGAGAATTTGATTCCTTGGTCACCCGAAGTAGAACACACGTCTCCTTAGTCCCACTCCTGTGCCTTTCCATCACACAAAGCTGGGCTTAACTATATCTGCTCCTTCAGGAAATTAACATCCTGTCTCGGTACGTGTCTCACCCCTTTTGCTGCTTCAGCACAGAGTGGAGAAAAACTGTAGGTGAAGTCAGTGACACCTCTGCACTAATAAAGCTTCTGTTTCCCAGTCAGCTTCCTCCAGGGCAAGAGCTCTTTTTCAAGGGATTATCAAGAGCATTAATTTATCAGACATCATGCTGAATATGCCCTGAAGTTTGGTTTGTTTTTTCTATCATTATGTCTCCCCAGGGTTGCAGTCTAGAAAAGTCTAAATTATTACTGTAATTATATAAAAAGATCAAAGAACTGGCCTTAATTTCTACTTACTGGGCAGTTTAATAGTTCAACTGAATTCTACTCAATCTGATATCATTATTAATAAATATCAACATTGTTATCTAACATTCAAAGAGTTTCACTTTGTGTTTCCTTCAAAATTTGAATTTAAATTTAAACAACCTGTTCCTTCTGAACACAACGAATCATACTTACTCATCCAGCCTGAATGTTGCAAGTTGCATGTGAGATCAGTCTAGGTCTCATTAGCATCAGATTCATGAATGCACACAGCAAAGAGCTGGCAATGTGAAATGGAACCTAGCAAGCCAGCCTTCAGTGTGGTTAGTAAAATAAAGTACAACTAAATATAAACCTCCCGCATGTGGATATCTCTTTGTGGCTTTTTGTCGTTTTTGTTTTGGATTTGTTTTGTAAAGCACAGCAGCTTTGTGATATAAACAGACCAGGTGTTACCAAAAGTCTATAGATCTAGAAATGAGGCTTATTCACTTTGGTTCATTCACTCTTCTCTTTGCTTTTCTCTTCCTTTTTTCTGTCCATCACCATTCTTCCTGGAGTTCCAGTTTGTCCATTGAGATTTTTCAGTGTTTCTCCTCATTGGACAATTTTCCCACCCTCATCACCCCAAGGTGACCAGGTCTCAAGGACTCCCCATCAGTGCAGGCTTCCCTGCAGATGACCCCCAAGTATGGCTAGGAATCCCTGAAAAGACCTAGTCCCCTATGAGTGAGGGTCTTGCCTGCAGATACACAAATACCGGCCTTGCAGTGCAGATGGGCAGAAGTCCTGCCCAGAAGCAGCCTTCTCTTGGCACTAAGAATGTCAGGTAATTACAAAATGTTGCCTCTAGCCTCACAGAGCTTACAGCCTATTTGAGAAAGCAAGCATTAAGAAAATAAATTCAAGGCCAGGCACCATAGTTCATGCCTGTAATCCCAGCATTTTGGGAAGCGGGGGCAGGAAGATCACTTGAGCTCAAGAGTTCCAGACTAGCCCTGGCAATATAACAAGACCCTCTCTCTGTAAAAAAATTAATACGTTAGCGAGGCGTGGTGTCACATGCCTTCAGTCCCAGCTACTTGGGGGACTAAGGTCAGAAGTTAACTTGAGCCTGAGAGGTCAGTGCTGAAGTGCGGCCTGCACTCCACCTTGGGTGACAGACCCAGACCCTGTCTCAGAAAAAAAAAAAAAAAAAAAGGGAAGAAAGAAAGAAAATAAGTAAATAAGTTCAAGGGTGAAGTGATTCACCTGTTCTTATGAAATGACAGAACCCGGTGGCCTACTATTTGTAGAGTTGGGAAGGTCTGACTCTTTGAAGAAATGACCGTTGAGCTGAGATATGAATGGGAATAAAAGCTGGTCAAGAGATACAAGTCAAGTTTATGATGACTCTTAGAGAAGTAATTTTAACTATGAGATACACTGACTCTTTCTCAGTTGAATCTTTCGAATAGCAGCTTTGTCACTTTCAACACCTTGATATTTATCGCCCAGCTTCATTTCAGGGTTCCTAACATGGCCCCGTGTCATAGATTCTACCAAATGTCAGCTCATTCCCTGAGAGCTGAGCCCCAGTTCCAGTGTTTGTTGCTGTTGTTGTTTGTTTTTTGGATTCTACTTTTGTCCAGAGTAATAAGGGAAAAGTGATTTAAGAGGCAAATATCACTGAAGTGTGAGCTGTGAAAATATCCCCAAGAAAGACAGGGCAGGCTGGAGTGATACAGCACTTCAAGAAGGCACAGAGCTGAGTTCTCCAAGACTGGCTGTGTGTGCAGCAAAATTCTGTGGCCTCAGGAAGCCTGGCTGGGGAACCCAAGCTGGCCTGCAAAGCCAGCACTGATGGCTGCCCAAGGCTGCCAGCCAGAGCAGAGTCTATGTTATCACGGTAAAGGAGCTCAAGGATAAAAGACTGAAGGTTTCAACAGAAGTCCTGTAAATGAACAGGAAGGCTCATGGGAGGGGAAAAGAGAGATACACAAAGGGCCCTGACTCTGGTGATGCAGCAGTCTGGAAGTCAGTCCCATGTGTCACTCCCAGGCTGGGCAATGTGAACTAGTCTCTAGGTCATGAGGAGACTTGATGTAGGAACTAAGACTGAAAACACTAACACTTAGAGACAGTGAACATATGGCAATGAACATCCATCTTGGCACTCAGTAGTGTGCAGTAAGAAATAGATATTTTTTATTATCAACAGTTGCTAGAAACCAAACTGGGTTTAAGATACATTCAGACAGGGACGGTTGCGCGAAGAACACACGGCAAATGCTGTCTGGAGTTGGCGGGGCAGCAGGCTGGGAAGACAGAAAAGCACCTTCCATCAGGCCTCTTCTCTCCCAGGAACAAGAGGAGCAGAAGACAGCATGCAGGCATGGCGAGGCCCCAGGAACCCTGACTCAGGCCAGAGCAGCACCAAGGACAAGTCAGTTCCGGCAGCAGCAAGACTTTTTTGAGGTGGTGACGGTGAATCCTACAGATCCAGTGCCCAGGATTCTGCAGGCGCTGCCGCAGTACTCATGACTGGTGACTTTCCCTCTGCTTTAGGCACCAGCTGGTCTGAGGAGACAAGGCAGTAATTAGAATAATTAGGACAAATCATCACAGTGAATTAATGAATCACCAGCCTCCCCAGGCACCATGATGGGGTTCAACAATGAGTAAAACTCCTGGAAATGCCGTGGACAATAAACATTTCTGAACTTCTGTGGCACTGCCCATGTCCAGGGGACAGTTCATTAGGAGAAAAACAACTTTCCCTGTTCCAGATTTGGCTGATCTGGCCAATTTAAACACGTGTTTAACTGAATTTTTATTAAGATAAGATCCTGGGGGTTAGACCATGTGACAGCATGAAGGCATTGCAAATGCAATTATTACAGTGGAGCCACATGCAAATGATCTTTCTCTAAAAAGAGAGAAAAAAATAAAAACACTACAGTGTTCATTTTTCTCCACTCTGGTTCCTGAACAACAGGCAGGATTCCAGCATTTCAGCAGATGGTCATTGTGATGTGTGACCGTATTTCGTTCACCAGGAATCAGTGGGTACAAAGCACTGAGTATATAAAGCACACACCTGTGATATAGACATTATGTTAAACATGTGGCACAAAGGGGGTTTTGTATTTAATATTCACAATAATTATATAAAATACATGTCATTATCTCCAGATTACATAAGAGGAAACTAAGAGCCTGAGGTTACACAGAGAGGAAATATGGACAAGACTCCAGTCAAGAGTTCCACTCGCTGTCTATGCTCTTCTTAACTTGACTCCACAAGTCTCTGTTACACTAGCTTTGTCTTGTTGAGAATTGCTTCTCTGCTCTGAGGCACTTTCCTGAAAAATAAAGCCTGATTAGTATGATGGAGGTGTAGGGTAAAACGTGAAAGACTTTGCACTTAGATGTGTGTGCAAAAGCTCCACCGTACCAGTGCATCCCTCAAAACTGCTCCTCCGGCTGGGCGCGGTGGCTCAAGCCTGTAATCCCAGCACTTTGGGAGGCCGAGGCAGGTGGATCACGAGGTCAAGAGATCGAGACCATCCTGGTCAACATGGTGAAACCCCATCTCTACTAAAAATACAAAAAATCAGCTGGGCATGGTGGCGCGTGCCTGTAGTCCCAGCTACTCAGGAGGCTGAGGCAGGAGAATTGCCTGAACCCAGGAGGCGAAGGTTGCGGTGAGCTGAGATCGTGCCATTGCACTCCAGCCTGGGTAACACGAGTGAAACTCTGTCTCAAAAAAAAAAAAAAAAAAAGAAAAGAAAAAAAAAAAAGAAAAAAAGAAAAAAACTGCTCCTCCATCCTTTGAATTTCCTCAAAACATTTTGAGTTGCTAGTGTTCATTCAGAAAATTAATCGAAAGAAACAAACAATAAACTTTGTTTTCCAGGTGCGTAACTGTCATCAATAATGTTCTGGAAGAGCATTTGTAAATATCACCAACGGTGGAAGACCAGTATGGAAGAAAGAACCTCCAGAAAGCATCAGATGGGTGCAGCCATTGCTCTGAGTCTTCTAGAACTAGCAGTTAATAGACGTTTGCAAGGTGGTGATAAAGTCATCCAGGAGACATTGAAGAAGGTTGACACAGATAATATTTCCTCAAGAGGATGAGCCGAAACTCTGTGATCTAGCCAACACAGGTGCCTGAAAAACAGGTTTAAAAAAATAACTTCAAGTTCCTAATGACTTTGGGGAAATGGCGTAATTACCCATCATACCATTTCTCTCCAAACCCAATGACTTTGAGATTGGATGATGGCATCCATGTGTTCTTATCTTTCAGACAGGAAGAACTAGCATTAAACATGTTTCCTCATTTAAATCTTGTAACATACTTAAAAGATAGACAATATTTATTGAAGGAAAAAAGAAAAACTGAGTCTTGCAGACAGTAAGCAATGCTAAGAGGATCACAGTCAAATGCTAATAGAACTGGGATTCACACCTGTCTTTAAGGACAGAATTGCAGGCACCTGAAAATGACTGTATGTATATATTTGTTTGTATACACGTGTGTGTACATGTATATATAAATGCATATACTTTGAAGAGTGGAATAATTTCAGTGCTTTTCCAATTACCCCACATTTTTATGTTTATGTATATAATGTCACCTCCTTACTACCGTCTTGAAAGGTAACGTTTTAAAATGATATATTAAAACTGTAAAGGTGTGATAGGCTAGAAATCCTATTAGCCAGCCTCTTATTTTATAAAAAAAAAAAAAAAAAAAAAAAAAAAAAAAAAAAAAAAAAAAGGGCTCAAAGCCCCGAGGCAGTGCTGAATTGCGCAGAACTCACAGAAAGCTGCCGGCTGAGCCAGAACTTTCACCAGGGGGTTTCTGTGCCACTCACAGCCTTTATCCTCCTTTTAGTCCTCGGCCTCATCGCTGGCAAAGCATTCAGACACCAAGCACACACCCCAAGGGGAAGAAAAGCTATTTTTCATCCCCGATTGCATTTCCTTTTCTGAAACCGCCACTGATTCTTCTCCTGGAACGCCCAGGTATTCACTCTATTAGCATCCTAACTGGGGAAACAGAAAAGATGATTAGAAACAAAGGAGGAAAAGCTAGGGAAACTCCCACTCCTGCCTGCCGCTTTGAATGCCACTCCGAGGTCCTTCACTTTCGCTGCATATTCCCCTGCTCTGCGTGCCTATTGTGAGCCCTAAAGAATCCAGCAGCCGGCCTCCCACAGAGCGCTGCAGGCGCGCCTGGCGCCCAGAGAGAGGAGGACCGGGCTCCCCAAAAGGAAGCAGCCAAGTGCAAGGGGCGGAGGCTTTTCAGAGGAGCCTCCCACCGCTGACTTCTTCTGTCTTCCGAAGGAAAAGAAGAAGTCAGGGAGGAATTCAGTAACAATTTAGCCAAACACCAAGAGAGCCACGGAAGAAAAGCCGCTTCAAGAAGACGGGATGAGCCGGGCGCGGTGGCTCAAGCCTGTAATCCCAGCACTTTGGGAGGCTGAGGCGGGTGGATCACGAGGTCAAGAGATCGAGACCATCCTGGTCAACATGGTGAAACCCCGTCTCTACTAAAAATACAAAACATTAGCTGGGCGTGGTGGTGCGTGCCTGTAATCCCAGCTACTCAGGAGGCTGAGGCAGGAGAATTGCCTGAGCCCAGGAGGCGGAGGTTGCGGTGAGCCGAGATCGCGCCATTGCACTCCAGCCTGGGTAACAAGAGCGAGGGAGGCCCCCAGCGCGCATCGGGCGCTCTGAGCCACCTGTTACACAGGGCGATCTGCCCTCCGAAAAATGAAGATTCGAGTGTGGGCCACAGGCTCTGTGCCCATTCTCCTCGGACACTTGCTTTGTTCTGCTTTAGGCATTTGTGAAGTGTAGCCTTGTGTTCCTGCCGAAAGCACAATAATATGAATTACAACCAGGGGGTGGGGGATGAGCTGGGTGCTGAGCCCTCGAAAGGGAAGCGCTGTTCAAGCTGCTGGCTGACTTTGGCTGGGGCTGGGGAATCGACCTGCCGCGTCAGGAGAAGTTAGACGGCCTCACAGGCAAGCTGTGTACCTCCCAGTGCCGGAGGCCAGGACCTGGGGGCCGAGGACAGAGCTTGGACAGAAAGGACGCAGCCTGGGTTTCCCTTGGCCACTGGGAGCACAAACATCCTTGGCCAAGTTACTGCTTCCCTTTAACGCTCAGCTTCCTCCTGTGTTAATATTTATTTGGTCTAAGGCACTGTTTTCGATATGAAACCCATCTCCAAAGGAAATTTTACAAGGGAGCCCTATTTGTAGAAAATACAAACTACTCTAACTAAAGCAGCTGGAAGATGAGTAGGGTGCTAGACAGAGGAATTATAATATTTCATTTTGGATTATACCTAACATTTGGAAACCAATCGTTTCAAGTCTAACTCTTCATTTCTTACTTTGGCTGAAGCTGCTAACAAGAAACAAGACGTTTTCTGACCACCTAGTGGAAATACTCTGCCCCTACTCTCTGTGCACTTACACTGACATATTTTTCCTTCTACTATTTATCGCCATCTGATGCTATATTATGAATTTATTTGCTTATGTGCTTATTGCCTATTTTTCTCAGTAGGTGCACACTCCACCAGGGACAGGATTCTGTTCGTTTTATTCCCTACTATATTTCTAACACTCCAAATAACGCCTGGCACACAATAAATACTTGTTGAATATATGTCTGGATTTCCCAGAATTTAATTGGAATTCTGCTTTTCCTCCTAACTTGTAATGTCTGGGCCACCTCAAATCTGAGCAGTGAGATCAGTGTTCCCTTGCCTCTGTCAATAATTATTTTCTCTGAGGAAAATAAAAAGTGAGATGTTTAATTTCTAAGAAGTTTAATTTCTGCATATTTTGCTCTACCAAAAATAATCATCTTCTTCATAAAAATCTCAAAGGCACAATGAGGACCTCAGCATGCATTCCAGGAAAAAAGGCTGACAAGGGTAGAGGAGCAGCGGCTGGTGCCATGCAGTCTACCCATGAGCTCCGTGTGTGCACGGACAGGAAGCTCCAGAAAAACCTCTCATGAACTAGAGCTCTGTAATCAGCAGCGGAGACCAGGGAGCCTCAGACTTCAGCCCCCTAAAACCTGATTGCATCCCAGGAAAAGTCAGAAAATTTGAACAAGTGTGAATTGCTGGGTTATTAACACAATTCTTCACCGTGGTTTGGGTGCCCTTAGAAGATTTTCAGCCCCTCTTAGGGATGATGCGAGCCTTTCCCTCTGGAGAGGAATTGCACAGTGAAAGGAGGTCAGGCTTGAGCTATAGAGCTGTGTTAAAACCCAGTGCAATTCTACTACTCACTAATTCTGGGAACTTCAAATTTCTATGTCTTAACCTCTAAAATAAGGTTAGACATAGCTCTCTAATGGGAGTTTGTAATAATCGGATTTACTGTTTATAAAACACCCAGCATAGTGCAGCACACAGAGCATTGTTATTTTCCACCCCTATGACTATAGTTGATGCAATATTAAAAGATAAGATGCATATATTGACTTCAGTCAACATAAAGTGACATTCTGTGTGACCAATTGCAGCATAAAGCAAGGATGAAACGTAAACCCTCTGAAAATCCAATCTTTATTAACATAACAAAGATAAATGGCACTGCCCACAATATACAAAATAAGGGAAAAATATTTAATCTCTCTGTTTCTTTCCTTCTTTTACTTTATTTTTCGAATTGATGGAAAAAGTTCATTCCACTTTTTAAAAAATAATTCAATACACAGATACTTATGAAGTTTCGATCTATGACTATGACTTTAACACATTCCAAATTCTTTTCAAATATATTTTAAATATAAAAAATATACTCAAGTAAAATGTTTTCACTTATAATTTAGTTTCAAGATGGCCACCCGAATCACAAGATATAATTCATAGTCCTTCCATAGTATTTGGCAATATGCTTTAGAAGGTGATATGCTTAATGTTTAAAATCTTGGGCTCTGGTGAAGAAAATTCCCAGAACTGTCATTTGCAAGCTGAGTGAATTTGGCCCAACTGTATAATAGTTCTAATAGCCTCTATCTCTTGGGGATACTATAAAGATGAGATTAAATATGCAGATAAAACATTTTTCGTAGTGCTTGACACAAAATGGGCCTTCAAAGAATGTTTATTGTTATAATTATTTTATTATTATCTTGTTTTTATCATTAAAAGTTATAAAGTAGACGTTAAAAAATGTCAACTTTAAAACACCTCGCAGAAAGCAAGAATTTTTTTTTTTGTATTAAAGGTAAATAATGTGAACTTTTCACTCATACCAGTTGAGTAAAATACTGTTAGTTCCAAACACTATCACATTCCTCAAAACCGATCTTCAAAGATTTAAAGCAAAGTGGAAACATTAAAGAAAACATTAATCAAATATACAATGTTCCCAAACATATGAGTTGCTGTTTTTTAAACAATAATCCTGTACTTCTTTAGTGTACAACTACTTAGATATTTTAATTTCTTAGATCTTGTCACATAACAATCCCTATACTCAAGATTAGTCTACCCAAGATACACATTTCTCAGCAACAAAACTATAAATGATATTTAAGAAATCAGAAGTCTCATGATTAATGATCCAAGGACATACAACAAAATTTGAGTTAAAGGTGAAAAATCTTTTAGTGCTTTATCAATTCTCACTATCAGGACTGTCTCAGGATCACAGAAGTTTGGAGGTAGATGCACTCTCACCCACGGGGTGTCTAGCATGGCATTTAGAAAACGTACTGGGGAAGACTATAGACTTGGTTTTAGGATAAGCTTGGCCATTTATGACCTCTTCTTTGCACAAGTCACCAAATGACAGCAAGCTTCACTTGCCCAGCTATGAAATGAAGGTCACCACAGCCGTGCAGGATTACTCAGGAGACTGAATTTTAAAAAGGACTTAAAAGTGCTCAACTCACTCGTGTAATAGAACTTGTTTCTTTTTTGTAAGGTAATACTTGTTCAGAACGTGATTGAATGAGCCTCGAAATGCAATGTTGTCTAGTGTTTTTCCAGAAAAATAATATATTTATTGAAATACTAGACTATGTTGAAAAATATTTAAACAGCAATAAAAAAAATAAAAAAAAAGAAAGTCAAACAAAGCTGAATAGAAGATAATAATATTAATACTAAATATCACAGGCATTCTACGTATGAATATAAAAAACTTCCCATTTATCTTACAAGATCTTGATCCTTTCAGCTGGTTTGGTTGTTTGGTTGGGGGTGATAGCAATGTTGTTTATTTGTTTTATTGTTATATTTTATTTGCTATAAAATGTTTACGTATCTGAAGCAATCAGATTTAAGATTTCTCTTATTTTGTCTTGCATTTCAGGCTCTGTTGAAGAACCCTTAACACAAGTTTTAACACCTATTATGTACTTACAAAAATTAAAAAATAGTAAAAAATAAAATGAAATGGGGCTAATATTATAATGTTATAACCTACCTAGATAGATCCCGGGGTCATAGTAAGTCCTGATAAAAATGTATTTTTTGTTAAAAAAAAAAAAGTTATAACACCAGAAAATATGGTCACAGTTGCAAAAGTGGATTCCTAGATGCACTGGTGGCCATGAGCTTGAAGCCACACAATTCTGGGATGCCTGCTCTTTGACTTTTTCCTCTGTCCTATAGACATCATCCTTCCAAAACCAAGACAGAGAATCTTAGCCACAATCCTTGACTCTGAATTGAAAAATCATTTATTCTGCTGCTTTTTCAAGTTGCCAAAGGCCATTTTCACATTTGGAAGAGGGATTATCCATCCGTAGAAATTTTCTAAATCCCTTCAACCTTTTCTACATTTTTCCCTCATAAATGATTTGGCTTTCCCTCTTGCTAATTCTCAGAGATCACTCAAAGTTAACCTTTTTGATAGCATTTTTCTCAACATGGAAGCCTTCCCTCCATCTGCAGGCAAAATGCTTCTCTATAATGCACAGCTGGCACTAGTCAATCTCTTTCCCCAGGCCCCAAGTGTGCCTCGCCCTACCCTCTGACTCAGTGAAGGCAAATACAATATTCAATCGCTGTTTTATTAGAGCCTAGGTTTGTCACTGAAAAGCATTCCTTATGGGTTACGGTAGAACAAACCAGGGTGGCAAAGGTAATGCCAACTGTTTAGCCGGGGCGCTCTGAGATCCAAAGCAAAGGTGACCTTCGCCTTCTGTCATCTGCTAAGGCTCTGATCCATAATTGCCCTGGTGGATTTGGGATCGAGAAGTTGTAGTAGTCCAACAGGTTCATCTTGTCTGCTGCCCAGAAAGTCAAATGTACTGAGAAGAACAGGTATTGCAGCAAAGAAATGAGTTTACTATCACAGGGCAGCTGCGTAAGGAGAACAGGGAGAAATTTCTTTAACTCCCTGTCCACGAGAATTTGAAGGTGAGGATTTTTTAAGGGTACTTTGGTAGGAAGGGTGCTGGGAAACTGAAACAACTGATGAAATTACAGGGGAGTCTAAAACAGTCTTCATGCAGCTGAGTCAGTTTTTGGGAGGGAGTCTTAGAAGCTGGTGGCAGCCCTTGTTCTGCTGAAATGCTAAATCTGAAAAAAAGTCTCAATGACCAGTTTAGGTTTTACCATGGTGATGCCGTCTATAGGGGTAGGTGGGAAGTGACATACCCCACCCACCCAATCCCAACTAGGTGACTTTGGGGCAGTAAACAGCTTACAGGAAAACAAGCTAAGCCATGGCTGGTTATGTTTTAACAACGGCTATTCTTTAGTAAAGTACACCCTGTACCATAATTCTAACATGGCCCTGTGAATCTGGTTTCAATCTTCCATCAAGGAGGAGTGGCAATTTCCCTTGCCTTAAAGTTTAAATAAAACTAAATTTCTCTCATAGTTATCTTGGCCTCCATGCTAGAATAAGAAAAAAAAAAAAGTCTGTAAGGTTAGAAGCAAGATGGAGTTATTTATATTAGATTTCTCACATTATTTATAATTCTGTAAAGACAGTTTTAGAGACATATTACCAAAAAGAAGCAATACTTTTTAGAGACTGCACTATAAACCCAAATGTAGAGAAGAACACAAAAACAACACACACACAAGTATACCACACACACGCAAATATATGTATATACACTAAATTTACCTGATTCTACAAGGGCATCATCTTGCTAATAATCTTAATTTGCATGACTAATAAAACACTTAAACTCTCAATTCCAGGTTGATTTCTTATGCATGAGCATTACTAAAAAAAGCTCCCTAATGTGATCTTTTCATTTTTCTTTTTTTCTTTTTTTTTTTTTTTTTTTTTTTTTGTGATCGTAGGCTGGAGTATCATGGCGTGATCTTGGCTCCCTGCAACCTCCGCCTCCCAGGTTCAAGCGATTCTCTTTCCTCAGTCTCCCAAGTAGCTGGAACTACAGGTATGTGCTACCACACCCAGCTAATTTTTGTACTTTTAGTAGAGACAGGGTTTCACCATGTTGGCCGGATGGTCTCGATCTCCTGACATCATGATCCACCCTGCGTGGTATCCCAAAGTGATGGGAACACAGGTGTGAGCCAGCGTGCACAGCCGACCCTTTCAAGACAAAGAGAACACTTATTTCAAAGAAAAATGTCCTCTGTGATTCCGAGCCAACTGCCAAGTGGCAAAACTTTAACAAATTTCTAATGTAGTGCCACTGAACACGTCATTCATTTCATCTTTTCTCAAAACTAGTAATGAAAAAACATTTTGCAATCCTGCAACTCTTGCCGATACTAGGTAAAGTTGAAAATCATTTAGTAATGTGTATCAAGTATTTACTGAGAGTCATATGGTACTGTTTTCTAATCCGGAGAGAGAGAAAAAGTATTTATATGGCATAGGTTCCAGCTTTGAGGGGCTCATAGTTCACAAGAGCAAATAAGAGAGGCACATAGACAGTGGCAATTCAAAGTGGAAAGCAATTGCTACAGCAGAGATTAAAGCTGTGAATATTCAGAGAAAAAATAAATTACCTTGCTCGAAAAATCAGAAAATCTTCAAGAATAGAAGGATTTGGATTATACTTTGAAGGATTAAATAAATTTACAGATATCTTGATGGAAAAGGCTAAAGAATATTTGAGGCAGAAAATCTAACAAGATCTAAGTTAGGAATGCTGAAAAACATGCTAAGTGAACAGTGTTTACAAAACTAGCTTGTCAGTTACTGGTAAAAAAAACTTTTTAAAAGAAATATATCCAAAGGATTATAAATCGTTCTATAATAAAGACACATGCACATGTATGTTAATTGCGGCACTGTTTACAACAGCAAAGACCTGGAACCAACCCAAATGTCCATCGATTGTAGACTGGACAGGAAAAACGTGTCCATGTAATGTGTCCATATGCACCATGGAATACTATGCAGCCATAAAAATCCATGAGTTTGTGTCCTTTGTAGGCACATGGATGAACCTGGAAACCATCACTCTCAGTAAACTGACACAAGAACAGAAAATCCAACACCGCATGTTCTCACTCACAGGCAGGTGGTGAACAATGAGAACACATGGACACAGGGAGGGGAGCATCACACACTGGGGTCTGTTGGAGGAAATAGGAGAGGGACAGCAGGCAGCAGGGAGGTTAAGAGGGTTAACACGGGGAGAAATGCCAGATATAGGTGATGGGGGGATGGAGGCAGTAAACCACATTGCCATGTATGTACCTATGCAACAGTCCTGGCATGTTCTGCACATGTTCCACAGAACCTAAAGTGCAATAAAATATATATGTATGTATAATTATATATATAAATATATATATACACTTTTATATGTGTATGTATGTATATGTGTGTCTATATACATCCATATGTATACATGTGTGTATATATGTATGTATATGTGTGTATATGCGCGCACACATATATGTGTATATGTGTCTTGTATGTAAATATGTATATACACATATATGCGTATATGTGTGTATGTACACATATATACATACATATACACACATATGTATGTATATATGTGTATATGTATACGTATATATGTATATATGTATATGCATATATGTGTATATGTATATATACACACATATATATTTAAATATACACATATCTATACATATACATATATATGCATATATGTATGTGTATATATATATATTTATGTGTGTGTGTGTGTGTATATATATATATATATATATATATATATAAAAAACACTGGGCATGTTCAGAAAACACTGTTGATCTGGTTTGGCTAGAATTTAAGGTGCAGGGTTGACAAGCAGAATACAGTAAAATATTAATCCCTATCTTGACTGGAAGTGATAAGGTTCAATGGCATAATATGTGTTAAAATGCATGTATAATGGCATAACGGATGTGAGGGTTAAAGGACATAAAATGTAACCTAATGTATGTATAATGAGACAATGTATGTATGAGCACTTACAAAAAAAAAGAAATATCTTTTTAAAACACATAACATTCAATGTCTGTTTTCATTTCTTTGTTTTGCTATAAAGGAATACCTGAGATTGGGTAATTTATGGAAGGTTTATTTGGCTCACAATTCTGCTGGCTGGAAGACTGGGTGTCGGTGAAAACCTCAGGCTTCCACTCACGTTGGAAGGTGAAGGGAACCTGTGTGTGACCAGGAGATGCCAGGCTCTTTTTGACAATCAGCTCTCATGGGAACTAATAGAGTGAGAACTCACTCATTACTGTGAGGATGGCACCAACTCCTTCGTAAGGGACCCACCCCTGTGACCTTAAGATCTCCCAGTAGGCCCCACCTCCAACATTGGGGATCACATTTCAACATGAGGCTTGGAGAGACAAACATCTAAACCATGGCAATGTCCTATATGATTACTCAAAAGTCATTTGGTTGCCTTGTATAGAAATAATTTTATTTTAACCTCACCAGCACCTAGTAAAGAAAAGCAAGTATTGGCCAGGAGCAGTGGCTCAAGCCTCTAATCCCAGCATTTTGGGAGGCCCAGGAGGGAGGATCCCTTGAGTCCAGGAGTTTAATACCAACCTGGGTGACATACAATTAACCAGGCCTGATGACACGTGCCAGTAGACCCAGCTACTCAGGAGGCTGAGGCAGGAGGATTGCTTGGGCCCAGGAGGTAAAGGTTGCAGTGAGCCGAGATCACACCACTGCACAATAACTTAAGTGACCAAGCAAAATCCTATCAAAAAAACAAACAAACAAACAAACAAAAAAAACAGCAGATATGAATATAGTAGAGTGCCTGATATTTAGTGAAACTCTAAAAAGATAGCAACTATAAAATTATTAGCAGTAGCCAACCACAGAAATGGGGAATTAAAATTTCTTCTTCAGGCTGAACTCTTCCTATAACCGCATGTTATTTCTAACCAAATAAATATATATTTGAATCCAGTGTTAAATTCTATTAATACAATTGATATACTTCTTCAAGTAATACATCCTAGGAATGCATTACATACTGGAAATGTAGTTAAAATTAGGATTTTAAGTGGACTTTTTTAACAAAGCCTCCAACTCCATCTAGATGAAGAAATAGTCAGATAAATAACGGCAGAATGAAATCAAGAGTTAAAACAAGGATGCTTTCAGAAAGGTCTGGGGACAGGCCGCATGGTGGTGGGCTCTGACTGCCCACATGTGCCATTTGTCATAAATGACTTGCTGTAGGTTGCTGTTTCACCTGCTGGGACCAGGAAAATTGCCGGATGACTTCCCTTTTAGTGTTGACTTTCTCAAGTTTTAATCATCACACTTTATTGGCTTCTGAGTTTGTACACAGAATTTGTGATTAGGGAATACATTACTGTTTTTATTAGATGTATGGTAAACCATGCTTGCAATCAATCACCATTTTGTGAATAATATTTACCAATTTTCATTTTGTAGGCAATGGGATCAGCTTCAAAGGGCTACAAAACAATCAAAATAACATCAATTATAGTACAGAATGGAAATGAGACTGTACATAGGTATGCATATGACACTATATATACATATGAAACTGAACCAAAAAAAAAAAGAGCAGGATACTGGTGCTAGGTGAATTCTTCCAGGCTTGAATTATCAATGATTCACAGAAGTATGCAATTGTTCCTTGGATTTCCCCGAACAAAGATTAAATTAGTAAGTATTGTAAATAACACCTCATAGAGCAAAACCAGGCTGAACAAATAGCTACATTTGGAAACAGAGACAGGAGATGATGAAATGAAATGCAGCATGGAAAAATACTCGGCAACACAGCCGAGAAGTCCATAAAACAGCAAATCAGCAATGTTTAGAATGCATTAAGGGAAATGAAGGGAAATCATGAGACTGTTTGTGTATATTGGCCTAAAGAATAGAACGGTTGAGTTCCTCTAGGCTTGCCCCTGTAGAGTTTAGAGTCATGCAATGTAAAATGCACAGAACCAGGATTAAAGAGACAGTCACTGGCTTAAGACACACTCCAACGGCAGTCTCCTAGTATCAGGAGTGGACACACTTACCTTTTGAGTTTCTCGGGGAATGTGATTTATGTAAGAACACTTTGTAATTTGCAAATTGTGTTCTGAATTTTAGTCATTAAAATTATCATGTTATTTTATAGCAAAAGGTACGTGATACTGTGTTACCATTATACAATAGAATTCTCATTTTTCAGATAAAGAAATTAAAGTTCAATGAGGTTAGAGATATAAAGCAAATAATAACAATTACAGTTAATGACTGCATAATGAATGTCAGGCACTGTGTTCCTCTGTTCTTTATTTAATCTTTACAATGATTCTACAAGGTGGATTATTTTATCTCTAACCCACAAGTTAAGGAAGCAAGACTTGAAAAAGTAAAGCAAGTTTTCCTCAAATGAAGCAGCTCATAAAGGATGAAGATGGGATTTAAGTGCAGGTGCAGCTGTTCTAAGACTTATACTATTATTCTCTATGTTTTAATGTAGCAACATCATAATGAAGTGTTCTATGACATGAAGGGGCCTATAGGAGTCTCAAAAGGGTATTTTAGAGAGGGGTGGGGATATAGAGCAGAGAGGGTTTGCTGTGCTCCATTACATGATGTTTAAAAAGAGTCTCACTAACTAAGCTTGAGTCCCAGGCCAGAGCTTGGGAAGAGCTCTAAGCATGAGTCCCAGGCCAGAGCTTGGGAATAACAGTCAGTCCTGGAGAGCAAATGGAGGCCAAGAGCTGGACAACAAAATAAAACCAAAGTCCTTAGAACACCAGAGGTCAAAAGCAGGAACACCAACTTCAGTCATCAAGTACAAAGAATAACTGTAGAGGGAACACATCCTGTTAAAAATCAGGACAATGAAATACTGTAGTGAAAATGCCAAACAATCTAGTGGATGTGTAGACAACATGGGTGAAGAAACGGCAAACTTCAGCAGAGACAGAAACAAAAAGGACAGATAAAAATATTAGAAGGGAAAAATGTTGTAAATGAAGAATTTATTCGTTGGTCTTAACAATGGACGATACAAAGCAGAGGAAAGTTCAATGAACTTGAGAATACAGCCATAAAAACTGTTGAAAATGAAACACAAAGAAAAAAAAAGAATGAAATAAACAGAACATCAGATAGCTGAGATAAAACATGAAATGTCTAACAGAAGTGTAATTAGAATTTCAGAGGCTGGGAGGGAGAGAATGAGGCAAAGGAAACACTTAGAGAGACAGTAATCAGGAACTTTCTGACCTAGACATGTGCAAAATAATGGATGAGGAAGCTCCAATCTTTTGTCTCCCAACAGAAACATTGGAAACAAGCAGAAATTGTCAGAACCAACTTTGTCAGAATTCAGGAATGCAGTAAAACATTTATAATAATAATAATGATAATAATAATAATAAAACATAGAATCAAGAACATGGTGCTTTAAAATGCTAGGAAAGCTTTTACTCCCCCTTCCTCCTGACCTGCCACCCTACTCTCTTTAAATAGCCTTGGTCTTGAAGTGGTTGCAATCTGCATTCCCAGCATGGGACCCTTTCCCATGGGTCTGGAGTGAAAAGAGTAAGATCTTGTTATTAAATAATTATGCTTATCATTTCTGCCCTGTCTAGGGCTACCTGAAGTTACAGACACGAGTTCTTCACCACTGTTTTGCCAAATTGGGAACTCAGGCTGGAAAGGTAGCTAGTATTTTCAGGAACACCACAAGCCAATGTAAGGATCCTTAGATGCTTGTGGCAAAAGCTAACAGTCAAAGCATACAGCAGACTGCCTAAAGTCAAAACTAAAAGCTAGGGAGAGTTTCTTTAGAAAAAATAAGATAT